>NC_081412.1:668279851-668939851 GCF_030272615.1 Cryptomeria japonica
TCTTCTCTTGAACTTCTTCTCTAAGATAATGATACTTGATAGAGATGTGCTTTGTCTTAGAGTGCATTACAAGATTCTTTGAAATGTTAATGGCACTAGTGTTATCACAGAATATAGTTATTGGCTCAGTGACTTTCTCATTTATACCTTCTAACAGTTGTTTGATCCATGCTATATTGGTACAATTCAATGCTACAAGAACATACTCAACTTCTGTTGTTGACTGTGAAATGCATCCTTGTTTCTTGCTAAGCCAACTTACTAGTCTTTCTCCCAAAAAGAAATCTCCTCCACTTGTGCTTTTCCTGTCATCAATGTTGCCTGCCCAATCAACATCAGTATAGACCTTTAGATAAAAAAACATTCCCTTTCTGATATACTAAGCCATAATCTTTAGTGCCTCTCAGGTATCTGAAAATTCTCTTGATTGTTGTCATATGTGTTTCCTTGGGATCTACAGAAAATCTTGCAACTATTCCTACTGCATATGCTATATCTGGTCTACTGTGCACAACATATTGTAACTTTCCAATCATAGATCGGTAAAGTGTCTCATCAACAGATGTAGATTCATCATTCTTTGATAGTTTACAGTTGGTATTCATAGGAGTACTTACAGGTTTAGAATCCTCCATTCCAAATTTCTTCAAGATTTCCTTTATGTACTTGGATTGAGTAATGAAAATCTCATCTTTCATTTGCAGTATCTGTAAACCTATAAAATACTTTATCTCACTGATTAGTGACATCTCAAATTCTTTGCACATTTCATTTCCAAAGTTCTTGCATAAAGAGTCATTTCCACAAAAAATAATATCATCAACAAATATGGCTGAGACTAGTATCCTATTATCCTCATTATGCTTCATATACATGTTACTATTTTTACTAGTTCTTATAAAACCAATCTTGATTAAATAAGAGTGCAATCTCTCATACCATGCTCTAGGTGCTTGTTTCAAACCATATAAAGCTTTGTTCAGCTTACATACCTGATCTTTATTCTCTTCTTCAACAAATCCTTCAAGTTGTTCAATAAAAACTTCTTCTTCTAATATACCATTCAGAAATGCAGATTTGACATCCATTTGATATACCTTGAAATTCTTGTAAGCAGCATATGTCAACAATGTTCTTACTCCTTCAAGTCTTGCCACATGTGCAAAAGTCTCACCATAATCTATTCCTTCTTCTTGAGCATATCCTTTGCAAACTAGTCTTGCTTTATTTTGAATGACCTCACCTTTTTCATTGAGCTTGTTTCTGAAAATCCACTTTGTACCGATTACATTTTTGTCCTTAGGTCTTGGGACCAGTGTCCATGTTTCATTCTTCTTGATTTGATCAATCTCTTCTATCATAGCATTTACCCAATCTTCACTGTTAAATGCCTCTTTCACTATCCTCAGTTCAAATTCAGATATCAAACATGTGTTTTGTCTTAGTTTGTTCCTTGTCATCATTCGATCATCCTTATCTCCTATAATTTGACTTGATGCATGATTCCTTCTGACATACTTGGCTAATATAGGCTTGGTAGGCTCTGTATGATCTTCTTCATCACTCAGTAACTAGATATTCTTTTCATTTCCTTAAGCAACTTTCTCGGTAGGACTTCTCGGTTGAACATATACAAATCCTTCATAATCTTCTAGTTCTTTGGAATTTCCTTCATCATTTCTTTCTGCACATTCATCAATTTTCACATTTGCACTTTTCACTATTTTGTTAGATGATTTGATCAGACATTTAAATGCTTTGCTTCTAGAAGAATAACCTAGAAATGTTCCTTCTTCACTTTTCTGATCAAACTTTCTATTTCTATCATCTTTGTGAACATAGCATCTACTTCGAAAGATTTTAAAATAACTTACATTAGTTTTCTTATCATACCAAATTTCATATGGTGTCTTCAAGGTTCCTTTCTTCAGTTGTACTCAGTTCAGGGTGTAAACTGTTGTGCTTATTGCTTCTCTCCAAAATGTTTGAGGTACCCTCTTTTCTATCATCAGGGTTCTTGCACAATCTACAATAGATCGGTTCCTCCTTTCAGCTATCCCATTCTGCTATGGAGTTCTCAGTGCAGATACTTGTCTCTTTATACCATGATCATTGCAGAATAAGTTGAATTCATCAAAAGTAAACTCTCCTCCTCTATCAGATCTAAGACATTTCAGCTATCTTCCAATTTCATTTTCAACTCTTGCCTTGTACCATTTGAACATTTGAAAAGCTTCTGATTTTTCTTTTAAAAACATAATTAACATCATCCTTGAGTAATCATCCACAAATAATATGAAATATTTATCACCATAATAACTTTGAACTTTCATAGGACCACAAAGATCAGTGTGCACAAGATCTAAAATTCCCTTAGAAGTGTAGGACTTACTTGTAAAGCTTGATCTTGTCATCTTACCCATCTGGCATCCTCGACATATAGCATTCACAGGTTTTTCTAAGCTTGGTAGACCTCTTACTCGGTGCTTCTTACTTATTTTGATCAGATTATCAAAATTTACATGACAAAACCATTTATGCCATAACCAGGTATCTTCTGTTTTAGCATACAGACAATTGTTCTGAGTTGAGTCAAGATGAAATGTGTTACCTCTTGTTTGAGTCCTAGTAGCAGCTAACTTTCCATGCTTGTCATGAACTTTGACACATCCCTTCTGAAATTCTATTTGGTATCATGTATTGTTTAGTTGTGCTACACTCAACAAATTGTATTTCAAACCTTCAACCCAATATACATCATTACATTTAGCATTTTCAAGAAGTGTTATGGATCCTTTACCTCTTACCGAACATGGTGCATCATTACCAAATCTTACATAACCTCCATCATAATCTTCTAATTTAACAAACTTGTGTTTATCACCTGTCATGTGATGTGAGCATCCACTATCTATGATCCAAGAATCATTAGTCTTTATGTGAGATATTAAAGCTTTTTCTTCATACCTTTCTTCATCTAATCCATCATTGATAGACACATAAACAACTTCCTCTGTTTCAGTTTCAGCAGATTTATCATCATTTGATTCCTCATCAGCTATTAGGCATGTCTTTCTATCTCTTCTTTTGAAGTCTCGATGTCCTCTGTAATGATTATCTTTCTGTCTGTCATCTCAGTAATCTCTCTTTTCAATAGAATCTTTGTCAGGACAGTTAGAAGCCATATGTCCTATCTTATCACAATTGAAACCTTTGAAAGGTAGTTTTCCTTTATACTTACCTTTGCCTCTCAGTAATCTTTTGGCTAATAGTGCTTCAAATTATTCTTGCTTTCTGATTTCCTCATACAGTTTGTGTACCTCTTCCATATTTTTGTGAAATCTTTCACTTGCTCCACTATGATTTCCTTTAGAGTACTTATTCATTCTATCATTGTAATCATCAGATTCACCAATATGAAAAGAATTGAATGTAGATTCAACTTTATTTACTAAAGACCCACTTTTATCAAAATTACTTAACTCAAATGCATGTAGCTTACCGATAGTAGCATCCAAAGAAACTGGCATGTTAGGTACATACCTTAATTCATTGATTGCAAAGACTTGAATGGCATAAGCAAGTAGAAGGGTTCTCAACAGCTTACTTGTTACATCCTTTTCTTCAATAGTTCCTCCTGCTCCTTTTATTTGATTGACAATTTCCTTTAGTCTTGTACTATATTAGGTTATGTTCTCACCTTCATTCATTCTCATAGATTCTAGTTGTCCTCTTAGACTATCCACTTTTTCTCTTTGTACATGTTCATCACCACCATACACAGATATGAGCTTGGTCCACACTACCTTAGCATCAATACAACCTTCTAGATCATTAAACTCTGAGTCGGTCAATGTAGATGTTATTTCAATCATTGCTTGAATATGTTCTTGCTTTGCCTTTATCTCTTCCATTGTCATTGGGAAGGTGCTCGGTGCAATGTAATCATTCTCCAGATAATATACAACATATTCTCCAATTCCTGATAGGTGCAGCTTCATCCTTTTCTGCCATGTAGAGAAACTTGAATTGTTCAGCTTTGGTGCATCCCTCTTATACATCTTCAGATCTTTAACTCAACTACCTTCAAACTTTTCTTTTGGCGTCCTAAGCTTTGATACCAATTGTAAATTTCTGATGCCAATAGTTAATAAGATGAGAGGGGGGGGTGAATCATACAAACTTAATCTTCAATATATTCAACAGATTCAACCTCGGTAGCTTATACTTCAACAATATAACCAAAAACTGATAAACATGCTAACTCATAAACACATAATCAACATAACACATATAACACTATATTTAACATGGAAACCCAAATAGGGAAAAACCACTGTGGGATTTTGGACCCACTAAGAAATATACCCTTCTAGAGTATGCTCGGTTAAAAGCAAATCCTGTTAAAGATTACAAGCACATTGCTAGATGTGACCCAGTTAAGGGATTTCCCTTAGATCTATTAGGATCTTCACTTTGTTAGAAGTGACCTTGTCAAAGGATTTCAAACACTCAATCAGAATGTCACCTTGCTAAAGGATTTACAAATAAGACTGTTAAGTCCACTCGGTTAAGAGATTTTCTGTCACTTACAAAATAAACAACAGTAATAAAATATATCTGCAACTTTACATCTAAAATGTTAAAGCAGATTCTTATTTGCTCAACACTGTCTAGTCATAGGACTTATCTTGTCCCTCTGTTGGGCTCCCTACTTTGTTATTCAAACAAATCTTCAAGCTTTTGTGCTCGGTAAGCACTATGTAGCATCCCTATACTTACACTTGCCTGCATACATTGTTATCAACAGTTCCTTATTTATAAACAATTTGCTAACCACTAAATCTCCTTGATCACATTTCCCATGATCAATCATAGCCATCAGATCTTCAATCTTGACTAGGTTCAATGTATTCTTCAATCTGAAAAATGTTTTACCCTGCCTTGGAACTTGCATTTCTTCCTTGGAACTTGTGCTAGGTAATTGCGCTTCAATTTGCGCTATAGATCTTCCTCTTGATTTTCCATTGTCGTAGATCCTTAACAAACTTCATGCACGACATACTAATCTTTTAATCATCTCCAGCTCATTAGTATTCTTCATTAAATAATTCTTGTATTCATCCAATGCATTCTATTATAACTCGGTTGGTACTTGGTAAATACTAAACTTCACTCGGTAGACATTCCGCCTTCATTAACCAATATCAATAACCTTAGGGTTTACCGACTAGGTTCTTTGATCGGTAACATAGTATAGTATTAACCTTACAATCAACAACATATGTAGGATATCAAAACAATCAAAACAACATGATCTCATCATTGTCTAACTCGATAATAGTTGCCCATTGAATAACTTATTCCTCCCTTATTCATCACATTCTTTCTGTGTCTCTTATCGACATCTTAATTCTCATCAAATCATACTTCTTAAGATATGGTAACATCATACTGAGTCAGAAAATCAATTTCTTGACATCAATGACAAAATAATATTATTACTACAGTAAACATCCTTAATCAGTTATATCCATAATCATCAACAACCTTCTCAATATCCTTATTGAAATGCCAACAATCTCCCATTGTAATTGAGAATGCCAACACTAGGTTGATGCTTGCTAGAGACAGCCATAAATGACTCTGGTATAGCCTCACTATTCCTTTTTCTGGTTCACTCAAACACCATCTTCTCCACTGTTTTAAATGTTCAACCACCCCGAAATGTCTCCAACTGTTCGCATGGCATGATTCTCGATCTAGCTTAACACAACTGCTTCTGCAACAATTTATTTACTGCTGCATTAAAGGTTAGAACATACAAGCATATATATATATATATATATATATATATCCATTTCCATTAATCACAACATTTATATATCCATACATGATATTACCATAATAATCCGCATAGCTATAGGAATATTAAGTTAGAACAATATAGGCTTCAATGGATTTGGCTATCATTCAAAATGAACATAATCAAAACTTTGATACATCACATGACTTAAACATTGTCCCAATATGCAACTTAAAACATAGGAAAAACTTATCAATCATAGAAATAAAAGAGCTATTATTTTAGGTCATTAGGACAAATATGTTTACTAACAAAGAGAAATTTAAAAACATCTCCACTAAGAAAATTTAGATTGAAAATAAACTAGAGGATCTTCGTAAGTGAGTGATTCAAGTGGATATGTCTGAAACCGAATTTGAGGAAGAAAATTGTTTGCACCAAGAATATAATAAAATTTTGTCTAGGGAGGAAATGTTTTGGTGAAAAAAGTCTCATGAAACATGGTTGAAAGAAGGGGATAGAAATATCAAGTTCTTCCATGACTTAGTGAAGGTGAGAAGGTCTAATAACAAATTATTCTCTATTCATAATCAAAATGGAGAGTTAGTGACAAATTAGAAAGGTATCTAGGAGGAAGCTATTAGATATTTCCAAAATCTCTTAATTGATGAGAATTCACAGATTGATGGTGATGCAGTGATAACTTTAAGAAACCCCCTCTCAAAAAATTGTATAAAATCTTGGCAAATATTTAATTTCTTTAAAAAATAATAATTATTTTAATTGACGAATCTTTCCTTTTTCAATAGAAAAATATTAATTTTATTGGCAAATTTTTTATATCAACTTTTTTGGTAGAAAATATTGGAGAATCTTGGAAAATATTTAGAGTATGCATTAATTACCATTGCAAATCCTTTCATTTAAAAAAATAGTTTTTTTTAAAAGAAAAGTAAAGGCCTGAAGGTGGAATCATTAATGAATTTAAGGGGTAGAATCTACTTTATTTAGTTTCTACCATTACTTTAAAATAATCTAATATCCCTCTTTATATTCTATGAGAAAATATACCAACAATTTGTAATACTCATGGGGCCAAAAATTGCTTTTAGATGAGTAGTTTTCATTGAGGCCATTACAACTTGAAGGTACAATTTACCTCATAGAATACAATGAAGGTCATTAGATTATATTTTAAATCAATGGTGGCAACTAAATATTGTTGATATAACCCTAAAGTAACTAATAATTATGATATATTATTGGTGAATTAATTTAGATTTCTACAATAAATTATAAATATTGGGGAATATGATCCAATCATGTATCGAATATTATGGAGAATCTTTGACTTAAAAAAACTAAAAAACTAAATTCTCTTGCGATTTAAATAACACTAAAATAAAAATTTGTAAAAATGTGGCAATTTGAGTCACTCCAAAATTTGAACTTATTAGCCAAATCTTGATTCCTAAATTTTAAAAAATAGCCAATTGGTGAATATTAGCCACTAAAATTTTCACGGTGGTGATCTTGATGTCTTGAATGTAATACCAAACTATATTACACAAGCTCAAAATGACATGCTAATGAAGTTTGTTTCTTTGGAGGAAGTGGAGGCTCTTTTTTCTTTGGGGGGTGACAAAGCTCTTGGCCCAGATGGTTTCCTTGTTGTGTGTTTTTAGAAGTTTTGGGACTTATTTGCTGAAGGCTTGAGGCTTATTGTTGAGGAATCTCATGTTGGTGGTTTCATGTTGAAAGATCTAAATAATACCTTCATAGCTCTTATTTCCAAGAAAAATGAGATTCTATCCTTTGATGATTTTAGGCCCATCTCATTGTGTAATACAATCTACAAGTTGTCTCTAAAGTGATTGCAAATACATTAAAAAGAACTTTGGACTTAATCATATTTGAGGAGAAAAGTAGCTTCTCTCCAAGAAGATCTATTTGTAATATGGGGAAAAGTGAATGGTGGGGAAATCAAGAGGAAAGATTTTCTTCCGTCCAACGAGAGATGAAATTTTCACTATGGACTTCCTTTGAATCACCTCATGCACATTACATTTAGAAGAGGGGGGGAAATTCACTAGATCCAATCTCTAAGGAAAGAGATTGAATACTAAATGAATTGATAATGAGATGGAAGTGAAAAGCTAACCCCTCTTTTAGAATGGAAAATGATTGAATTATGCATTTTGAGACCAAGTGTAAAAGTAGCAAAGAACTGATTATAACTTGAGATAGAAGCATAGGATGAAGTTGTGTACCTGGATCTAGTTAAAATATGTCAAGATGAAGCTTCCCTGTGAATTTGAGGAAAAGTTGTCAGGACCGTGTTGAAAGTGCACAGGTCCTTCGAAAAATTTGCAAAACGAAAAGGGTTTTTTTGCCTCTATAAATGTAGTCCAAATCTTCAAGAACAGTTGCGCACCTGCAACCTACACACATAAAAGAGAGGAAAAGGGGCAAGGATTAGGGGTTTGCCTTCAGGTCAAACCCTAGTTTTGGAATTAACCAAATGATGAAAGAAAGTACTTGCAAGTAAATCTAAATGAAATACTGAAATGTGATTCACCTCAAGGGAGGTTGTAATAGAAATGTAGGTAGATTTTCTTGTATGGAATTGAATGTTGAAAGGGATCTCCTCTTCAATGGTTGAATCCTTGACTTAAATGCAACATCTGGCCTTGAAGGGAGACTTGAGATGCTCAGTGCTTCAAAGGGATGTTTGAATGCTCTTGAATTCTTGATTGCTTGAACTTGTAACTCATGCAAAATTTCACCTTTTTTTCAACTTATGCAAATGAGAGGGAAAATGTAACTTATATATTCATCAATTAGGGTTAATAGGCTGATTTTTTGTCATAGGCCAACATAGGGGAACTTTTCCCGCTTTAATCACAAAGTTCAATGCATTGTTTGAGTGAAGGGGCCCCAAGATAGGGCAGGAACAGGGGTGTCATGCCCTTGTCTTGCCCTTTACTCAGGACAAGAAGAAGGTTCAGGCAATGTGAAGGGCAGAAAAAGGTATAGTTTTTTAGGGATGAGAAAGTATCGGGTCTCTGATTGGGCTTGGGGATTCAATTCGCCAATGTGAAGACCCTAATATGGTAAAAAATTGCAAGGGTAACAATTTTATGACATTACATTTAACCCCCACTTTAGTGGGAGTGTAACCATATGCCAATACTATTGGTAAAGTACAAGAAAACAAGATTGAAAGACTTCTACCACATCAAGGAGGCAAGATGCACCAAGCCCTTGGTGGACTAAGAATCTTATGACTTCAATTGAAAAAGTAAAAGGGAAGATCAAGAAGGGAAAATCATGATTGCAAGTAGAAAGGTTCCCCTCACTATGAGTCATTAAAATAAAGGATACCAAAATTACAAAGTGAAGTGAAGTTAACTAAGTAACTTTAAGTATCAAGAAGGAAAATATGAGTGGAGTGTATGCCCCCATGTTAAAGTGATCATGTATGCCTTATCAAGAGCAATTTATTTAAGGTAGGATACACCCAAGAGAGAGAAAGAGAGAGATAGCACGTTATCGCAAGGATTTAGCCCCCAGTTGAGGAATAAACCCAAGGATAATGAACACAAAATATGAGGTAATTTCACTTTCCTCAAGGTCAGTATGTTGCATGATAACTCATGTATATCATATATACATATGCATATAATAATCGTCATTCCCCAAAGAAAGGAAACTTCCTTGGAATAAAGGGAACACAAGTGTCTTTTGAGTCAACATGAAAGAGACCAAAAGAGATCTCAATGCTTTGCATCATGCTCAAGTAGACATTAAGGGAAAAAATAGAAGAACAGGGATACACATAGAAGAATAATCACAAAAGAGGAAGAAAGGAGAGAGAGAGAAGATCTATGGTGCTAATGTTACTAATCTAGCATGACATCCACCTCCCGATCTTTTAGATCACTATTTCGGGAAGGCAGGAAACATGCCAAAGGAATGACATCAAGAATAGTTGATAGAGTTATCACAAGATCCAAACAGGGACTATGCTCATGTGGTAAGTACACTTTGTTTGACTCTAGGAGCTAGGATTAGGGCTTTTGAAAATTTTGTTGATAAATTCTTGTCAACATCAACATATTCATGGTCACTATCAGAAGCATTAGGATTTGTATTTCCATCATGAATAATATTTTCACCTATTTCCTCATCAAGATTTATAGAAAGAGGAGCTCACACATGAATAGAAGTAAAACCATCACATGTTTTTTTACAATTTATGATTTGGAGATTTAGGTGCAAAATCTTGTTTACGAGAAAAGGGAATCATGTCAAGTGTTGGAGATATAGAAGATTGAATATTTTGAGGAACACCTTCATGAACTCAAGCACGACGTCTTCGTTGGCGATCTCTCACACAACTATTATGTCAAGTCTTAGCAGAAGGCTGAGAAGGAGGAATATTCTCCTCTTTGATAGTTGAAGTTTTAGGTTGAGGTCTTTTAGGTTGAACAAGAGGAGAGGCATGTCTCTTCTCTCTATAAGAGGAAGGAGGTAGAACTGCGCCATATAAAGGAGGAATATTGGGTGTAGGAAGGAGACTAGGTCTATCATGAGGAGGAGGTACAGGTTTAACCTTAGGAAGATTGTTGTTGTGTTTTGTAGGAGAAGGCATAGTTATATCCATAGGAATAGATCGAGGATATTACTTAGGAGGAAGATTAGTTCTATCTATTAGGGGAAGGAATTCATCTTCAAGAATGATAGGAATGTCAAGTGTTGGGGATCTAGGTTGACTCAAGGATAAGATTATATCTTTCTTCCATTTTTTATAAGATTGGAAAAGAGCATCTCTCCTTGGTGAAAGAGATTGAAATTGCTTAGGCCAAAAGAGATCAATAGGAACACTAGAGCTTCTTTCTGATGGTTGAAATAAGCTATGGTTAACGGTTATAATTTCTCCATTATGGGTTTATTTCAAACACTTATGGATTGGAGAAGCAATAGCCTTCATGGAAGATAGCCAAGGATAGCCTAACTTCACATGGAATTTTTTGGAAGAAGGAATGATAACAAAGTTGACATCCATAGATTTAGTGTCAAATTCAATAGGAAGGGCGATAGAACCATTGGTAGGACAAGAGAATCCATCAAATAACCTCACGGCCACATTAGTATCATCATAAATTGGTTTATGCAATGGTAAAGTGAAAATATACTCCTCAGTGATGACATTAACCATGCAAGAGGGGTCAACAAGAGCACCACGACAAGGTATATCCTTAACCTTTGCAACTATGTATAAAGGGCCATCAAGTGATCTAATGGTCTCACTAGTGTCAAATGTAATAGAAGGATCCTTAGGTGTCTCTTGTTTCTCTACCATATTCACCAAATTCAGAGCTGCAAAGGTGAAGTCATTAGGAAAAAAAGAGGTATGAGAAGGAAAAGGATTAGTGAAAATATTAACATTTTGATTAGGAGGAGATTGTGATTTGTTTCCCTTATCATTCACACCTGTCATAGACATAGTATTATTATCAATCAAATCTTGAATCTTACTTTTCAATGCAAAACATTTCTCAGTATCATGACCAGGCTGACAATGAAATTGACAAAAGGAATTGTTATCAAAAGAAGGGGATTCAATCTTAGAAGGATCAACTGGTTTTATAGGAGGAAGTTTGATAACATTTATTTCTAACAACTAAGACATAATACTATGTAAATTTTCATTCAAAGGAGTTAATTGTCTTTCTATTTTGAAGAATTTAGAAATAGGAGGCACACCTATTGTAGCATTCACATTTTTTTTTATTGTATCATTGAACTTGATGAAGCCTTTTGTTGGTTTGAACTTTGCAAATGGTTGTTAAACACTCTCCCCCTTATCACTCAAATCCATAGGAGTAGATTGCTCTATTTGACTCACAATCAGTTGATAATTGTGGAGTGTTGTGCACAACTGCAGAAAGGAAGTAAACTCGGACAAAATAAGCTTTTCCCTAATATCTTTTTGTAAAAGAAATAAAAATTCTTTGAATATAATTATTAGGTATAGGAAAACAAGTTTGAGCACACAAATGCTTATATCTACCAATGAAATCAGTCACTTTTTCTTTAACACCTTGTTTACAATGCATTAAATCAGTCAAAGTAATTTTAGGACCAATGTTGTTTTGAAATTGTTGAATGAAAGAATTTGTTAATTGTTGAAATTAAGTGATAGAATAAGAAGGCAAAGAGCAATACCATTGTAAAGCCTTATCTCTTAGTGTTTTTGTAAACAATTTTGCAAGCAATCTTTGATCATAAGCAAAAAAAAAAATTCAATAAAAGTGGATTATTCCACTAAACTTTTTTTATTAATATTTTTTATGTTTTACATAGGATTCAAAGAGCATACCAAAGGAAAGAACCCTGGGAAGAAAACCTCTGATCACAGCTCATAAAATAAACCTATAGTATCTAACGGATCAGTTTATACACCCCGCCCAAAACCACATACAAAATGCGGTCACAACACATATAATATCAGTTTTGCATAGAGCCCAAATGATAATTTGCCAAAAAAAAACAAAAAACCATCGGATAATTTTCAAATGTAGACTTCCATAGCTGCTACCAATGGAAGAAGACAAAATTTTCCGAAGCCCTGTGCCAAATCCCATGAGCCAAAAACCTTCCTGCCAAAAAATAAAGTATCAAAAAACCTTTGGAAAAACACTATTGTATCAAATACCATGAGCTCGAACTCTCCTCCAGACAACCAACATGAATACTTGAAATGAAAGGGGAAAGCGTGAATAATTATCATCATAAAATTTTACATCATTACTCAAGAAAATCATATGACTATTGTTGCAAACCTTCCCATACCCTAGAAGGAATTTCCTCAAAACCCACCTCTCGCTAATTAGCATTGCTATCAATGGCTAAATTTGCCAAATAATCTGCAATCTTATTAACTTGTCTGTAACAATGGGATACCAAGAAAGATTCAAACAATTCTAACTTTTGTAAAATGGGATCAAGTATATACTACAAAGTCCAACAATTCGATTTCTTTTTCATAACACATTGAATAATCACCATAGAATCACCTTCAATTATTAAATCCTTAATTCCCAAAGAGATTGCCATATCCAATCTAAAAGACAAAGCATGAAATTCCACATAATTGTTAGTTTTAAAACCAATAGAATGACACTTATCTCGAATAAAATTTGCATTGTGATCATAAATTACCATGCCTACCCCAGCTGGCCTAGAGTTACCACAAGAGGCCCCATGAAAATTCAGTTTAAAGTGCCCCTGCGGAGGAGGTTTCCATCTAGCAGAGCATCTCTTACCTATTGCATCATTCTTTTTTAAAATTGAACCATGGGAGGGTAAAACTGACAGCAGCTTCCAAACTCTAGTAACTCTACTATCCCAGTACGAAAAAGAAGTAAGATTTTCCAAGTTCTTATAAATAAATGACAAAGCAACCTCAGAGATTGAAGACTCGATTTTTAATAGAACCTCAGACACAGGAGACCTTGTTTTTTTAAATATCATGTTGTTTCTCTCTAGCCAAACATTCCAAATCATAATAGATGGAGATATGATCCAAAGGCATGCATAAAAAGATGAGGAAAACATAAAGGGCCAAGATATAAAATGGGAAATGAGATCCTTACAAATAACAAAGGATATATTTAACTTCTCAAACAACCATTGCCAACATTCATAAGCATAATCACAATGTAGGAATAGGTGTGAAGAAGATTCCAAATTTTTGTTACAAAGGACACAAGGGAAAACAACAGTAATACCAAGCCTATCTAGTCTCATACCTATAAGGACTCTATCCTGAACTGCCAACCAAGAAAAGGCTCTAGCTTTAGGAAGACAAGCCGAATGCCAAAAAAACTTATAAGGCCAAGAAGATAAATCTTTAGCAACCATAAGAGAGTTGTAACCATATTTAACATTGTACTTACCAGAAATATTCTTTGTCCAAATAAGTTCATCCTCAAAATCAGAAAGAAACACAATTCTATCCCCTAAAATCTTCTCAAAATCTAATTTCATGCTTTGATCAACATCTAAGAAATCAATCGACTTCCATCTAGCTAGCTTAAGGGGCCCACTAGTCACAATTTCAAAATAATCTGCTACAAAACACCCCAAAGGGAGGAAAGAATAGTGATCAGAGGAGACTAATCCCTAATATTCACCAAAGGTGTGTGTCCATTCCATACTTCATCCCAGATTCTGACCTTTCTACCATTATGAACAATCCATGAGAGATGAGGCAAAATAACTGATCTACATTTACAAAGGAAATTCCAAATAGCAGAATCCAAAGGCAAATTTGAGACTTTAAAAATGTACTCTCTTGGTCCATTATTTAAATATTTGGCAAACATAATCTGTGCCCATAATGAGCTAGGCTTGTCATATAATTTCCTAACCAACTTAGCACCTAAGGCTAAATTCTGATTCTCCAAACTCAGAATTCCTGTTCCCCCAAGTTCCTTAGGCAAACATACCTTATCCCATGCAACTAAAGGGAGTTTCTTCTTGCCATCTTTATTATTGTTCCAAAGAAAATATCTAAGAGTATCTTGTAAACTAACTGTAGCGTCCTAAAATTGTGACACTTGCAATTTTGACTGCACTTGGGTCTTCACGATGGCGATGCAACACGGAACCTGAATGGAGACCCCGAAACTTGTTCATAACATCAAAAACTGCATTTTTCTGCACCCTGGCTTGATCCTCCTTGCACCCTGCTGTCCCTGGAGGTGGGACCATGGTGCCCAGCACCCTGGTCCTTCAGGACGAGGGCACCTAGTGCCCTGGTCCCCCAGGACCATGGCGCCCAGCACCCTGGTCCCTGGCCCTATTTTGGGCCCGGTCTCTTTTGGGGCATCGGGTCTTTAAGTTTGCAAATTGGAAAATAATGTTTCCTGGTCGTCCTAAGGTCAGGAAAATCAGTCTATCAGCCCTAATTGACAAGTATATAAACTACTTTTCCTCTCCTAGAAAGAGAGGTAGAAGGAAGGAAATAAGCAAGAGCAAGACGTCGAAGCAACATTCAAACATTCAAGCATTCAAGCATTCCTTCAAGCAATTGAGCATTCTAAGTCTCCATTCAAGGCTAAGTGTTGCATTCAAGACAAGGATTAAACCATTGAAGAGGAGATCACATACAACATACAACATACTACATACATTACACCTTCGCATGTAAGAATACAAACATTCTTACAACAAGGTATCAGTACTTGTTTACATTACAAACATTTACATTTACAGCATTCTCATTTCTTGGTTAATTCCAAAACCAGGGTTTGACCTAAAGGCAAACCCCTCAGCCCTAACCCCCCAATCGTCCTCTCTTTTCTGTGTGTAGGTTGCAGGTACGCAACTGTAATTGAAGATCTGGAATCCTTGTGCAGAGACGAATAGATCCCCCTTCGTTTCGCGGATTTTTCGGAGGATCGTGTGCACACCGGGCGCAATCATCCCATCAACTTTCATTCAAATTTGCAGAACAGCACCGTCTCGACATTTTATTGCTAATTCCAGGTCCGCAGCTTCATCCCATATCCCTATCTCTATTTATAAGCGAATCTTTCCTACTTTACATGCATTCCTAGTTCAATCTTTCTATCTACATTCTTTACAAAAGAGGGTATCCTTGATGTCACAACCCTTGAAACTCATATAGAATCCAATCTTGCATTGTGTGGGATTGGATCTTGTGGGTTTCAACCCCTCTTTTGAATGTAAAGTCTCTCCTAAGTGAAAACCATCAACCCTAGTGACTCTCCCTTCTCTCTCCTTGGAGATTGGGGAGGGGAGAACGACTAGGGTTCAATTTTTCCGCTTTACATTTTGGTGAACCCGACGTGAACATCCTCATTCTGATTATTCATGGTTAGATCTGAAAAATTTGCTTCCTTAATTACATTTCCATGTTTGATCTTTTGCAAATTTTAGAGGCTAATTGCATAAAAACCCTAAAATTTTCTTTTTAGCAATTGAGCTTGTGAAATGTTTAATTGTTAATGCTTGTTTCAGATCTATCCTTCTATTGCAAATTGTCAATTCATATTTGTGCTTTAATTCTGAAAATTAAGTGGTTAAATGTCAAAACCCTAATTTTTAAAACCTTCTTGATTCAACCTTTGACTGATAATTTCACTGATCAAAACACCTCCAAATCGGCTGTAACTTTGGATTCTGCAATAAAATCACAATATCTTTCATCCCTAAAAATTTGGAAAAAAGTTGCGAGAACCGTGTGCACCCCGAGCGCCATCGTCCCCGACATTTTTTCTGAAATTTCGGGAGCTAGATCTTACTGTATTTTTCTGCTAAAATCCAGAATTTTGGCTGATTTTATCAATTTTAACACTTTCAAAATTAAAGTCAAAGTTGGTCTAGCGATTGCTTGGATTGAGGCTTCTAATCATTCAAAAATTGTTGAAATTAAAATTCATATCAAAATTGTGTTTCTTACGGTCCTAAATCTGAAAAGTGTGTTGGCATTCATTCGAAATTTCAGTGCTTTATTCAAATTTTTGCAGTTTGTGACTTTTGAAATTAAGTGTTTAATTGCAACAACTCTGATTTCCACTTTCAAAATCGAATTTTGCATGAAATCGAGTCAATTTTCAAATTTCAACACTTGCATTGCTTTCAGTGTTCCTTCTAAAATCATAAAATTCAAAATTTCAGTTTCCCCCTCTTTTTCAAGATTCAAAATTTACATTTTTCAACAATCTTGGTAGGGTTCAATTTTGAGATTGCAACTTTAATTTGGCCTATCTACAGATCCTAAAATCACTCAAGTTTTTCAGATTAGCTTTAAAATCATCATAACTTTCATCCCTGAAAATTTTGAAAAAAGTTGCGAGGACCGTGTGCACTCCGTTCGCCACGGTCCCGAACATTTTTTCCGAAATTTCGGGAGATTGTCCTGATTGCATTTAACAGCTTAAATCTAGGAGATTGGCTGATTTTATTGAAAATTTCTACCTCTAAATTCAAAATCTTCTCTCTTTCTTTAGTGCATGAATTTTACAACAATAAGCCCTACTTACACTATTCCTATTAGACGAAGCCTTAGAATTAAGTCTTTCCAAGGTTTAATTACTGAGGAGATGGAACCTAATTTGAATGGCCTTTTTAATGAGGACATGGGTAATTCCTCTAATCCTCTTAATGATGAAGAAGCTCTCCATGAGGTTTCTGTAGAACAACTTTCAAAATTGGATAACCAATTTGATGATTTTCGACAATGGATGTCTCAAGAATACCCTGATAGTCAAGCTCTTTCATTAATTGAGGGTCTAAAACGTATGGTTCAAAGTGATAAGAATGGAATTGATATTTTATGTGGTATTGCACACATTGTGGATTTGAATGTGATGCCTATGAAGAGTTGTGCCAAAACCTTAGGTTATACACAACCTCCTACTCAAGTTAATCATTCTATTCCTTTGACAACTTCTATTGCTAGTATACCTACTTTTACATCAAACATAATGACTACTTCAATACAAGACATTCCTCCTATGATCACCAGTCATGGGGGCAATCCCTCTTCTTCAATCAATCCTCTTCCTTCATTCAATCCAACTTCTTCATTCATTCCTTCAATGAGTGTCCCTATTTCATCTCCACAAATGAACATGACACAAGGGGGCAATTCATTTAACCTTTCCATTCCTCCTTGTAGTGTTCCTCCTTTCCAATCATCTCCTATGACTAACTATCATAGTGTCCCACCACCCTACTCTCTACCTTCTTTCAATAACATAACACCTCCATCACAATCTAACACTAATATGAACTCTTCGACTGAAGCGACCATTAACAATCTTGCACAAACTGTCTCTTCTTTACAACAACAAATTGCCTCTATGAATCAATCTAAGTTTAGTGTGCCCACATTTGATGTTGCGAGCCCACTCTCTCTTGACATTGTTCGAGCTATCACCCCTAAACATGTTGAAATTCCGCATTTGGAGCTTTATAATGGTAAGGGTGACCCTCTAACACATGTTAAGACATTTCAAACAATATGTACCGATTTTGCTTATGACCAAAGGTTGCTTGCAAAACTATTTACTAGAACATTAAGAGATAAAGCCCTACAATGGTATTGCTCGTTGCCTTCTTATTCTATTACTTCTTTCGAACAACTTGCAAATACTTTTATTCAACAATTTCAAAACAATATAAGTCCTAAAGTTACTCTGATTGATTTAATGCATTGTAAACAAGGTGTTAAAGAAAAAGTGACTGATTTCATTGGTAGATATAAGTATTTGTATGCTCAAATTTCTTTTCCAGTGCCTGACAATGATATTCAAAGAATCTTTATTTCTAATTTACAAAAAGATATTAGAGAAAAACTTCTATTTTCTGAGTTTACTTCTTTCCAATAGTTGTGCGCAACTCTTCACAATTATCAACTGACTGTGAGTCAAATGGAACAAGCAAATCCTATGGCTCCGAGTGATAAGGGTGATAGTAGTCAACAACCATTTGGGAAGTTTAAACCGAACAGAGAGTCCATTAAATTCAATGAAAACATCATCAATAACAATGTGAATGCGGCATCAGGTGTGCCTCCTATTTCTAAGTTTTTCAAGAAAGAAAGAAAGTTTACACCTTTGAATGAATCATTGCATAGTATTATGAATAAGTTATTGGAACAAAATGTGCTTACTCTTCCTCCTATAAGGCAAATAGATCCTGCAAAGATTAATTCACCCTATTTTGATAACAAATCTTTTTGTCAATTTCATCGTCATCCTGGGCATGATACTGAAAAATGTTTTGCTTTAAAGGGTAAAATTCAAGATTTGATTGATAATAATACTATCTCTGTTTCTAGTGTGAATGATAAAGGCAATACATCTGTAGCTCCTCCTAGCCAAAATCTTCAGATTTTTACTGATCCATTACCTTCTCATACCTCTAATGCGATTGATGCTAATGATTCCTCTGTCTCACCTGATGATCTTGTGTCTATGACTCCGAATGTGATTAACTTTGTAGAGCAGCAGAAAATCCCTAAGGAACCTTCCATCACCTTTGATTCTAGTGAAACTATCAGGGCACCTGATGGTCCTTTATATATAGTTGCAAAAGTCAAGAATACAACTTGCCATGGAGTGCTTATTGATCCTTCTTGTATGGTTAATATCATTACTGAAGAATTTCTTTTTACTTTGCAATTGAATCAAGTGATCTATGATGAAACAAATGTGGTTGTGAAACTATTTGATGCATTTTCTTCTCCTGCAATTGGTTCTATTACATTACCTATTGAGGTCCATAACAAATCCCTTGATGTGGACTTTGCTATTATTCCATCGTCCGAACAATTTCGTGTGAAGCTAGGTTATCCTTGGCTATCTTCCATGAAAGCTATTGCTTCTCCTATTCACAAGTGTTTGAAATTTCCCCATAATGGTGAAGTTGTTACTGTCAATCATAGTCTCTTTAAACTAGCTCAAAGAACTTCTAGCATTCCTATTGATTACTTTTGGCCTAAACAATTCCAATCTCTTCCTCCGCGAAGTGATCATCTTTTCAAATCTTATCAAAAGTGGAAAAAAGATATGATCCTATCTCTAAGTGAACCTAGAACACCCAAACTTGATATTCCTATCATTCTTGAGAAGGAAGTTCTTCCTTTGAAAGATAAAACTAATGTCTTTCCTCAAGAATATTCCCAACCCATCCCTATGAATGTGACTATGCCTATATCTAATAAATTTCCTAAAAGTAGACCTATACCTCCTTGTCATGATGGACTTGATCTCCTTCCTAAACCAAATATTCCTCCCTTATATGGAGCAGTTCCTCCTCCTTCCTCTTATGGAGAGAAGAGACCTTCCTCTTCTCCTATTATTCAACCTAAGAGACCACAACCTAAACACCCAAGTGAAAAGGATGAGAACATTCCTCCTCCTCAATCTTCTCAACTTCCTACTAAGACTAGACGAATTCGTTCTGCATGTGAACACCGATGAAAGCATCGTCTTAGAGCTCAGGCAGCTACTTCTCAAACTTTGCAATCCCCAAAAACACCTTCTTCTAGTATTATTCCATTTTCTCCTCAGCCGACGAATGAGCTGAAATCTCCTAAACATAAGATGCATGATGGCCTTGATCCTGTGCGAGTTAAAGATCCTATTTTTATAAATCTTGATGATGATATAGATGAAAATGTTATTCATGATGAAAATGTTACTCATGTTCATTCTGATGGTGAATATGAATATGTTGATGTTGATAACCATCTATCTAACGAATTTTCTAAAGCACTTATCCTAGCTCCTAGACAAGAACAACGTGGCTCAGAACATGAACATAGCCCTTGTTTGGATCTTGTGATAGCTCCATCTGCTGTGTTGGATGTTCCTCCTCTAGCGTGTTTCCTGCCTTCCCGAAATATTGATCAGCAAGATCGGGGGGTAGATGACGTGCTAGACTAGTTCATTAGCATAGTAGACTCTCTCCTCCTCTCTTGATCTCTTTTGTTACTTCTTCTATGTGTCATTCTCATTCTTCTATTTGTTGTCCTTAGTGTTGTCTACTTGAGGATGATGCAAAGCATTGAGATCTCTTTTGGTCTCTCTCATGTTGACTCAAAAGACACATGTGTTCCCTTCTTCTAGGTGACCTTCCTTAATTGGGGAATGAAGAACAATTATGCATACATACATATGATATACATGAATTATCATACAGCATACTGACCCCGAGGAAAGCGAAGTCACCTTGTGCTTTGTGTTTTGTGTCTATTATCCTTGGGCTTATCTCACACTTGGGGGCTAAATCCTTGTGATAATTTTCTCCCTTCTCATTTCTTATATGTATCACTACCTTAAAGCAATCACCCCCGGTGAGGCGTGTGCAATCGCTTTAACGTAGGGGGGCATACATCCCGTCCATATCTTTTCAAGATACTTGAAAATTTCTTGGCGAATTTAGCTTTGCCTTGAAATTTTTTGATATCTTTCTTGCATGACTCATAGTGAGGGAACCTTACTACTGACAGTCATGGTTCTCCCTCGTGATCTTCCCTTTTACTTTGTCAATCGAAGTCGTAAGATCCTTAGTCCACTGGGGGCTTGGTGTATCTTGCCTCCTTGACGTGGTGAAAGTTTTTCAATGTTGTTTCCTTGTACTTTACCGGAAGTATTGGCGTACGCTTATACTCCCACTAAAGTGGGGGCTAAATGTAGCGTCCTAAAATTGTGACACTTGCAATTTTGACTGCATTTGGGTCTTCACGATGGCGATGCAACACGGAACTTGAATGGAGACCCCGAAACTTGTTCATAACATCAAAAACTGCATTTTTCTGCACCCTGGCCTGATCCTCCTTGCACCCTGTTGTCCCTGGAGGTGGGACCATGGCGCCCAGTGCCCTGGTCCTTCTGGACTAGGGCGCCCAGCACCCTGGTCCCCCAGGACCATGTCGCCCAGCGCCCTGGTCCCTGACCCTATTTTGGGCCCGGTCTCTTTTGGGGCATCGTGTCTTTAAGTTTGCAAATTGGAAAATAATGTTTCCTGGTCGGCCTAAGGTTGGGAAAATCAGTCTATCAGCCCTAATTGACAAGTATATAAACTACTTTTCCTCTCCTAGAAAGAGAGGTAGAAGGAAGGAAATAAGCAAGAGCAAGACATGGAAGCAACATTCAAACATTCAAGCATTCAAGCATTCCTTCAAGCAATTGAGCATTCTAAGTCTCCATTCAAGGCTAAGTGTTGCATTCAAGACAAGGATTCAACCATTGAAGAGGAGATCACATACAACATACAACATACTACATACATTACACCTTCACATGTAAGAATACAAACATTCTTACAACAAGGTATCAGTACTTGTTTACATTACAAACATTTACATTTACAACATTCTCATTTCTTGGTTAATTCCACAACTTGGGTTTGACCTAAAGGAAAACCCCTCATCCCTAACCCCCCAATTGTCCTCTCTTTTCTGTGTGTAGGTTGTAGGTACGCAGCTGTAATTGAAGATCTGGAATCCTTGTGCAGAGACGAATAGATCCCCCTTCGTTTCACGGATTTTTCGGAGGACCGTGTGCACGCCGGGCGCCATCGTCCAGTCAACTTTCGCTCAAATTTACAGAACAGCACCATCTCGACATTTTACTGCTAATTCCAGGTCCGCAGCTTCATCCCATATCCCTATCTCTGTTTATAAGTGAATCTTTCCTACTTTACATGCATTCCTAGTTCAATCTTTCTATCTACATTCTTTACAAAAGAGGGTATCCTTGATGTCACAACCCTTGAAACTCATATAGAATCCAATCTTGCATTATGTGGGATTGGATCTTGTGGGTTTCAACCCCTCTTTTGAATGTAAAGTCTCTCCTAAGTGAAAACCATCAACCCTAGTGACTCTCCCTTCTCTCTCCTTGGAGATTGGGGAGGGGAGAACGACTAGGGTTCGATTTTTCCGCTTTACACTAACAATAGATACTTTTGGAGACTTCAAAATAGACTTGATGAGAACAATTTTACCCGCCAAAGTTAACCATCTATGATTCCATGAGAGAATTCTTTTAGAAATGACTGAAATAATCTTATCCCAAAAACCAATCTTATCCTATTTAACAAAGAAAGGAATCCCAAGGTAAGTACATGGAAGATTTCTAGTCTCAAATCCCCAAAAGGATTGCAACCTATGTTGAACTAGTTGTGATGTATTAAGGAAAAAAATCTTTGATTTATCACCATTCACTTTCTGACCAGAAAACAATGCATAATTTTGTATTATTCCTTTAATCACTTTTGCCTCAAGTAACGAAGCATGTCCAAATAACAAAGTATCATCTACAAAGAGACAATGAGAAATACTTTGGGGAATATTCTGAATCCTTATACCTTTCCAAAGCCCACCCACTTTAGCAGCCCTAATAGCCCAACTAAAGGTTTCGGCTAGGAGAATAAACGAAAAGGGAGAAAGGGGATCTCCTTGTCTCAAACCCCTAGAGGAAGTGAAAAAACAACAAGGAGAACCATTAATTAAAACCGAGAATCTTGCAGAAGAAATACATGCACGAATCCATTTGACCCAGGCCTTGGAAAAACCTAACTTCTCAAGAACAACACATAAAGCCCCCCCACTCTACTCTATCATAAGCCTTCATCATGTCTAGTTTAAGTATCATGGTTGGGGTTCTTTGGGTGGAAATAGAATGCAACACCTCATGTGCTACAATTGCACCCTCTGTCGTCTCCCTTTTGGGAACAAAACCACCTTGCTCCAATGAAATGATCCTAGGTATAATTTTTGCCAACCTAGTGGAAATTGCCTTCGTAAATATTTTATACAAAGTGTTACATAAAGCAATGGGGTAGAAGTCAATAAAAGTCTTAGTATCCTCTTTTTTAGGAATAATTGCAATCATTGTAGTATTAAGTTATTTTAAAATAGACCTATTTCTCCTAGCTTCCTCGAGAGCCAACAAAACATCATTTCCCACAAAATCCCAATATTTCTGAAAAAATAAAGGAGTAAAACCATCTGGTCCTGGAGCTTTATCCGGATTCATGGAAAAGACAACACTCTTAAATTATTCTAAGGAAAAGGGAGACATCAACATCTTGTTGTCTTCCAAAGATACTAAAGGAGGAATATTAGATATAATATCATTGTTGAGATTTCCATTTTTCAAAGATAATAATGACTTAAAAAACCTAACTGCCTCTGAAGCAATGTCTTCTGGCTCTATCAATAAATTCCCATTCTGACACTGAATACAAGATATTCTATTCTTACATCTTTTAATCTTACTTGAAGAATGACAAAACTTTGTGTTCCTGTCACCATCTGAAAGCCATAACTCTCTAGATTTATGTCTCCAATAGATTTCCTCTCTAGCTAACACCTCCTCAAGCTATAATTTTAGTGACTTCAATTCATCAAAAACTTGTGGCACCATACCATGTTTAAGCACATGAGTATTAAAACACTCA
The DNA here is from genome assembly GCF_030272615.1 of Cryptomeria japonica. NCBI lineage: Eukaryota > Viridiplantae > Streptophyta > Pinopsida > Cupressales > Cupressaceae > Cryptomeria > Cryptomeria japonica. The sequence continues at coordinate 668,303,670 of NC_081412.1, forward strand.
ATCATATCTTGAATCCTTTGTTTCTCCTGAAAAAAGTTCTTAAAATGCGAGATATTCCATTCCCTAATATTCAATTTCAAATAACTTAACTTCTTAGCAATCTAAAACATACGGGACCCAGACTAAAAAGGAGCAGAATTCCACCATTTCATAAGAAGAGGCAAAAAGGAAGAATCCCTAAACCACATGGGCTCAAATTTAAATGGAGACTTAAAAGAAGCCCTATCCTCAATAACTGAATGGGAAATTGGAAAATGATCAGAACCCGAGACCAGTAGAATAGAGGAAAAGAATTCAAAATATGAATCAATCCAATTCTCAGATAACAAAAACTGATCTAATCTCTCAGCAATCTGAGAAAAATCTCTTCTCATGTTTGTCCATGTGAAAACCCCATTCTGAGACTTACAATAAAAAAGGCTCATATCAGAAATGAAATCCCCAAAGTCATCCATAATCCTTTTATTAGGGAAAACACCTCCTCTTTTCTCATCTAAATCAGTGATAGCATTAAAATCACCCCCGAAGATAATAAAGGAACCATGTTTTAAGGGAGAAGAAATCCTCTTTAATTCACCCCATAACTTACTCTTCCCTTGAATTCTTGATGGAGCATAAATATTAAAAAGCCAGAATTTAACCTTCAAAATCTTGCTTATAACTAAAGCCAACATCCAATTTGTAGCAGATGCCACTAATTGTACCTCAATATTATAATTATTCCAAAGCAGTGCCAAACCTCCTGAAGCACCACAAGCCAGAGAAGAAAGAAAATTCCACCTTCTCCAAGATGAAAAAACCAAATCAGCAGACACCATTTACAACTTTGTTTCTTGCAACATAAAAATATCACACTTAATTAAGTCCATCTAGGACTTAATTAAGCATCTCTTGTTAGGGTCATTTAAGCCCCTAACATTCCAATAAATAATTCTCATTGTTCTCAAGGGGAGGCCGAAGCTCCCCTCTTCCCATTAATCAGGGAATTTTTGCTTTCCCCAAAGCAACCTTGCAAATTATGTTTCACAGCCCCTGATCTTGTCACGAGAGGACTAGTCACAAATATTTTACTCCTCTTTCTTTTTACACTTACAGGAGTTAGGCATGTTTTCTTAGGCCTACCAAGAGAGACTGAATGTCTCCCTTGCCCACCAGCAGGAGAAAGGGACAAAGTCTTTTGAATTCCAACATCAATTTCCATTTGAGTCTTAAGATTATTTGGAGGCCTACCTCTCCTATGAGAAACCATCGATGGTGAAAAAACCGGAGTTGTTTGAACAATTGGTAAACTCTTGCATGACTTTGGAGAAGCCAGGATAAATGGATTATCTTCAAACCCAACTCTGTTGTAGCCAAAACTGTAAAAGGATTAGCAGATGCAAAAATTGGAAGGGTCGAGTTTATACCCCCAAATCATTCTCAATTGAACAAACAACTCTATCAGTAATACCCTCATCCATTTGATGTGCATGCTTGTTAAAAATATCATGTACTTGCTAAACCAGATTCTCATCTGGCATAATAACAGGGACAACCTCTGACGAATTACTATTCCCTAAGGAAGATTCATTAGCCATATTAATTTCAACATTCAGAGGGGAATTATTAGACACCAAATTCTTAATTTCCTGAACTAAAGAAGCATCATTAGGAAAACCTATGGCAGGTACCTGTTTAATAGTTTCTATATCAACCACTACATTTTTATCTAAATTCACATTCTTTGAAGAATCCAAAACCTCCTTTTGAGTGCATGAAGACAAATTGTCGTCCTTACCCTTTGTGTGATTATTTGGCATCTTAGGGAAATCTATCATCAATGGATGAAATGAAAGGAAATTGGAATTTTTAAATTAGGGCCAATGGGATATCATTTAATTTTAAAATTGACAAAATTAGAATTTTAAAATCAGGGTAGATTATAATTAACCACTTAAATTTAAATATTTTCTTGAAATGAAATGTTGAATTTTGAAGGTATTTTTTATTTTAGAGGGATCAAAAATTGACAAAATCAGCCAATCTTCTAGATTTATTTTACTAAATATAGTCATAACAGTCTCTTGAAATTTTGAGAAAAAAAGTCGAAGACCATGTTGAAAGTGCACATAGTCTGACCAACTTTTTTTGAAAATTTCAAGAATGAAAGTTACAATGATTTGAAAGCTAACCCCCAAAAAATGGTGGATTTTACGATCTCTATATAGGCAAAATTAAGGTTTGAATGTGAAAATAGGACCGTATTAGGGTTTTGAGAAAAAAAAAAGGGATTGAATTATAAATTTGAAAAAGGTCAAACCTAATGGATAAGGACAACTTGAAAAATGTTTAGAAAACTGAAATTGATTGAAATTTGCACAAAATCCAATTAATTTAAAAATTAGGTTTTTAGGACCTAACCACTTAATTTTTGAGATTTTAAATTTTGAAAAAGGAGGGAAATTGAAAATTTGAGTTTTAGGAGAGGATAATTCTAAAAATAGTCACAAAACTGAAAATTAAATGGAAATTCAATTTTTGCACAAGTTCAAGATGATTTTTAAAAATTAGGGTTTTGACAATTAACCTCTTGATTTCGTGAATTTGATTTGTAAATTGAACAAGATAGTGAAGAAATTGAATTTGACAAACAAAGCAATTTTCAGATCTAAGACAATAGCAAGCAATTTTTACAAAGCACAAGTTCAATTTCAATTTTAAAAACTAGGGTTTTGAATGAATTAACCACTAAGTTTGCAAAAAAATTAAACTTGTAAATGAAAAATATACAATGATTCTCAAAATAAAGCATGCAAGATGTCGGGTTTACCAAAATGTAATGTGGGGAAAAGTGAATGATGGGGAGATCAAGAGGAAATATTTTCTTCCCTCCAAGGAGAGATGAAAGTTTCACTATGGATTTCCCTTCAATCACCTCATGCACATTACATTTAAAATAGGGGGGAAATTCACTAGATCCAATCTCTGAGGAAAGAGGTTGAATACTAAATGAATTGATAATGAGATGGAAGTGACAAGCTAACCCCTCTTTTAGAATGGAAAATGATTGAATTATGTGTTTTGAGACTGAGTGTAAAAGTAGCAAAGAACTGATTATAACTCAAGATATAAGTGTGGGATGAAGTTGTGCACCTGGATCTAGTTAAAATATGTTGAGACAAAGTTTCCCTATGAATTTGAGGAAAAGTTACTGGGATCGTGTTGAAAGTGTACACGGTCCTTCAAAAAATCCGCAAAATGAAAATGGTTTTTCTACCTCTTTAAATAGAGTCCAAATCTTCAAGAACAGTTGTGCACTTGCAACCTACACATATAAAAGAGAGGAAAAGGGGCAAGGATTGGGGGTTTGCCTTCAGGTCAAGCCCCAGTTTTGGAATTAACCAAATGATGAAAGAAAGTACTTGCAAGTAAATGTAAATGAAAGACTAAAATGTAATTCACCTCAAGAGAGGTTGTAATAGAAATGTAGGTTGATTTTATTGTATGAAATTGAATGTTGAAAGGGATCTTCTCTTCAATGGTTGAATCCTTGACTTGAATGCAACACCTAGCCTTGAAGGGAGACTTGAGATGCTCAATGATTGAAAGGGATGCTTGAATGCTTGATTGCTCGAACTTGTAACTCATGTAAACTTTCACCTTTTTTTCAATATGCAAATGAGAGGGCAAATGTGACTTATATATTCATCAATTAGGGTTAATAGGCTGATTTTTCATCATAGGCCGACATAGGGGAAGATTTCTCACTTTAATCACAAAGTTCAATGCACTGTTTGAATGAAGGGGCCCCAAGATAGGGTAGGGACAGGGGTGCTACACCCATGTCCTTCATACAGTTTCCAAGGATGAGAAAGTCTCGGGTCTCTGATCAGGCTTGGGGATTCAATTCGCTAATGTGAAGACCCTAATGTGGTTGAAAATTTCAAGGGTCACAATTTTATGACAATACACTATTGTAGAAGGTATTATAATATCCAATGAAGCTATTCATTCTATTAAGAATGTAGGTATTGAGAAGATGATTGTTAAATTAGACATTAAAAAGGCTTATGACAAGGTCAAATGGGACTTTTTATTTAAAGTTCTACAAAAGTTCAAGATCTATCATAGTTGGAATGAGTGGTTTAAGGGTTGTATCTGAACCCCAAGGTATTTGGTTTTGGTAAATGGTAGTCCACAATGTTATTTTGAATCCTCAAGAGGGCTCAGGCAAGAGGATCCTATCTCCTCTTTCCTTTTCATTATTATGGAAGAATCACTAGGGTGGATGATATATTTGCAAAGGAGTGAAGTGACCTAGAAAGGTATTAAAGTGGCTCAAGGGGTTAGATCAATTTCTCATTCATAATTTTATGATGACACTCTTCTGTTAGGGAATGCTTCTTTTTGAGAAGTTTGGGTAATGAAGTGCACTTTAGATAGTTGTAGTGGTTTCTCCGGGTAGATGATTAATTGGAGAAAATCAGATTTTTTTTTTTTAATACACCAATTCAAAAATAGAGAGAAATTTCCTAGATTTAGAAATGAATATTGGTGGTCTACTAGGAAAATATCTTGGCATCCCCTCTTTGAAGGGGCAAGTTGTTCCTCTATTTGGAAAGGCTTGTTTGATTGTTGCTTGCGATGGATTACTTCATTTGATTGAATTTTGATGTTGAAATTTGTGATTTGAGTGATCTCTTATTATTCTATGATGTGTATGTGTTGGCAGCAACAAAGCAGGAAAATTAAGAAGGGGGTGAATCAGTTTTCACTAAACTCAACCAAATTAATCTAAACTTTAGATTTGATCAATAACAACAATAGAAAAGATAAAACCCACATCAAAAACACACATAATACATGAATTTTTGATGTGGAAAACCCAGTTAAGGGAAAAACCATGGTGGGAACCTACCCACAATATGATGATACTATGTAGTAGTATGTGTAAATATTACATTGGGGAATGCACATGCATTCAGGCACACTACCTAGAGCTCATTGCTCAAAACAACAAATGAAAACAACCTTGGGAAGGCTCACTACCTTAAATAGATTGAACACCAATCCAAATTACATGAACTAAAGGAATATCATCTCCAAATGCCTGATCACAGTTCTAGTTAAGCACACTATCTGCACAACAACACTTCTCTACACTTCTCAACTATCAAAAGATAAATTCACTTGTTCACTCATACAATACTCTCACAGATATTAGATACAACTATAGACACTCACAAACACTCAACATTCATGATTACATCACTAATTTATATAAATCATCAACCTTGACCTCAAGGTTGGGTCAACACATAAGACCTAATTACAAAATTATACCACACAATACATAAATCTATAATTGGACCAACACAATGTCAACAAGGACATATAATTGACCCAAATAAAATTCTTAAACATGTAACACCGCCAAATAACTCACCAAGATCATCCACAACACGCTAAACCATCAAATATGTTGCATAACACGAAAAATACCATCAGACCAATAAAATTTTCAATAATACACACCACGATCAATGCGGGCCACCAAAATCCATAGAACATAATTAGAGAACATCAACAAGCAATGTGAATTCCACCAAAATAACCACAACAACATAGATAATAAAAATCATCATTATTTCATCACTGGAGCTCAAGAACACCAACTAAAAAACTAAAAGATACACTTGTGAAGTTCCAAAGCATGAGCCACCCAAATTCAAGACACACATGAATGTCCCAAACACTCCAAAATCCACACAACATAAGGAATCAATTCTAGAGCAATACAATCCATAAATTACAACTTTGTAATACAAAACCAACAAAAAAACCAATCACTACACCAGATCACACAACTCGATCAAATCACCTTCTGGAATACTGAAACTCATACTAAATCAGCTAGAGATAAGTATCTCAAAACCCATTAATCCACATCAGCACATATGCAACAAATCACCAAAACCAACTCTCTACAAAAAACCAATTCTCTACAACACAAGAATATGTTGACATCAATGACAACACATTCCAACAACTCTAATATCCAACAGTACATGAAAATCCCCATCAAAGTTTTAAAAGTAATTGAGCAGAAGATGAGGATTTTTTTTTGGAATGGTGCAAGAGAAGAAGATAAAATGCCACTCTTGGCATGGGAAGATATTTGTAGATCAAAACATGGTAATGGTGTGGGTTTGAGAAATTGGCAAAAAATGAATGAAGCAATGGGTGCTAAACTTGTTTGGTTCATCTACAAAAATCCAAGTCAACTTTGGCTTAAAATTCTAAGGGCTAAATACAAGTAGATAGTTAGAAGGATCAAAGAATTTTAATAATTAGGAATCCTCCTAGAGGTTCAGCTGCTTGGATCTTTATTGTCTTATGCATAAAAATTATTACAAAGCATATCACATGGAAAATTGGTGATGAGAGAAGTGCAGATTTTTTGTTAGATTTGTGGGATGGGCTAGAAACTTTAGGAAGTGATCAAAACTTGGATGAGCTTAGGAGAATCCTTTGTGTGCAATGGGGGTCAAAGGTAAGAGACTATATGAAACCAAAGTTGGTTGATGTCAAATTGGAGTGGGGATGGAAATCTATGGAGAATACTCTACAGAATGTGCATTATAAACAATTAGTTGAGGACAATTTTAGGGAAAGGAGAACCCTTTTAGTAGAAAAAGAAGATAAGGTGGTGTGGTGTGGAGCAAAAAATGGTAATTACTTAGTGAAAATTGGTTACCAATTTATTGATAGAGCTAAGAGAGAAAAGTGGTGGCCGATAAGTTTATGTTGGGGGAAAGAATGTCTTCCCAAGGGAGGAGCCTTTGCATGGTTGGTGATCAAAGGAAGAATTCTCACAGGAGAGCGGAGAAAAAAACTAGGCTTCATGGGTCCTACAAAGTGTGTTGTGTGTGATAAGGAGGAAAATGTTTGCTAGATAGTGTTGGATGATGGTTTTGTAAACATTAGAGTGGTATGTGCCCTTTCCTACAATATTGAAGGATGTATTCTTTGGGTGGATAGTATGTAGGAGGAAACCAGCTTTCACATGAGTATGGAAGATCTGCCCCTCAATGATAGTTTAGAAATTTTGGAAAGAAAGAAATAGGAGTATTTTTTAGGGTAAATCAGAATCTATGGAGAGAGTTTGCAATATAATTGATACAACTATTGAGGAAGTAGTTTGTGCAACGACCTCACAACTTTACATAGAGAAGTTTGAATTTACAAAAGAAGATAATCGTATTCAGTAGTGTTGGCCAAAAATTAAATTCAGGCTCATTCATGGGCTTTGTCAGATTAATCCGATTGAGGTCCCAAGATGTAAGGTGAAATGGGTGGCTTCTCAACAAGAGTGGCAAAAATAAAACTTTGATGGAGCATCAAAAGGAAACCCTGGAGCATCAGGGGAAGGTTTCATAATCAGAGATTGGATGGGGAATATCTTGGTGATGGGAGCTCAAAAATTATTGGAGGGAATGAATAATGTGGCTGATGTTAAAGCAACCATGTTGACCATCCAATGGGTGATCAGATTGGAAATTCAAAACCTACATCTAGAGGGTGATTCCAAAATAATTACCAATACAATAATTAAAGGAGAAGCCCAAGCCTGGCACATGAATAAATTTATTTTCATATTACAAATGATTTAATTTTTTTTTATAAATTATAGCATTTCACATGTGTGAAGGGAAAGAAATGAAGTGGAAGATGTACTTTCCAAGTGGGAAACACCAGTTAGTGAAGTGGATGAAAATCATGTGGAAAATTTTCATGATCTCTCAAATAATGACCTAGGAGGAGTTGTACAGTTTGGCATTGCCATTATTACTTTGCACGATCGAGAATGTTGGGATGGTGATTAATCATTTGTTATTGATGTTTGGGCCCATTTTTTGTTGTGTCTGGAAGTGGTGGTGTAAAGGTGGTGATGAGGATGGAAGCAAATTTTACCCTTTACACTTCCAGGCAACAAATAGTGTTCATTAGTGACGTTACTACAAAGCAACACAAATGCATTTTCGAGTTTGGAGATGTAAAGTTTGTGCAGATTGTCGAGACCCTTCTAGGTGAGAATTTTTTGAAGACCATGCACAAGTACCATATGAATGTGGATGTACTCACAATGGTGTTGGACTAGGGTTTGGAGCTAGGTGAGAAGAAGGATTTTCTAGTGTAGGTGTTGAGGGGGTGCATTAAGGACAACTAGTTGTGCAGGCTTACGAAATTTCTTAAAATGACCATTCTTGGAGCAATTTTTGATGTTGGGGAGGGTCCAAATAGTGACAATATTCATTAATTGAGAGAGATGATACCTAAATTATTTGATGGCCTTTTGATTGAGATGAGTGTTGAGCTGAAGCCGCAATAGGTTGGGACTCACTGAAGCTCTACTTAAAGCAAAGGGAGGTGGAATCTTGTGGTGTTGGGACCTTTGGACCTACAATGAGAGAATTGAAGGTGAAGGGAAAGAGGAAGGCAGCAGGAATGAGGAGGAGGAATCTGAAAAAATGGATGATAGCACATGAAAGAGTTGTGATGGATCATGCAAAGATGAACAATGCAGGTGACGGTTCAAGTAGCCTACTTCATAGTGTGACCTAGCCCTGGGTTTCATGGAAATTTTTGTTTTTTCTTTTAAATTTTGATATATAATGTTGGACCAATTTTAAAAGTGTGATTGGAATGTAAAGAATGATATACTTGTAAATTTGATGCAGAAGTATGAAATTCTTTAGTGGTTTGAGTCTTTGGGTAGTAGTCAGTGTCTTATGTTTGTCCATAGGGTTGGGGGTTGAAATTTTGCAATGGTGTTATGTATTTGACATGCGAAAGGGTTGGCTCTTTTTAAATCATGCCAAGTAATTTTTGGTGCCTAGTATAGTTTAATGGTGAGGGTTAATGTTTAGCATTGGGTTCTTTATTGGATGTTCACCTATATGGTTTAGGCGATTTGAAATTTTTGTATTGGCTATGTATCTACAGATCTTTTATTAATAAAAATATACTTATTACTGACCAAAACAAATATGGCCACATTTTTTAATTTTATGAAGTCATAGACATAAAGGAAAAGGCTTAGGTCCTTTTGAGAATAGCATTATACAACCCATACAAATTAAAGATTTTTTTAGAAATTTTATAAGGTATTTCATATCCACCTATACCTATTATAAAGTCCACAAAAATATCCCATTACAAAAATGAAGCTCTGCATAAATGAAATCTTTAGAGAAAGCCCTTTTCTCACCCTCCCTAAATCCAAAATTAATAGATTTATGTTTAGGACCTTTAACTCCTTTAATCTACATTATGTTAGGTCCCAGAGACAACTGAGAAGGGGCGGGGGGGGGGGGGTTGAATCAGTTGTCAAATAAATTCAAACCAAAAACAACTTAACCAACTTATACACTCAATATCGGTAAACTAGTTTCTTATGTCGGTAGACAGTTTTATCAGTTAACTACAATACCGGTAAAGATTAATGCATGAAACTAAAAGGAAATAACATCCACAACACATAACACCAATATTTGTATGTGGAAACCCTGTAAGGGGAAAAACCACAGTGGGAAACGTTACCCACAATCAGATGATACTACTGCAGATAGTAAGTGTATACAAATGGGGTTTGCACATAGTAAGTGTATACAAATGGGGTTTGCACATGCAGAAAGGCCAAGCACCTAGAGCTCACTGCTCAAACACAAAATAGGAGTCACACTGACTACAATTGGATGGTTAAATCCAATAAGAATGTACTGCTTAAATTAGCATCTTCTATGTTGGATTCAGTACCAATGTAGTTTTGATTGTCTTCACAAAAACCTTCCTTCAACCTTCAAATAATGTCTGTGTGTATAGCTTTTCTTATTCTCGCATATACCTTCACACAATTTCTTCTTCACATTCCACATCTGATCTTACAAATAGGATCTTACATTTATATCATAACCTAGGACCAATTTTTGTAGGTCAGCTCTAAAGGATATTACAATAAAATTAATTTACAAATAAATTAATGCCTGATGCAATAACCAATTCAACATGTTGGCTTAATGCATTTACAACAATAATAGATCATCTCCATAGCGTGCCATGCTGATCTAGAAAAGATAAGCCTGTCGATGTATAACCTGGACCTATTTGCCAGTAACAACAAATATGCAAATATGAATATGCTAATGAATAAATCTCCAGGACAAAGTGTTTAAACGATGTCTTCAACATAACCAGGTATTTTCCATTCCATTCCAAGTGTCAATGATCATTATATTCTACCGGTGTACCAGATTCCAGTGACTGTGCATGAGTCATTTGCTTGCCGGTGAATGTTGCTGATTCTCCAAAGTGCCAGAGTTGATAAGTGTTAGTAGGTGTTGACATCAATGACAAAACCATACCAAAATACCAACAATCTCCCCCTTTGGCATTGATGGCAGCACAAGATGGAAAAACAATCAAAGTGCCAAAATAGAAATGCCAAATACCAAAAAGGATCATAACCAGGAATCAAAATACAGAGAGTAACAATCTCCCCTAAAATAACAATTTCTCCCCCTAGGAGTAACATGTGTTTCCTTGTGTTTATCCATTACCAATCTCTCCCCCTTTGACATCAAATGCCAAAGTAATATAAAACGCATTTTCAAATAAAAAATACCAACCAATTCAGTATACCAACTACTCCCTCTAAGAAGTAGCTTCCTCATCAAAGCCAGAGTAAAATATTTCTCTGTTAATTATGTCGGTTGATGACAAACATCAACTTTCTAAGTCTCTACCGGTGGGGGTATGACCCCAAGCTGGTCTCTGAGATATTCAAAGGTTTCCTTAGGCAGAGGTTTAGTGAAAATATCTACAATCTATTCTTTAGTATTCACATAAACTAGTTTTATTTCTTTTGCTTCAACATTTTCCCTTAGAAAATTCAATTTTATAGAAACATGTTTGTTTTTAGAATGTAATACCGGGTTCTTAGATATATCAATTGCTGTAGTGTTATCATAATAGATAGTTATAGGTTCCTTGCATTTTACCTTTATGTCTTTCAACATTTGCTTAAGACATAGTACATATGTACAGTTAGTTGTTGCTGCAACATATTCTAATTCTGCTGTTGATAAAGATGTACGACTTTATTTCTTACTCAACCAAGAAACTAGTCTGCTTCCAAGAAAGAATGCTCCACCAGTTGTTCTTTTCCTATCATCCACATCTCCTACCCAATTTGCATATGTGTATGCACATAATTCAAAGTTTTCATCTCTAAGATACCATAATCCAAGATTTGTAGTGCCTTGTAAGTACCAGAAAATCCTTTTTACTGCTGATTCATGATTTTTTCTAGGATTACTTTGAAATCTTGAAACAATACATACTGCATTCATGATATCAGGTCTGGTTTGTTTCAAATACAGTAAACCTCCTATCATATATTTGTACCTAGTTGGATTAATAGGTGTAGATTCATCTCTTAGTGATAATTTGTCCCTTGTAGTCATAGGTGTGCTTACAGGTTTAGAGTTCTCCATCCCAAATTTCTTTAGTAACTCCTTCAAGTACTTGGATTGACTCAAGAATATACCTTTATCAGTTTGTGAAATCTGCAATCCTAAAAAGAATTTTATTTCTCCAATCATAGACATTTCAAATTCTTGTTGCATTTCAATAGAAAAGTCTTCACATAATCCATCTTCTCCTCCAAAGATTATATCATCAACAAAAACTTCTATAACCAAGATGTCATCATTAGTCACTTTATAATATAAGTTGCTATTAACATTACCTTTAGAAAAACCAATCTTCAAAAGATACTTATCTAATCTTGCATACCAGGCTCTTGGATCTTGCTTCAACCCATACAAAAGCTTTCCTTAACCTACAAACCATATCTTTGTTATCTGTCAAGGAAAATCCATTAGGTTGCTCAATGTAAACTTCTTCTTCAAGATCTCCATTCAGAAATGCACATTTTATGTCCATTTGATATACTTTGTAGTTCTTGTGTGCTGCAAAGGCTAAGAATAATCTAACTACCTCAATTCTAGCTACTGGTGCAAAGGTTTCATTATAATCAATTCCTTCTTTTTGAGAATATCCCTTACACACTAGTCTTGCTTTATTTCTGATAACCTTACCATCTTCATTAAGTTTGTTTCTGAATACCCATTTTGTTCCAATCACATTTTTATCTTTAGGCCGGGGAACTAATGTCCAAGTGTTATTCTTCTCAATTTGTTCTAATTCTTCTTCCATAGCTTTAATCCAGTGTTTATCTTCACATGCCTCATTAACTAATGATGGTTCCATTTGAGAAATAAGACATACCTCTTCATTTTCCAGTCTTCCTCTTGTCATAACTCCTTTATACTTATTTCCAATTATCTGATCTTCAGAGTGATTCAATCTTACATACTGAGGTGTCTTTGTTTGTTGTTGTTCATCAGTTACAGTGGAATTTTCAAATGATACTAGTGTAACTGGATCTTCATTCTGTACCGGTGGGTTCAGTATAGGTTCATTTGTCAGTATTTTTGTTGCCAGTTCAGAGTCAGTATACCTTGAAGTTTCTTTGAATTGTTCATCAATCTTTACATTTGTACTCTCAACAATTTTCTGCAATCTTTTGTTAAAACATATATATGCCTTACTCTTAGATGAATAACTAAGAAATATTTCTTCATCACTTCTAGGATCAAATTTGCCAATATTCTCATCTCTTCTAATATAGCATTTACTTCGAAATATTCTGAAATATTTAAGAGTAGGATTAATACCAAACCATAGTTCATGAGGGGTCTTACCAGTTTCACCTTTGATGTGAACTTTGTTGAATGTATGGACTGTTGTACTTACTACTTCTCTCCAATATACATGTGGTAGATTTTCTTGTGATAACATACTTCTGGCTGCATCCAAGATAGTTCTGTTTTTCTTTTCTACAACTCCATTCTGTTGTGGTGTCCGAGGTGTTGATAGTTGTCTTCTGATTCCATTTACTTCACAGAATGCATTAAATTCCTTAGATGAGAATTCTCCTCCTTGATCTGATCTTAGACATTTGATTTTCTTACCAATTTCATTTTCTACCATTGCTTTGAACAATTTGAACTTCCCAAGTGCTTCTGATTTTTCTCGGAGAAAAGTAACCCAACACATTCTAGAATAGTCATCAATGATTAGCATGAAATATCTATCACCTTGTAAAATTTTGGTTCTAGCTAGACCACATAAATCAGTATGAATTAAGTCAAGAGCATTATTAGATTTTTTTGGAATACTTTTAAAAGTAGCTCTAACTTGTTTTCCAAATTGGCATTCCTTACATACCGGATTGTGAGGCTTAACAATCTTAGGTAAATCTCTAACTTCCTTAGTGGTACTGATTTTTACCATGCAATCAAAAATCATATGACAGAGTCTCTTATGCCATAGCCTACTTTCATCAATATGAGCAATCAAGCATGTCTTTTCACTATTATTCAAATGAAAGATATTACCTCTAGTTTGACTATCGGTTGCAATTTCCAAACCAATTCTGTTCATAATTTTGCATTTTCCATTCTTGAATTGTAACTAAAATCCTTTCTCAACTAATTGACCAACACTCAAGAGATTATGCTTTAAACCTTCAACATAGTAAACATTGTCAGTATTATGTTTACCATCAAGAGATATTGTACCTTTACCTTTGATCAAACAATCTTTATCATCACCAAATCTCACTAGACCTCCATTATACTCCTTAAAAGTTAGGAATTTACTTTTATCACCAGTCATATGATGTGAGCATCCTAAATCAATGATCCATTCATCCTTAACTTCAATTTTAGTTGCCAAGGCATGCTCTACCAATTGAATAGTAGGTGTCAGTTGATCTTTTATTATATCAACAAAAACACATCCATTGTTTGCCAGATCCTCATCAGAATCATCAATCACTCCATCAACAAGATAACAAGATTTGTCTTTATTCTTAAATTTTTATCTCTGATATTCAGGGTTAGGCTTGTATGTTATTCTAGCTTCTTCTCTTAGTCTAGCATGTCTATCAGGGCATCTTGAAGCCATATGACCAATATTATTATAGTTAAAACATTTAAAGGGTGCTTTACCTTCATACTTACTTCCAATTGGACCTTTAGGCATTTTTCTTGCAAATAGCGCTTCAAGTTCTTCAAGTTCTTCATTTTCTCTCCTACTTTCTTCAAGTTCTCTTGCATAAAAGGATTTCCAATCAGACTTGTCAGATGATGGTGCAGATGATGTTGATGCTTTGAAGGCTAAATCTGTCTTTACAGTAGCAACAGGACCAAATTCCTCAATTTCAAAGGCTAAAAGTTTTCCAATCAATGTATCTCTAGTTACTGATGTATTAGGCATTGCTCTTAACTCATTTATAGCAGTGACTTTCATTTTATATGCCGGTGGAAATCCTCTTAAAACTTTTGAAACAATTTAATCTTCACTTAAGGTTCCTCCACAACATTTAATACCCAAAACAATTTCATTAACTCTTTCCATAAAAGCAGAAATCCTTTCATCTTCTTCCATTTTTAGATTTTCATACCTGACCCAAAAGCTTTCAAGTTTTGCAATTTTGACTGTGGAAACTCCTTCATTCAGTGTTTCCAAATGATCCCAAATAGCTTTAGCCGTAGACCTATCTGATAATCCCATGATTTGCTGATCTGATAATGCGCTCAAAAGTGCTTCTCTTGCTTTGCAATCATTTTCCTCATCTTTAACCAAGGTAGGTGGATTAGGCTGGCCTTGAGTAGGAGCAATATAGCCATTCTTTGTGATTTCCCAGATGTCCTTACCAATGCAATTCAGATGTGTCTCCATTCTGATCTTCCATATGCCATAGTTGGTTCCATCAAGTTTAGGACTGTCCTTCCTAAAATAGTTAGTAGACATTGGATCTCCTCAAGCTGTTTAAACTTCTACAAAAAGATGACTAGGCTCTGATACCAATTGCTAGGTCCCAGAGACAACTAAGAAGGGGGGGGGGGTGAATCAAATGTCGAATAAATTCAAACCAAAAACAACTTAACCAGCTTATATACTCAATACCGGTAAACCAGTTTCTTATGTCGGTAGATAGTTTTTTAGTTAATTGCAATACCGTTAAAGATTAATGAATGAAACTAAAAGGCAATAACATCCACAACACATAACACCAATATTTGTATGTGGAAACCTTGTAAGGGGAAAAACCATGGTGGGAAACCTTACCCACAATCAGATGATACTACTGTAGATAGTAAGTGTATACAAATGGGGTCTGTACATGCAAAAAGGCCAAGCGCCTAGAGTTCACTGCTCAAACACAAAATAGGAGTCACACTGACTACAATTGGATGGTTAAATCCAATAAGAATGTACTGCTTAAATTAGCATCTTCTATGTTGGATTCAGTACCGGTGTAGTTTTAATTGTCTTCACAAAAACCTTCCTTCAACCTTCAAATGATGTCTATGTGTATAGCTCTGCTTATTCTCACATATACCTTCACACAATTTCTTCTTTGCATTCTACATCTGATCTTACAAATAAGATCTTACATTTATATCATAACCTAGGACCAATTTTAGTAGGTTGGCTCTAAAGGATATTACAATAAAATCAATTTATAAATAAATTAATGCCCGATGCAATAACTGATTCAACATGTCAGCTTATTGCATTTACAACAATAATAGATCATCTCCATAGTGTGCCATGCTGATCTGGAAAAGATAAGCCTATCAGTTTATAACCTGGACCTATTTGCCAGTAACAACAAATATGCAAATACGAATATGCTAATGAACAAATCTTTAGGATAAAGTGTTTAAATGATGTCTTCGACATAACCAGGTATTTTCCATGCCATTCCAAGTGTCGGTGATCATTATATTCTGCCGGTGTACCAGATACCAGTGACTGTGCATGAGTCATTTGCTTGCTGGTGAATGTTGCTGATTCTCCAAAGTGCCAGGGTTGATAAGTGTTAGTAGGTGTTGACATCAATGACAAAACCATACCAAAATACCAACACATTATTTACATCATTTATATTTTATATAAATCTTTATATCTTATCATACTAATATGCTAAATTTTATCTCCAAATTACCCGTTCATGGGTTCTCAAGGGTTAATCCTTCGTGCAGGGAACATAGGTGAAAGGAGGAAGTATGGTTTATCCTGGAGTAGGGGTTGATCAAAATAAATTTTTATGGGGCATCTAGAGGTAACCCTAGCATCTCAGGGGAAATATGTGTTGCTCGAGATGAGGGAGGGATAATTCTTTTCAAGGGAGCATGAAGGTTATATGATGAGACTAATAATGAAGCAGAGGTGTAGGCTGCCTTATTAGTAGTCAAATTGACTACTAATATGAATGTCCTGAATGTGCATTTGGAAGAAGATTCCAAGGTACTGGTGGACACAATTATGAAAGGTGAATCCCTAAGTTGGAAATTAAATAAATTCATAGCATTGATTTGTTCAAAATTAAATAACTTCCAAGACTTTCACATATCTCATATTAGAAGGGGTGTGAATGCAATAGCGGATGTGTTATCAAATGTCGCATGTGATTTGGACCAGTATGTGACGAGGTGGTGGGGAAGAGATGATGCCATAATTAAATGGAAGGTTTAAACAATCTATACCGGCTTGTACTTACGAGGATAGATGAAGTGTGTGAGAAGGATGTTTTTTCTATGCCTGAGACATTAGGCTAGCTTAGCTGATATTGGCAATTAATGTCGAATTTCTCTCTAGTGGCAGTGGAGGCTAGGATGATCCCATTAATAGTAGTAATAGGAATGAGTGTATGTTCAATGCGTCTGGAGGGAGTTTTTTGTGGCCTACGAAAATGGTTTTTTGATAGTGCAATGGAGGCCAACTTCACATTGAAAACCACCAAATTGTTGACGACATTCTTGGGGCTAGTCTTGGAGAGACGCTTGAAGATGATGTTCTGATTGAAGGATCCATTGTGATGAGCTGAAATAATATCTCTTTTTATGTCCATCTTTGTTATTTTTTTCATGACTTAAGTGGTGTAATCGGACAATGTTAAGGGTATAGGATGTGTTAGAGTTTTTTGATCCTATGCATGATGAACATTAACCGAACCCTTCAAACTTTGTATTGTTTTGGCTACATATATATTCCTACAGCTATGTGAATTACTATGATAATTTTATATGTGGATGAATGAATGTTATGGTTGACACAAAATGGATACGTATGTGTTTGTGTTCTTTAACTCTTGATGCAGGAATACTTCGATAGCTGCAGAAGCAGTCAAACCATGCCAGAAAGGAGGATCACGCCATTCAATTCGATTAAAAATTGAGTCAAGGTGGTTGTAATAATTAAAGTAATAAATGAGGTAGTAACCAAACAACTGAGGAATAGCAAAGCAATTCAAGACTTACTTATGGTTGTCTCTAGTAGGCGACAATCTAGTGGGAACCGTTGTGCTATATTCTTGGTTATGAATGATGAATGTCCCACAATCTTTGTGGTTGACTCTTTTGTTGTTGTAATAAAACTTCTGCCTATTCTCTTGAGCATGGTTAGATAGTTAGTAGTTTGTTATATTTTTCTTATAAATAAAGATCTGAACCTCCTCGTGGGGGTTAGACAGAGTTTTCAGAATTAGACAATATTCTCTCTGCTTTCATAGTATGTAACAACTTTTGGAATGATAAATAAAGTGATCATGTTTTTAACATATAAGACTATTTGAGTTCTAGACATGCTCATCCGAGGGGGCCCACTTGGTGAGAAATCTCGTGTCTTTGTTGTGTTAGTTTTATTTTTGTAAGGAAGTTAAGTAGCAGAACAACTTCCTACACTAACCTTGAGAGGAGAGTAATACAACAACTTTTATAGATTGTCGCAACAGTTATAGAAAACAGAAATAGATGTAATAACATTCAAACCATAACACAATGATTTACATGGGGAAAACCCTTTCGAGAAAAAAACCTCACACTCCAAAAGCCACCCAATATATTATTTCACAATAAAAAATAGATTACAATATACTTGCAGAGAAATCTCTTTGCGGGAGTACCAGTAATCAAAGATTCACAGGCAACTCAATAGTTATAAAACTCTTACACACAACCTCTATCTCACACACCTCATATATAAGAGATATAATACAAGAAACCGTCAAACCGTATTACAAAACCATGGGCTAAAAATACCTAATAAGGTGTAGCCAACCTTATCTCCCTTCTATATTCCCTATGACGTGTCCCTCCCTTTTCACAGCTCATTTATGTGTTCGATTTTTTTTATATTTCCTATTTTAGGAGTATAAACTTCTGGAGGCCATAACTTGAGAACCGTGTGTCCTATTGACGAACCGTTTGAAGCGCCAGAAAGCTCACAAAGTTCTCTATTACCTTGTAAGTGGATATTCTATTTATGCCCACTTTTCTGGGAATTTTGGGACCTCTAAAGTCATCAAAATCAAATTTAAACCTTTCATTAGACCCCTCCAAAATAGAAAATTTAATATCTTCAAAACCAGTTGTGATCTTGTGATGTAACTTTACCAGAATGCTTATCTAGCCAACCAAAAACTTTGGGGAGAATTTCACACTATTTTTTTCTCAAATAAAAAATTACTATAAATACTAACCTTATGTAAATGGTATCTTGTCGCTTACTCATCCAAATAATTGCACCATGAATTAAAGTAAACACATAAGCACTAGTGGATCTTTTGCTATCAATATCACCTATCTAGTTTGAATCCACATAACCATGAATATCAATGGAAATCACATCTCCAACTGAATTACCATGATAATACAAAGAATACTCTAAGGTACCCTTCTAATATCTGAAGACTCTTTTGACTGCATCCCAATGAACTCTACCAAGATTAGACATATATCTGGACAAAACTCCCACTACTTGGGCAATGTCTGGTCTAGTACAAACCATAGCATTTATCAAACTTCCAAATGCACTTTGGTAAGGCACTTTTCTCATGTCTTCCATCTCCAATGGGGATGTAGGACAACCTATAGTAGATAATTTTGTTCCAACTGTAAAAGGAAAACACAATGGTCAACAATCCTGCATGTTGAACATCTGTAACACTAAATTCACATACTTACTATGGTTTGGCCATAGCTTTGTGTTCACTCTATCTCTTTTAATTTCCATTCCAAGAATGTGTTTCGCTACACCAAGATCTTTCATTTCAAATTTAGCAACGAGCTGAGACTTTAGTTCTAAAATCATACCTTTCCCTTTACCATTGAATAACATATCATAAACATACAATGCAATGTACATGAAATCATCACCATCAGTTTTATAATAAACACAGTGATCTAATTTAGAATGCTCAAATTTTATACTCAACACAGATGAATAAAAAATTTGGTACCACATCCTAGGACTCTATTTGAGTCCATATAGGGATTTCTTTAATTTATAGACCAAATTACTTTTACCTTTCACCACATAGTGCTCCGCTTGTGTCATATAAATATGCTCCTCCAAATCACCATGAAGGAAAGAATTTTTCACATCCATTTGTTGTTAGGATTCCCACAATACTGAGAGGGGGGGTGAATCAGTATTGTTCCGGTTAGCTATAATTTTTAACTTAAAACATGCAAAACATATTAATACTGTGTACCAGTGAACAGAAAGTAATGCAATAAATAGAGATAACAACAACCACATGAAAAGCACACCATAACACAATATTTTAACAAGCAAACCTGGTGTGGGAAAAACCTTGGTGGAGTTTGTGACCCACAATATTCACTTATTGGCCAATAAGAGAATATTACTGCTACAATTGGGGCCTACACATGCAGGAAGGCCAAGTGCCTAGAGCTCACTGCTTAAATACAAAATAGGAAGTCTCACTGACTTACAAAATGGATTATATAAATCCAATGTCTTGTACTACTTCAAAATAGCATCTACTATGCCAGATCCAGTACCAGTTTTTGCTCTGCTTCTTACATAAACCCTTAACCTATAATTCGCATAATAGGTCTGCCTTATTTTGCCTAATTACATTCCTCTATCCATACTTAATTGTTCTATAATGATCTCTTATATATATGAGTCATTTTACAATTTTCCAAGTCAGCTTACAATGATTTTGCAATAATAAACAAAATAAATTATAAAAAAAATTCTTGTCGGCCTCTGTGCCAGTCTGCTTCCTTTCACTGTCGGTGCCGGTGGGCTAAGTGCTGGTGTAGAGTCTGATCTTGCTAGTGCCGGTGGAATGCCTTGTTAGTGTCATAGGATTATAAGGTTTCCATCAATGACAAAACCTTCAATCACCTACAATGTCTCATTGGAGTGTGCATATGCCAACAATCTCCCCCTTTGGCATTGATGGCAACACTCATGAGAAAATTTCAAAAGTGTATCCAAAATTTGTAATCCAAAACTTGTTTCCAAAAATGTGTACCAAAAATATATGAGCTCCCCCTAAGTAGATAAGTCTTTTGCTGATTATTTTCTCATACTACTACTGCTCCTTTGGCATCAATGACAAAGGTTGTCAAGGTGTCAATAGAGTTGTAGTTTTCTGTCTCAACCATGTAACTGGGTGGTTACCATTTGAAAAAGATCTGCCAAAACCAAATTTATGCTTTCCATAAACTTCTTACTATCTTTTATTGCTGCCTCTATTCTTTGAACTGTACTGGTGAGGTGCTCCATCTACTCTGCCAGTGTTTTCTGTTCTTGTACTAATGCCTCAGATATTTCGTTCCTCAAGGATGCTAGATAGTCCAGTCTTGGACTTAGTCTTAGTCTCAGATTCTTAGCCTTGTTTATTATTCTCTCCTTTTCTCTTTCTAACTTAAGTAATTCTTCCTTAAAACCTGTTATCTTTTGTTCAAAAACTGATAATGTATCAGGTGAGTTAACAAAATTGTTAGCAAGTTTATTGATTTCATCCTGTATCTTGCTCATTTTCTTATCTATGTCAACTGTTAGAAATTTTGTCTTGCAAATGTCTCTGTACAAAGTTTTGAACTCCTTAAGTGTTCTACATAGTTCCAGTAGAAGTGTGTCAAACTGCCTTGTACACTTCTTTATTTGATCCTCAAAGAATTTCTGTTTTTCATTTTCTAACTTCTCTTTGAATGCCTCTTCCTTTATTTACTCAACTGTCACTGTGTTGTCAGTAATGTACTTAGACAAGGTATCGAGTTGGCTCAAAGAATCCTTATTATCTATGTTACATTTTGGAGCTATCATCTTCAAAATTGGGATTGTGTCATCTATAGCTTTATAAGCTTGTGAACTACAATCAGTTATTTTCTTCAAAGAATCTAAGAGAACTTCAGTTACATTGGTTGATTTAAATGTTGTAGAAGAGGAACCAACATACTAAATTCCGCCGGTGGGAGCACTATCCTTTCTAGTAGTGACCTCTGGTAGGTCAATCTGTGTTTCCATTTCATTTACCAGTGGTTTTCCTTGTTCACTAGATGCTGGTGGCACTGATTCTGCATTTGCCTGTTGCTGTTCTGGAGCTTGTTGCTCAACTTGTGTCTCTGTCTGTTGATCTGTTTGTTGCCCTATGTTATCATCTTCTGCTTTTCCTTTAGTGTTATCAATGTTGGCAGTTACCGGTGGCTCACTAGCCATGTCTGTCTTACCGGTTGAGTCCTTATCTACCACAATGTTGACTTTCTGAATATCAACATTAACTGTGTATAGTACCTCAGAATTAGGATTAGTATCCTCTTGTGATACATGCATACTATTATCTGCCAGTTGGTCTTCAGTTGTTGTTATCGGTGGAGTAATCAGAGGCGGTGGGGATAAGTTATCTTTTATTTTGATGCTAGGAGGTCCACCAACCTTTCCTTTACCCTTATCTTTGTCCTTTTGATAGACTTTGATAGGCTTGGAGTTCCTGTACTCTTCCTGCTTTTCCTTCTCCACAAGAAATATATCCCATCCATTTTTTGTTTAGTCTATTACCTCATTTACTCTTCCTACCATTAGTGCAATATGTCAGTGTGCAGTGGAGAATACTAACCGGTTGGCCTTTGCAATTAGATCATCTATCTCCTTTGGTGAGTTTACTAGGTAAACAACAAGTAATTTTTCAATTTTGATTTTCTTATCAAGCTCTACCACAACTTGTCTTCTTGCTTCTAGTCTCTTGAGTAATTCATCTAGTAGTTCATCTACCACTTGCATTAAGAACTTCTTATAGATATCCAAGTGTAAAATGACACTATTTTCAACTTGCTCTTTCTCATCTGCTGATAGTGTATCATATAATTTTTCTATGTTCTTGAGTTTTCCTTCTTCTATGATCTCATCTAACAGTGTGTCAATTGGAGCAATATTTTGTTGAGTTATTTTCTTTGGTGTCAACTTCTTCTTAGGAGTTGTCTTCTTGACCAGGGGCCTCAGTGCCTGTTGTTTTCGCCTAGTTCTTCTAGGTGAAGGTGTGGATACGAGTGAAGGTTTCCTTTTTCTTTCAACTCTTTTAAATGTTGCAGGCATATCACTTTCTGAAGAAGTAGCTATAGGTGAAAGGTGAGTTTCAGGCTGTAGTGTTTCCAACTCACCTTCAGTGATACCGGTTTTCTTGAGTACATCTTCCTTTATAGCTTTAGCCTATCTTGAACCTCTCCTCATAGTTGCTTCTACTTTCTTCACTCTCTTCTTGGATTGAATTTGGTTTTCAATGGTTTCTGCACTGCCAAATACTTCTTCCTCAAGTTCATTGGGTGCTTCCATAAGGGCTTTTGCATAAGTTTCAACGATGTGGTCATCGGTCTCATAACCCATTTCAGTAATCCAAATTGTTCTTGGGATAACTGCTTCCATCCAGATCTCATCCTTTTTTATTACAAAGCATATGTCATCCTTGTATTTGTTAACAATTTTCTGTGACAGTCTGATTCTTTTGTTCATTCTGGCTTTTAGTGCTTGAAAATACTCATTGATATTCTTTTCCTTATTTTCACCCATGTTGTTGAATAGGTTTGATAACTATTTCCCTACCAGTATGTCAAAACCAAGGTTCTTGTTACCTATACCGGGCACCTATTTTGTTATATGTAACATTAAGCATACAAGTAAATTACCAAACCTAAAAGTCCCTTTCTTATCCTTCTTGATTTTTCCTAAATTATCAGTCAACTCATCCTTTAGCCATTCACATACATCAATTTTCACATTATCCTTAACCATATCATGTGCACTTTTTATGCATAAATTGGAAACTGAGTTCATTCTGTTTGCATGAGTTGCTTTGTATCCTAAAATCATGCTAACAAATCTCACATTTATGTCGGTCACATCATTAACCCTTAGAGACCTTCTGTCAGATGTTGCACCAGTTAAGTTCATTACCAGGTCATTGGAGACCTTCTTTGTTTTGTCTGGTCTGTTACCGGTGGAGGGTAACCCTGTTATAGCTTTCACAGCTTCCTTGGTAATTTTATTAACAGAATCTAGCCAAAAGAATTCACCATGTACCTTGCTCAATACTATCCTAATAACTTCCTTCGGAAAATCTGGAATACTGAGGATTTCAGTGAATCCTAGGGTTTCAATGATTTTATGTTCAGGTTTCACATTACCAAAATCATCACATATGATAGTCTTGTACATGTTTTTGATTTTTTCATCACCTAGTTCTTCTATGTGGTAATGGATATACATCCTAGGGTCTTCTGCAAAAACTACTCCTTTGGGAATTTGGGAGAATGCACCAACATTATCATCCTTCTTTGCTATCTCAGGAACTAACTGAAATATGGGCCTAGGGCACTTGATTACTTCCACTACAGTAGGGTTTGCTATGAATTTAGGTATAGAGGAGGATGCCATGATTATAAATACCTTTTTCTGCCTTAGGAATGATTGCTTGATGAGTTTCTTTGCTTCTTTGCTCGAAATGCCTTAGCTCTGGAAATTCACGCTCTTCAAAGATTTGAATGCTCAGTGAAATAAAATGGAGCCAAAAACATTGTTTTATAATGTTGAATTTGCCAACTACCACATTTAATGCTTGCTGGTTAAGTAGTCACTTAACTTTATTTACCAATATAGAAGTAATTTCTACTTCTCTCCATCAACCGAGGGAATAATAGCATATTTCACATTTGATTGCCAAACCCTCAAAGAAATTTTCTTCAATTAGATGAAGAACTTCCTACCGATGCAGTGCTACTCTATCCTTCCGGTAGAGTGTTATTGGGTTCTACTGGTGGAGGAGTATTCCCAACATTATTTAGATCCGACTTCCCAGTCCATTGTCTTGAAAATTCTTGCTTTAC
This sequence comes from Cryptomeria japonica, assembly GCF_030272615.1. Lineage (NCBI taxonomy): Eukaryota > Viridiplantae > Streptophyta > Pinopsida > Cupressales > Cupressaceae > Cryptomeria > Cryptomeria japonica. The sequence goes on from NC_081412.1 coordinate 668,327,984, forward strand.
TTCTTCAACCTTTTCTTTTCCTTTCAAACTAGAACCTTTGTTGTCTACCGGTGATGCCTTACTTCTGTAGAATTTTGCAATATGTCCAATCTTGTTACAAGCATAACAAGTCACATTATTTTTTTGAATAGCTTTTCCATATCCTATGCTGGTTTGTGTTCTACATTGATTTGATAGATGTCCAAATCTTCCACAAATATAACATCTTACATTCATTATGTAATTTTCAGAGTTATGACCAATTTTGTTGCATTTTGAACATTGACCAGTGGGTGCATTGGTATTCTGATAATCTCTAGATCTATATTGATTTTCTCTATGACCATACTTGTTACAATTAAAGCATTTGCCATTGAATTTATAAGCATTTGGTTGTCTTACCAGTTTGCTATGATCCTGTGTATTTGCAGTACCGGAGCTTTCACCAACTTCAAAGCCTAAACCATTACTGTCACCATTTGGTTTCTGATTCTTTATCATGTCACTAAGTTATTCTAAGCTTTTCTTGATTTTCTCCTTGTGTTGATTTGTAGCAGCCAATTCTCTTTCCAAGATTTGTTTTTGTCTCATGAGTTCATTTGAGTCATTTTGTGTATGCAATAGATCTGTTTTCAACAAGTCATTTTCATAACTAAGTCTTGAATTTGTATTTTCAGCATCATTTAGTCTTCTAGTCATTTCCTCTTCATTCTTCTTCCTATCCTTAATTTCTTTACAAAATCTCATAGTCATATCCTGCATCTCATTCTTTGTTGCCATGTTTTCTTGTTTCAGCTTGCCTATTAGATCACTAACAGTTTCTTTTTCATCATTCTCATTCTGCATCTTTTCACAAAGTTCTCTTCTCTTGTTTCTTGCAATGGTAAGATTTTCTTGAAGTGCTTGAATAATATCCTGAGCTACCTTTAGATCATCTTCAAGTTTGATATTTTTCAATTTTTCTGTATCATAGTCTGAGAGAGCTCCTTCTAGTTGCTTCATCAGGTTTTCCATCTCTACTGGTGTCAAGATCTTCCTCAAGCTGTTAGGATTCTGAAAATAGAGGACTCTGATACCAATTGTTAGGATTCCCACAATATTGAGAGGGGGGGTGAATCAGTATTGTACCGGTTAGCTAGAATTTTTAACTTAAAACATGCAGAACATATTAATACTGTGTACCGGTGAACAGAAAGTAATGCAATAAACAAAGATAATAGCAACCATATGAAAAGCACACCATAACACAATCTTTTAACGAGGAAACCTAGTGTGGGAAAAACCTCAGTGGGATTTGTGACTCACAATATTCACTTACTAGCCAATAAGAGAATATTACTACTACAATAGGGGCCTGCACATGCAGGAAGGCCAAGTGCCTAGAGCTCACTACTCAAATACAAAATAGGAAGTCTCACTGACTTACAAAATGGATTATATAATCCAATTTCTTGTACTACTTCAAAATAGCATCTACTATGCCAGATCCAGTACCGGTTTTTGCTCTGCTTCTTACATAAACCCTTAACCTATAATTCACATAATAGGTCTGCCTTATTTCGCCTAATTATATTCCTCTATCCATACTTAATTGTTCTATAATGATCTCTTATATATATGAGTCATTTTACAATTTGCCAAGTTGGCTTACAATGATTTGGCAATAATAAACAAAATAAATTATAAACAAAATTCTTGTCGACCTTTGTGCCGGTATGCTTCCTTTCACTGCTGGTGTCAGTGGTCTGAGTGTCAGTGTAGAGTCTGATCTTGCTAGTGCCGGTGGAATGCCTTGCTAGTGTCATAGGATTGTAAGGTTGCCATCAATGACAAAACCTTCAATCACCTACAATGTCTTATTGGAGTGTGCATATGCCAACATTTGCTCAATCTCTAAATCATAAGTAGTAGCAATAAAAATAAAAAATCTAATGGATGGCATTTTGGCAACAGGAGAAAATATCTCACCATAATCAACACCCTCAATCTAAGAGTAGATTTTTGCAACCAACCTTGCTCTATACTTCTCAATGCTTCCATACGAACCAATATTTTTCCTGAACACCCATTTGCAATCAACTAACTTTTGTCCTTTAGTGAATGGTACAAGATCCCATGTATCATTCATTTTCAAATCTACCATTTCTTCTTCCATAATAATCTTCCAGGATTCTACATCATTCATACCTAATGTCTCTTCTACAAATTTTGGTTCATCCACATTAGTATTCAAAGAAAAACTACATCTCCAATCATCAAGTGAATACCTTTTAGGTGGTTGTCTGTCTTGTAGACCTTTGAACAAGATGAGTTGGAGGTTCTTCCCCCTCTTCTAAAGATTCAGAACTAGACGAGCTCTCCTCAACTTCTTGCCTATCTAAGGGTCTCGTTTCAAATCTTTCAAGTGTAAAAGGAAATTGAATCACATCTTTCTTTTTAGTCTATTCTGACTGTAATGTAATAGAAGGAGACTTAATTTCTCTAAAAATAATACTTCTACTATGAATTACCTTTTGTGCACTAGGGCCCCAAATCTTGTATCCTTTCACACCATAACTATACCTGATGAAGATACATTTTACAACCTTGGTCTTCAATTTTGTCTACTTCTCCTTTGGCGCATGTGCATATACCTCACAACCAAAAACTCTAAGATGTCTCAATGAAGGCTTGTTACCCGACCAATTTTCCATAGGAATTTTATCAACAAGGGTTGATGTAGGAGACCTATTAATCAGGTAGCAAGCAGTGGAAACAACTTCAGCCCAAAATTTTTGTTCTAGACCAGTACCACTCAACATACTCCTAGCCTTCTCCATCAGTGTCTTGTTCATTCTTTCTACAACTCCATTTTCTTGTGGAGAAAATGGAGTTGTCTTCTATTTGTTAATGCCATAGTCTTTACAGAATCTATCAAAATCATTAGAGCAAAATTCATCACCATTATTAGTCCTCAAACTTTTAATTTTCTTTCTAGTCTGCAACTCAACCATTGCTTTAAATTCTTTAAATGGACTGAAAAACTTTAGATTTACTCTTTATAAAATATACCCATGTCTTTCTGCTAAAATCATCAATAAATAAAACATAATATGTGGATTTTCCAACGGAAGGAACATCTACAGGTCCAAACACATCAAAATGAATAAGATCCAAAACACCACAAGTTTTATGAGATCTCGAATAAAACTGAACGTGGTTTTGTTTTCTATAAATACAATGCTCACAAAATAAAATTCAAGATTACAATCATTCAAACCTTCAACAAGGTTTTTATTTTTCAAGGTCCTTAGTCCCTCTTCTCCAATGTGGCCAAGCCTCTAGTGCCATAACATAGTCTTGTTTGCAAGTAACTTTGCTTTAGAAGAAAGATCACCCTTAGGTACCCAAAAGCCATTTCCATCTGCTAAAGGTGAAACCCTCAAATATTCTATAGATTTACTTTTTATAGAAGTGCTATTACACTCAACAGTGTATAGGTCTAGCTTATACAAAGTGTCAAACCTGACACCTCTAGAAATTACCATAGCACCCTTAATCATCTTACACTTTGCTTCAGAAAAGACTACTTGCCCACCTATTGACGAGTGTTTTGACACACCCACCAATAGTCAGGTAGTTTTATACAAACACTCACCACCTCTCCTAAAAAATTAACGAGTTTGGAAGAACTCACTACCCCAAGGTCTCTTTAGTTGAGTCTCGATGGTGATGGATAGCTCAATGGTTGATGTGGTTATACCTATAGAGGGGCCTACTGGTTAGAGCTAAATCTCGTTGGTTTACGGATAATTGCACTTCCTCTTTTTGTATTTTATGATTTAAGACTCTCTGGGGAAATAAAATGCGAAGCATAAGGGAAACAAGAAAAGACCAATATAATTACAACTTAATGAACTATTCAATTAGTTCCCTGCAATCCAAACAATTATCAAATATTATCCAAGTTAGCATTCAATAACGGACCTCCAGAAAACCTACAAAATCATCAATTTCACAAATCTGTGGACATAAAATCATCAACAATATGGCCTATCATAGTAATTCTCATACACCACTGACGTGTGCAATATGATTCATAATATGATAGACAAAAAGATTACCATGTTGCTAACTCAAAATAATAGACGTTACCCGATTACACGAAACAATTTGGTAGAACATAAATGTAGATCAAGCAATCTACAAGCTGCTTTTCATATTAACCTCCATGAATGTATTACAAAAATAACTCAAACTTCTTAATAATCTGCAAAAATACTCTAAAATCTCTAAGTAGGCCACAAATCATCAATTTGGGACCTCTACAAATGAATCCAACTTCTCAATTTATAGAAGCTCTTCACCCTACTATTTAGGAAATAACTCTACCCTAAATTAAGAACTAAAATCAGGAGTCGTAGTTAACTTGCAAGTTTCTGCCTGGACACTCCACTTAACAACTACAAAATGGACACTGCACGAGAACTACGAAGACTGTGCTGGGTGAGCCACGTTTTCATAATCATGCAGGATTTCTTTCAAAATTGGGACTTGAGTAGGAGGATCAGTTTTAAAACCAAGAAAAAGCTTTGCTATCTTTAGCCATTGTGTGCTTAACCTTTTATTTCTTGGCAAAAGCTTTATAATTTTCAATTATACATGCAACTGCTTGGACTGGAGGATTAGCTACATGTTTAATTCTATATTTATATTTCCTCAAAACCTCATCTGCATGTGCCCCTTGTTCCTCTAACTCCTTCACCATATCCACCACCTCTTGACACTGAGTAATTAGTTGTGTGTATCTATCCATAAGGGTGACATTGAACTAGGCGGCAGGTCCTAGGTTTTGTGCCTCATATGTATCCTATTGATTCAAAACTTGTTGTTGATCCATTATTCCAGTATCAGCTATTCTGAGGCCAAAATGCCCTAGTATATTCATCACAAAATTCTCATATGAAAAAATCTTCATGAGGAGAGGGTCCCGAATGTTAGTCATCTCCTTGATATACTGCTGATACATCTCTATTTTCAGCTCTAAAATGTATATGTAGGACTATAAATTCTCACAACTATCCCCTCCTAAGAGGTCTTCTTTTACTATCAACTCTTCTCCTAGCCGTAGTATCTTTTTTAAAACTTAGAGTTTTTTATTAAAGGTGTTCTCCTTCCACTCCCATTGTGTGGAGCAGGTTTCCAAAGCTCCACCCGTCTATATCACCTTATGGTATATTTCCATTGTATTCTACAAAAACAATCTAATCTTGGCCGTATTTACTTGAGTCCAAGATTTGGCGGCCACAACTACTCGTCTCACCTCTAGTAGTGCCTTTACCTCTCCCTCTAGTAGTGATGAGGTTGAAGGTAGGTCATCCATTCTACAAGAGTCCAAAGGTTTACACATTTCTATCAAGAGCTATTTATACTTCCCAAGCTACACCTTAAGCTCCATATTGAGGTGTGCTCCTTTTCCACATGCCCTTTGACAACGCTTATGGCTAGCTCCAAGGTATCTAGTTCTCCCCACTTGTTTTTCTTACCCAGGTTTATCTATGATATTTGGTATTTGGGAGAAGCTTGTCCCTTGGCCTGTGATGGAACCACCACATCTACAATCACTTCACCAGAACTAGTTTTTGATAGGTGATGAACCATCTTCAACTTCTTAACCTTTGGTGGTTCCTCGGTGATTGTTTGTTGTAGAGTAACCTTGGGGAGCTCTACTTTTCTCTTTTTCTTCCTGAAGGTAAACTCCAGCCATTGTGGTATATCTTCAGCTTTATCACCTTGATGTGATACAATATCTGCAGTTATGACATGAACCTTTGCTTTCTCTTCTGCTTCATCTCTTGCTTCAGCTCCCATTTGCCCAGGATCTTGGAATGATGAAATCTGGTGGGCTAGGTTAGCTTGGAGAGCTTGTTGTTTGTGAAATTCTCCTAGCTTACCACTAACCTCCTCATTGAATTCCATTTCTTCATCACCTACCTCCGTCTCTGCTTGCCTAGCTGTTATATCCTTAAGAAGGTCCTCTTGATCTTAAGGAATTAGAATCAACCTTTCATTGAAGATATCTTCTGCCTCACCCACTTGTTGTTCACTCCCTAGTAGCTATTGTTTCTCGAGATCCTCTTCCTCCTGATCAGAGTTAGACTCGATGTTTCTAATTTTTACTTCTTTAGTGGTAGATGTGAGGCCTTGCCCTGCGGGCTGCCCTGCAAATATATTGACTATTGGTGGTGTAGGAGCAGTGGTACTTGGGACACTTGTTGTAGCTATTGAAGGTGGCTGAATGGGTACCTTCTCAGTGGCTTCTACATTCTCTTCTTGTTCTTGGGTATCCTCTCCTTCAGTGTGGCCTATAGCAGTCCTTGGTGGGAGAACTTTGGCAAGTGGCATTGTGCCTAGCCCAGTAGTCGCCCCTAGGTCTATAGCCTTCTTTAATAGTTCAGACTCCCTCATCTTTTCTTAAAGTTTCTTTAATAAGTCCACAGTGCTTCCTTGGGGCTGGTCCTCCTCACTTGGGTCAGTGGAGGTGTTTTTCCTTGAGGCTGACCTTGTCTTTTGAGCATACTCCCTATGCCCCCTTGACTGAGGAACCCCTGAGGTGGACTCCTTTTGTTTTTCTTTTGATACGCTAGGCCTTACCCTCTGGCTTAACCATTGATTAGTCCTATTGATGACTACTTGGGAGACCTTATCTATATTTGTATCCTTGCTTGCAAACCATTTTACAGGGGAGAGGGGCCTCTTTTCTATCCCTAATTCTCTATAAATTGGATCAAGTAACTCTCCATCATCCCTCAGGTCTATAGGGAGGTTAGTCTCAATACCAAAATCTCTCACCTGCGACATAGACAACCTATTATAGCTCTTCTCCCTGACCTCAAAACTATCCTGCAAGTTGGCCCAAAAGTCTTCCAAGCTGGGCTTATGCCCCTCATATGCCTTAGGCATAGCTTGTTTAAGTTTCCTATAGGGATCATAAAATTCCCTAGCATGTTCGTATTCCTTCAAGTTTAGATCTTGAAGCTCTTGTTCTGCCAACTTTGCCACTTGTATCTTGGAAAAGGCAAAGTACCCAATGGACACCAAGAAATCAATTCCTTCCTTATGCTTTGATGACATCAGTGATTGGAGGCCTACAAGCTACCTTATATATTCTAGCAGGATCACCCTATCATTGCAATAACGAGGCAGCAGCATTGGGTTCCCTATGAATCCACTAACCCTGGTATAAGTGGATCATGGGTTTTGGATAAACCAACATGCCCACTCCCGGATGATGGCGATAGCCTCAGGGCTAATCCGGTATCTTGTATCCCTTGTTAATTTGATGATTATTGGGAAAATAAAGGCATCATTAACCCTATTGAAATGCACCTTAGAATTGGCTAGAGTGAGTTGGGAATAATACTCCCATATCTTCTTCTGTCCTTCCTTCTCTCTTAATTGTCCTTCCACTTGTAGGCTTGGGAATTTTCTAGCTCTGACAGCTACCTAGATGACATATGATGTGAATAATAATTTTTGTGTGTGTTGCACCTCTTTCATCTACTTACAGATATTATCAGAGAGGATCTGCGGCTAGTCAAAGTATTGTTTCCCTATCAAAATGGTGGTCATGAACTGGAACATCCAGGGATGGAAGTGCTTGCAGTTTGGCTTTCCAAAGGCCCTACTGAGCATGATGATTAAATCTTTTTGAGGCTCTTTGAAGTCCACACTTAGGATATCTGTTGCCTTGAGCCATGTCTTTCTTTCTTCTTCTAACTAGTTCGCATTCATATGCCTTTTGCTGGCTGATGTCTTGTCATTCCATGCCTTCAAGGCCTCTTCTTCAGTCAACAGAAATGCTTCCTCTCTGGTTGGAATTCCAAAGATGAAACCAAGCATATCTGGAGACAAGTCTATGACTATCTGTATCTGTGCATCTATGCATTTTCTAGTTTCTGGATTGTAAAATGGTGCAATGGACATTATGAGTTCTGGTGCCTATACTGACTATGGGAAAATAGTGGCTTCAACCAAGCCAAACCTCTTAATTCTTCGGTGGAGGGCCTCTAGAGTAGGTTTATCCAATTGAGCCCTGATATCTTCAATTTCAATGTGGCTGATTTCAGTATTGGTAACCCATCTGATTTGGTCCTCTAGCTTTGAAACATATACCTATCCCTGGTAATGATACTTCATGGTGGCCGGGAGTCTATCAATTTCTTTGCCTCTTCTGCTAGAGGATGAGTCCATCTAACCACTTGAACCTATAGGCAAAAGACAAATCTTCAGTCCTCAATACTAAACATAAATTTTGATTCACTTCGGGACTTTGGGGTCTCAAGGTCCTAGGGTAAGCACAAAGGGGAGAAGGGTCAGAACTCCAAGGATCCAAGGTTCTGAGGTTAGGTCAATACAAACTTCCCAAAACTCCAGAGTTTTAGGGTTCCAAGGTTTCGGGCTCATGGCTTGGGGCGATCTGCAACTCCGAGGAGTTGGGGTTCCAGGGTGGAATGGAAGCGACACCCGGAACTCCAGGGATCCATGGTTCCGGGGATGGAATGGAGGGACACCCGAAACTCTGGGGATCCGGGTTGGAATGGAATGGACACCTAGAACTCTGAGAATTCAGGGTTAAAATGGAGGTCACTCGGAACTCCAGGGATCCGGGTTTCCGAGTGAGAAAACTAGGGCACGCCAAAAACAAATCATGAAAAACAAACAACAAGAAAAAGAAATCTAACCTAGAAAAACATCATGAGGGGAGAAAATTCACCAACCTAGTGAATTGAAGACCCAAAAAAATGCCAAGAGAGAGCTTGGAGGTCCAGAGGTTCACAACTTGGGGCTAGGGAGGAGAAGCTCTGAATGCACAAATGAACTCAAAAAAAATCCCATCATCTCTTATATATAGCCTCCTGAATCCTTCCATATGAAAACCATAAACACGATCTCGGGACTCCGGGGTCCCGGGGTTCCGAGGTCGATAGAAAGCACCAGAACAAAACCACCTCAGGACTTTAGAGTTCCGAGGCCAAAAAGACCCAAGACCTCGAGACTCTGAGACTCTGGAGTTCCGAGGTTGGAACAACAGCAAGAGCTCGGGACTTTGGAGTTCCGAGGTCAGAACAACAAGGGACCTTGGGACTTCGGGAATCCGGAGTTCCAAGGTAAAAACAAAAAGAGAGACCTCGGGATTCTAGGACTCTGGACTTCTGAGGTAAAACCAAAAAGAAGAAAAAGGGGGTCCATACTTTGACTCAAGGAGACTAAATGGGGAAACAGATATGCTAGGCACAACAAATGGCGACTGTCTGGGAAAAATGACTATAAGCAATTTAGAATTTTAGAATCTCTGGTTAACCTGACACTTAAGGCTATTATCATTTAAAAGGATGTATAAGATTAGAAGATGAGTAAGTGATGAACAAACAACCAAGATGAGGAATAGACATGATCAACCCTTAAGTGTGTGCGTATGATTTGTTACTCCATCATTTCAATAATGTAGATAGTAAGAGGAAACTAGGCACAAGCTACATAGGTGAAGTCATTAATCGTGTTTCGTGCAAGGTTATCCTGGGCATAGCTCTACTGCTAGATAGGCATCTATAGCCCTGACAGAGATACCTCTGGCTTCCGTCAAGTAGTGCTCCACTACTAGCCAGGCGTCCATAGCCCTGGTGGAGGTTACTTGAAACACCCATTCGAGTTGCTTAAGAGGATCTTTTTTTTTTTTTTCTTTCTTTTTTTTTTGAAAACATTATAGGATATAGAGAATGACTTCTTTCTTCAATAATCTTTTAAGCAACTTTCAAACGTTGAAGTTCGATAACTAGGTTGGGAGCCATGATGGATAACATGAAACACCTTGACTTCGGATTTTTCACTTGATACCCAGTTTATCTGCTATCTCACAAAACCTTTATGATGTATCTTAATGTGACGTTAGTGCTAAGTTTATCAAGCTAGCGTATTCCAAATTGAAAGTCAAAACTCACATCATATTTAAATGATTATATACCACTTTGAACGAGTATAGACAAAGGTTTCGAAATTAACCAAATGATAATAAAATCATAAATAGAAGAGAGTCAAAGTCTCTCAGAATTTGGCAAGGTGTTATACAAAGGATACCTGCTTCCTTTTAGAAACTTCAAGAACAAAACATATACCCCGACCCAACAAACAAAAGAACAAACAAGAAAAGAAAACAAAAACAAAAGGGAAAACACACGACAAGGCCCCCCCCCAAAAAATGAAGCACAACCAAAAAAACAAACAACTAACTACTATATACAACAGGTCAAGCTTTACTAAGGATTTAATCAAAGTGGTTCTTGAGGAACTGACCATTGACGGGCAATGGTACTAGTTCTCCAGTCAATGAGCTCAACCTAAAAGTGTTCTCACCTAGAATTTCAGCTATTTGGTAAGGACCTAGCCACAACCTTTCAAACTTGTGATGATCACCTTTCTTTTCCTTGGCCTTGTCCCATAACAGGACCAGGTCAGAGATTCAAAAAGCTTTCACCTTGGCTCTTTTATCAAACCATCACTTAACAATGGCTTGATGCTTGGAAAAGTCTTGTAGCGTATTAATTCTTTTTTCATCAAGTCTTAATAAGTTTAAGAGGTGAATCTCTACCTAATCCTCAATGTCAAGTTCTTTCATTAATTGGAGGACTGATATTTGTAAGTTAATTGGGAAAACAAGGGTCTGGCCATAGACAAGGTAGTATGGAGAAGTTCCTAGGGCAGCTTTTATTCTGTTCAATCAGCCCATAGAGCATATCTCAGTTGATTATGCCAATCCCTAGGATTTTTCTCGAGTAGCTTCTTGATGACATCTAGGATGTTCTTGTTTGTGGATTTAGCTACCCCATTACCTTGTGGGTAATAGTTGGATGAAAATTTAAATATAACTTTATATTGGTATGACCATTGCATCAACTATGCAGAAGTAAAAGGACCTTTATCACATACTAGAGTAAATGGCATACCAAACCTGGTGAGGATATGTTCTTCAATAAATTTCATGACTACCTCAGCAGTAGCATTGCGGCATGCAATGGCTTCTGTCCACCAGGTACAATAATATGTTGCTATAAGAATAAACTTATGTCCTATAGATGAATTAGGGTTAATAACACCTATGAAATCTAGAGCCCATTGAGCAAAAGATCTTACCTCAAACACTGGTTGGAGAGGCATAGCAAGATTTCTTTCTTTGGAGGGTATAGTTTGGCACGTATGGAAATGTCAAACGTGTTCATGAGTATCTTTAAATATGCTAGGACAATAATACCCAACCTTCAAAATTTGATGTACAATGGCATCTGCTGACCCATGACAAGAACATATTTCCTGTGAAATTCCTAAAACATATTATGAGCTTCTTGATGATCAAGGCATTGAAGGTAGATACCCTCATAATTTTTTCTGTAGAGTGTTGAATCCTTGATCATATAATTAGCACTCTTGACCCTTAATGCTTGTCTTTGCATAGTTGTCAATCCCTTAGGACACCTATTATTCAACAATACAAATACCAAATCCGTGTACCAAGGGTCCTGAGTGAATGACTTCAATGTATACAGTTGGCACTGGATTTGAGGGATGTCGGTCACCATGGCCTGAGACAATCCTTGGCCTTGAACTAATTTCATTGGATGCATCTCTAAGTCAAATTCTTGCAATATTGCCATCCATTTCCCTCATCGTTCTCCCAGTTCAAACTACATGAGTAGTGACTTTACTGCTTGGTCAGGAATGATCGCATAAATCTTACTCCTCAGGATGTAATGTCTAAACTTCTTGACTGCTCTTACTAATGCAAAGGCCTGTTTTTCAAGGGCAGAATATCTAACCTTAGCACTTTTGAAAGGAGAACTCATAAATGCAATAGGTTTCTCATCTCCTTCTTGCCTCTTGATCAAAATAACTGCTCTTGAGTGTAGTGAAGCAAAAGAATATATGTAAAATGACAATGTGTAATCAGGGCTAGTTAGTACAGGAGCTTTAGCGATGGATTTCTTGATCTGGGCAAAAGCCTCTTTTGCTTCAGTTGTCCACTTGACCTTAGCATCCTTCTTCATCATTTCATTCAAGGGCTTGACTATCTCTGCAAACCCAGTAATGAATTTTCTGACAAAATTGATCTTCCTGAAGAAAGATCTCATCTCTTTTTTACTATCAGGCATTTGTAATTTTAATAATGCTTCTACCCGATCTGGGTCTATAGAGATCCCCCTCTCAGAGATTACGTGGCCAAGTAGCTTTCCTTCAACCACTCCAAACACACATTTCTTGGGATTAAGGGAAATCCCATATCTCTGACACCTCTCTAATACCTTTATGAGGTGGTCTGGGTGCTCTTCTATGATCTTGGAAAATATCATCAAATCATCCATATAAATAATAATGTATTTTCCAATCAGTTCTTTAAATGTTGAATCCATCGCTCGCTAGAAGGTTGCCCCAACATTAATCAATCCAAATGGCATTCTTTTATACACATATATTCCCCACCTCATTGTAAATGTTGTCTTCATATGATCTTCATAATTTACCAACACCTGGTTATATCCTGAATAACCGTCTAAAAATGACATCATTTGTGAACCATTCACAATTTGTAATACTTCATCCAAAGAAGGGAGTGGGTAATTATCTTTCTTAGAGGCTTTGTTGAGATTGTGAAAAATCCACGCAAAGTCATATTTCTCCATTCTTTTTCCACACTGGTACCAAATTAGCAACCCAAGTAGAATGTCATACTGGAAAAATTATCTTAGCGGAAAGTAACTTTTGCACTTCCTTGAAGATCAAGGGTTCTATTAGTGCATTGACCGGATGTTGTTTTTGCGTGAATAGTTTTATGTTAGGTTTTAGAGGAATCACATGGGTGATAATTGTTGTATTGAATGTCTTTAAATCTTCATACCCCCATGCTATTACATCAATGAATTCTTTCAAGATCTGTATCAGTTTTTCTCTTTCATTTTGAGTGCAAATCTTCCCAATATAGACAATTCTCTCTTGTCCTTCCAGACCAATATTATGAGGCTCGTATTTTCCGACATCTGAATCAGTTGTTAATCTCTCTTTTACTCTAGGATCCAAATCAAAAAGTCTCTCCAAGGTGACCATCCCTTTGGGAATAGAATTGGTTGGTAAATCCAAAATATCCACATTACCTTCATTATTAAAATCATCCGATTTGTCTTCCTCATCAATAATTTGATCTTCAAAAGCCCCTGAATTGGCGAGAAAGGATAAGATATGGGAATCATCTTGGAAGACTTGGAAATGTTTGATATTGTCAGGCACAACAGGTGCAGCGATTAATTCCACCGAGAACCTCTTTAAAGGGGACTGGCTTACTAGTTCTAATGTACTGGCAGCTATAGCCAAGGCATCAGGTATTCTGTTTACTTTCCTAGATACCAGTTGAATGTCAAAAGCCTCACAATCTTCAATCAGATCCCACACTCTATTTCGATATGCTGCTAACCTTTTGTCATGGCACGCATATTGGCTTCGCACTTGTTTAACCACCAACTCTGAATCTCCTTGTACCTTCAAACACTTTGCTCCTTTCTTATGAGTGAAAAGTAATTCTCTAATTAAGGCTTTGTACTCTGTCACGTTATTAGTACAAGGAAATTGAAGTTAGTAAGAAGCTAAAAGGGTTTTCCCATTTGGGTTGGTTAACTCTACGCCTACTCCACTGCCTTGTTTGGATCTTGACCCATCAGACTTTAAACACCATATCTCATCTTTTGGCCTCTTCATATTCTTCACCTTTGGGTCAATGTTGAGGTTAGTGTTAAGAGTGGATTATTTCTTCTCAAGCTTGAGACCTTGTGATAATTGAGTTTGTTCAATTTCTAATTGTATAAACATTTCAGTAGTACTTGGAACAACATCTTCTGATTGGGGTTGAAGCTTGGATTGTGTTTCTTCCTTCTTAGGCTCCAGAGAAACATCTCCCTCTTCATTTTTAACAACCTTAACCAGAAGAACCTTGTGGTTGTATTCTTTAGGTAAGGTAATCTTGTCTACAGGCTCGATTGTCTGGGGCTCTAATTTGAAACCTTGAACTTCCTCCATATTGTTGGTATGATCATCCTCTTCGAATGGAACTAGACTCATCAACTTCATAATCTCATTCTGACATGGGATACATGAAACTTCTAAGTGCTCCTCATGGTGTATCCAACACCACTTTGGAAGCAACAACTCTTGTATCTTCATACTGTTTCCCAATAAGAACATTCCTTATTGTACTGTTGTAGTGAACTCTTTGACCCAACTTCTATATGCAGTCTTGTCAGCTTGAAATAATTGAACAAGGGCTAGTGCAGAGAAAGTAAGAATCTCAATACCTTGTAAACCCCTGGGCTGACCTCAGCAAATGCCACTTCATTAAGAGAACCATAATATGTGACCAATTTCTTCAATTTAGGCCCATTATCAATTCGGATCTGGTTACTGACCCCCTTCCAGGGAAGCCATAAGTATGTAAAACAAGTTGAGAAATATCCTCCCAATGTCTTGGACCAATCCCTACTGAGGAGCATCCCATATACTTCTGGAATATCCACCACTTGAATGTCAAGATAGCGAGATATTTGAGGATCAATGCCTAACTAGATGTATACATCTTTCAATTCTCCAATGACATTAACCTCTATTTTGTCTAATTGCACTACCTTACTATTTGCACGTAGTGGTTGAAGTCCAATTTGTTGGCATATAGAGTAGGGCATTATGTTTCCTGAAGCTCTTGAGTCTACCAAACAGCTATGTAAATTCTTCCCACATATCTTCAAACTCAGTAAAAATGGTGGATTTTCTATTGCATCATTATTGATGTTAGCATTGACTTCATTAAAGTCTGCCATCTTAACCTCATTACTCTGTGATTCTAACATTTCCAACTTTCTAAGGAGAGCCCTCTTCTGTTCAGGGCAATATCTCAATACTTCCATTAAGGACATAGTAGTGGCAATCCTTTCCATATCCTTAGTAACATCGAATGATCCTTTTGAAACATAATCTTTCCCCTGAGCTTGTCTAGGGCGTGTTCCTTGGAATTCTTGAGGTGGACGAGGATTGTTGCTCACATTAGCATCCGGAAGTACAAACCCGCTCATCGGGGGAGGTGGCTCTATTAATGGAGCCTTGCCTTGACTCCTAAGATTATAATTGTTCCTGGTCTGGAAGGACTGAGAATCGTATACACATGGTTCACCATCAACTTCGGCCTGAAATTCCTTACACATGAAAGTATCAACCAGCATGGCAGTATTAACCTTATCAGGTTCATCATTAGAACAATCTTTAGGCTGAGAGTCAGCTTGAGCAATTCTTATGATTTTCTTGAACTGTGCACAATTAACCTCAGAATGGGAAGCTGTGTCATGCAACCTACACCAATTTGTTAGTAGATTCATATCAACAAGGTTAACACTTTGTGTGTGGTTTGGGTTATCCTGTGCATCCAGGTGGTCGTGGTTCACCCCACCATTATTCGGACCTGTATTCCACTGCCTATTATAAGGTTTGTTATTGTACCTTTGATTTTGGTTCTGGTTATTGTAGTTTCGCTGATTATTATATGGTTGGGATTGATTATACCCTCCTGGAGGATTCATCTTTAGCTGGCTCAAGTCTGAAGTAACCTGCGAGATCATTTTCTTCAAGGCCTCTACTTCAGCGGATATATGGGATCCTTGATTCTCAAGTGCCATAGTTGGAAGTTGGTTTTCCAAATTCATACTATCAAATTGTTGATTTTCAGCTTGTGGCTAACCAGCATACTATGTTTGAGTGGGGATGGTATTGGCACTATTTTGCCAAGTTAACGCTTGAGCTGCAAACTATTGACTTGCCTGAGGTTGGGGTGCATAAATTGGCACGGGGTTCATCATTGGGGCACCTATAGGTAGAGACGAGGGTACACCTGGGAGTTGATTGTAATTTCCTTGATTCACCCCTATGGGTAAATTATATTCGATCCCTCCTAAGGTTTGATTCAGCTCATGATTCATGCTAATTGCTAATGTGAAGACTTTTGCTAAGGTATCCCTTCGATCTTGAGGAACACTTTTTTTAATGAACATAGCAGTCCAAGGGTCAATAGATTTCGGATATGAATTGATGGCTATGTTAGGCATGACTTGGTAAGGGGATTGCAGCCTCTTGAATGCCCTTTGGAAGCTGGTATTAAAAGTCGTTAATGGCTCATTCGACAATTTGTTAAGAGAAGCAAACTGATGGTATAGTGTCCCAGGGTCTACGTATACTCGGAATTGATCAATGAAGGCCTTCTCCAAGAGATCCCAACCTATGATGGAGTTTGCAGGTAAGGTTAAGTACCAATTGTATTCATTCTCCCCAAGTGAATATGGGAAGAGTCTACATACTACATCTTGGTGTTCAATATGATTACGAACAACCGCATCTTTGAATGCTTCAATATGTTCATCTGTCGTTCGTCCCCCTAGATAGTAAAATTTGCTGCAAAATTTGTCCAGGTTTCTAGGTAGGTCATGTATACCCCCTGGTATGGTTCCTAGTGGTGTGGTGTCTTGGTTGAAGTAGTTGTTAAGTGGAGTGTCCAGACAGAAACTTGCAAGTTAACTGCGACTCCTAATTTTAGTTCTTAATTTAGGGTAGAGTTATTTCCTAAATAATAGGGTGAAGAGCTTCTATAAATTGAGAAGTTGGATTCATTTGTAGAGGTCCCAAATTGATGATTTGTGGCCTACTTAGAGATTTTAGAGTATTTTTGTAGATTGTTAAGAAGTTTGAGTTATTTTTGTTATACATTCATGGAGATTAATATGAAAAGCAGCTTGTAGATTACCTGATCTACATTTATGTTCTACCAAATTGTTATGTGTAATCGGGTAACGTCTATTATTTTGAGTTAGCAATGTGGTAATCTTTTTGTCTATCATATTATGAATCATATTGTGCATGTCAGTGGTGTATGAGAATTAATGTGATAGGCCATATTGTTGATGATTTTATGTCCACAGATTTGTGAAATTGATGATTTTGCAGGTTTTCTGGAGGTCCGTTGTTGAATGCTAACTTGGATAATATTTGATAATTGTTTGGATTGCAGGGAACTAATTGAATAGTTCATTAAGTTGTAATTATATTGGTCTTTTCTTGTTTCCCTTACGCTTTACATTTTATTTCCCCAGAGAGTCTTAAATCATAAAATACAAAAAGAGGAAGTGCAATTATCTATAAACCAGCAAGATTTAGCTCTAACCAGCAGGCCCCTTTATAGGTATAACCACATCAACCATTGAGCTATCCATCACCATTGAGACCCAACTACAAAGACCTTAGGGTAGTGAGTTCTTCCAAACTCGTTACTTTTTAGGAGAGGTGGTGAGTGTTTGTATAAAACTACCTAATTGTTGGTGGGTGTCTCAGAAGCATTATTAAAATTAAAAATTCCTGGTAGTAAAAAAGAGATGAGAACTTTCTTCGAGAAGATCAATTTTGTCAGAAAATTCATTACTGGGTTTGTAGAGATAGTCAAGCCCTTGAATGAAATGATGAAGAAGGATGCTAAGGTAGAGTTGACAACTGAAGCAAAAGAGGCTTTCACCTAGATCAAGAAATCCATCGCCAAAGCTCTTGTACTAACTAGCCCTGATTACACTCTGTCATTTTACATATATTCTTTTGCTTCACTACACTCAGGAGCAGCTATTTTGATGTAGAGGCAAGCAAGAGATGAGAAACCTATTGCATTTATGATTTCTCCTTTCAAAAGTGCTGAGGTTACATATTTTGCTCTTGAAAAATAGGCCTTTACATTAGTAAGAGCAGTCAAGAAGTTTAGACATTACATCCTGAGGAGTAAGATTTATGCGATCATTCCTGACCAAGCAGTAAAGTCACTACTCATGCAGTCTGAACTGGGAGAACGACGAGGGAAATGGATGGAAATATTGCAATAATTTGACTTAGAGATGCATCCAATGAAATTAGTCTGAGGCCAAGGATTGTCTCATGCCATGGCGACCGACATCCCTCAAATCCAGTGTCAATAGTATACATTGAAGTCGTTCACTCAGGACCCTTGGTACATGGATTTGGTATTTGTATTGTTGAATAATAGGTGTCCTGAGGGATTGACAACTATGCAAAGACGAGCATTAAGGCTCAAGAGTGCTAATTATATGATCAAGGATTTGGCACTCTATAGAAAAAATTATGAGGGTATCTACCTTCGGTGCCTTGATCATCAAGAAGCTCATAATATGATTGAGGAATTTCACGGGAAATATGGTACTGGTCATGGGTCAGCAGATGCCACTGCACATCAAATCTTGAAGGTTGGGTATTATTGGCCTAGAGTATTTAAAGATACTCAGGAACATGTCTAACATTGCCATACGTACCAAACTATAGCCTCCAGAGAAAGAAATCCCGCTATGCCTCTCCAACTAGTGTTTGAGGTAAGACCTTTTGCTCAATGGGCTCTGGATTTCATAGGTGTTATTAACCCTAATTCATTTATAGGACATAAGTTTATTCTTACAACAACAAATTATTGTACCCAGTGGACAGAAGCCATTGCACGCCACAATGCTACTACTAAGGTAGTCCTAAAATTTATTGAAGAACATATCATCACCAGGTTTGGTATGTCGTTCGCTCTAGTATGTGATAATGGTCCTGCTTTTACTTCTACACAGTTGATGCAATGGTCATACCAATATAAAGTAATATTGAAATTTTCATCCAACTATTACCCGCAAGGTAATGGGGTAGCTGAATCCACAAACAAGAACATTATAGATGTCATCAAGAAGCTACTCGAGAAAAATCCCAGGGATTGGCATAATCAACTAAGATATGCCCTATGGGCTGATCAAACCAGAATAAAAGCCACCCTAGGAACTTCTCCATACTACCTTGTCTATGGCCAGACCCCTATTTTCCCAATTAACTTACAAATACCAGTCCTCCAATTAATGAAAGAACTTGACATTGAGGATTAGGTAGAGGTTCACCTCTTTAACTTATTAAGACTTGATGAAAAAAGAATTAATATGCTACAACACTTTGCCAAGCATCAAGCCATTTTTAAGCGATGGTTTGATAAAAGAGCCAAGGTGAAAGCTTTTCAGATCTCTGACCTGGTCCTATTATGGCACAAGGCCAAGAAAAAGAAAGGTAATTATCACAAGTTTGAAAGGTTGTGGCTAGGTCCTTACCAAATAGCTGAAATTCTAGGCGAGAACACTTTTAGGTTGAGCTCATTGATTGGAGAACTAGTACCATTGCCCGTCAATGGTCAGTTCCTCAAGCACTACTTCGATTAAATCCTTAGTAAAGCTTAACCTGTTGTATATAGTAGTTAGTTGTTTTCTTTTTGGTTGTGCTTCATTTTTTGGGGGGGGCCTTGTCATGTGTTTTCCCTTTTGTTTTTATTTTCTTTGCTTGTTTGTTCTTTTGTTTGTTGGGTCGGGGTATATGTTTTGTTCTTGAAGTTTCTAAAAGGAAGTAGGTATCCTTTGTATAACACCTTGCCAAATTCTGAGAGACTTTGACTCTCTGCTATGTATGATTTCATTGTCATTTGGTTAATTTTGAAACCTTTGTCTATACTCATTCAAAGTGGTATATAATCATTTAAATATGATGCGAGTTTTGAATTTCAATTTTGAAAAGGATAGCTTGATAAACTCAGCACTAACGTCACATTAAGATACATTAGAAAGGTTTTGTGAGATAGCAGATAAACTGGGTATCAAGTGAAAAATCTGAAGTCAAGGCATTTCATGTTATCCATCGTGGCTCCCAACCCAGTTATCAAACTTCAATGTTTGAAAGTTGCTTAAAAGATTATTGAAGAAAGAAGTCATTCTCTATATCCTATAATGTTTTCAAAAAAAAAAGAAAGAAAAAAAAAGAAAAATGATCCTGTTAAGAAACTCAAATGGGTGTTTCAAGTAACCTCCATCGAGGCTATGGACACCTAGCTGGCAGTGGAGCACTACTTGATGGAAGCCAGAGGTATCTCTGTCAGGGCTATAGACACCTGACTGGTAGTAGAGCTATGCCCAGGATAACCTTGCACGAAACATTATTAATGACTTCACCTATGTAGCTTGCACCTAATTTCCTCAGACTATCTACATTATTGAAATGATGGAGTAACAAATCATACAGACACACTTAAGGGTTGGTAATGTCTATTTCTCGTCTTGGTTGTTTGTTCATCACTTACTCATCTTCTACTCTTATACATCCTTTTGAGTGATAATAGCCTTAAGTGTCGGGTTAACCAGAGATTCTGAAATTCTAAATTGCCTATAGTCATTTTTCCCAGACAGCCGCCATTTGTTATGCCTAGCATATCTGTTTCCCCATTTAGTCTCCTTGATTCAAAGTATGGACCCCCTTTTTCTTCTTTTTGGTTTTACCTCGGAACTCCAGAGTCTTGGAATCCTGAGGTCTCTCTTTTTTTTTTTACCTTAGAACTCCGGATTCTTGGAGTCCCGAGGTCCCTTGTTGTTCTGACCTCAGAACTCCAGAGTCCCGGAGTCCTGAGGTCTTGCTATTGTTCCAACCTTAGAACTTTGGAGTCCTGAAGTGCCGAGGTCTTTGTTGTTCTGACCTCAAAACTCTGGAGTCCCAGAGTCTTGAGGTCTTGGGTCTTTTTGGCCTTGGAACTCTAGAGTCTTGGAGTCTCGAGGTGGTTTTGTTCAGGTGCATTTTTGTCGACCTCGGAACCCCGGGACCGTGGAGTCCCGAGATCGTGTTTATGGTTTTCATACAGAAGGATTCAGGAGGCTATATATAAGAGATGATGGGCTTTTTTTTGAGTTTATTTGTGCATTCAAAGCTTCTCCTCCCTAGCCCCAAGTCACGAACCTCCGAACCTTCGAGCTCTCTCTTGGCATTTTTTTTGGGTCTTCAATTCACCAGGTTGGTGAATTTTCTCCCCTCGTGATGTTTTTCTAGGTTAGATTTCTTTTTCTTGTTGTTTATTTTTCAGGTTTTGTTTTTGGCGTGCCCTAGTTTTCCCACTCGAAACCCCAGATCCTCGGAGTTCTAGGTGACCTCCATTTTCACCCCAGAACCATGGATCTTCGGAGTTCCGGGTGTCTGTTCCATTCCACCCCGGAACCCCGAATCCACAGATTTTCGGGTGTCCCTCCATTCCATCCCCGGAACTCCGTGGATCCAGAGTTCTGAGTGTCACTTCCATTCCACCCCGGAACCTCGAGTCCCCGGAGTTTCGAATCGCCCCAAGCCATGAGCTCGGAACCCCGAAACTCTGGAGTTCTGAGAAGTTTGTATAGACCTAACCTTGGAACCCCAGATCCTTAGAGTTCCAAGCCTTCTCCCCTTTGTGCTTACCCTAGGACTCCAAAGTCTTGAAGTGATTCAAAATTTATGTTTAGTATTGAGGACTGAAGATTTGTGTTTTGCCTACAGGTTCAAGTGGTTAGATGAACTCATCCTCCAGCAAAAGAGGCAAAGAAATTGATAGACTCCTGGCCACCAGGAAGTATCATTACTAGGGACAGGTATATGTTTCAAAGCTAGAGGATCAAATCAGATGGGTTACCGATACTGAAATCGGCCACATCAAAATTGAAGATATCAGGGCTCAATTGGATAAACCTACTCTGGAGGCCCTCCTTCAAAGAATTATAAGGTCTGGCTTAGTTGAAGCCATTGTTTTCCCACAGTCAGTACAGGCACTAGAATTCATAATGTCCATTACACCATTTTACAATCCAGAAACTAGAAAATGCACAGATGCATAGGGAAAGATAGTCATAGACTTGTCTCTAGATATGCTTGGTTTTGTCTTTGGAATTCTAACCATAGAGGAAGCATTTTTGTTGACCAAAGAAGAGGCCTTGAAGACATGGAATGACAAGACATTAGTCAACAAAAGGCATATGAATGTGAACTGGTTAGAAGAAGAAAGAAATACAGGGCTCAAGCCAACAAAGATCCTAAGGGTGGACTTCAAAGAGCCTCAAAAAGATTTAATCATCATGCTCAGTAGGGCCTTTGGCAAGCCAGACTACAAGCACTTCCATCCCTAGACTTTCTAGTTCATGACCACCATTTTGATAGGGAAACAATACTTTGACTTGCCGCAGATCCTCTTTGACAATATCTGTAAGCAGATGAAAGAGGTGTAGCACACACAAAAATTCATCTTCACATCATATGTCATCTGGGTAGCTGCCAGAGCTGGAAAATTCCCAGGCCTAGAAGTGGAAGGACAATTAGGAGAGAAGGAAGGACATAAGAAGATATGGGAGTATTATTCTCAACTCACTCTAGCCAATTCTAAGGTGCATTTCAGGAGGGTTAATGATGCCTTTATTTTCCCAATAATAATCAAATTAACAGGGGATGCAGGATACCAAATTAGCCCCGAGGCTATGGCCATCATCCGAGAGTGGGCATGTTGGTTTATCCAAAACCTACGATCCACTTATATCAAGGTTAGTGGATTCACAGGGAACCCAATGTTGCTGCCTCGTTATTGCAATGATAGGGTGATCTTGCTAGAATATGTAAGGCATCTTGTTGTCCTCCAATCACTATTGTCATCAAATCATAAGGCAAGAATTGATTTCTCGGTGTCCATTGGGTACTTTGCCTGTTCTAAGATACAAGTGGAAAAGTTGGCAGAACAAGAGCTTCAAGATCTAAACTTGAAGGAATACGAGCATGCTAGGGAATTTTATGATCCCTATGGGAAACTTAAACAAGCTATGCCTAAGGCATATGAGGGGCATAAGCCCAGCTTGGAAGACTTTTAGGCCAACTTGCAGGACAGTTTTGAGGTCAGGGAGAAGAGCTACAATAGGTTGTCCGTGCCGCAGGTGAGAGATTTTAGTATTGAGACTAACCTCCCTAAAGACCCGAGGGGTGGTGGAGAGTTACTTGATCCAATTTATAGAGAATTAGGGATAGACAAGAGGCCCCTCTCCCCAGTAAAATGGTCTACAAGTGAGGATACAAATATGGAGAAGGTCTCCCAGGTAGTCATCAATAGGACTAATCAATGGTTAAGCTAGAGGGTAAGGCCTAGTGTATCAAAAGAAAAATAGAAGGAGTCCACCTCAGGGGTTCCTCAGTCAAGGGGGCATAAGGAGTATGATTGAAAGACAAGGTCAGCCTCAAGGCAAAATACCTCCACTGACCCAAGTGAGGAGGACCAGCCCCAAGGAAGCACTGTTGACTTATTAAAGAAACTTCAAGAAAATATGTGGGAGTATAAACTATTAAAGAAGGCTGCAGACCTAGGAGTGACTAATGGGTTGGGCGTGGTGCCACTCGCCAAAGTTCTCCCACCAAGGACCGCTATAGGCCACACTAAAGGAGAGGATACCCAGGAACAAGAAGAGAATGTACAAGCCACTAAGAAGGTACCCGTTCAACCACCTTCAATAGCTACAACAAGTGTCCCAAGTACCACTACTCCTACACCACTAATAGTCAATATATCTGCAGGGCAAGGCCTCACATCTACCACTGAAGAAGTTAAAATTATAGATGTCGAGTTTGACTCTGATTAGGAGGAAGATGATCTTGAGAAACAACAGCTGCTAGGGAGCGAACAAGAAGTGGGTGAGGTAGAAGATATCTTGAATGAAAGGTTGATTCTAACTCCTCAAGATCAAGAGGACCTTCTTAAGGATATAGTAGCTGAGCAAGCAAAGACAAAGCTAGGTGATGAAGAAATGGCATTCAATGAGGAGGTAAGTGGTAAGCTATGAGAATTACACAAACAACAAGCTCTCCAAGCTAACCTAGCTTGCCAGATTTCATCATTCCAAGATCCTAGGCAAATGAGAGCCGAAGCAAGAGATGAAGCCGAAGAGCAGGTAGAGGTTCATGTCATAACTATAGATATTGCATCACATCAGGGTGATAAAGCTGAAGATATACCACAATGGTTGGAGTTTACATTCAGGAAGAAAAAGAGAAAAGCAAAGCTCCTCGATTTTACTCTACAACAAGCAATCACCAAGGAACCACCGAAGGTTAAGAAGTTGAAGATGGTTCATCACCTATCAAAAACTAGTTCTGGTGAAGTGATTGTAGATGTGGCGATTCCATCACAGGCCGAGGGACAAGCTTATCCCAGATACCAAATATCACAGATAAACCTAGGTAAGCAAAACAAGTGGGGAGAACTAGATACCTTGGAGCTAGCCACAAGCATTGTCAGAGGGCGCATGGAAAATGTGCACACCTCAAATATGGAGCTTAAGGCATAGCTTGGGTAGTATAAATAGCTCTTGATAGAAATGTGTAAACCTTTGGACTCTTGTAGAATGGATGACCTACCTTCAACCTCATCACTGCTAGAGGGAGAGGTAAAGGCACTACTGGAGGTGAGAGGAGTAGCTACGGTAGCCAAATCTTGGACTCAGGTAAATGGGGCCAAGATTAGATTGTTTCTATAGAATATAATAGAAATATACCATTAGGTGGTATAGGTGAGTGGAGCTTTGGCAACCTGCTCCACACAATAGGAGCAGAAGGAGAATGCCTTTAATAAACAACTCCAAGTTTTAAAAAAGATACTACTGCTAGGAGAAGAGCTGATAGTAAAAGAAGACCTCTTAGGAGGGGATAGTTGTGAGAATTTACAGTCCTACATATACATTTTGGAGCTGAAAATAGAGATGTATCACCAGTATATCAAGGAGATGACTAACATTCGGGACCCTCTCCTCAGGGAGATTTTGTCATATGATAATTTTGTGACGAATATACTAGGGCCTTTTGGCCTCATAATAGCTGATACTGGAATAATGGATCAGCAACAAGTTTTGATTCAATGGGATGCATATGAGGCACAAAACCTAGGACCTGCCACCGAGTTCGATGTCACTCTTATGGATAGATACACACAGCTGATTACTTAGTGTCAAGATGTGGCGGATATGGTGAAGGAGTTAGAGGAACAAGGGGCACATGCAGATGAGGTTTTGAGGAAATATAAATTCAGAATTAAACATGTAGCTAATCCTCCAGTCCAAGCAGTTGCATGTATAATTGAAAATTATAAAGCTTTTGCCAAGAAATAAAAGGTTAAGCACATAATGGCTAAAGATAGCAAAGCTTTTTCTTGGTTTTAAAACTGCTCCTCTTGCTCAAGTCCCAATTTTGAAAGAAATCCTACATAATTACGAAAATGTGGCTCACCCAACATGGTCTTCATAGTGCTCGTGCAGTGTCCGTTTTGTAGTTTTTAAGTGTGATGGCATATGGACACTCCAATGAGACATTGTGTGTGATTGAAGGTTTTGTCGTTGATGGCAACCTTGCAATCCTATGGCACTAGCAAGACATTCTATTGGCAAAGCATTACACAGGCAACCTTGCAATCCTATCGCACCGACAAGACATTATACCAACAAAACATTATTCAAGCAAGATAGTGCACTAGCATCAGCAAGATCAATCTACACCGACACTGGCACAGAAGAAAATATGTATACCGGCACAGAGGCCGACAGGATTTTTGATATGTAATATTCTGTTTATTATTGTAAGCCGACTTGGCAAATTGTAAAATGACTCTTGTATATAAAAGAGATCATTGTAGACATTTGTAGGATATGGATAGGAAGCAAAAGAAAAAAAGAAAATTATCAGGCAAACCTAATATGTGAATTGTAGGTCAAGGGTATATGTAAAGAACAGAGCAACAACCGGTATTGAATCTGGCATTGAAGATGCTATTGTAAAGCAGTATAGATCATTGGATTTGCATAATCGTTATTGTAAGTTAGTGTGACTTCTTATTGAGTAGTGTGCTCTAGGCAGTTGGCCTTCCTGCATGTGCAAGCCCCTATTGTAAGTAATATTCTCTTATTGGCCAGTAAGTGAATATTGTGGGTCACAAATCCCATCGAGGTTTTTCCCACATCGGGTTTCCTCATTAAACATCTTGTGTTATGGTGTTCCTTTCATGTGGATGTTTTTTATTCTATTATTTACATTAATTCTTGCATACCGGTATATTGTTACTTTATGTTTTGCATATTCTATTTTAAGAAAATTTCATTACTGGTCAGATACAGATTCAGCCCCCCCCCTCTCAGTATCTATGGTAACCCTAACAATTGGTATCAAAGCTTGGTCCTCTATTTTTAGAAGCCTAATAGCTTGAGGAAGATCTTGACATCGGTAAAGATGGAAAATCTAATGAAGCAACTTGAAGGAGCTCTTACTGACTATGATGCAGAAAAATTGAAAAATATCAAATTAGAAGATGATTTAAAAGCAGCTCAGGACATTATTCAGGCACTTTAAGAAAATCTTATTGTTACAAGAAATAAGAGAAGATAACTTTGTGAAAAATTGCAAAATGAGAATGATGAAAAGGAATCACTAAATGATATGATAAGCAAATTGAAACAAGAGATCATGACAACAAAAAATGAAATGTAGGATATGACTATGAGATTTTGCAAAGAGATTGAGGATAGAAAGAAGAATGAAGAAGAATTGACTAGAAGACTAAGTGATGTAGCAAATGAGAACACAAGACTTAGCTATGAAAATGACATGTTGAAGACAGATCTGATGCATACTCAGAATGACTCAAATGAACTAATGAGACAAAAAGAAATCTTGGAAAGGTAATTGGAAACTACAAATCAACTCAAAGAAAAATTCAAGAAAAGCTCAGAAGAACTTGGTACCTTATTGAAGAATCAAAAACCCAAAGGTGACACTTCTGGAATTGGATTTGAAGTTGGAGAAAGCTCCGGTACTGCAAATACCTAGGATCACAGCAAATCGGTAAGACCTTCTAATACTTACAAATTCAATGGAAAATGCTTTAACTACAATAAATATGGTCATAGGGCAAATGAATGTAGATCTAGGAATTATCAGAATATCAATCCTCCCACTGGTCAATGCTCCAAATGCAACAAAATTGGTCATAACTCTGAAAACTGCAGAATGAATGTAAGATGTTATGTATGTGGAAGATTTGGACATTTATCAAATCAATGCAGAACACAAACCGGCATAGGTTATGGGAAAGCTATTCAGAAAAATAATGTAACTTGTTATGCATGTAACAAGATTGGTCATATTGCTAAATTTTGTAGAAGTAAAGATACACCAGTAGACAACAAAAGTACTAGTTTGAAAGGTAATGAAAAGGTTGAAGAGGTTAAGCAAGAATTCTCAAAGCAATGGATTAGAAAAGGTGATCTAAATATTGATACTCCTCCATCGGTAGAACCAACAAATGCTCCACCGGCAGGACAATATGATGCTCCACCGGCAGGACAGAGCAATGCTCCACCGGCAAGATGTTCTTCATCAAATTGAAGAAAATTATCTTGAGGGTTTGGCAATATAATGACACATGTGCTATTATTCTCTCGGTTAGAGAAAAGAAGTTGAAAATCATTCATTACCGGTAAATAAAGTTAAGCTAATACATTACCAGCAAACAATTAATGTGGTAGGTAGCAGAAAAGGCTTTATAAAATAAGGTTTTGGCTCCATTTCACTTCACCAAGCATTCAAACTTTTAGAGAGCGCAAAGATTTCCGAGCTAAGGCATTTTCGAGCAAAGAGGCAAAGAACTTCAGCAATCAATCCATTCAAAGGCAGAAAAAGGTATTTATCATCATGGCATCCTCCTCTACACCTGAATTCATAGCAAACCCTACAGTAGTCGAAGTTATAAAATGACCTAGGCCCATGTTTGAGCTAGTTCCCGAGGTAGCTAAGAAAGATGACAACACAGGTGCTTTTTCAAAAATTCCAAAAGGTGTTGTTTATGCAAAAGGCCCTAGAATGTATATTCATTGCAACCTAGAGGAATTAGGTGATGAAGAAATTAAAAACATGTATAAGTCTATTATATGTGACAACTCCAGAAATGTGAAACCTGAGCATAAAAATTGTTGAAACCCTAGGATTCACTGAAATCCTCTGCATTCCTGAATTTCCCAAGGAAGTGGTTAGGATAGTTCTGAGTAGGGTACATGGTTCATTGTTTTGGCTTGACTCAGTGCATAAAATTACAAAGGAAGCTGTGAAAGTAGTAACAGGGTTACCCTCCACTGGTAGCAGACCCGACAAAACTAAGAAGGTCTCCAATGACTTAGTAACAAACTTAACTGGTGCAACATCCGGCAAGAGATCATTGAGGGTTAATGATGTGACCGATACAAATGTTAGATTTGTTAGTATGATTTTAGGTTACAAAGAAACTCATGCTAATAGGCTTAACTCAGTTTCCAGTTTATGCATAAAGAGTGCTTATGACATGGTTAAGGACAATGTAAAAATTGATATCTATGAATGGTTAAAGGATGAGTTAATTGACAATTTAGCAAATATCAAGAAGGACAAGAAAGGAACCTTTAGATTTGGAAATTTACTTGTATGCTTAATGCTACATATAACCAAATAGGCTCCCAGTATAGGCAACAAGGATTTTGGATTTGACATACCAATAGGAAAACAATTATCTGACTTATTCAACAACATGGGTGAAAACAAAGAAAAGAATATCAATGAGTATTTTCAAGCACTAAAGGTTAGAATGAATAAAAGAATCAAACTATCACAGGAAATTGTCAACAAATATAGGGATGATATATGTTTTGTAATAAAAAAGGATGAGATATGGATGGAAGAAGTCATCCCAAGGACAATCTGGGTAACAGAGATGGGATATGAAATAGATGACCACATAGTGGAAACTTATTCCAAAGCACTTCTGGAAGCCCCCAATGAACCAAAGGAAGAAGTATTTGGTAGTGCTAAGACCATAGAAAGTCAAATTCAATCTAAGAAGAGAGTGAAAAAGGTTGAGGCATTTGTGAGAAAAGGATCCAGACAAGCAAAAGCCATAAAGGAAGATGTATTAAAGAAAATCAACATAATTGAAGATGAGTTGGCAGCCCAACAACCTAAAACTCATCTATCACTGGTAGGTACCTCCTCAGAAGGAGATATGCCAACAACCTTCAAAAGAGTTGTCAGGAAAAGAGACCCCTCACCAGCAACCACTCCTTCACCTAGAAGGACAAGACAGAAGCAACAAGCCGTGAGATCTCTGGTCAAGAAAGTCACATCTAAGAAGAAGCTGACCCCCAAAAAGAAGAAGAAGACAAACATTGACTTGGCCCTTCTTGACATATTACTGAATGACATCACAGAGGAAGGTAAATTGAAAAACATAGAAAAAATATATGACACTTTAACAGATGATGAGAAAGGACAAGTTGAGGATAGTGTTATATTACACATGGACATGTATAAAAAGTTTTTGATGCAAGTCCTAAATGAAATTCCTGATGATCTATACAAAAGACTTGAGGCTAGAAGGCAAGGAATAATTGAGTTGGATAAGAAAATTAAAGTAGAAAAATTACTTGCAGTATACCCGGTTAACTCACCTAAGGAAATTGATGATCTAATAGCTCAGGCCAACCGAACAGTTTTTTCCACTGCACACGAGCAAATTTCACTAATGGCAGGTAGAGTTACAGAAGTTGCAAAAGACACAGAAAATGGTTGGGATATATTCTTGGTTGAAAAAGAAAAACAAGAAGAATATAGGAATCCCAAGCCCATTCTGGTATATCAGAAGGATAAGGACAAAGGGAAAGGTAAAATTGGTGGACCACCAAGTATCAAGATTAGAGACAATTTACCCCCACCTCCTTTAAATACTCCATCGGTAAAAACAACAACAACAGATACAGAGAAAAAGATGGAATCTGGAACACAAACAGAGAAACCAACAGAGCTAAAGGCTTCAGAACAGATGCCACCGGTAAGAAATAAAGCAGGAAAACTAGTGCTTAAAGAGATGGAGACACAAACAGACCTACTAGAGGTCAATACTAGCATGGTCACTTCCACCGCCACTCAGTTTGTTGGGTGACCATCAAATGTGACTGAGGTATTACTTGAATCTATCAAGAAAATAACTGATTATAGCTCACAAGCTTATAAAGCGATAGATGATTCAATTCCATTTTTGAAATCAATAGCTCCTAATTGTAATATAGACAATAAAGAATCTTTAGGCCAGTTGGATACACTTTGTAAATATATTTTTGGAAATTTTGAACAAACAAAGGTAGAATCTGTAAAGGAAATTGTAGAAAAAGAGAAATAGAAATTCTTTGAGGAAGGAATAAAGAAGTGTAATAGGGAATTTGACACACTTCTACCGGAACTGTGTAATTTATTGAAAGAGTACAAAACTCTATACAAAGACGCCTATAAGATAAACTTTTTGACCATAGATGTAGACAAAAAGATGAGCAAGGTATAGGAAGAGATCAATAAACTAGCAGATAATTTTGTTAACTCATCCGATACATTATCAGTTTTTGAGGAAAAGATAACAAATTTTGAGGAAGAATTGCTCAAATTAGAAAGAGAGAAAGAGAAAATAATAAACAAGGCAAAATTCTTGAGATCTAAACTAAGTCCAAGATTGGACTATTTAGCATCTCTGTGGAAGGAAATCTCAGAGGCACTAACATAGGGAAGCAAAACACTGGCAAAGCACTTGCAGCATCTCATCGGTATAGTATACAGAATTGAGATAGCAATAAAAGATAGTAAGAAGTTTATGGATGGTATAAACTTAATTTTGGGAGATATTCTTTAGATAATAACTACCCAAATACAAGGTTGAGGTTATGGATTGGTACAACTACAAAATCTACTAACCTTTGTCATTGATGCCAAAGGGGGAGTAGTTGGATGAGAAAATTCAAAACACAGGGATCACATGCTCAGGGGGAGCTCTCACATTTTTGGTAACATTTTTGGTCTACACATTTTTGGATATCTTTTTGAAATTTCTCATGAGTGTTGCCATCAATGCCAAAGGGGGAGATTGTTGGCATATGGACACTCCAATGAGACATTGTGTGTGATTCAAGGTTTTGTCATTGATGGAGACATTGCAATCCTATGGCACCGACAAGACATTATACCGGCAAAGCATTACATAGGCAACCTTGCAATCCTATGGCACCGGCAAGACATTATACCAGCAAAACATTATTCAAGCAAGACAGTGCACCGACATTAGCAAGATCAATCTATACCGGCACCGGCATAGAAGATGTACACCGACACAGAAGAAAATATGTATACCGGCACAGAGGCCGACAGGATTTTTGATATGTAATATTATGTTTATTATTGTAAGCCGACTTGGCAAATTGTAAAATGACTCTTGTATATAAAAGAGATCATTGTAGACATTTGTAGGATATGGATAGGAAGCAAAAGAAAAAAAGAAAATTATAAGGCAGACCTAATATGCGAATTGTAGGTCAAGGGTATATGTAAAGAATAGAGCAAGAACTGGTACTGAATCTGGCATTGAAGATGCTATTGTAAAGTAGTACAGATCATTGGATTTGCATAATCCTCATTGTAAGTCAGTGTGACTTCTTATTGAGCAGTGTGCTCTAGGCAGTTGGCCTTCCTGCATGTGCAGGCCCCTATTGTAAGTAATATTCTCTTATTGGCCAGTAAGTGAATATTGTGGGTCACAAATCCCACCGAGGTTTTTCCCACACCAGGTTTCCTCGTTAAACATCTTGTGTTATGGTGTTCCTTTCATGTGGATGTTTTTGATTCTATTATTTACATTAATTCTTGCATACCGGTATACTGTTACTTTATGTTCTGCATATTCTATTTTAAGAAAATTTCATTACCGGCCAGATACTGATTCACCCCCCCCTCTCAGTATCTATGGGAACCCTAACAAAGTGGAGTGTCCAAGCAGAAACTTGCAAGTTAGCTACGACTCCTAATTTTAGTTCTTAATTTAGGGTAGAGTTATTTGCTAAATAATAGGGTGAAGAGCTTCTATAAATTGAGAAGTTGGATTCATTTGTAGAGGTCCCAAATTGATGATTTGTGGCCTACTTAGACATTTAGAGTATTTTTGCAGACTGTTAAGAAGTTTGAGTTATTTTTGTTATACATTCATGGAGGTTAATATGAAAAGCAGCTTGTAGATTGCCTGATCTACATTTATGCTCTACCAAATTGTTCCATGTAATCGGGTAACGTCTATTATTTTGATTTAGCAATGTGGTAATCTTTTTGTCTATCATATTATGAATCATATTGTGCATGTCAGTGGTGTATGAGAATTACTGTGATAGGCCATATTGTTGATGATTTTATGTCCATAGATTTGTGAAATTGATGATTTTGTAGGTTTTCTGGAGGTCTGTTGTTGAATGCTAACTTGGATAATATTTGATAATTGTTCAGATTGCAGGGAACTAATTGAATAGTTTATTAAGTTGTAATTATATTGGTCTTTTCTTATTTCCCTTATGCTTTGCATTTTATTTCCCTAGAGAGTCTTAAATCATAAAATACAAAAAGAGGAAGTGTAATTATCCATAAACTAGTGAGATTTAGCTCTAACCAGCAAGCCCCTTTATAGGTATAACCACATCAACCATTGAGCTATCCATCACCATCGAGAGCCGACTACAAAGACCTTGGGGTAGTGAGTTCTTCCAAACTCGTTACTTTTCAGGAGAGGTGGTGAGTGTTTGTATAAAACTACCTGACTGTTGGTGGGTGTGTCAAAACACTCGTCAATAGAAACTAGCGCTAGAAGGAGGGCCTATACTAATCCCCTCATAGGTGAACCACATATGCTACTTCCAAGAGATGGATTGATGCCCTTTACCCAACCTAACCTCAACAACCAGCAAGATGACATTCTTATTCAACTATACAACTTTTCTTAGGACAGTACAAGAAATTACAACCATTGGTTACAAGTACGACAAGTCTTAGATAAGGAGAGACAAAAGGCTATACGTATAGAAGTAGAGGCACAAAGACAACTCAATCCTCAGGTGAACCCATGAGAAAATCTACAACCACCTCCTCAACCAGAAAATAGAGGTACTAAGTTGGATCGTATATCATCTTTTTCACTCGAGAGATTCCACTGAGTCCTTAGGAGTGGTTCTTCACCATCTGACTTAGTTGAATTAGGGCCTACCACCAGGAGGGAGAATAACAAAGCTAAGAAACAACCCTCAACATCCTCACCAGTACAGTCATCCATACCCAATGTAAGAGATCAACTGATCCCTAGTCCTCAGCCTATTACTGCACCTTTTGTGACTCAATGTTCACCATCACTACCTTTGATGGCCTACATCAACCATTGAGCTATCCATCACCATCGAGAGCCAACTACAGAGACCTTGGGGTAGTGAGTTCTTCCAAACTCATTACTTTTCAAGAGAGGTGGTGAGTGTTTGTATAAAACTACCTGACTGTTGGTGGGTGTGTCAAAACACTTGTCAACACCACCTGCATCTATCAATTTACTCACAAATAATAAATTTCATTTTAAACCTAGGATATGCAGCACACCATTAATCCTTTTTATTCTACCATCAGAAAACCTGATTCTAACTTTACCTTGATCAATAATCTCTAAATGTGAATCATCATCCAAGTACACCTTCCCTCCATTAAATTCTTCATATTCTAAAAACTAATCTCTATTGACAATCATATGAAAAGATACACCTGAGTCAAATAACTAGGCATCATTACCTGCATGAGTCGAGACAAAAATGTAATAAATGTATCACCATCTTCCTTCTCAAACTCAAGATCAAAATCAGAATCAATCTTCTAATTTTTATTTTTATTCTTTGCGGTCCTTATGGATGTGACATGGTTTACCACAATTCCAGCAAATGACTTTGGATTTTTTAAGATATTTTGATCTCCCTCTTGATTTGGACTTATCATGCTTCTCATTCTTCTTTCCTTTCTCCTTAGGTCTTCTACAAATAGTTAGGGCTTCCTTCAAACTTTGGGATACCTTCCTTTGCATCTCTTCACCAAGTAGGGCACCACCACATCTTCAGACTTAAAAATAGCAGAAGTACTACCGATAGACATAATAAGAGAATCCCACAAATCAAGCCAAGAACAAAGCAAGATATGGCATTTCTCCTCTTCGTTCATCTTAACACCAACAGATACTAACTGAGCCACCAACATATTGAATGCTTCCATGTGGTCTGCAACTCGTCCACCCTCTTCCATGTTCATACAATTTCTTCCTCAATAAAATCTTATTTAATAAAGATTTCACTTGATAAATTTGATCAAGCTTAGTCTATAGCTTCTTTACAGTGTTTTCTTCCTGGACATTGATCATAACAGAGTCTGTTAGGTACAATCTGATTAGACCCTTGGCTTTTCGGTCCATAATATCATATTGAGATGCCACAGTAGGATCTAAGGGCCTTTGGACATTTGCATCAACAACATCCCATAGATCTTGATCTATTAGCAGATCTTCCATCTTCAGCTTCCACATCTTAAAAAAAATTCCATTAAATTTCTCCACCTCTATTTTCTCTAACGAACTTGCAATCTGAAAATTCCCATAACAAGATCAAAAAGTGTCTTCTACAAAAGCTCCCACTCAAATCTAGATTAGTTAAAAAAACCCAACAAACCCACAACTAAAACCAAAGGTGATCAAGCTCTGATATCACTTGTAAGGAAGTTAAGTAGTGGAATAACTTCCTACACTAACCTTGAGTGGAGAGTAATGCAAATTTTTTTACAGATCATCATAACAGTTGTAGAAAATAGAAATATATATAATAACATTCAAACCATAACACACTGATTTACATGGGGAAAACCCTTTCGTGAGAAAAACCCTACACTCCAAAATCCGCCCAATATATTATTCTACAATAAAAACTAGATTAAAATATACTTTCATAGAAATCTCTTCACATGAGTACCACTAATCAGAGATTCAGAGGTAACTCAATAGTTATAAGACTCTTATAGAACCTCTATCTCACACACCTCATATATAAGAGATACAATATAAGAAACCGTCAAACGGTATTAAAAAACCATGGGCTAAAACCACCTAATAAGGTGTAGCTGACCTTATCTCCCTTATAGATGCCCTATGACATGCCCCTCCCTTTTTACAGGTCATTTATGTGTCCGATGTATTTTATATTTCCTATTTCAGGAGTACAAACTTTCTGATGCCATAACTTGAGAACCATGTGTCCTATTGACAAACCGTTTGAAGCGTCATATAGCTGGCAAAGTGCTCTATTACCTTGTAAATGGATATGTCATTTATGAACACTTTTAAGGATGTTTCAGGGATTCTAAATTCCTCAGAATCAAATTTAAACCTTTCATTGGATCCCTCCAAAACAAAAAAATTAATATCTTCAAAACTAATTGTGATCTTGCGATGTAAGTTTACCAGAATTCTTATCTAGCCAACCAGAAGTTTTGGGGAAAATTTAGCACCATTTTGTTCTCAAATAAAAACTTACTATAAATAATAACCTTATGTAAATGCAAGGTTGAGACACTATTTTCCCAACAATTTTCCTATAGTTGTTGTTCTAGCATTTGACGATTCCTATAGCCACTAGAACCAGAACCTATGACTGTTCTTGCAGCCAAAGGTGAACAAAGTAGTTCATGTTTGTCAGCATTAGAATATCAATGGTAGTTAGTTGTTTGAATACCCTTCAACATTAAGGTTTCCTCTAGAATTTTATTCATTACATTTATGTGTGTTAATTTCAGTAATTTCCTTTGCTGCAGTAGAATAGAATGGCTTTTGTTGGAACTTAGTGCACAAACTATGCTAGACCATTTCAAGTAATACATCCCTAGTTGACATTTAAATGAAACCTCCACCATAGAATGATAACTATTTAGGATAGATATCTAATTCCTGAGTTTAGTTTTTAAGCCAAGTTATTGTTCCAATTGGGAAGACAAACTTTTTTGGCGCCGTTGTCGGGGATGGTGCCAAACTAAGAACCTGTCATAGCCATGAGCTTTTAGTTTTTAGTAATTTACTATTTTAGTAGTTTAAGATAAGTTGTTAAATTATTTTTCTAAATATGCATGCATAGAAGAAGAAGAGATGTCCATAGTAGATTTCATCCTAATCACCCTAATAATAGAAGCCTTAATCTTGATGAAGCACCAGATATAAATCCTTTTGCTGCACTTTATCAAGCCCTAGATAATTTAGACTATCCTACATTTGAACTTCCAAAAAATTGCCTTCATTTTCTTTTTGGACTACCTGAAGAGGATCACCACCCTTTATTTGTTAACCAAGGACCAATGGCAGGACATGGAGGTGGAGCTAATCCACTAAGAGATGGGGGTAATCCTCCACCTCTAGGAGGCGGCAATCCACATGTTAACCCAACATTTGAATTTCCCATTTCTGATCTGCATGATAATGCTAACCTCAAAAACATTTTGGCTTCTTCTTTGCCTAAGTTCTATGGGATAGTTACAGAAGACCTAGACACTTTCCTATTTGAATTTGATGTCCTTTGTAGGAGCTATGATTACACTATAGATGCTCATAGACTTAAAATATTCCTAGCCACTTTGAAAGAATCTGCCCTGAGATCGTTTATGAGCTTAAGGAGTAACTCAATAGACACATGGGAGGAGATGTAATGATTATTTCTTGAGAAATATAAGGATTATTGTAGGGGAACTGACCGCCATGGAGATGATATCTTTAGGATGACACAGAAGGAGGATGAGAGTCTAGAAGACTATCTTGAGAGATTTCTATTTTGTGTCAAGAAGTCTAAACACAGCACTTTAAATGATCTCTCAAGTTGATATTTCTGAGGGGTATTAGTGAAGAATACACAAATGCTCTAGACCTTATGGGAGGTGGAGATATAACTCAATCATCATGGAATGAAATCAGCCAAATTTGTCAAAAGTATTCTAGGGCCACTACCAAGAAGAATAGGCATTATAAGCCTATAATGTCCTCTTCGACAACAAGCTATGGAGTTTCCTGAATAGAGTTAAGCCATCTTCTGAAGGATTTTAAGGAAGATATTATAAACAATATGGCCACTCCATTAGACACACTTCAATCCAAGAAGAAGCATGAAGAAGTTGAAGCAATGCTTGTAGAATTTTGTCCATACTGTAGGAAAAAGAAGAAGGATTGCAGAAGTAAGTTAGTTGCTAATCTTGATAATCATCATGTTCTTGAGTTTAAGCTAGTACATGGAGATGATGAACAACTCTTCTATTTTTCTCAAAGAAGGCCATAGGCCCCAAGACAAGAAATACCTCTCGATCCATTATCTTTTGTTGGTTCTTATGGGAATTCTTATGCACAAAATAATTAGTGGCAACCTCCATATGCTCAAAACTTTGGAAATTTTCCACCTCAATCTTGGTATAACCCCCAAAGTTTGTGGTCAAATTATTCCAATCCTTCATCCCAATGGTAGCAACCACAAGGAAACTAGTCTCAACCTCAAGGGTCATGGCAACTTCCACAAGGAAATTGGATACCAAATTCTCAATGGAGAGGGGGGAAGAAATGGTCAAATCAACCTTCTACTTATTTATAGCCACCTCAACAACCACAATAGCTTGCTATAATGCCACCCCTTGCTCGTAATGCCACTCCACCTAAATCTACTCAATTTCCATCTTAGCCTGTACCAAATACAAATAGTAAGACCCAACCACAAAAACAAGTATATTCTGTTGATCCTAAATAGTATCCTATATATTCTCTTAATATAAGTAATATTCATCTTAGGTCAGGGACTACTTTGTCTAATCCATCTTCTCTAGTCATTATTGAAGTACCATCAGAGAAATTCGTATTAGATAACCCTTTAGATCAGCCATCTCAATCTACCCAATCCTAGTAGCCTAGAAGTTCACCTCTAGTGACCAGAATACCTCTATTTCCTTAGAGGTTACAAGCTAAGGAGACTGAGCAAATTGAAGATGTAAATTTTGTTCTCATTGATCAGTTGAAACACATATGTATTAAGATTCCATTGCTTCAAGCTTTCAAGGATGTTCCCATCTATAGTAAGGTCATTAAGGAAGCATGTTTGAAGAAACTTGGTAGGAAAAAGAAGGATCTACAAATAGTCCACGTGATGGGACAACTAGCTGATATTATGTTGGGAAAGGCTACAATACCTAAGTACTCTAACCCAGGTAGCCCTATTGTGGGAATAGTCATTAATGGTACTAAAATTAAGAATGCTCTAATAGATCTAGGAACTACTATTAATGTCATGACTAAGGACATTGGCAACAACTTAACATCACCAGTTTTAGACCTACTCCCATGGTCCTGTAGCTTGTTGATAACTATACTGCCTGATCTGATGGTATGCTAAAATATGTTGTAGTTAGTTTGGATTCCTAGGAATATCCGATACATTTGATGATATTGTCTCTAAGGCCACATTGGGAGGATATCCAGTCATCTTAGGAAGGCCTTGGCTAGCTATAGCTAATGCATACATTGGATGTTGGTCAAGAGATATGACTATTTCAGATGGGAATTCCACTAAGAAATTAGCTCTTTATTCACATGTACAACCTTAGCTTAATCAAGAATAGGTCATGTGGCCTAATGTAGGGGAAGAGATAGAAGAATAAGTTAACTCTATTCATCACCTCATGATGATAAATAGAGAGCCATTCATACAGCTTCAAGGTGAAGATCAAGTGCTTTCCAATATTATAGAAAATCATTATGGCTTAGAACACCAGCTGCAAGAGTTAACTTCGTGTCTTGCACTCAATTTTCTTGCCTTCCTCCTCATCTGAACTTCCTGCAATCACAAATATATTGCACACCTTATTACCATAGGAGGTCCACACTTCTTCTCTCACTGAAGTAACTTAGATCAACCTAACCACCAAGGTAGAAGTTGCTTCGAACAAGTATTTAAATATTAATAATCAGCTCCCGGAGGCACAAAATAAAGCCTTGGTTGATCTACTTCAGTGTCATAAGTAGGCTTTTGCATGGGACTACTAAGACATGAGGGGGTTAGATCCTAAAGTGTGTACCCATAGGATATTATCAAGGAAGAATGCAGACTAGTTAGACAGCCACAAAGGAGGATTAATCCAACCTTAAGAGAAATAGTGAAGGAGGAATTGCAAAAACTGTTAAATTTTGGATTTATTTATCCTATATTAGATAGCCAGTGGGTGTCACCTCTAGTTATAGTTCTAAGAAGGGAGGTAAATGGCAAGTTTGTGTTGATTATAGGGAACTTAACTTAGAAACAATGAAGGATCATTTTCCATTACCCTTTGTAGATCAAGTGTTAGATTCCTTGGTAGGAAAGAAGTACTTTTCATTCTTGGATAGATTCAGTGGTTACAATCAAATTAGAATAGCTCCAAAGATTAGGAAAAGACCAAATTCACATGCCCTTGGGGAAGATATGCTTACTTTGTTCTTCCCTTTGGGTTATGCAATGCTCCAGCTACTTTCCAAAGAGTTGTCATTAGCATATTCTCAGACATTTCAAATGACTGCATGGAGATATACATGGATTATTTTACTACTTATGGTTCATAATTTGATGAAGAATTGGAGAATATACTACAGAGATGTGAAGATTAAAATATGTCCATGTATAGTCAGAAATGTTTCATGATGATGCAAGAAGGAATAGTCTTGGGACATCATATTTCTAAGGTTGGTATCCAAGTTGATCTAGCAAAGATAGGGGTCATTCCTAACCTTCCTATTCCAACCAAGCAAAAGGATGTAAGAAGTTTTCTTGGACATGTTGGGTATTATAGAAGGTTTATTAAAGACTTTAGTAAAATAGTAGGGCCTTTGTATTATCTCTCATCTAAAGATGCTGAATTTGATTGGACCCCAGAATGTGATGAAGGAAGCTTAAAAAAGCATTGACTTAGGCACCAGTCCTCAAGGGCCCAAATTGGTCATTTCCCTTCCATATTCACATGGATGCATCTAAATATGCTATAAGTGCAGTTCTAGGATAGAAAGAAAGAAATTTGGAAAGTGCAATTTATTTCATCAGCAAGAACTTACAAGGACCAGAATTCAACTACATTGTTACACAAAAAGAGATGTTGTTGGTAATATATGTAATTAATAAATGTAGGAATTATATAACAGGACATCAAATATTTGTTCACACAGATCATAAACCAATACGATATCTCATGAACAAGTCTTCCATCACAGGAATTTTGGCCAGATGGTTGTTGTTGATGTAGGAGTTTGATATCACAGTTGTTGATAAACCACAAAAAGCCAATGTGGTAGCAGATTATTTTTCTAGGCTTCAACTACAAGAAATTCCCGTAGCAATAGATGATTCCTTCCCAAATGAACACTTATTCTTGATAAATGTATAGACTCCCTGGTATGCAGATATAGCAAATCATATGGCTGCTAACAGGATTCCTTATCACTTTTCTTCAAAAGAGAAAAGACTATTAGTTGAGAAAAAACTTCATTTTTTCTTGGATTACAGAATGTCTATTTTACATAGGACCAGATCAGATCCTAAGAAGATGTGTTAGAGGATGAAACCTTTGATATTATTCATGCTTGCCATGATGAGCCATGTGGAGGAAATTTTTTTTCCAAGAGGACAGCAATCAAAATTCTTAATGAAGGGTACTATTGGCCAAATTTACATAAAGATGCAGCCAAATACACTAGAAAATGTGACAGGTGTCAGAGGATGGGGAGGCCTACTAAATCTGATGAGATGCCATTGCATCCACAAGTGGTGGTTACACCAATTGACAAATGAGGATTAGATTTTATTGGACCAATTGATCCTCCTTCCAATGGAAGATCCTATATCCTAGTATGCAATGATTATATCAAAAAATGGGTGGAAGCAAAAGCAATGAAGCGTGCTATAAATAACAAGGTAGTTGAATTCCTTTATGAAGAGATCTTTACAAGATATGGAGTTCTTAGAGAACTTGTTATAGATCAAGGGCCACAATTTACCTCCACCTTAATCACAACTTTGGTCAATGAGTATAATATCAACCATAGGAAGTCTACCCCATACTATCCTTAAGTGAATGATCGGGTAGAAGTCACCAATAGCACGTTGGAAGCTATTTTAACAAAGACAATATCTCTCCATAAGAAAGAATGGTCAAGAAGACTAGCAGAAGTTATTTGGGAATATAGAACTACATGGAAAACAAGTATTGGTTTTACTCCTTTTGAAATGGTATATGAGAAACTAGCAATAATGCCCATTGATTTTGAGCATAAAACTCTTAGGACAGCTCTGTAGCTGAATATGAATCTATTTGAGGCACAAAGAGCTCAAATCATGTTGTTGAATACTATTGATGAAGTGAGAAAAATGGCTCTCCAGCACATGGAAGTTGTTTAGAATTAGCGTACAAGATGGCATGACAAATACATTACAGAAAGAAAATTCAAATATGGAGACTGGGCACTTTTATATGACTCTAGGTATAAAGATTCTCTAGACAAGTTGTAGACACGTTGGCTGGGTCCATATGAAGTTGTTGAAGTTTTTTAGAATGGAGTCGTACAATTAGAACCTATAGATCTTTTTAAGTTTAAACTTCTAGTCAACGGCCATAGACTACACTTGTATCACAAACTTGTCACTAAAGAGGAATTCCTACAACAGTTTGACATGCAACCACATGTCATTATTCCTAAAGCTTATGCAAGGGGACTCTTTGTCCCACAATCTTAAACCTCTTTCTATGCAACCATAATAAATATTTCCGCAACTCATGGGAATACCTTTCTCCACAATAAATCATCCATCATCATGTCATCTCATATCCTTTCTTTGTCATTTCATTCCATTCCACTTCACTCCACCACACTTTATGATTAAGTGACCATTCGATTACTGCATTAATTCACATGATTTTAGGTACACATATTATCTATTTTTCTTAAATGATGTATTTATTTATCCATAATAATTATTATCATGAGTGATTTGCATCATACTTTTGCCAAATCAAGGTCCTTTTCCACATGTATCATCTTAGGTTGACGGTGAGTTATTAGTGAATTTGTAGTTTTTAATGATTGCATGTCTTCTCCATGCCATGTAAGCCTATCACTCGAGTTTATGATGTGAATTTTAAACTTTTTGAAATCATTTTGAAGAGAGAATAGGATTGATATGATGACTTATAGAAAGTGCAAGTATAGTATAGGATTGATGTGATGACTTATAGAAAGTGCAAGTATACTTCTCTTGTTGCCATTCTCTTTATGCGATACTATGGGATAAGCTACAATAAATGATAACCTGCAATAAAGTTGTTAATGAATAATAGAGAGGCCACAAAATATAGTTCCTAGTTCATTTTTTGTGCAGTTTTTTTTAGTTTCACAAAACTCCAACATTATGTCTATGTTGTACCATTTTAGTAGAAACTTTATTTGCTTGAGTAGCCATGGGAGGTGTGCCTATACTCTATGAACCTATTATTCATGATTCTCTGATGAATGATCAATTGTGTGAACCTTATTTTTGGATTTATGGATGGATAGATTATTTCTTGAAGTTAATGGATTTTAATGAAGAAATTGTGCAAGAGTTCACACAGGCATTCAGTAATGGTGAAGCTATAGTTAAGGGGCTATGAGTTGTGGCCAAGGAAGAGAGAATATCAGAGGTTTCAAGGTTTCCAAGAGAAGGGGAATTGTTTCCTGAAACTAAATATGTCTAAAGGCTCACGCAGGATTTACTCGCCCAGAGGATGGACCTCTCAGTATGGATAAGCAAGGGGCAAGGAGAACATCTCTTCTAGAGACATGACAACTATCAACACTGTATTTGATGAAATATCTAACATGTGAAAGTAGGTATTCCAATTTGCACTCCATTCATTTAAGTTGTTGATCCATTTACAACATGGGCAGAGAATGAATGTGCCAAATATTTTGTACAACCTTCTTTCCATCAATGCTAAAGAAACATGGAGAGGTAGCTCATAGTTTGTAAATCATCATGGCTTGATTAAATTTTTGGTTGAATGCTCTCTAAGGGATGTTTCTCAAATGACCTAGGGAGAATTTGAGGATATTAGAAGATTTGGGGAAAGTGATGTCCTTGTTACAAGAGAAATTCTAGCTCAAGAAGGTGTCATTGAGGTATCCTCTGTTAGATAGCTCAGATAATTGGTCAACAACTCAGAGGAGGGGTGAATCAGTTGTTAACAAATTAAAGAAATTTAAGCATTAGAACCTTATTACCAGAATACATAAACCAAATAATGAAATAGTAGATATAATAGTTAAGCACAAATATAAACCACAAAACATTTACCAACCATCCATAAAATATAACACCAAGATGTGTAAGTGGAAAACCCGGTAAAGGGAAAAACCATGGTGGGAAGCCTACCCATAGTCAGATAATACTTTTACAATAAGTATATGATTACATAAAGAGGGGCCTACATGTACAGGAAGGCCAATATCCTAGAGTGTACTGCTCATCATAAAAGGAGCCTCACTGACTACAAAATAAATCCAAACTATAATCCAGAAAGAACAGTGAACGGCAAGAATAGCATCTCCTATGCTTGAATATAGTTCCAATTAAGCTCAATACTAGAGGTCTTAAACCTCTTTCACAAACCCAATTCGATCACCTATGATCAGCCAAAATCTCTACATATGATTACAACCTTATTCGCACACAGATAATCCCATATCCCCAAAACCAATGAATATACTCATGATCTACAAAGAGATCCTACATCATTATTATACCGACCCAGGACCTAAACAATTAGGTTGGCCACCTAAAAGATAATACAATAAATTAATAACATAAACCCACAATCCAATGATCAACCAAGTCAGCCTAAGACCAAAATAATATAATCCAATCAATAGATCCAACCGGAAATGCATCGGGATCATCCACCAACATGTTACATAAACCGATCCATAACCTAGCTGAAAAAGATAGCATTAGGTTCAAACCCAAATCCAACACCACTGATCAATAGGAACACAAAAAAGATAACCAACAATATTGTGAAAGCCATCTAGAAGCTATGCCAACACCACT
Source organism: Cryptomeria japonica (assembly GCF_030272615.1). Classification (NCBI taxonomy): domain Eukaryota; kingdom Viridiplantae; phylum Streptophyta; class Pinopsida; order Cupressales; family Cupressaceae; genus Cryptomeria; species Cryptomeria japonica. Next base: position 668,371,960 of record NC_081412.1, read on the forward strand.
TATCACATGCATCAAAATATCTTCAACAAAGTTGTGTCAATAGAACCCTTACTAGTGACCAAAAGACTTACTAGAATAAATGATAGCTCCTAAGTCATCAAATACTGGGCCAACTAATCATGATACACATCTGAATAGCATGAATGATAGATCCAAACCAATTCCACAAACTAAAACATACCAGATCAATATCATAATCCAACCGCTCTATCAGAAAATGGTAAACAACCAAAACAGTTGGTGTTGCCATCAATGCAACACATAATCAAATCCTCTAATGTGCCAACAATCTCTCCCTTTAGCATTGATGGCAACACTAGATGTGAAAAACATCCAAGTACCAAGAAATGCCAAACAAGTCTCCCCCAAAGGAAGACAACCAACAATCTCCCATAAGATGATATTACAATGAATTTAACAAACTCTCCTTGTGAATGATATCCCTGTTAAGCTTTGTTTTTCGCATATATCTCTCCCCCTTTCACATCAATGCTAAAAATATGACATAAATATCAAAGAAAAATCATAAATCCACTTAACCATATATCTGACTACTCCCCCTGAGTAGTAGCACCAACACATCAATCCAGATTGAATAGTAGCTCTATAAATGCATACCAGACTAATGCCAATCAACATCACTCGGGTCTCTACCAGAGGGGCAGAAACCCCAAATATGTCTCTGAAGTACTCAAATGATTCCATAGGAAAAGGTTTAGTGAAGGTAATTGCAATCTGCTCTTTAGTGTTCACATAAACTAGTCTGACTTCATTTGCTTCCACCTTCTCCTTCAAAAAGTTGTACTTGATAGATATGTGCTTTGTCTTAGAATGAAATATCAGATATTTTGATATGTCAATAGCAAAAAAGTTATCATAGTGAATAACGATCGGTTCATTACAATCCACCCTTATATCCTTCAACATTTGCTTCATCCATAGAACTTGTGTATAGTTAGTAGCAACAACAACATACTCGGCTTCAACAATAGATAAAGAGGTACATGATTGCTTCTTGTTGATCCATGAAACAAGTTTGTTTCCAAGAAAGAAAGATCCACCGGATTTGCTCTTCTAGTCATCAACATCTCCAGCCCAATCTGCATCTATATATGCACATAGTGTAAAATCATCATTTTTAAGATACCACAAACTATATTCAGTTGTTCCTTGAAAATACCTGAAAATCCTTTTCACTACATTCTCATGATTATCTAGGATCACTCTGATACCTTGATACAATACAAACTGAATTCATTATATTCGATCTAGTCTGAGTTAGATATAACAAACCTCCAATCATAGACTTGTACCTTGTAGGATTTACTGGTGTTGATGCATCTATCTTAGTAAATTTCTCACTTGCAACCATAGGAGTACCAATCAGTTTAGAATTTTCTATACCAAATTTCTTCAACAACTCCCTAGCATACTTAGTTTGACATATGAAAATACCTTTATCAGTCTAAAAGAAAGTAATTTGCAAACCTAAGAAAAATTTCATCTCCCCAATCATATACATCTCAAATTCATTCTTCATATTATCAGAAAATTCCATACATAAGTTATCCTCACCTCCAAAAATGATATCATCAACAAAGACTTCAACAATAAATATGTCATCATCAATGATCTTATAATATAAATTACCATTAGCATTACCCTTAGTAAAACCAAGCTTCAAAAGATATTTATCCAATCTTGCATACCAAGCTCTAGGGGCTTGTTTCAAACCATATAAATCTTTCCTTAACCTGAAAACCATGTTTTTATCATCTGAAAGTGAAAATACATAGGCTTCTCAATGTAAACTTCCTCTTCAAGATCTCCATTCAGAAATGCACACTTAACATCCATCTGAGAAACCTTGTAGTTCTTATGGGCAACATAAGCAAGAAATAATCTCATAGCTTCAATCCTAGAGACTGGAGCAAAATTCTCATCATAATCAATTCCTTCCTTCTGAGAATATCCTTTACAAACCAATCTAGTCTTATTCCTCACAACTTGTCCATCTTCATTCAATTTATTCCTAAAAACCCATTTACTCCCAATAACATTCTTATTTTTAGGCCGAGGAACTAAAGTCCATGTATTATTCTTTTCTATCTGATCTAATTCCTCTTCCATAGCTTTTATACAACATTCATCTTTACCATTTGACAAATTAAACATACCTCATTAGTTGCCAATCTTCTTCTTGTCATCACTCCTTTATTCTTGTCTCCAATAATCTGATCTTCTGAATGATTTAACCTAACATACTTAGGAGTCTTCAAATTTTTTGTTCCTTTGCTATGATCTTCAGTTACTGTTGAATTTTTTGACACTGCTAGAGTAACTAGTTCAACATTCTATTTCGGTGTAGGTGCTACCAATTTTGTTATGATTATTTCCACTATCAGTTCTCTCTCATAAGTTTTGATTTGACTTCTGTTCAACTCATCCACCTTGACATTAGTGCTCTCCACAATTCTCTGCAATCTTTTGTTATAAAATCTATATGCTTTTCTTTCATTAGAATAACCAAGAAATATCCATTCATCACATCTTGTTGGCAATTGACACTCATTGGATTCATATGTTGTCATTGATGGCAACAAGATTCCATTAGAGACATATACTAGCAGACACCGGCATTAGAAGCATATACTGATAGATACTAGCATTAGAGTTATTAGGGTCATCACCGGCATTGACACCAACAGTGGCAATGACATCCAACACTTTAGTGAAGGTGACATCGGTTTGGGATCTGAAAGGCTTTATTTGTAAAATCATTTTGTAATTATTGTATAGGGCCGACATTGAATATCTTTTGTAATGCATTGTAAGCTGACATAAGGCATATTGTTTGTAAACGATATATAAGTCAGTTTGTTAGGACATTTTGAGATGAGATATATGACATGGTAGTGGACAACACTGAAGAATATTATGATGCGAAGGATATGTATGTAGGTTATTTGTATGCAAAAGTTATAACAATTAATAATCAGTAGATGGTTTGTAAAGAATTCTTGGAGGAAAGGAGATACCGATAAAAGGGTTTGAGGTTTATGAACCGGTACAGAACAGAGCTATAACCGGAACTCTTTTTGGCATTACAGATGCATTTTGTGAGTTCATTGTTACTATTTTATCTCAGCAGAAGGTTGTAGTCAGTGAGACTCTTTTGTGTTGAGTAGTGTGCTCTAGGAAGTGTGCCTTCCTGCATGTGCAAGCCCCCCATGCTATGCAATATCTTTCATATGGCCAATGAGTTGATATTATGGATCACAAATCCCACCATGGTTTTTCCTCTTTGAGGTTTTCCACGTATAAATTCTATGTGTTATGGTGTTTATCATGTGGTTGGTTTATTTACTTCATGTTATGTGTTTCTTCATTTACTAGTTTATATGTGTATGTTGCAATAAGATAAAATCTTATATTACCGGTAGAACACCAATTCACCCCCCCCCCCCTCCTAATGTTCCTGGGTTCATTGTATTCCAACAATTGGTATCAAAGCTTGGTGCCTCGGTGGAAGTTTAACAGCTTGAGGAAGATCCTGAAACCGGAATCATTGAACATGGCTATGGAGAAGCAACTTGAGATGGCACTTGAGGATTATGATGCTGAAAGGTTGAAGAACTTAAAGCTGGAAGATGAATTGAATTCTACTAATGAATTCATTCTTATTCTACAAGAAAGGTTATCATCAACATAAGCTAGGAGAAAGGAACTTTTGCAAAACCAGGATGATGAGGAGAAAAATACACTTAAGGAACAATGTCAGAAGCTAAGTCAACAAAACATGCTCATGAAGAATAAAGACCTGGAGCAGCTGAAAACAGTTGGGGCAACCTATGATGAGCTGGTGACAAAGGTAGAGGATCTGCTAAAGAAAATTACTATGTAGTGTCTCCTTGGTTTCTTTGCTATTTTTTGTTGTTTAGCTATTCTTTCTGTTCGCTGGTCTTTTGACCAGTCGCTCTGTATGTGGACTCTTATTTTCTCATCTTCCTTTCTAACTATGTTGTAATGGTTTTGGGTCCTTAAAACCTATTTTTCAATCAATCAGAACATGCTCATGAAGAATGAAATGAAAGACCTGGCTATGAGGATGTCTAAAGAAATTGAGGACAGAAAGAAGAAGGAAGACAATATTGCTGTATCTCTGAAAAACAAATTTGAAGAATGTGGCAGATTGACTCATGAGAATGATATGTTGAGAAATGAGTTGGTACAATCTCAGAATAATGAACAAGAGGTGGAGAGACAAATAATAACTCTGAGAGATGATCTGACTACTACAAGTGAGTATAAAGAAAAATTCAGGATTAGTGTTGCACAGTTGGATGACTTATTGAAAAGACAAAGGCATATTGAAGATTCTAGAGGACTTGGATTTATACAAGGTGAAAGCTCTGGTACTACAAATGAAGATTAGACAACCGGTATGCAAAACTCATCAGACCAGAGGAAACTGGTAAGGCAATCTAATGCTTACAAATTCAATGGTAGATGCTTTATGTGTAATAAATTTGGGCATATGGCTAGATAATGTAGAAATAGAGAAAATCAAAATTATCATTCAGTTCCTGGTCAATGCACAAATTGCAAGAAATATGGTCATAAATTTGAAGATTGCAAAATGAATGTTAAGTGTCATGCATGTGGAAAATTTGGACATTTGGCTAATCAATGTAGGTCAAAAAATAACATAGGATATGACAAAGTAATTCAAAAGAACAATTTTACATATTATGCATGCAATAAAATAGGTCATATTGCTAATTATTGCAGAAGAAAAACTAAACTAGCTAACAATGATAACGAAAATGAGAAAGGAAAGAAGAAGGTAGATGAATTAAAATAGGATCACACCAAGAGATGGGTTAGAAAGTCTAAAGAACCAAGTGGAGATGCTACTACATTGGTAATTGCACCAGTTACTCCATCTGTAAAATAGAGCATTCCTACACCGACAGGTAATTCAAATGATAACTGAGGCATACATCTTAGGGGTTGGAAAATTCATTGCAAATCTTGCTTATTCCCTGGAAGAGATCTAGAGATTTGTATTAATCATTGATGGAAGTTTATTTGGTATAAACTGTGAAACCAACATCTGGTAGGGCACATCACTAAGAATTTATGAAAGTGAAGGATTAGGGTTTACTTGCTAATAAAAAGGGGAAATGAACTCATTTTCACTCACCCAACACTCAAGAAAACTAGAGTGAAGCAAAGACGAATCATAGGTGATCAAGAGCGAGCAAAGACATTCTAAAAGATTTCCAGCAGTTATTTGAGAAGTGATCAAGATCTTTCATCCGACAACTATTATTCAGGTATTTATTTGAAATGGCATCTAGATCATCATCTTCTCCTACTTTCATTATGAATCCTGCTATTGTTAAGGTTAATAATAGGCTCAGACTTGTTTTCAAGGAAGTTTCTCAAATTGCAATGAAGGAAGATTCTACTGGCGCATTTTCAAGTGTTCGTGGTGGCGTAGTTTATGTAGAAGATGTCATGGCTTACATTCACTACACCTTGGAGGATTTAGGCATTGAGGAAATCAAGGGAATGTATCGATCTATGATACTTGTCAGCTCTGGAATAATCAAGCTGGAATATCAAATCATTGATGACCTAGGGTTAACTGGAATCATGTACATACCAGAATTCAAGGATGAAGTGATCAGATATGTTATGAGTAGGGTTCATAATGAATTCATCTAGTTGGACCAGCCTCACATGATCACCAAAGAAGCAATTTAGGTGGTCAGTGGATTACCCAAAGTTGGATAGGAACCAGGGAAGAAGATCTCCAACACCAAGGTTGAAAATCTCACCGGCGCAACTCATGATGGAAGGTCTATGAGGGTCAGCACCATTAATGATACTGATGTGAAATTTTCCAGCATGATCATTGGCTATGAGGTAACATAATATAGTCGATTGAACTCTCTTTCCAATTCCTGTATCCATGTTGCATATCAGATGTTAAAGAATAATGGGAAGTATGATTTGTGTGAATGGATAAGAAGTGAATTAATGATAAATCTTGTGAAAATCAAAGGTGTTAATAAAGGAACATTTCAGTTTGGAAACCTTATTGTCTATTTGATGTTGTACTTCATGAATGAGATATAGGGTTTGGGAAAGAAACATTTGGCTCATGACATACTGGTAGGAATGCAGATAAAAAATGCAATCAACGGTCCTGGCAGTAACAAATATTGCACCAAGTGGCAAAGCCACCAGTGCAAAAGAGGCTGAGATAAGGGATACACCAGGAGAGGGTAAGCAGAAGAAATATAAGGAACAGGAGTCTATTAAAACACCCAGTACTGAATCAACAATTGATTCATTAGCAAAAGTTTTGGCAATTGACACTTCTCAGGTTGAGAAGAAATCGGTCACAGAGATGAGTCCCACAAAGCTAATGATGATGGCTACTCAAAAGCTAATAACAGAGGGATCTGTAGACAAAGGAATAATAGATCAATCAATAACTATTTTACATAGACTAATTCCAGACTATATAATTGAGAATGAAGCAAGCCCTTTGACAAGCTTAAGGCATTGACAAAGTACATATCTAAAAAATTTCAATCATTACAACAAATTTCCAATTGGAAAGCACTTGAAAGTTTTACTTTGGCTAAGAGAGCCATTTTTTACCAGATTATTGAGACAGAGAAGAGGAAGATTGAAGGGAAATTGATACTAATTGAAAATTCTTTGAAACAGTGTACTAACATCTACAAGGTTTTTTGTAACATAGGAACTCTTACAACAAATGTAGATCAGATGATAAAGGAGTTACAAGAAAAGATGGCTAATATTTCTAACTCTTTTGATGGGCTAACTTCACGTACTACATCCATTGATGGACAAATTTTGACATTGGAGAACTAAATTTTTTCTTTCGAAAAGGAAAGAGACAAGATCATTTTGAGAGCAAGGAGTCTCAAAGGTTTGGTGAGTCCAAGATTGGATTCACTTGGTGTACACAAGAGGGAATGCATGGATATGCTTGCGAAGCCTACATCGGCAGAAGTCACTAAGAAAGAAAAAATTGCACATTTACTAAGTGGACTTGTATCCATATACGAAACATTCAAAAGCGGCTGGGATACCTATATATAGCTTCTGGAGAAAGCTTATCCAAAAATTTTGAAATTGTCAAGCTCCAGTAAAGTAATCTGTAATTATTCTTTCAATTCTTTCACTGGCCTTTGGAATTGATGCCAAACGGGGAGTGTTTTTATGTGAAAAATATAATCCTAGGGGGAGGATATCAGAAAAAGAGTATATTGCTCAAGGGGAGCATATTTTAGTTTCAGTTGAACCAGTAGGAAAGCCATTTTTCACATGAGTGTTGCCATTAATGCCAAAGGGGGAGATTGTTGGCAATTGATACTCATTGGATTCATATGTTGTCATTGATGGAAACAAGATTTCGTTAGAGGCATATATTGGAAAACACCAGCATTAGAAGAATATACCAACAGATACCAGCATTGGACTTATCAGGGTCATCACTGAAACCGACACTGACACCACCACCGGCACTAGCATCCAACACTTCAGTGAAGATGACATCAATTTGGGGTCCGAAAGGATTTATTTGTACAATAATTTTGTAGTATAGGACCAACATTGAATATCTTTTGTAATGCATTGTAAGCTGACATAACGCATATTGTTTGTAAAGGGTATGTAAGTTAGTTTGTTAGGACATTTTGAGATAAGATATATGGCATGGTAGCAGACAAGGCAAAAGAATATTATGTTGCAAAGGATATGTATGTAGGTCATTTGTATGTGAAATTTATATCATGCAATAATCAGTAGATGGTTTGTAAAGCATTCTTGGAGGAAAGGAGATACCGGTAAAGGGTTTGAGGTTTATGAACTGGTATAGAATAGAGCTATAACCAGAACTCTTTTTGGCATTGTAGATGCATTTTGTGAGTTCATTGTTACCGTTTTATCTCAGCAAAAGCTTGTAGTTAGTGAGACTCTTTTGTGTTGAGCAGTGTGCTCTAGGAAGTGTGCCTTCCTGCATGTGTAGGCCCCCCATGCTATGTAATATCTTTCATATGGCCAGTGAATTCATATTGTGGGTCACAAATCCCATCATGGTTTTTCCTCTTTGAGGTTTTCCATGTATAAATTTTGTGTGTTATGGTGTTTATTCATGTGGCTAGTTTATTTACTTCATGTTATATGTTTCTTCATTTAGCGGTTTATATGTGTATGTTGCAATAAGGTAAAATCTTATATTACCAGTAGATCACTGATTCACCCCCCCTCTTAGTGTGTTGGTATTTTGGATATGTTGTATCAATTTTGTCATTGATGTCAACACTTATCAACAATTATCCTTCTAGAGATCTTTGGTTATGTTCACTGGCAAGTTCAATGACTTATGCACAATCACCGGTATTTGGTTCACCGGTAGGTTATATCATTCACCGGCACTGAGGATGACTTGGTATCATGTGGAGATCACTTGGTTATGTTGAAGACATGGTTTGAACACTTGTTTTTGGAGATTTGGTTATTGGTCTAATCAGGTTGACATATTTGTTGTTACCAGCAAATTGGTCTAGGTTATGGACCAACAAGCGTTATTTATTCCAGATCAGCAAAACACGTTATAGAGATGGTTTAATCAATTAATATTATTGTTGAGACAACATGATGCATCACATCTTGACTTGTTGTAATTGATTTTATTGTAATATTCTTAGTGAACCGACCTACACATTTGGTCTTAGGTTTTGGTATATATGTAAGATCTCAATTATGAGATTAATATGGTATGATATGTAATAAGGTATTGTAATACTATGATATTTAGTATATGAGAATATAAGTAGAGCTACTCATGCAGACATCATTTAAAGATTCAAGGAAGGTTTGAAGAAGACAATTAGAGCTTAACCGGTACTGAATCCAACATAGAAGATGGTACTTTGAGCAATACATTATCATTGGATTTAATCATCCAATTGTAGTCAGTGTGACTCCCATCTTGTGATTGAGCAGTGAGCTCTAGACAGCTGGCCTTTCTGCATGTGTAGACACCATTTGTATACACATACTATCTACAGTAGCATCATTTGATTATGGGTAAGGTTTCCCACCATGGTTTTTCCCCTTACAGGGTTTCCATGTACAAATCTGTGTGTTATGTGTTGTGGATATTGTTTCTCTTTTTGTTTCATGCATTAAGTTTTACCGGTACTGATATTAACTATTAATCTGTTTACTGGCATTAAGTTTGGTTTACCGGTATTAAGTATAAAGTTTGGTTAAGTTATATTTGGGATGAAATTATTAGACAATGGATTCACCCCCCCTCACAGTTGCCTCTGGGTCCTAACACAGTGTTCTTGGGTTCATTGTATTCCAACACATCTAGGATAAAACTTTCCAATGGAATCATCTCTTTTGATATAGAATTTACTACCAAAGATTCTGAAATACTTAAATGTAGGTGTATGACCAAACCATAACTCATAAGGTGTATTATCGATGTCTCCTTTGATATGAACTCTGTTGGATGTGTATATCTCATCGTGCCCACAACTTCTCTCTAGTAGATATGAGGTAGATTAGCTTCCATCACCATAGTTCTAGCCACATCCAAGATAGTTTTGTTCTTCCTTTCCACAACTCCATTCTGCCGAGGTGTACGGGGTGTAGATAACTATCTCCTTATCCCATTCTTTTCACAATAACTGTTAAATTCACCGGATGTGAATTCTCTGCACTGATCAAGCCTTAAACATTTAATCTTCAATCCTGTCTTTGTCTCAACTTTAGGTTTAAATATTTCAAACTTTTTGAATGCTTCATATTTCTCCCTTAGAAAAGTAACACACAACATTCTAGAATAAACATCAATGACTAGCATAAAATATCTATCACCTTGAATTCTCTTAATTCTAGTAGGACCACACAAATTAGCATGAATAAGATCAAAAACATCATTAGATTTATCTTGTATACTCTAAAAAGTAGTTCTGACTGTTAGGATAACCGGTGAACAACTAAGAGGGGGGCGGTGAATCAGCTGTTAACAAATTATAACTTTTAATCCACAATACAACCTTAAACAAATCAAGTACCGGTAAAGTACAAACAGATGCTAGTAGGAACAGATATTGGTAAACAATACAACTAAATAATTAACCAGAAAATCAATGAAAAGAAACCATACCACATAACACCATGATTTGTATGTGGAAAACCCAGAAAGGGAAAAACCACGATGGGAAGCCTACCCACAGTTAGATGATACTTCTGCAGAAAGTATGTGTTACAATGAGGGGTCGGCACTTGTAGGAAGGTACATTGCCTAGAGCATAATGCTCATTACAAAAGAGTCTCACTAACTACAGAGAGGCTACAACCTTCTCAAGATAAATGGACAATAATCTAATAGAATGAACTGCTAGAAATAACTGCCTGATTATAGTCCCAGTTAAGCTCAATGTTGGAGGACTAAATCCTCTTCTAAATCCAATTTGATCACTAATGATCAATCAACTCCTCTGTGTGAATGATATTACAATATTTGCATATTACATTTCTTGACCATGACCTTTCCAATAACCATGATACTTTACAAAGAGTTTCTACCTCTTATTTATACAAACCCTAAGGCCTAAATGGATTAGGTTAGCCACCTAAATAATTACAATAAGATCATTACATAATTCCTCATTACAATGATATGCCATGTTGGCTTAAGAACAAAACAATAATAACAAATCCATAAATCATCTCGAATCATCCCGGTAATGTGTAGAGTACACACTAGCATGATACCGGTCCATAACCTAGATAGGTACTAGACCTATTCTGGGTCCACCGCGCCAAAGCAATGTCTTCAATAAATTGAAGCACAATCAACAAACATCTTCAGCATCTTGAAATCCTCGAAGAAGCTACACCAACACCAATTATGCATCCTGTCATGATTCCTCAATGAAAGCTTTGTCGGTAAAGCCTTAAACCAGTATCAGTAAGGGTTTACTAGAGTGTATGATAACATCCAATTACCAAGAAAATACAAACTGACTAAAACATGCTCATGGAGCATATAACACATGAAATCCAATATACTTCACTGATCCACACATGTTGGAAGTGTTAACAGATAATCTCTTTTGCTAGTAACACTAGATCTTCTATCGTAACCTGAACTTGTCTGCAATAACCATCCATATTAGCTAGTGTTGTCATTAATGACAAAACATCAATTTAACACATAATCAATTCATCCATAATTCCAACACTAAGTTTCTTTCCCATTTGACACTCCTTACATGCCAGATTATAGGGCTTCACAATCTTAGGTATATCTCTAACTCCCTTAGTAGAACTGATCTTTACAATGCAATCAAAATTCACATGACATAATGTCTTTTCACTATAGTTCAAGTGAAAGATGTTACCTTTAGTCTGAGTACTGGTTGCAATCTCCAATCCAGATCTCTTGATAATCTTGAATTTTTTGTCTTTGAACTGTAACTAAAATCTCTTATCTGCCAACTCTCCTAGACTCAAAATATTATGCCTTAAACCTTCACTGTATCATTCTTACCATCATATGATATAGTTCCTCTTCCCTTGATCATGCATGCTTTGCAATCTCCAAATCTAACCAGATCACCATCAAATTCTTGCAAAGATAGAAACTTCCTTTTATCTCTAGTCATATGATGTGAACATCCATTGTCTATCACCCATTAATCCTTGTCTTCAACTTTAGTAGCAAGGGCCTTTCTTCAGGTACCAGATCATCTTCCATAATAGCCAAGAATACCCATTCCTTTCAATTGCCGGATCCACTAGCTGAATCTTGTGTCGATTCATCATCAGAATTAGTCACACCTTCCTCATCCGCATAGTAGCATGATTTGTCTTTGTTCCTCTTGTACTTATGCTTGTTCTGATAATCATTGTTAGGCCTAAAATATCCTCTAGATCTTTCCTCAAATCTTGAATTCCTTTTAGGACATCTAGATGCAAAATGACCTATCTTATAGCATGCAAAACATTTAAAAGGTGATTTTCCTTCATACTTACTTCCTATCAGACCTTTAGGTACTCTTCTAGAAAATAGGGCTTCACATTACTCAAAATCTTCATCTTATTTATTCATTTTTTCCAGTTCCTTAGCATATAAGGCTTACCAATCACTCTTGTTGGTAGATGATGTAGATGCATGAAAAGAAAGTTCAAATTTCACAACTCCAAAAGAACCAAAGTCCTCAAGCTCAAAAATAGATAACTTCCCAACCAAGGTATCTCTATTAACAGAGTTGTTTTCCATTGTTCTCAACTCATTAATTATAGTAGCCTTCATCTTATAAGTCGATGGTAAAGCTCTCAATACTTTAGAAACTATTTCATCTTCGCTTAGAGATCCACCACAACACTGAATTCCCAGAACAATTTCATTAACTCTCTCCATAAAAGTAGTAATCCTTTCATCTTCTTCCATCTTCAAGTTGTCATATCTCACTCGGTAACCATCAATTTTAGCAATTTTAATAGTAGGGTCACATTCATTCAAAATCTCTAATTTATCCCATATAGCCTTTGCAGTTGATTTGTTGATTAGTCCCATAACTTGCTGATCAAAAGGTGCACACAAAAGAGCTTCTCTAGCTTTACAATCATTTGCAATGTCCTTATCCAAGCCTATTGGAGGAGGATTTCTAGATGTTGGATTATGAGCTATATATCCTTTCTTAGTGATCTCCCAAATCTCCTTACCAAGACATCTCAGATGAGTCTCCATCTGAATCTTCCATACTTTGTAATTTGTTCCATCAAGCCTAGGAATTTCTCTCTGGAAAATAGTTGTAGATGAACTTGATGAACTTGAACTACTAGATGCCATAGGATCTTCCTCAAGTGGTTAAGCTTCTGTAGAGAGGAATAGGCTCTAATACCAATTGTTAGACAACTTAGATAACCGGTAAACAACTGAGAGGGGGGGTGAATTAGTTATTAACATATTATAGAACTTTAAGCATGAAAACCTTATTATCAGAATACATAAACAAAATATCAGAAAAATAGATATAATAGTTAAGCACAAATATAAACCAAAAAACATTTACCAACCATCCACAAAAGATAACACCAAGATTTATACATGGAAAATCTGGTAAAGGGAAAAACCATGGTGGGAAGCCTACCCATAGTCAAATAATACTTCTACAGTAAGTATGTGATTACATAAAGAGGGGTCTACACATGTAGGAAGGCCAACATCCTAGAGCACACTGCTCATCACAAAAGGAGCCTCACTAACTACAAAATAAATCCAGACTACAATCTGAAAAGAAGAGTGAACTACAAGAATAGCATCTCCTATGCCTGAATATAGTTCTGGTTAAGTTCACTACTAGAGGTCTTAAACCTCTTTCACAAACCTCTGCATATGATTACAACCTTATTCGTACACACATATTCCTATATCCCAAAAACCCATGAATATTCCCATGATCTACATAAGAGACCTTACATCATATTTATAGTAACCTAGGACTTAAACAATTAGGTCAGCCACCTAAAAGATAATACAATAAATTCATAACATAAACCCACAATCCAATGATCAACCAAGTTGGCCTAAGACTAAAACAACATAATCCAATCAATAGATCCAATCGAAAATGCATCAGGATCATCCACCAATATGTTATATAAAATGGTGCACAACCTAGCCGAATAAGATAGCATTAGGTCCGGACCCAAATCCAACACCACCGATCAATAGGAACACAAACAAGATAACCACTAGTACCCCAAAATCCATCTAAAAGCCATGCAAACACCACTTATCATGTGCATCAAAATACCTTCAACAAAGCTCTATCAGTAGAACCCTTAGCGGTGACCAAAAGGCTTACTAGAACAAATAATAGATTATGTGTCATCAAATCCTGAACCAACTGATCATGATACACATCTGAATAGCATGAATTATAGATCCAAACCAATTCCACAAACCAAAGCATAGCAGATCAATATCATAATCCAACCGCTCTACCAGAACCTATCGGAAACTGGTAAACAACCAAAACAGTCATTGTTTCCATCAATGACAAAACATCAATGCAACACATAATCAATTCCTACAATTTTCCAACGACCTCATCATCTAGAGCTTCTACAACTACAGACCCTCCTGCTACCAAAGACATTCCACCAATTGTTGGCGAAGCCTCGGCTAAACCAAGTTTTGAGCCCTCATCAACCCCAATTCAAACTAGGGCTACTGTCCGTAAAAAGAAGGGAAAAGAGGAAAACTATAGTGGGAGAAATTTTCGAGCAACCAAATGTTGTGCAAGTTGCTCCTGTAGCCAAGAAGAGGAAAATAGAGAAAGATAAATCACCTACAGCTGACTCTCTTGCAGTTGATGCTCCTATAGCCACACAAGAACTATCATTCTGGAGAAGTCATAGGGTTAGACAAAGGTTACTAGCGAAGAAGAGTATAGAGGAGGCTATTTTTGTTGAGCCAACTAAGCGAGAACATGGTGGCCCATAGGAAACTTAGCCACAGAGGAGTGAAGGTGTTGAAGGATTGACAAACCTAGCCAGAATTGCAGAACAATTAACAGAGACAAGCGATAAGGTTATGAAACCCTAGGTAATTGTTAATCTTAGAGAATTCGGTTAATACTTAGAGGGAGGGTTGAATCAGTATTAACAACACTTTGAAAAATTGAAACTTAAACTTATCAAATATTCACCAAATTAAACATAAACCAATAACAAATCCATTTACTGATACCGATATCTGTTGATAATTATCTGTTAAACTAATATATGAGTGTTTCTCACTTCGTATTCACTAACCATGCATAAACTAAAAGTAAATCATAACATCACATCAAAACATTCACCATATGAGCACCATAATTTTCACATGGTAACCCAAAATAGGGAAAAACCACAGTGGGAATTGGTACCCACAAGAATTGTGCACTCTTTCAAAATGTGCCCTATTAGGAGCCTAGCCTGGTTAGGAGCTTACAAAGATGCCCTATTAGGAGAAGACCCTGTTAGGAGTCACCCGATTAAGGTATTTAGATGATGAGCCTTGTTAGGAGCTTTGACCTGTTAGGATCAACATCGCAAGCGAATTTAGAACTCAAATGTTGAGTCACCCTATTAGGGGATTTACAATATAAGGCCTATTAGGACCTACCTAGTTAAGGGATTTTATCTGTTGTAACTGTTAGGGAACAATAGTGAATGATCTAGGTATAGCTTGCTTGATCAGATCCAATTATGCTCTAAGTTTGCAACACTCTAGCAGATCTTCTCACACCCTAGTTTGGCTACACACTCTTCTCAAGACCACCAACTGACCCAAACAAACATCAACAATACCAACATAAATAATTTTACAACTAGGTCGACAACTAAAATTCTAGATACATCAAGATTTTACAATACAAATCATATCAGATCATCAAAAAAATCATTACAAGATTTTTCAAGACAATATCAACTGTTGAGTGATTGTAACTCATCACAACAACTCGATCTGATATAAAGTCAAACCCTTAGAACACTCTTCTAAGCATTTTGTTGTTTCCCAAGAAATTCCATCGTCAAACGCGCCAAAACAATAATTCAATAATTTACGTAGGATATCCCATGTTACCTCCAATATTTGAACTTGATGTAGATCATCACCAAATTAAAAATCATCACCGGTTAAGAGAATTATTTACCGGTCCTTAAACCCTAGCAAAAGCTCAACAAAAATTATAAACATAACTTTCGGTTGTCACAACATGATGCGGTTCCAGACAGATACATGTTACTATGATACAAACTGACATTCCAAACCATAATGCCTTAATCATCATAAATCATCAAATACAATCAAAATATTTTCTCGTTAACCAGTTAAGGTCTTAATTCCCATTTTCTTGATTCTTTATTGGTAAGCCCTCTCTGGTAGACCAAAATGACTTAGATAAAAAAATACGACATAAATAAACATCAAAAGTCATGAATAAACATCAATTACCATCAATAACAACACAAATAACTGATCAAAGCCATCCAATCATGCAAGCTCAATCTCTTCATCATAATATCATCAACCGTCTTTTATCGGTTCAGTCATCATTATCAATCTGCATCAGTTATACCAACATTCTCCCCCTTTGGCATTGATGGCAACACTAAACATCAACATAATCAACTTAAATAGCCCTGCTCTATTTTGGACCTTCTCTGCAACTCTTCTCTTCAAAAACCCAAAGGTGACACTTCTGGAGTTGGATTTGAAGTTGGAGAAAGCTTCGATACTGCAAATACCCAGGATCAAAGCAAACCGGTAAGGCCCTCTAATACTTACAAATTCAATGGAAAATGCTTTAACTATAATAAATATGGTCATAGGGCGAATGAATGTAGATCTAGGAATTATCAAAACATCAATCCTCCCACCGGTCAATGTACCAAATGCAACAAAATTGGTCATAACTCTAAAAATTGCAAAATGAATGTAAGATGTTATGTTTGTGGAAGATTTGGTCATTTATCAAATAAATGCAGAACACAAACCGGCATAGGTTATGGGAAAGCTATTTAGAAAAATAATGTAACTTGTTATGCATGTAACAAGATTGGTCATATTGCTAAATTCTGTAGAAGTAAAGGTACACTGGTAGATAACAAAAGTACTAGCTTGAAAGGTAAAGAAAAGGTTGAAGAGGTTAAGCAAGAATTTTCAAATCAATGGATTAGAAAAGGTGATCTAAATATTGGGGTTACTCCTCCACCAGTAGAACCAACAAATGCTTCACCGGTAGGACAATATGATGCTCCACCGGTAGGATAGAGCAATGCTCCACCGACAGGATGTTCTTCATCAAATTGAAGAAAATTATCTTGAGGGTTTGGCAATCAAATGACACATGTGCTATTACTCCCTCGGTTAGAGAAAAGAAGTTGAAAATCCTTCATTACTGGCAAATAAAGTTAAGCTAATACATTGCCAACAAGCAATTAATGTCGTAGGTAGCAGAAAAGACTTTATAAATTAAGATTTTTGGCTCCATTTCATTTCACCGTGAATTCAAGCCTTCAGAGAGCGCGAAGATTTCTGAGCTAAGGCATTCCGAGCAAAGAGGCAAAGCACTTCAGCAATCAATCTGTCCAAAGGTAGAAAAAGGTATTTATCATCATGGCATCCTCCTCTGCACCTGAATTCTTAGAAAACCCTACAGTAGTCGAGGTTATAAAATGACCTAGGCCCATGTTTCAGCTAGTTCCTGAGGTAGCTAAGAAAGATGACAACACATGTGCTTTTTCCCAAATTCCAAAGGGTGTTGTTTATGTAGAAGACCCTAGAATGTATATTCATTGCAACATAGAGGAATTAGGTGATGAGGAAATCAAAAACATGTATAAATCTGTTATATGTGATAATGCCGGAAATGTGAAACCTGAACATAAAATTGTTGAAACCCTAGAATTCACTGAAATCCTCTGCATTCCTGAATTTAGCAAGGAAGTGGTTAGGATAGTTCTTAGCAGGGTACATGGCTCATTCTTTTGGCTTGACTCAGTGCATAAAATTACAAAGGTAGTTGTGAAAGCAGTAATAGGGTTACCTTCCACCGGTACTAGACCTGACAAAACCAAGAAGGTCTCCAATGACCTAGTAATGAAATTAACTAGTGCAACATTTGACAAAAGATCATTGAGGGTTAATGATGTGACCGATACAAATGTGAGATTCATTAGCATGATTCTAGGTTACAAAGCAACTCATGCTAATAGGCTTAACTCTGTTTCTAGTTTATGTATAAAAAGTGCTTATGACATGGTTAAGGACAATGTGAAAATTGATATCTGTGAATGGTTAAAAGATGAGTTAATTGACAATTTGGCAAAAATCAAGAAGGATAAGAAAGGAACCTTTAGATTTGGAAATTTGCTTGTATGCTTAATGTTACATATAACCAAATAGGCTCCCGGTATAGGCTATAAGGATTTTGGATTTGACATACCGGTAGGAAGACAATTGTCTGACTTATTCAACAACATGGGTGAAAACAGAGAAAAGAATATCAATGAGTATTTTCAAGCACTAAAGGTCAGAATGAATAAAAGAATCAGACTATCACAAGAAATTGTCAACAAATACAAGGATGACATATGTTTTGTAATCAAAAAGGATGAGATCTGGATGGAAGCAGTCATCCCAAGAACAATCTAGGTTACAGAGATGGGGTATGAAATAGATGACCACATAGTGGAAACTTATGCCAAAGCACTTCTGGAAGCCCCCAATGAACCAAAGGAAGAAGTATTTGGTAGTGCTGAGACCATCGAAAGTAAAATTCAATCTAAAAAGAGAGTAAAGAAAGTTGAGGCATTTGTGAGGAAAGGAACTAGGCAAGCAAAAGCCATAAAAGAAGATGTATTAAAGAAAACTGGCATAACAGAAGAAGAGTTGGCAGCCCAACAGCCTGAAACTCATCTATCACCGGTAGATACCTCCTTAGAAGGAGATATGCCAGCAACTTTCAAAAAAGTTGTTAGGAAAAGAGACCCCTCACTAGTATCCACTCCTTCACCTAGAAGGACAACACAGAAGCAACAAGTTGTGAGGTCTTCGGTCAAGAAAGCCACACCTAAGAAAAAGCTGACCCCCAAAAAGAAGAAGAAGACAAACACTGACTTGGCCCCTTTTGACATATTACTAAATGAGATCATAGAGGAAGGTAAATTGAAAAATATAGGGAAAATCTATGACACCCTATCAGATGATGAGAAAGGACAAGTCGAGGAAAATGTTATATTACACATGGACATGTATAAAAAGTTTTTGATGCAAGTCCTAAATGAAATTCCTAATGAATCATATAGAAAAGAAAATTACACATGGACATATATAAAAGAAAATTACACATGGAATAGTTGAGTTGGATAAGAAAATTAAAATAGAAAAATTACTTGCAGTATACCCAGTCAACTCACCTAAGGAAATTGATGATTTGATAGCTCAGGCAACCAGACAGTTTTTTCCACTGCACACTAGCAAATATCACTAATGGTAGGTAGAATAACTGAAGTTTCAAATGAAACAGAAGATGGTTGGGATACATTCTTGGTTGAAAAATAAAAGCAAGAAGAATATAGGAATCCTAAGCCCATTTTGGTATATCAAAAGGACAAAGGGAAAGGTAAAGTTGGTGGGCCACCAAGTATCAAAATTAGAGACAACTTACCCCCACCTCCTTTAAATACTCCACCGGTAAAAACAACAACTATAGAAGATCAACCGGCAGCTGAGAGCATGGACATAGAGGATAATAATCCTAATCCTGAAGTCCTATATACTGTGAATGTTGATACTCAAAAAATCAACATAGTAGTAGATAAGGATACCACAGATAAATCTGATAACAAAGAGCAACTGACAACAGGAAACAAAGAGCAACTGGCAACAGGAAACAAAGAGCAACTGGCAGCAGATTCAGAGAAAAAGATGGAATCTAGAACACAAACAGAGCAACCAACAGAGCTAAAGGCTCCAGAACAGATGCCACCGGTAAGAAATGATGCAAGAAAAACTATGCTTACAGAGATGGAGACACAAATAGACCTACCAGAGGTCAATACCAGCATGGTCACTTCCACCGACACTCAATTTATTGGGTCACCATCAAATATAATAGAGGTATTGCTCGAATCTATCAAGAAAATAACTGATTATAGCTCACAAGCCTATAAAGCGATAGATGATTCAATTCTAGTTTTGAAATCAATAGCTCCCAATTGTAATATAGCCAACAAAGATTCTTTAGGCCAGTTGGATACACTTTGTAAATATATTTCTGGAAATTTTGAGCAAACAAAGGTAGAAACTGTAAAGGAAAGTGTAGAAAAAGAGAAATAGAAATTCTTTGAGGAAGGAATAAAGAAGTGTAACAGGGAATTTGACACACTTCTATCGGAACTGTGCAATTTATTGAAAGAGTACAAAACTCTGTACAAAGACACCTGTAAGATAAACTTTTTGACCATGGATGTAGACAAAAAGATGAGCAAGGTACAGGAAGAGATCAATAAACTTGCTGATAATTTTGTCAACTCACCTGATACATTATCAGTTTTTGAGGAAAAGATAACAAATTTTGAGGAAGAATTGCTCAAATTAGAAAGAGAGAGAAAAAATAATAAACAAGGCAAAATTCTTGAGATCTAAACTAAGTCTAAGATTGGACTATTTAGCATCTCTGTGAAAGGAAATCTCAGAGGCACTAACATA
Organism: Cryptomeria japonica; assembly: GCF_030272615.1. Classification (NCBI taxonomy): domain Eukaryota; kingdom Viridiplantae; phylum Streptophyta; class Pinopsida; order Cupressales; family Cupressaceae; genus Cryptomeria; species Cryptomeria japonica. Next base: position 668,392,301 of record NC_081412.1, read on the forward strand.
GGGTAGCAAAACACCGACAGAGCACTTGCAGCATCTCACCGGTATAGTATACAGAACTGAGATAGCAATAAAGGAGAGCAAGAAGTTTATGGATGGCATAAACTTAATTTTGGGAGATATTCTTTAGATAATAACCACCCAACTACAAGGTTGAGGTTATGAATCTATACAACTACAAAATCCACTAACCTTTGTCATTGATGCCAAAGGGGGAGTAGTAGATGAGAAAATTCAAAACATAGGGATCACATGCTCAGGGGGAGCTCTCACATTTTTGGTAACATTTTTGGTCTACACATTTTTGGATATCTTTTTGAAATTTCTCATGAGTGTTGCCATCAATGCCAAAGGGGGAGATTGTTGGCATATGGACACTCCAATGAGACATTGTGTGTGATTGAAGGTTTTGTCATTCATGGTAACCTTGCAATCCTATGGCACTGGCAAAGCATTACTCAGGCAACCTTGCAATCCTATGACACCGGCAAGACATTATACCGGCAAAGCATTACTCAGGAAACCTTGCAATCCTATGACACTGGCAAGACATTATACTGGCAAAGCATTACTCAGACAAGACAGTGCACTGGCATCAACAAAATCAATCTACACCGGCACCGACACAGAAGATGTACAATGGCACAGAAGGAAATATGTATACCGACACAGAGGCCGACAGGATTTTTGATATGTAATATTTTGTTTATCATTATAAGCTGACTTATTAAATTGTAAAATGACTCTTGTATATAAAAGAGATCATTGTAGGCATTTGTAGGATATGGATAAAAAGCAAAAATAAATTATAAGGCAGACCTAATGTATGAATTGTAGGTCAAGGGTATATGTAAAGAATAGAGCAAGAATCGGTACTGAATCTAGTATTGAAGATGCTATTGTAAAGCAGTACAGAATATTGGATTTGTGTAAATCCTCATTGTAAGTCAGTGTGACTTCTTATTGAGCAGTGAGCTCTAGGCAGTTGGCCTTCCTGCATGTGTAGGCCCCTATTGTAAGTAATATTCTCTTATTGGCCAGTAAGTGATCATTGTGGGTCACAAATCCCACTGAGGTTTTTCCCACACCGGGTTTCCTCATTAAACATCTTGTGTTATGGTGTTCTTTTCATGTGGATGCTTTTGATTCTATTATTTGCATTAATTCTTGCATACCAGTATACTATTACTTTATATTCTGCATATTCAGTTTTAAGAAAATTTCGTTACCGGTCAGATACTGATTCACCCCCCCTCTTAGTATCTGTAGAAACCCTAACACTCCCATGTATGATAGTTTTCTTCTCCCCCTTTTTGATAGTTTCCTTTTCCTCCTTAAGCTAGTATAAGTATATTTTTTCTCCCCCTTTGACAACAATGCCAAAGGTGCATACGTATCACTAGTCATCAAATCTACTATTGTTTCTTCCATCATCATCTCTATTAACCATATCTAAGTTGCTCCCCTTGTGGATTAGCCTATTTGATAGCTCAGATAACCAGAGGACAACTAAGAGGGGGGGGGAGGTGAATCAGTTGTCACCGAATTACATTACTTTAAGCATTTAAATCCTTATTACTGGAACACATAAACTCAATACCAGAATGCATAAACCAAATACTGAAATAGCAGATGTAGCAATTAAACATAAACATAAATCACAGAATAGTTACCATCCATCCATAACACATGACACCAAGATGTGTACGTGAAAAACCCGGTAAAGGGAAAAACCATCGTGGGAAGCCTACCCACAGTCAGATAATACTTCTAGAGTAAGTATGTGATTACAATATGAAGGGGCCTACACATGCAGGAAGGCCAATAACCTAGAGTGCACTGCTCATCACAAAAGGAGCCTCATTAACTACATAAAACATTCAACTACAATCTGGAATGAAGATTGAATTGCAAGTATAGCATCTCCTATGCCTAAGTACAGTTTCGGTTAAGCTCAATACTAGAGGCCTTAAACCTCTCTTACAAATCCAATTTGATCACCTATGATTGACTAAAACCTCTTCATATAATTACAACATTATTCACACACAGATAATCCTATAACCCACATACCATGCATACACATGATCTACAAAGAGATCTTACATCATATTTATACCAACCTGGGACCTAAACAATTAGGTTGGCCACCTAAAAGATAATTAAATAAATTCATAACATAAACTCACAATCCAATGATCAACCAAGTTGGCTCAGGCCAAAAATAATGTAAACAAGTCATTAAATCTCAATTAGGAACATCCTCCAACACGTTACATAAACTGGTCCATAACCTAGATAACACTAGACCCAAAATAGGTTGCCATAAACCAAATCCAACATCATCAATCAATAGGAACATGAACAAGATAACCAAAAACATCCTGATAGCCATCTAGAAGCCACACCAACACCACTTATCATGTGCATCAAAAGATCTTCAACAAATCTTTGCCGGTAAAACCCTTATCGGTGACCAAAAGGCTTACTAGAACAAATGATAGCACTAAGTCATCAAATCCCAAACCAACTAATCATGATACAAATCTGAATAGCATGAATGACAAATAAAAATGAACTCCATAAACCAAAGCATACTGGATCAATACCATAAACCAACCACTCTACCAAAACCAAACGGAAACCGGTAAACAACCAAAATTGTCGGTGTTGCCATCAATGACAAAACACAAATGCAATACATAATCAATTCCTCCAAATTTCCAACAATCTCCCCCTTTGGCATTGATGGCAACACTAGATGTGAAAAATATACAAGTTCCAAGAAATGCCAAACAAGTCTCCCCCAAAGGAAGACAACCAACAATCTCCCATAGGATGATATTACAATGAAGCTCTAAACCAAACTCTCCCTTTGACTAATATTATGTTAAGCTCTATTTTTCACATATATTTCTCCCCTTTTACATCAATGCAAAAGATCTAGCATAAATATCAAACAAAGATCATAAATCCACTGAACTACACAGCTGACTACTTCCCCTGAGTAATAGCACCACCACATCAATCCCAAATGAATATTAGCTCTATAAATGCATGCCGAACTAATTCCAATCAACATCATTTAGGTCTCTATTGGAGGGGAAAAAACCCCCAATATATCTCTGAAGTACTCAAATGATTCTTTAGGCAAAGGTTTAGTAAAAATATCTTCAATCTACTCTTTAGTGTTCACATAAACTAGTTTGACTTCATTTGCTTCCACCTTTTCCTTGAAAAAGTTATACTTGATAGATATGTGCTTTGTCTTAGAATGAAATACAAGATTCTTTGATATATCAATAGCAATAGAGTTTCATAGTGAATAGCTACCGGTTCATTACAATCCACCTTTATATCCTTCAACATTTGCTTCATCCATAGAACTTGTGTACAGTTAGTAGCAGTAGCAACGTGCTCAACTTCAGTAGTAGATAAAGATGTACATGATTGCTTTTTGCTGATCCATGAAACAAGTTTCTTTCCAAGAAATAAATCTCCACCAGATGTTCTCTTTCGGTCATCAACATCTCCAGCCCAATCTACATTTGTATATGCACTTAATGTAAAGTCATTATTTTTAGGATACCACAAACCATATTCAGTTGTTCCCTACAAATACCTGAAAATCCTTTTCACCGCACTCACATGATTTTCTCTAAGATCACTCTGATATCTTGATACAATACAAACTACATTCATTATATTCGGTCTAGTCTAAGTCAGATATAACAAACCTCCAATCATAGACTTGTACCTTTTAGGATTTATCGGTGTAGATCCATCATTTTTTGTCAATTTCTCACTTGTAACCATAGGTGTACCAACTGGTTTAGAATTTTACAAACCAAATTTCTTCAACAACTGTCTAGCATACTTAGTTTGACAGATGAAAATACCTTTATCAGTTTGAGTAATCTGCAAACCTAAGAAAAATATCATCTCCCCAATCATAGACATCTCAAATTTATTATTCATATTGTTAGATAATTCCATACACAACTTATCTTCACCTCCAAAAATGATATCATCAACAAAGACTTCAATAATCAATATGTTATCATTAGTGATCTTATGATATAAATTACTGTCAGCATTACCTTTAGTAAAACCAAGCTTCAAAAGATATTTATCTAGTGTTGCATACAAAGCTCTAGGGGCTTGTTTCAATCCATATAAAGCTTTCTTTAACCTACAAACCATGTTTTTATCACCTGAAAGTAAAAATCCATCAAGTTTATCAATATAAACTTCCTCTTCAAGATCTCCATTCAGAAATCCACACTTGACATCCATCTAATAAGCCTTCTAGTTCTTATGTGCTGCATAAGCAAGATATACTCTCATAACTTTAATCCTATCTACAGGTGCAAAGGTTTCATCATAATCAATTCCTTCCTTCCGAGAATATCCTTTACAAACCAATCTAGCTTTATTCCTCACCACTTGACCATCTTCATTCAGTTTATTCCTAAAAACCCATTTAGTTCCAATAACATTCTTATTTTTTGGTCGGAGAACTAAAATCCATGTGTTATTCTTTTCTATCTCATCTAATTCTTCTTCCATGGCTTCCATCCAACATTCATCTTTACAAGCTTCAATTAATGATGCCGATTCAACTTGAGAAATTAAACATACCTCATTAGCTGCCAACCTTCTTCTTGTCATCACTCCTTTATTTTTGTCTCCAATGATCTGATCTTCTAAATGATTCAACCTTACATACCTAGGAGTCTTCTGACTTTATGTTCCTCTATATTGATCTTCAGTTACTATTGAATTTTTTGATACTGTTGGCATAACTGGTTCAACATTTTTTTCTAGTGCAGGTGCTACCGATTCAATTACAATCATTTCCATTGCCGGTTCCTTCTCATAAGTTTTGATTTGACTTTTGTTTTTCTCATCGACCTTGACATTTGTACTCTCCACAATTCTCTGCAATATTTTGTTATAACATCTATATGCTTTACTTTCATTAGAATACCTAAGAAATATTCCTTCATCACATCTAGGATCAAATTTTCCAATGGAATCATCTCTTTTGATATAGCATTTATTACCAAAGATTTTGAAATACTTAACTATCGGTGTATGACCAAACCATAACTCATAAGGTGTCTTACCGATGTCTCCTTTGATATGAACTTTTTTGAAAGTGTATACCATCGTGCTTACAACTTCTCTACAGTAGACATGAGGTAGATTAGCTTCCATCATCATAGTTCTAGCTGCATCCAAGATAAAATTGTTCTTCCATTCCACAACTCCATTCTGCTGAGGTGCTCAGGGTGCATAGAACTGTCTCCTTATCCTATTCTTCTCATAATAGTTGTTAAATTCACCAGATGTGAATTCTCCACCCTAATCTAATGTTAAGCATTTAATCTTAAATCATGTCTCTGTCTCAACCTTAGCTTTAAATATTTTAAACTTTTCAAATGCTTCAAACTTCTCCCTTAGAAAAGTAACCCACATCATTCTTGAATAGTCATCAATGATTAACATGAAATATCTACCACCTTGAAAACTTTTGATTCTAGCAGGATCACACAAATCAATATGAATGAGATCAAGAACATCATTAGATTTATCTTGTATACTTTTAAAAGTATTTCGGAATTGTTTTCCCATTTGACATTCCTTACATACTGGATTATAGGGCTTTACAATCTTAGGTATATCTCTAACTGCCTTAGAAGAACTAATCTTCACAATGCAATCAAAATTCACATGACACAACCTCTTATGCCATAGCCAAATCTCATCAATTTGTGCAATCAAACATGTCTTCTCACTGGAGTTTAAATGAAAGATATTAACTTTAGTTTGTGTACCGGTTGCTATCTCCAATCTAGATCTATTGATAATCTTGCATTTTCCATCCTTGAACTGTAACTAAAATCCCCTATCCACCAACTTTCCTACACTCAAAAGATTATGTCTTAAACCTTCAACATTATAAACATTATTAGTGTTATGCTTACTATTCAATAATAGTATTCCTTTTCCCTTGATCATACATGCTTTGTCATCTTGAAATATAATCAGACCACCATGAAATTCTTCCAAAGATAAGAACTTCCTTTTATCTCCAGTCATATGATGTGAACATCCACTATCAATTACCCATTCATCTTTGTCTTCAATTTTAGCAGCAAGGGCCTTCTCTTCAGGTATGGGATCATTTTATTTGATAGCCAAAAATACCCATTCCTTTCCATTGCCAGATCCACTAGCTGAATCTCATGCTAGTTCATCATCAGAATCAGTCATACCTTCCTCATTAGCATAGTAGCATGATTTGTCTTTGTTTCTCCTATACTTATGCTTATTTTGATAATCATGGTTAGGCCTAAAATATATTCTAGCTCTTTCCTCAAATCTTGAATTTCTTTCAAGACATCTAGATGCAAAATGACCTATCTTATTACATGCAAAGAATTTAAAAGGTGTTTGTCCTTCATTCGTACTTCCTGCTGGTCCTTTAGTTACTCTTATAGAAAATAAAGCTTCAATTTGCTCAAAATCTTCATCTTCTTTCTTCATATCCTCTAGTTCCTTCACATATAAAGCTTTCCAATCCCTCTTGCCAGTAGATGATGTAGATGCATGAAAAGCAGGTTCAGATTTGATAGCTCCAGATGGTCCAAATTCCTCAAGCTCAAAAGTAGATAACTTCCCAACCAAGGTATCCTTATTAGCACAAGTTTTTTCCATAGTTATAAATTCATTAATTGTAGTAGCCTTCATGTTATAAGTCAGTGGAAAAGTTATCAGTACTTTAGAAACTATTTCACCTTCACTCAGAGTTCCACCACAACATTGAATTCCTAGAACAATCTCATTAACTCTCTCCATAAAAGCAGTAATCCTTTCATCTTCTTCCATATTCAGGTTCTCATACCTCACCCAATAACCATCAAGTTTAGCAATTTTAATAGTAGGGTCACCTTCATTCAAAGTCTCCAATTTGACCCATATAGCCTTTGTAGTTAATTTGTCAGTTAGTCCCATTATTTATTGATCAGAGAATGCACACAAAAGGGCTTCTATAGCTCTACAATCATTATCAAGCTCTTTATCCAAACCTACCAGAGGAGGATTGTCAGATGGCAGATTAAAAAGTCTAACACCATTCTCAATGACCTCCCAAATATCTTTTCCAAGACATCTCAGATGAGTCTCCATCTGAATCTTCCATACCCTGTAATTTGTTCCATCAAGCCTAGGAATTTCTCTCTGAAAAATAGTTGTAGATGAACTTGATGAACTTGCACTACTAGATGCCATAGGATCTCCTTCAAGTGGTTAAGCTTCTACAGAGAGGACAAAGCTTTGATACCAATTGTTAGACAACTTAGATAACCAGAGGACAACTAAGAGGGGGGGGATGAATTAGTTGTTACCTGATTACAAAAATTTAAGCATTTAAATCCTTATTATCGGAACATATAAACTCAATACCAGAATGCATAAACCAAATACCGGAATAGCAGATGTAGAAATTAAACATAAACATAAATCATGTAATAGTTACCATCCATCCATAAGACATGACACCAATATTTGTACATGGAAAACCCGGTAAAGGGAAAAACCATGATGGGAAGCCTACCCATAGTTAGATAATACTTCTACAGTAAGTATGTGATTACAATATGAAGGGCCCTGCACATATAGGAAGGCCAACAACCTAGAGTGCACTTCTCATCACAAAAGGAGCCTCACTGACTGCATAAAACATCAAACTACAATCCGGAATGAAGATTGAACTGCAAGTATAGCATCTCCTATGCCTAAATATAGTTCTGGTTAAGCTCAATACCATAGGCCTTAAACCTCCCCTACAAACCCAATTCGATCACCTATGATTGACCAAAACCTCAGCATATGATTACAACATTATTTACACCTACATAATCCTATAACCCACATACTATACATACACATGATCTACTAAGAGATCTTACATCATATTTATAGCAACCCGAGACCTAAACAATTAGGTCGACCACCTAAAAGGTAATATAGTAAATTAATAACATAAACCCATAATCCAATGATCAACCAAGTTGGCTCAGGCTGGAAACAATTTAAACCAATCATTAAATCTCATTGGTAACACATCAGGAACATCCTCCAACATGTTATATAAACCGGTCCATAACCTAAATAACATTAGACCAAAAATAGGTCACCATAAACCAAATCCAACACTGCCAATCAACAGGAACATAGACAAGATAACCAACAACATCCTGATAGCTATCTAGAAGCCACACCAATACCACTTATCATGTGCATCAAAAAATCTTCAACAAAGCTCTTCCTGCAAAATCCTTATCGATGACCAAAAGGCTTACTAGAACAAATGATAGCTCCAAGTCATCAAATCTTGAACCAACTAATCATGATACACATCTGAATAGCATGAATGATAGATCCAAACCAAATCCACAAACCAAAGCATACTGAAGCATACCGGATCAATACCATAAACCAACCACTCTACCCGAACCAACTGAAAATTGGTAAACAACCAAAATTGTCGGTGTTTCCATCAATGACAAAACATCAATGGAACACACAATCAATTCCTCCAAATTGCAACATAACCTGTATCTCATTAATCCATAGTGAAAAATAGTTATTAAGCCTGCTTGATTGATGCACCTCCTGCATTGTAGTTTTTCTTGTGTAGGGGTCTGACCCCTAATTTACCTCTGAGGTATTCAAAGGTTGTCTTTGGCATTGGTTTTTTGAAAATGTCTACTAGTTGTTGTTTTCTTGTTACATACTCCTGATGAACTTATAAGGCACTGAGAGGGGGGGGTGAATAAGTGATAGTAAAAACAATAGAAATTTGAATATCAATTTCACCAACTTAAAACTCAATAGACATGTAAGAAATAACACCAAGCTGTATGAAATCACCACACAAACAATAAACCACATGAAACAAGAGTTTATACATGGAAAACCCAAATGGGAAAAACCACAGTGGGAGTTAGTACCCGCAAGATCCACTATATGTAGTATAGAGATCTGACTGTTTAAGGTCTACAACACTTAGTTAGGGGCACACCCTGTTAGAAGTCTCTAAGCCCGGTTAAGAGCTATACAATAAGGCATGTGAGGACCATCCCTGTTAGGAGCTACCCAAGCTACTAGGATTTGCAAACACAAGTTAATGTGTCACCTAGTAAGAGAATTTAACGATCATAACTATTAGGATCTGACTACACCCTATTAGGTGTGACCTTGTAAGAGGATTTTCTTGTTGCAACTGTTAGGGAGTTAAAAAGTACAAATGATCTCAGTATAACACCTTCTATGTGTTGGTATTTTGGATATGTTGATATGGTTTTGTCGTTGATTTCAACACTTATCAACTCTAGCACTTGGAGAATTGGCAATGTTCAGTGGCAAGCAAGTGACTTATGCACAATCACCGGTATCTGATTCACCCGCAGGATATATTGTTCACCAACACTTGGAATGATATAGAAAATACTTGGCTATGTTGAAGAAATTGTTTGGACACTCTGTCTTGAAGATTTGTTTATTGGTATTGTAGCGTAGAAATTAGGAATCATCAAAATAAGTAGATCAATCAAAAACACAAGACATGATAACATAATCAAAGAAATACTCATGAAATGAACCTAATTCCAAAGCACATTCAATAGAGGTATGGAAACAAAGCATTCAAAAGTAAAATTATGCAAACCATATGCTTCTTCCATGCGGCTCCATTGTTGTTCTTTCCTCTTCAATAGTTTTGTGGATCTCACCTACGAGTGCTCACACAATTGAAAGCAAAAAGGCTCAAGAGTACTAGAAACGAAGGTTCGGTAAAAATTCGAGATTCATGAAGGATTTGATTGAAGAAAACATCCAATTTATAGAAGAATTGGATAAATGAGCAAATTAGTATGAAAGAGATTTGAATAGAAATTCAAATCAATAATAGCAAAATTATGACATATCCATGACAAATTGCTATGCAAGGCTTATGACAATTCATGACAAATTTCTATGTCAAGAATTTATGACATTTTATGACAAATTCATGACAAATTCTATGACACATTTCTATGTCAAGAATTTTATGACAATTTATGACATTTTATGACAAATTTCTATGTCATTGCCATAAATTTAGGAAAGAAATAGGAGAAAATTGAATTTAAGAATTAAGAAATTAGAAAAATTAGAAAAAAGAGGAATTAAGAAATTAGAAATTAGGAAATTGATGAAAATTAGAAATTAGGTAAATTAATTAATAATTTGTCATTTATTAATTAATTTACAAGGAGGAATAATTAGCCAATTAAATGAACATTTAATTGTAATGAGAAAACTTAGGATAAATAAGTAATTTATTAATCCTAAAGGAAGAAATGACGCACAAGGTTAAATGATTAAATCATGAAACCCTAGAAGACAAATTAGAAATGCGAAAATGACAATTAGGTCTTGATTGAAGATAATTAATGTCATGATTTTGAATTGATAAATGACCAATGCGACAAAATGATTTGATTGAGAAAATGCGCCAATTGACGAGGAACAATGACAAATTGATCCAAATTGACACAATTGAGACAGATAACAATCGATTGCGAAATGATTGCAAAATGACAAAATTGATAAGAGGACAACGATCGATGACAGAATATATTGCAAAATGACAGGATTGAAAATGACCACGATCGATGATAAATCGATCGCAAATGACAAGATCGAACATGACAACGATCGATGACAAATCGATCGTAAAACGACAAGATTGATAAACCGATCGCTAGATGATAAGATTGAAAAGAGGACAACGATCGATGACAAAATTGATCGCAAGATTGACAGGATTGAAAAGAGGACAAAACCCTAATTAGGATTGATGATGTCCAAAATGATGACAAATAAGCATGCACATTGATGCAATAGGATAAGATCGATTAAAATGATGACTGGATAGATGTTGTCGACAAGACCAAATTCGAGGACGAGATGATTGAAGAATGTAGAAGAATGACTCGATGTTCGCAAATGATAAAGACCAAGTGCGTGACATAGGAGAAATGTTAATGCGACGCAAAAACCTAAAATGAGGCAATGCGCAAATGTTAAAGTATGACTTTGCAAGCGTTGACCATTTTTGGGTGTCTACAGGTATATTCGTATTTGCATATTTACTATTATCGGCAAATAGGGCCAGGATAAGCACTGGAAATCTTATCTATTCCAGATCAGCATGACATGCTATGGAGATGATTTACTAATGTTGTAAATGCATTAAACTGACATGTTGAATTGGATATTGCATCAGTTATTGTTTTACTTGTAAATTGTTTTATTTAATATCTTTTGTAAATCCGACCTATACATTTTGGTCCTAGGCTTCGGTATATATGTAAGATCTTATTTGATCAAAGAAAAAAAGTAAGGAATGCAATGAAATAAGGTATATGCAAGAATAAGAAGAGCTATACACGCAGACATCATTTGAAGGTAGAAGGAAGGTTTTGTGAAGACATATGAGAATTGAACCGGTACTGAATCTAGCATATGAAGATGCTATTTTGACCAGTACATCATTATTGGATTTAACCATCGAATTGTAGTCAGTGTGACTCCTATTTGTGTTTGAGCAGTGAGCTCTAGGCGCTTGGCCTTTTTGCATGTGTAGACCCCCTATTGTATACGCATACTATCTACAGTAGTATCATCTGATTGTGGGTAAGGTTTCCCACCATGGTTTTTCCCCTTATAGGGTTTCCACGTACAAATACTGGTGTTATGTGTTGTGGATGTTATTGTCTTTCTATTTCATGCATTAATCTTTACTAATACTGCAATTAACTGATAAAGTGTCTACCAGCATTAAGTTTGGTTTACCGCTATTAAGAATTAAGTGTGGTTAAGTTGTTTTTGGTTTGAATTTATTAGACAACTAATTCACCCCCCCCTCTCAGTTGTCTCTGGGACCTAAAACTGTGTCTGATAAGATCTTCTTCAGAACATTACAACATTATAAATACTTCATCTCTCAACTTCTCTAATCTTTGCACTATCTGAAATACATAATTTTCTCATCACATATCATACTATCAATCTCATTTATAAATATCTTTTCATACCTCATCACACAATTAAAATTATCATAAGGTCGACTTAGAACCTTATTACAATTTCCTAGGTTCAATGCATCTAGACAATCTTGCATTGTATGCTTTAGTTATGTCGGCCTCTGACATAACAAATCTAATTCTGTGTCATTTTACCGATTTGAGTGACTTTCATCACTACCGGTTAAATCACCATCCACTAATCTATTATGTCAAACAAATCTCATTCACTTGATCAATTCAGTACGTGCGGTCACAAACACAACTTCATCTGATAGTCTTCAATGCTGCTGCAAAACTACATCATCTCAATCTTCATGATTTTCATGTACCAGTTGTCGGAATGTAATAATGTCTATCATTTATCGGTTGAAGTCCTAATTACCGATTCTAATAAAAATTGTTTCCTCTTTACCTGTTAAATCTAGCCAGTTGAACTGTAGGACTTAGATGACTTAAAGAAACATAGTTTCCATCAATGATAACATACCAAATATTCATCATACATAAATATAATCACTATGCACAACAGACATATACCATTTGCATTAAGAAAACACACATTACCGATATAGTACAAATGATCAAATGTCAACAATCTCCCCCTTTGGCATTGATGGAAACACTTAGGAAGATTTTGTCAACCAAGTGTGCAACAAAAATTGACTTCATGACATACACTCCCCCTTAGCTATTACGTGCCATTACAAAAATGAAATCATTACTCCCCCTTAACAATACATACAAAATTTTGACTCAACTATTTCTACTCCCCCTTTGACAACAATGCCAAATAAAGAAGTAAAATACATACATTACATCAAAATTTGTCAACAAAAACTCCATGTATATATAGAAATAAAAGTATTAAAGTCTTTACAATGTAATTCTCAAGAAAACATCACTGTAATGAAACTTCAACTTCTTAAGATCAGTGTCTTGGTAATCTCAACATGTGTCAAGATCTGAGCTGCAAAATCTTCCATAGCATCAATTGTACTCATCTCAGGAGTAGCCAAAATTGCCTCTTGACTCCTTGAATTCTCTCTGAAGAATATCAACTTTTGGAAGTAGTTGAATCTAGAGTTCTTTCAGTGAGCTGGTCCACTTCACCTGTTCATGTTCACAAAGTTCTAACTGGTGTTGCAGATCAACACCCCTTTTACAAAAAGTAATCACTGAGTCCTATACGGGTATGAAAATTTCACTAAACTTTTGTATTTCCTTCTTAGTATCAACTCTCTTCCTTATCAAGTCTGCACAAAATAGTGAAAATTGGGAAATATTCGCCAAAATCTTATAGTCAATTTCCAATCCAGTCTTTAGCAAGTATTTATTCACCATTAGGGATACTTTGCCTTTATCTATCTCAGCCATTAACTGTTCTCCCCTTTTCTTCTTGTAATCCTTTGCAACATAATTTATGCATCTTCTTCAAGGGATTTAAGTTGATCACTAACACTAACAACTAACTATCCAAGTTTGGCAATAGGAGTAGGCAAATGTTCTATGTCAATCTCTAGTAGGACACTTGACAAAATATCAGCAAAAGTTCATATAGTCTCTACTTCCTTTTGTTGTTCTCTTAATCTTTTCTTTTGTGCCCAAGATTGCATTGCAGTTGCAATCTCCATTAACTCAGATGCACTCAAATTATCCATGTCTATTGAACTTTTTGTACTGATTGAGTCATCATCATCATCATCATCATCATCAACCATTGTTTTCTTCTTCTTCTCTTGATCCTTATTATCTATCTTCTCCTTTTTCTCTATCTTTTCTTCCTCTGTTTTCTTCTCTTTCTCCTTTTCTTTTTGTCTCTTCTCCCTTAGTGGTGTCTTTTACCGGTTGTGGATTTTCAATAGCTTGTTCCTTTACTGGTACTTTGTCTACCTTCTTTTCTTCACCCTTATCATTCTTACTATCATCATTAGTGACACTACTATTTACATCTGCATTAATAGTTACCAATTCAATTTGAGTAACAGTAGACTATGCATACACCAGTTGCTCAGTTGAGAGTTTGTCTAGTTCTTTCTCTTCACCTTTGTTCTCAACCTATTCCTATTGAGTATCCATCATTTGTACATCAACTTCAAAAAATTCTACATTATCAGTAGTGTTAGCAACATTGTCTGCATCACCCGTATCATCATCTATTATATCTACCAGTTTTGTATCAATAGGATCATCTTGCAAATACTTGTTGTCCTATTCAAAGTCTTTGATCTTTACACCTTCAAGAAGTTCTTCCAACTTTAATATATTAGGAGTAATATCCTCAGTTACTTCATCTTTTTCCTCTTCTTCATTGGGAATGAGACCTAAAGCCTTCTTCACCAAAATCTTAGTTTCCTTTTGAACTGATTCGGTCTCACCAACAAGCATTATTGTTAATCTCTTGTTAGATCTGAACAATTCTTTTGTGTTCATCTTTATTTGTTCAATTTCCTCTTCAGTTGCTTGTGGTTATAGGTGCTTAAGTGTATAATCAATAAATTCTTTATCAAGCTTAATTACTCCTTGCCACCTAACATTAATCAAATTATATAAGGAATCTATAATTTTCCCTAGTAATTAAAGGAGGGGTCTACTAAACTTGTTCATACTGAATATTACTGCATCTTCAATCTCCATTTGTTGACTTTTAGATAGGTGAGTAAATAGGATGTTTAAACCTTTGTAAATACCATACTCCTTAATAATTCTAATCATTCTAGTGAAAGAATTTTCAATTGTCAATATTTTTGTAGCTGCTTTACCTTTTCGGGTAGTCTTTTGCTTCTTAGCACTTGCCCTTAGTGCTCTCTTATCTTCTTCTGATTTTGTTTCCTCAATATCAGTCACTGGTTTGTGAGCTTTCTCCTTCTTTCTTTTTCCGGTTTGGGCGGGAACAATAGGAGGTTCAACAATTTTACCTTTGCTTCGGAATTGTATTTTTGAGGGTTTATGTTGGAATTCTACACTCTTATGAGAATAGTTGATGTTGTCATTGATGGAAACCAACTGGTAGATGTTGGCACCAGCAATAGATTTCTACATACACCGGCAGACACCAACACCGATAGGAACTTCACCGGCATTGGCAACAATGCATACCGGCACTCAGGCCGACTTGGAATAAACTTTTGTTTACTATATTTTAATGTAAATATCTTTTGTAAGCTGACATGGTACATTGTAATAGACTCATATATGTATGAGATCTTATAGGTCATTTTATATGATATGGCATATGATAGATAGAGAAGAGCGAGATATGATGTTGTAAAGCGGAAAAATCAAACCCTAGTTGTTCTCCCCCCCCAACTCCAAGGAGAGAGAAGGGAGGTCACTAGGGTTGATGGTTTTCACTTAGGAGAGACTTTACATTCAAAAGAGGGGTTGAAACCCACAAGATCCAATCCCACACAATGCAAGACTGGATTCTAAATGAGTTTCAAGGGTTAAGACATCAAGGATACCCTCTTTTGTAAAGAATGTAGATAGAATGATTGAACTAGGAATGCATGTAAAGTAAGAAAGATTCGCTTATAAATAGAGATAGGGATATGGGATGAAGCTACAAACTTGGAATTAGCAGTAAAATGTTGAGACGATGCTACTCTGCAAATTTGAGCGAAAGTTGACGGGACGATGGCCCCCGGAGTGCACACGGTCCTCCAAAAAATCCGCGAAACGAAGGGGGATCTGTTCGTCTCTGCACAAGGATTCCAGATCTTCAATTACAGCCGCATACCTGCAACCTACACACAGAAAAGAGAGGAAAATTGGGGGGTTAGGGATTAGGGGTTTGCCTTTAGGTCAAACCCCAGTTTTGGAATTAACCAAGAAATGAGAATGTTGTAAATGTAAATGTTTGTAATGTAAACAAGTACGGATACCTTGTTGTAAGAATGTTTGTATTCTTACATTCAAAGGTGTAATGTATGTTGTATGTTGTATGTTGTATGTGATCTCCTCTTCAATGGTTGAATCCTTGTCTTGAATGCAACACCTAGCCTTGAATGGAGACTTAGAATGCTCAATTGCTTGAAGGAATGCTTGAATGCTTGAATGTTTGAACATTTGAATATCGCTTCCGCCTCTTGCACACATATGTTTTTTTCTCCCTTTTTTTGGAAGAGGAAATGTAGTTTATATACTTGTCAATTAGGGTTGAGAGACTGATTTTCCCGACCTTAGGCCGACCTAGAAACAATATTTTCCAATTTGCAAACTTCAAGACCCGATGCCCAACAAGAGACCGGGCCCAAAATAGGGCCAGGGACCAGGGCGCTGGGCGCCATGGTCCTGGGGGACCAGGGCACTGGGCGCCCTCATCCTGAAGGACCAGGGTGTTGGGTGCCATGGTCCAACCTCCCGAGACAGCAGGGTACAAGGAGGGATCAGGCCAAGGTGCAAAAAGATGCAGTTTTTGGTGTCGTAAACAGGTTTCGGGGTCTCCATTCAGGTTCAACGTTGCGCCGCCATCGTGAAGACCCAAATGCAGTCGAAATTGCAAGTGTCACAATTTTAGGATGCTACATTTAGCCCCCACTTTAGCGGGAGTATAAGCGTATGCCCATACTTTCGGTAAAGTACAAGGAAACAACATTGAAAGACTTTTACCACGTCAAGGAGGCAGGATACCCCAAGCCCCCAGTGGACTAAGGATCTTACGACTTCGATTGACAAAGTAAAAGGGAAGATCACGAGGGAGAACCATGACTGTCAATAGTAAGGTTCCCTCAGTATAAGTCATGCAAGAAAGATATCAAAAATTTTCAAGGCAAAGCTAAATTTGTCAAGAAATTTTCAAGTATCTTGGAGAGATATGAACGGGGTGTATGCCCCCCTACATTAAAGTGATCGCACACGTGTCATCGGGGGTGATTTCTTTAAGGTAGTGATACATATAAGAAATGAGAAGGGAAAGGAGCACGTTATCACAAGGATTTAGCCCCCAAGTGTGAGATAAGCCCAAGGATAATAGACACAAAACACAAAGCACGAGGTGACTTCGCTTTCCTCGGGGTCAGTATGTTGTATGATAATTGATGTATATCATATCTATGTATGCATATTTGTTCTTCATTCCCCAATCAAGGAAGGTCACCTAGAAGAAGGGAACACATGTGTCTTTTGAGTCAACATGAGAGAGAGCAAAAGAGATCTCAATGCTTTGCATCGTCCTCAAGTAGACAACACTAAGGACAATAAATAGAAGAATGAGAATAACACATAGAAGAAGTAACAAAAGATATCAAGAGAAGAGGAGAGAGTTTGCTATGCTAATGTTACTAGTCTAGCACGTCATCTACCCCCCGATCTTGCTGATCAATATTTCAAGAAGGCAGGAAACACGCTAGAGGAGGAACATCCAACACAACAGATGGAGCTATCACAAGATCCAAACAAGGGCTATGTTCATGTTCCAAGCCATGTTGTTCTTGTCTAGGAGCTAGGATAAGTGCTTTAGAAACTTCGTTAGATAAATGGTTATCAACATCAACATATTCATATTCACTATCAGAATGAACAAAAGTAACATTTTCATCATGAATAACATTTTCATCTATATCATCATCAAGATTTATAAAAATAGGATCTTTAACTCACATAGGATCAAGACCATCATGCACCTTATGTTTAGGAGATTTTGGCTCAATTTTCGGTTGAGGAGAAAATGGAATAATACTAGCTGAAGGTGTTTTTGGGGATTGCAAAGTTTGAGAAGCAACTACCTGAGCTCTAAGACAATGTTTTCGTCAGCATTCACGTGCAGAACGATTTCATCTAGTCTTAGTAGGAAGTTGAGAAGATTGAGGAGGAATGTTCTCATCCTTATCACTTGGGTGTTTATGTTGTAGTCTCTTAGGTTGAATAATAGGAGAAGAGGAAGGTCTCTTTTCTCCATAAGAGGAAGGAGGAGGAACTGCTCCATATAAAGGAGGAATATTTGGTTTAGGAAGGAGACCAAGCCCATCATGACGAGGAGGTATAGGTCTACTTTTAGGAAGTTTATTAGTCATAGGCATAGTCACATTCATAGGGATGGGTTGGGAATCTTCTTGAGGAAATACATTAGTTTTATCTTTCAAAGGAAGAAATTCCTTCTCAAGAATGATAGGAATATCAAGTTTGGGTGTTCTAGGTTCACTTAGAGATAGGATCATATCTTTTTTCCACTTTTGATAAGATTTGAAAAGATGATCACTCCGCGGTGGAAGAGATTGGAATTGTTTAGGCCAAAAATAATCAATAGGAACGCTAGAAGTTCTTTCAGCTGGTTTAAAGAGACTATGATTGACAGTAACAACTTCACCATTATGGGGAAATTTCAAACACTTGTGAATAGGAGAAGCAATAGCTTTCATGGAAGATAGCCAAGGATAGCCTAGCATCACACGAAATTGTTCGGACGATGGAATAATAGCAAAGTCCACATCAAGGGATTTGTTATGGACCTCAATAGGTAATGTAATAGAACCAATTGCAGGAGAAGAAAATGCATCAAATAATTTCACAACCACATTTGTTTCATCATAGATCACTTGATTCAATTGCAAAGTAAAAAGAAATTCTTCAGTAATGACATTAACCATACAAGAAGGATCAATAAGCACTCCACGGCAAGGTGTATTCTTGACTTTTGCAACTATATATAAAGGACCATCAGGTGCCCTGATAGTTTCACTGGAATCAAATGTGATGGAAGGTTCCTTAGGGATTTTCTATTGCTCCACAAAGTTAATCACATTCGGAGTTATAGACACAAGACTATCAGGTGAGAAAGAGGAATCGTTAGTCTCAACCACATTAGAGGTATGAGAAGGTAATGGATCAGTAAAAATCTTAAGATTTTGGTTAGGAGGAGCTACAGATGTGTTGCCTTTATCATTCACACCAGAAATAGAGATAGTATTATTATCAATCAAATCTTGAATTTTACCCTTTAAAGAAAAACATTTTTCAGTATCATGCCCAGGTTGACGATGAAATTGACAAAAAGATTTGTTATCAAAATAGGGTGAGTTAATCTTTGCAGGATCTATTTGCTTTATAGGAAGAAGAGTCAGCACATTTTGTTCCAATAACTTATTCATAATACTATGCAATGATTCATTCAAAGGAGTAAACTTTCTTTCTTTCTTGAAAAACTTAGAAATAGGAGGCACACCTGATGCTGCATTCACATTGTTGTTGATGATGTTTTCATTGAACTTAATTGACTCTCTGTTCGGTTTAAACTTCCCAAATGGTTGTTGACTACTATTACCCTTATCACTCAGAGCCATAGGATTTGCTTGTTCCATTTGACTCACAGTCAGTTGATAATTGTGAAGAGTTGCGCACAACTGTTGGAAAGAAGTAAACTCAGAAAATAGAAGTTTTTCTCTAATATCTTTTTGTAAATTAGAAATAAAGATTCTTTGAATATCATTGTCAGGTACTGGAAAAGGAATTCGAGCATACAAATGCTTATATCTACCAATGAAATCAGTCACTTTTTCTTTAACACCTTGTTTACAATGCATTAAATCAATCAAAGTAACTTTAGGACTTATATTGTTTTGAAATTGTTGAATAAAAGCATTTGCAAGTTGTTCGAAAGAAGTAATAGAATAAGAAGGCAACGAGCAATACCATTGTAGGGCTTTATCTCTTAATGTTCTAGTAAACAGTTTTGCAAGCAACCTTTGGTCATAAGCAAAATCAGTACATATTGTTTGAAAGGTCTTAACATGTGTTAGAGGATCACCTTTACCATTATAAAGCTCCAATTGTGGGATTTCAACATGTTTAGGGGGGATAGCTCGAACAATGTCAAGAGAAAGTGGGCTCGCAACATCAAATGTGGGCACACTAGACTTAGATTGATTCATAGAGGCAATTTGTTGTTGTAAAGAAGAGACAGTTTGTGCAAGATTGTTAATGGTCGCTTCAGTCGAAGAGTTCATATTAGACGTGATAGATTGTGATGGAGGTATTATGTTATTGAAAGAAGGTATTGATTGAGAGTAAGGTGGCGGGACACTATGATAGTTAGTCATAGGAGATGATTGGAAAGCAGGAACACTACAAGGAGGAATGGAATGATTAAACGAATTGCCCCCTTGCGTCATGTTCATTTGTGGAGATATAATAGGAACACTCATTGAAGGAATGAATGAAGAAGTTGGATTGAATGAAGGAAGAGGGTTGATTGAAGAAGAAGGATTGCCCCCATGACTTGTGATCATAGGTGGAATGTCTTGTATTGAAGTAGTCATTATGTTTGATGTAAAAGTAGGTATACTAGCAATAGGAGTTGTCAAAGGAATAGAATGATTAACTTGAGTAGGAGGTTGTGTATAACCCAAAGTTTTGGCACAACTCTTCATAGGCATCACATTTGAATCCACAATGTGTGCAATACCACACAAAATATCAATTCCATTCTTATCACTTTGAACCATACGTTTTAGACCCTCAATTAATGAAAGAGCTTGACTATCGGGGTATTCTTGAGACATCCATTGTCGAAAATCATCAAATTGGTTATCCAATTTTGAAAGTTGTTCTACAGAAACCTCATGGAGAGCTTCTTCATCATTAAGAGGATTAGAGGAATTACCCATGTCCTCGTTAAAAAAGCCATTCAAATTAGGTTCCATCTCCTCAGTAATTAAACCTTGTAAAGACTTAATTCTAAGGCTTCATCTAACGGGAATAGTGTAAGTAGGGCTTATTGTTGTAAAACTCATGCACTAAAGAGAGAGAGAAGATTTTGAATTTTATAGGTAGCAAATTTCAATAAAATCAGCCAATCTCCTAGATTTAAGCTGTTAAATACAATCAGGACAATCTCACGAAATTTCAGAAAAAATGTCAGGGACCGTGGCGAACGGAGTGCACACAGTCCTCGCAACTTTTTTCGAAATTTTCAGGGATGAAAGTTATGATGATTTTAAAGCTAATCTGAAAAAATTGAGTGATTTTACGATCTGTAGATAGGCCAAATTAAAGTTGCAATCTCAAAATTGAACCCTACCAAGATTGTTGAAAAATGCAAAATTTGAATTTTGAAAAAGAGAGGGAAACTGAAATTTTGAATTTTATGATTTTAGAGGGAATACTGAAAGCAATGCAGGCTTTGAAATTTAAAAGTTGACCCAATTTCATGCAAAATTCAAATTTGAAAGCGGAAATCAATGTTGCCGCAATTAAACACTTAATTTCAAAAGTCACAAATTGTAAAAATTTGAATAAAGCACTGAAATTTCGAATGAATGCCAACACACTTTTCAGATTTAGGACAGTAAGGAACACAATTTTGATATGAATTTTAATTTCAACAATTTTTGAATGATTAGAAGCCTTAATCCAAGCAATCACTAGACCAACTTTGACTTTAATTTTGAAAGTGTTAGAATTGATAAAATCAGCCAAAATTCTGGATTTTAGCAGAAAAACACAGTAAGATCTAGCTCCCGAAATTTCGGAAAAAATGTCAGGGACGATGCCGCTCGGGGTGCACACGGTCCTCGCAACTTTTTTCCAAATTTTCAGGGATGAAAGATATTGTGATTTTGTTGCAGAATCCAAAGTTACAGCCGATTTGGAGGTGTTTTGATCAGTGAAATCATCAGTCAAAGGCTGAATCAAGAGGGTTTGACACTTAACCACTTAATTTTCAGAGTTAAAGCAGAAATAAGAATTAACAATTTGCAATAGAAGGGTAGATCTGAAACAAGCATTAGCAATTAAACATTTCACAAGCTTAATTACTAAAAAGAAAATTTTAGGGTTTTTATGCAATTAACCTCTAAAATTTGCAAAAGATCAAACATGAAAAATGTAATTAAGGAAGCAAATTTTTTCAGATCTAACCATGAATAATTAGAATTAGGATGTTCACGTCAGGTTCACCAAAATGTAAAGCGGAAAAATCGAACCCTAGTTGTTCTCCCCCCCCAACTCCAAGGAGAGAGAAGGGAGGTCACTAGGGTTGATGGTTTTCACTTAGGAGAGACTTTACATTCAAAAGAGGGGTTGAAACCCACAAGATCTAATCCCACACAATGCAAGACTGGATTCTAAATGAGTTTCAAGGGTTAAGACATCAAGGATACCCTCTTTTGTAAAGAATGTAGATAGAATGATTGAACTAGGAATGCATGTAAAGTAAGAAAGATTCGCTTATAAATAGAGATAGGGATACGGGATGAAGCTGCGGACCTGGAATTAGAAGTAAAATGTCGAGACGATGCTACTCTGCAAATTTGAGCGAAAGTTGATGGGACGATGGCACCCGGAGTGCACACGGTCCTCCAAAAAATCCGTGAAACGAAGGGGGATCTGTTCATCTCTACACAAGGATTCCAGATCTTCAATTACAGCCGCGTACCTGCAACCTACACACAGAAAAGAGAGGATGATTGGGGGGTTAGGGATTAGGGGTTTGCCTTTAGGTCAAACCCCAGTTTTGGAATTAACCAAGAAATGAGAATGCTGTAAATGTAAATGTTTGTAATGTAAACAAGTACTGATACCTTGTTGTAAGAATGTTTGTATTCTTACATGTGAAGGTGTAATGTATGTTGTATGTTGTATGTTGTATGTGATCTCCTCTTCAATGGTTGAATCCTTGTCTTGAATGCAATACCTAGCCTTGAATGGAGACTTAGAATGCTCAATTGCTTGAAGGAATGCTTGAATGCTTGAATGTTTGAATGTTTGAATATCGCTTCCGCCTCTTGCACACATATGTTTTTTTCTCCCTTTTTTTGGAAGAGGAAATATAGTTTATATACTTGTCAATTAGGGTTGAGAGACTGATTTTCCTGACCTTAGGTCGACCTAGAAACAATATTTTCCAATTTGCAAACTTCAAGACCCGATGCCCAACAAGAGACCGGGCCCAAAATAGGGCCAGGGACCAGGGCGTTGGGTGCCCTCGTCCTGAAGGACCAGGGTGCTGGGCGCCATGGTCCCACCTCCCGAGATAGCAGGGTGCAAGGAGGGATCAGGCCAAGGTGCAAAAAGATGCAGTTTTTGGTGTCGTAAACAGGTTTCGGGGTCTCCATTCAGGTTCAACGTTGCGCCACCATCGTAAAGACCCAAATGCAGTCGAAATTGCAAGTGTCACAATTTTAGGATGCTACAGATGTATAATTTTGTATAAGGTGATATAGTTGGCAGTGAAGGTTTTGATTATTGACTAAGCTTAAACTAGTACTGAACCTGGCATGAGAGATGTTTTTTTGAAGCAATACATTGTATTGGATTTTGATAATCTATTTTCTAGTCAGTCTGACTCTTATTGAGCAGTGAGCTCTAGGTAGTTGGCCTCCCTGCATGTGCAGGCCCCTGATTGTAAGTAGTATTTATTCATTGGCCAGTGAGTAAATATTGTGGGTCACAAATCCCACCAAGGTTTTTCTCACATCGGGTTTCCTTGTTTAATATCTTGTGTTATGGTGTGTTTCTATGTTGTCTCTATTATTTCTATTTATTGCAATAATTCTTATTTACCAATACATTGTTTTGGGATGCAAAGTTATTAATAAGTTTTAATATTCTGCTAACCGATTAGACACTAATTTACCCCCCCCCTCTCAGTGTCTTTAGGACTGTCGTTGAATCTAAAAATTGGTATCAGAGCCTGGTCCTCTATTTTCAAAAGCCTAATAGCTTGAGGAAGATTCAGACACTGGTATAGATGGAGAACTTAAGAAAACAGTTGGAAGGAGCTCTTGAAGATTTTGATGCAAAAAAATTGAAGAATATCAAACTTGAAGATGATCTGAGGATTGCACAGGAATTCATTAAAGGACTACAGGAGAACCTGGTTAAAGCATGAAATAAAAGAAAAGAAATTCATGAGAAGATGCAAGATGATGATGATGAAAAATAAACTCTTAGAGACATTGCAGACAAGTTGAGACAAGAAAACAATAATATGAAGAATGAAATGCAAGATATGACTATGAGGTTATGTAAAGATATTGAAGATAGGAAGAATAATGAACAAGACTTGACTAGGAGACTTAATGATGTTGGAAATGAAAATCTGAGACTTAGTCATGAAAATGATATGTTAAAAATAGACTTGATCACATGCAACATGATAAAGTTGAGCTTATGAGACAAGATGAAATTCTGGAAAATGAGTTGGCTACTGCAAATAAAAATAAAGAAAAATTCAAGAAAAGTTTAGAAGAACTTGATGACATGCTAAAGAAACAAAAACCTAATGGAGATACTAATGCACTTGGATTTGAACATGGAGAAAGTTCTGGTACTGAAAACAATCAAGATCATAACAAACCGGTAAGACAACCAAATGCTTACAAATTTAATGGGAAATGTTTCAATTGCAACAAATATGGTCATAGAGCGAATCAGTGTAGATTTAGAAATAATTAGAATACAAACTCACCCATCAATCAATGTTCCAAATGCAACAAAGTTTGTCATAATTCAAAAAATTGCAGAATGAATGTAAAATGCTATGTTTGTGGAAGATTTGGATATTTATCTAATCAATGTAGATCACAAACTGATCAAGGATATGGAAAGGCTATCCAGAGGAATAATGTAACTTGTTATACTTGTAACAAGATTGGACATATTGCTAAATTTTGTAGAAGTAAGAATGCACTGACAAACAACAAAGGATCTAGTTTGAAAGGCAAAGAAAAGGTAGATTAAGTTAAGAAAGAATTTTCAAAACAATGGATCAGGAAGAGTGATCAGAGAACTGATGAAACTATATCTTCACCGGTAGAACTGAGTAATCCTCCACCAGCAGGATACTCTTCGTCTAACTAAGGAACAATCCTTAGGGGGTATTGTAGCAAGTTGAAGATCATGCATTCTACCCTTGGTTGATGGTGAGAAGATACATTTCTTCTTTACCGATAGGTGTGTTAAGTTTTCACTTAATCAATGAGCATTTAATGATGTTTTAAGGAAATTTTTGGCTATAAAGCACTGGGAAACCCTCATTTCAAACTCACCAAGCATTCAAACTTTCTGTGAGCGCGAAATCGAACAAAGGAATTCAAGGCAAATCTGAGAAGTGTTCTTCAATAATTCAGCAAACATCTGGATAAGAGGTATTTTTCATAATGGCTGCTTCATTTTCTATTCCTGAATTTATTCCAAACCCTACAATTATGGAGAATGTGAAATGCCCTAGCTCGTATTCAAAATAATTCTTGAGAATGTGAAGCAAGATGACTCCGTAGGAGATTTTTTAAAAATACCCAAGGGTGTAGCATTTGCAAAAGACCCTAGGATTTACATACATTGCAATATAGAAGATCTAGGATTTGAAGAGTTAATTTGAAAATGTTTAATAAGGTCATTTGTGATGAACATGGAATTGTTAAACCTGAACATAAGATTGTGGAAACTTCAAGTTTTGTGGATATACTGAATATCCTTCAATTTCCAGAGGAAGTGGTAAAGATTGTATTGAGTACAACACATGGAGAATTCTTATGGTTAGATTTTGTTTGTAAGATAACCTGACAAGAAATTAGGGCAGTTATTGGTTTACTTTCAACTAGTAGTAGACCTGATAAGACAAAGAAGATTCCCAACAAAATGGTAACAAGCCTAACCGAAGCAACATTTGACAATAGATCACTTAGAGTAAATGACATTAAGGACATTAATGTGAGATATATAAGTATGGTTCTTAGATACAAAGCCACACATGCTAACAAACTCAATTCTATTTCCAATCTTTTTATTTACAGTGCTTATGAAATGATAAACAACAATGGTAAGAGAGATGTGTGTGAATGGTTAAAAGATGAGTTTATTGACAACCTGAAAAAGATTAAGGGAGATGAGAAAGGTACTTTCCACTTTGGAAACCTTTTGGTATGTTTGATGTTATATTTCACCAAAGAGATCCCTAGTACATGACCCAAAGACTTTGGTTATGATATACTAGTAGGAAAAAAACTACAGGAAGCTTTTACCAACATGGGAACTGATAGAGATAATAACATAATAGATTACTTTAAAACTTTCCAATCTAAGATGAGAGCTAGGGAAAGGATTCCTCAGAGCATAGTTGAGAAATATGACAAAAAATCTATTTTGTCATTAAAGGAGATGAAACCTAGATGGAAGCAGTAAGCTCTAGAACTATTTGGGTTATTGAAATGGGTTATGAGGTTGATTTAAATGTTTTGGAAACATATGAAAAAGCACTCCTTGAAGCACCAAGAGAACCATCTGAGGAAATATTTGGAAGTGCTAAAACTATAGCTAGTAAAGTATCAATGGAGAAAAATAAGAAGAGAAGAAACAAATTCATTAGGGATGCATCCAAGAAAGCACAAGAAATCAAAGAAAATGTCATGAACCTTAGTGGCATATCGGTTAGTGAGCTTAAAGGACCTCAACTGGAGGCACATATTTCATCGGTTGACACATCTTCTAACAGTGATAGTGGGAAGGTTGCTGAGTTCAAAAGAGTGGAAAGGAAAAGGAAAGCCTCACTAGTACCTTCTCCTACCCCAAAGAAGAGAATATTAAGGCATAAACAACAAGCAATTAGGGAACCTAAGAAAAAGCTTACTCCAAAGAGAAAATAGACACTGGTTACCCCTTCACTAAATGATCTACTTAATGAGGTTACACATGAAGGAAATCTATCAAATGTGAACAAGTTATATCATTTTTTCAATGAAATTTATAGGGAAACTATTGAAGAAAGCATTGTTCTTCACTTAGACATTTATAAGAAAGTTTTGATTGAAGTTATTGATGAGCTACCAAATGATCTCTACATGAGACTAGAATCTAAAAGGCTATCTGTGATGGAATTGGATAAGAAATTGAAAGTTGAAGCACTCTTGGTTGTTCACCTGGTTAACTCCAAAGAAGAAATAGATAAACTTCTGAGGCTAACTGATCAGTATTTGCTAGTGGACACTGACAAGTGAGCCTGATGGATGGAAGAGTGAAGGAAATTGTAGAAGAAACAACGGATAATTGGGATATATTCTTTATGGAGAAAGAAAAACAAGAGGAAATGAATAGACCTAAGAAGACATTTAAGGTTTACCAAAAGGATAAGGGTAAAGGAAAAATTGGTGGAGTTCCAAACATTAAGATTACTAAGAATCTTCCACCGCCACCTTTGGATACTGCATTGGTACACTCAGAAGATCTACTGGTTATTGACACTGAAGGAATAAGACATGATGATACTAATCTTGAGTCAGAGATAATTTTTACAATGAATGTGGATACTCAAGAGGTAAAAATTGTTGTGGATAAGGAAACCTCTATAATTAAGTCAAACAATGTTGACAATAGGAACATAGCAGAGAAACCGGTACAAACTATTGAAACTATGACATCAACACAAACAAAGAAACTGGCACAGACTGAAAAAACCTATTGAAGCTAAAATTACTAGCACAAGGCCACTAGAGATAGAGGAACTAGCAGAGAAACAAACTGAGGCAGAGGTACAGACAGAGTCAGAGAAATTGATAGTTATGGAGTCTGAGAAAACTTTAAAAGTTGAGATGCAAACATAGACTGATCTGAGTCATGATTCAACTTTACATACCTAAGAATGATCTTATTTGTTTCCTCTTACTTTTCTTATTCATCCTCATCTTCATCAACATCAGTATCTATCAGTGTAGGAGCACTGTTATTGGTGCTGGGCTATTTTGCAACCGGTTCCCAAAAGGTTACTACTGGTTGATCTCCTACTTTCTCACTGCCGGTTTCCTTAGATTTCTTAGAGGTTTCATCAACTCTAACATTGATGCTTTGAACAATTCTCTGAGTCCTGTTGTTGAAACATTTTAGAGCTTTGCTCTTTGTGGAATACCCTAGGAATATTCCCTCATCACATTTAGCATCAAACTTGCTCTGATGTTAACTCCTCTTGATATACCATTTGCTACCAAACACTCTAAAGTAGCTTACCACTGGTGTCTTACCAGTCCAATACTCATAAGGTGTTTTATCCTTACCCTTTTTGATGAGTACCCAGTTCATTGTGTAGATTGCAGTGCTCACAGCTTCTCTCCAAAAGGTGTGAGCAACCTTCCCTTGGATCAACATAGTTCTAGTTGCTTCAACCACAATCTAGTTGTTCCTCTCTGCTAGGCCATTTTGTTGTGGAGTCCAGGGGGCAGACAGTTTCCTCTTGATGTCATTCTCTTCACAGTAGTTGTTGAATTCACTGGAAGTGAATTCTCCTCCTTGATCAGTCCTTAAGCACTTAATCCTCTTACCGCTTTCTTTTTCAACCATTGGTCTGAAGGCTTTGAACTTTCCAAAAGCTTCAGATTTGTCCTTCAAGAATGTGACCCATGTCATTCTTGAGAAATCATCAGTAAGAATCATAAAATACCTATCTCCCTGCACACTCCTAGTTTTCATAGGACCACACAAATCAGTATGCACAAGATCAAGTAAATTGTCTGTAGTGAAATATTTACCTTTGAAGCTTGAGGAAGACATTTTCCCCAGTTGACACTCTCTGCACAAAGGATTTTTTGGTTTTCTCAGCATAGGAAATCCTCTAACTACCTTGATCTTACTGGCCTTCACAATGTTATCAAAGTTTACAAGACAGAGTCTCCTATGCCATATCCAGCTATCATCAAACTTAGCCATTAGACATGTACTGACATTAGCATTCAGCTGAAATAGGTTACCTTTGGTCTACATACCAGTGGCCATTAGTTCACCACTCTTACCTTTTATTTTACACACTCCATCTCTAAATTCCAGAGTGATTCCATTATCATTCAGTTGGGCAACACTCAAAAGGTTGTGTTTGAGACCTTCTACCCAATACACATTGTCACCACTGCTTTTTCCATTCAGAGAGATGGACCCTCTGCCTTTTACCATACATGATGCATCATTACCAAAATGAACCACACCACCATCATACTCTTCCAGAGATAGAAACTTGCTCCAGTCACCAGTCATATGGTGAGAACAACCACTGTCAATAATCCACTCATTGGAATTATCAAAGTGGGAGACAAGAGCCTTCTTATCTGACACATCTTCCTTGATTTCTACAAACACAATATATTCATCTTCTGATTCCTCATCAGTGACACCTTCATCAACTACTACAAAATAGTTTCTCCAGTTTCCTCCTTTGAACTTCTTGAACTTTTCTAGTTTGTCCTTGTTATCACCATTAGGACAGTTTACAAAAATGTGTCCTATCCTATTGCAAGAAAAGCATTTCAAGGGGAGCTTACCTTTGTATTTACTGGTTCCCTTAGGAAGTATCTTAGCAAGAAGAGCTTCAAATTCCATCAGGATCTCCTCATCATCCATTTCTCTGCTTTGCCTTGGTTCACCACTAGTATGGGCTTCTTTGCCCTTTCTAGATGGTGCAACAGATGCTCTGAAGGCTGATTTAGTCTTCTGAATACTGCCATCATAATTATTTATCTCATAAGATGTTAAATTTGCAATGATGGAGTCCAGGGATACCTTTGTCTTGTCTACAGATCTCAACTCCTGAATAGCAACAACCCTTATTGCATAGACCGGTAATAAGGATCTCAAAACTTTGCTAACAATAGTGGAATCTTCCATTTTACCACTTGCACTCTTGATATCTCCAACAATAGTTTTGATTCTTATTCCATATTGTTGAATGGTCTGTCCTTCAACCATCTGCATGTCTTAAAACTTTACCCTAAGGCTTTCTTCCTTAGCTTGTTTCACAAGCTCATCACCGCCATAGATATTCTCAAGGGAATCCCATACTTTGGGATTCTCTTTATCCTGAACATCAATAAACTCAATGTTAGATAAACTGCTGATTAGGGCTTCCATGACCTGCCCATTCTCCTGAATCTCTCTCTTTTGATCATCAGTGAGAGTATAGGTAGGGATAACATAAGCATTCTCAACATAGCTCCAGTGTTGAGCACCCAAGCTTCTGATGTATATCTTCATTCTGTCCTTCCATATTTTAAAGTTATCTCTGTTTAACTTTAGACCTTCCCTCTTCATCATTAGAGTAGGATATTTACCTCAAGCAGTTAAGCTTACAACACAGAGGACCTAGAAGATTCTCTGATACCAATTGATGAATAAATGATGAATAGTTAGTACCAAACCGGTACTAAGAGGGGGGGTGAATCAGTACAGGCAAATACACTTTTCCTTAAACCAGTTTGACTGAAAAACTCTGCACTTGACTGGCAAGCAATAACACCGGTCTAAACCAGATTACTGTTGGTTAAACACAGTAAGGATGTGAAAGACATAAACCGGTAACTCTTAGCTTTCCACACAATCTAACATCTTATTTCCACTTCACCCATATGCATACACTAGTGATACATCAACTAAAATGTAAAGACTTACTGGTTCAACATGCTTTACTGCTTGATAAAAAATAACAAAGCATCACATGAAAAAGCATCACACATAACACATATTTTTTCACGTGGAAACCCAACTGGGAAAAACCATGGTGGGGATGAATACCCACAAGTTGTTCTTTGAACCCTTTTGAAGTCCACTCTATTAGGAGCCTAGTTTGGTTAGAGACTTTTACAATAGGTTCTGTTAGGAACCGATCCTACTAGGGATCACCCGGTTAAGGGATGGCTAAAATACCCGGTTAAGGGTTAAACCCTGTTAAAGGTTACCTTGTTAGAGGATTTCAAGAACTGAAAGATTTTGAGTCACCCTATTAAAGGATTTATAGCAAGCCAGTTAAAGCTACCCTGCTAAGGGATTTTTGAACTGTTGAAGTGGTTAGAGGTCAATAGGTATTACAATGATATGGTAACAACACTTCAATGCCAATGCATATTTGCTTTAGTTCCTTCCTTTTGCAATCACACTCTGCGAGTATCTATTCTCTTATCTGGTCTAGCAAGAATCATGTATCTCTGCACTTAGATACACACACAACATTTTCCAACAACCTCAACATGAAAAACAACATTGACCTTATAGGAAACAGATAGGTTGGTAGCATAAACCCTAAACCCTAAACCCTAAACATTTAGGTTAAGCAATTCAATCGGTTCAATCCTAACCATTGAACATATTGCATTGATTACAACAGTCTTGAACAGATCTCAAGACGTTCTTCATCATTTGTTCTTCACTGCTTCTTGGAGGCTAATAACCCATCACGTGTTCTCCACCATTTACAGAGACTAGGCACACAATAATGCTTGTTAGATAGGATCAATCTCCTTCATGCAAGATCCTTCATGTGCACAAGGATGACATAGCAACACAATCTGTTCTTCATTACAATGCTAACTCATCACATGATGTCATCGGTTGAGTTACATAGGCTTGGAACACTTCAATCGGAAACCCTGAAGCTAAGACTACCAATTGGTAGTCATACCATATGAAACCTTGATACAAAATATTCCATATAGTGGTTCACATTCCAACATACTGGTTCACTTGGACAGACATACCACTTCACTTTTTCACATATACCAGTTCATTACATCATACTAGTTCTTTTACAAGTTTCTTACTTCAATATATCGATTCACTCTTCAGCATATTGACATCAATGACAACATACAATATCATCATGACATCACACTCTGCACATATGCCAACACTACAGGTGAATTCAGACCTACCAATGTTACAAAGGTACTTTTGGATTCAATTAAGAAGATAACCGATTGCAATGCATTGGCCTACAAGGAAAATGATAACACATTACCTATTATTAAGTTGATTGGGCCAAATTGTAAAATAGATCACATTATTGATTCTTTGGGTAAATTGGACACATTGTCCAAATTTATTGTTGATAATGTAATAACTATTGATAAGGTGAATGAGGACACAATTAAGGAGAGAGTTGAAAAATAGAAAAACACATTCTTTGAAGACACTATAAAGAAGTGTATAGACCACTTAAATACATTATTACCGATACTTAACTCTACAATTTTGGAGTACAAGAAGCTATATAGGGAAACATACAAACCTCACCTTTTGACAGAGGATATAGATGAGGAGATCAGAAAAATACATAAAGAAATTGATGATATAGAAGATAATATAATTGGTTCATTCAGACATATATCAATTTTTGAGTAGGAAATAGTAGTTTTTGAGGAGAAGTTAGAGAAACTTGAGAAAGAGAAGGCAAGGATAAGGTCAAATACATGGGAACTTAAAAATAAACTTGGTCCTAAGTTTTAAAATCTTATCACTCAGAGTATTGAAATATATAAGGCATTAGTTCAAGGAGAGCGTTCACCAGAAGAACACATGCATTACCTCACCGACATGATCCAACAGACTGAGGCAACTTTGAATGATAGAAAAAGGTTTATGCAAAGTTTGAATTTAGTTTTGGCAGATATTTTTGAGAATGTAACCAACCGATTATAGACTTTGAGGTAAAATTTTTGCTCTCGTTTTGATTATTTTTGACAACCTTTTTAATTGATGTCAAAGGGGGAGTAGTGGAGAGAAAAATGCTTGTACAGGGGAGATCACTTGCTCAGGGGGAGCACATCTTTTTGGAATTTTTTTGGACTTCAGTTTTTGGAAACAGTTTTTGGATTTTTCTCATGAGTGTTACCATCAATGCCAAAGGGGAAGATTGTTGGAATTATACACTCTTATGAGAATAGTTGATGTTGTCATTGATGACAACCATCTAACAACCAACTAAAAGATACCGACACTGACAATAGATTTCTACATACACCGGTAGATACCAGCACTGACAGGCACTTCACCGGCATCGGTAACAATGCATACCAACACTCAGGCCAACATGGAATAAACTTTTGTTTATTGTATTTTAATGTAAATATCTTTTGTAAGCTGACATGGACATTGTAATAGACTCATATATGTATGAGATATTAGAGGTCATTTTATATGATATGGCATATGATAGATAGAGAAGAGCGAGATATGATGTATAATTTTATATAAGGTGATATAGTTGGCAGCGAAGGTTTTGGTTATTGACTGAGCTTAAACCAATACTGAACCTGGCATGAGAGATGTTGTTTTGAAGCAATACATTGTATTGGATTTTGATAATCCATTTTGTAGTTAGTGTGACTCTTATTGAGCAGTGAGCTATAGGTAGTTGGCCTCCCTGCATGTGCAGGCCCCTCATTGTAAGTAGTATTTATTCATTGGCCAATGAGTAAATATTGTGGGTCACAAATCCCACTAAGGTTTTTCCCACACCGGGTTTCCTCATTAAATATCTTATGTTATGGTGTGTTTCTATGTTGTCTCTATTATTTTTGTTTATTGCAATAATTCTTATTTACCGGTACACTGTTTTGGGATGCAAAGTTATTAATAAGTTTAAATATTCTGCTAACCCGTTAGACACTGATTCACCCCCCCTCTCAGTTTCTTTGGGACTGTCATTGAATCTAAGAGTTTCCCTCTTTGAGATTCAGTAGGCTTCACCTTAGGTTCTTCTACTTTCTTCTTCTCATCTAATTTGGATTTTGTTGTCTTACCGGTGGGGGTACCGGTTGGTACACTGGAGGTTTCACCTTGTTGAGCCTCAAATTTAGCTCTTGTTGTATCTATCTATTCTTTTGTGAATCCTTCCTATTCAGCAAAGGTGTGTACCTCTTTTCTGACTTTCTTTGCGATCACTGGTTTCTATAATTCAGAATGCACTTTCAAAAGTTTCTCCTTGTAGGTTCCAAACCTCTCAGCAGTGGTATCGATCCGTTGAGCTAACAAATGATCAGCATAAGTAACAATTATATCTTTATCCATCGACATTACCCATGTGGTCCTAGGAATAACAACTTCCATCAAGCATGTACAGTGTCAACCATAAAACAGATAGAATCCTCATACCGATTGACTACGTCTATCGATATGCGTTCCCTTTCATGCATTTCCTTCTAAAATTTCTTAAAATATCCCCATAAAATATCATCAAAATTTGTTTTCAACATCCTAATGTTTTTCTTCATCTGCAATAGGGTACGTGTCCTAGTTATCCATTGTACATCACCAATACCGAGCAAAAATTTTTGGAGATAAAAGAATAAGCCCATGATAAGCTATCCAAACTTAAATCTCAACCTTTTGTCCTTCTTGATTGCTTCCAAATTTTCCACTAATTGACTCCTTAGAGCTTCAGTCATGTCATAGTCCATATTTTCTTTAATCATTTAGTATGCAGAGTGAATATATGTTCCTGGTATACTGTTCATTCTGCTTGAATAGAAAATTCTATAGCCAATCACCATAGATTCAAATTTCACAGTGGGATCATTAATATCATTCATGGTCATGGCTCTTTTATCCCATCTAGATCCAGCTAACTTCTCAACATCATTCTTAGGTATAGATCTAAGCAATGGTACTTCACCGATTGAGCAGAAGCTGGTTAGAGCATAAATTGCTTCCTTAGTGGTTTTGTGAGGTTTGTCCAACCACATGAACTAATCATGAATGAGGCTCAAAACAAATCTCACCAACTCATCATCAAAATCATCAATAAAATTGATCACATGATGAAAACCTTTATCAGCTAGGCTTCTAAACTGCTCTTTTAATCTACCCTGTTCATTGCACAGAGATCTATATTGCTCATAAATAATTGAAACTCCCAGATCTTCAAGTTTGCAATGATAAAATAATCTTACATCCTCTACATGCAAAACACCATTCAGTACACCGGATAGGGCACCGACAGGGTCAATTTCCTCTGATTTGTATGGATGTCGTTTGTATTCAAGTCTTGCTCTCTCAATCACATCAACTATATGTGGAGTATCCATACTACAATATGAAAAACTTTAAAGAAAAGAGTAAGAATCACTAATAAATACCTCTTCTTCTTAGGTGCTAGGTTTTCCAATCGTCAAAAACTTTCAATTCACGATCGCTTAATCAAACTTCACTTTGATCACCTCAGATGCTGCTAAATGATCTGAATGCTACTTGCACAAATTTATCTCTTCTCTGCTCACTTCACCAAGAGTTCTCAAGATGCAAAGTGATAAATAAAATTCAAAAAGTTCTATTTATTTGCATTCTAACTACTGCAATAAATGCATTTACCAACAAAACCCTAAAATGCCTTAACAAACTCTAAAGCATATTACCGATAGCAAAAAATCAAATATATTTACCGATTTTGATCCAGAAGCACATCAAAACATCCAAATGCATCAGAATATGCAAATTCAACTTACAGTACATCATCCAAGGGTTCAACTCAAGATTTGACAATATGCTCACCCCAAGTTGTAGAAACAACTTAGTTTGTCAGAGATGGATTCTCCACATTAGGTGAAGAATCTGATTCTTCAAATGGTTTGTCATCACTCTTCTTCTTCTAGATATTATTCATCTCAGCTTTGGTTTCTTCAATATCAACCTTATGCTTTCCTTTACAGTCTGCAGAGTGATTCACCAGTTGGTTCTTCTATGTTCTACAAAACTTGGTAATGTGTCTCAGTTTGTTGCATTGATAACATGCCATTCTAGATGCTCTCCAAGGTCCTACGTTGCCTCCACCTATTCTTCTTATGTAGTTCAATGCCACATGTCAAAAATTATTGCAGACTGAACAAATCACATTGACTCTCTTTTCATCTCATAAGGACTAGAC
The DNA here is from genome assembly GCF_030272615.1 of Cryptomeria japonica. NCBI lineage: Eukaryota > Viridiplantae > Streptophyta > Pinopsida > Cupressales > Cupressaceae > Cryptomeria > Cryptomeria japonica. The sequence continues at coordinate 668,428,040 of NC_081412.1, forward strand.
CAGTTAACATAAGGTCTTTTCCAATTTGTGATCCTTCGGTCAGTAAAATTCCTTCTCCAGTCACCAATAGGTCTTGGGATCATGTGAGGTGCTAGATTTTTTGCTCCATATCTACATTCAATTGAACTATGCCCATACATGTTGCATGTATAACAATAACCTTGAAATCTCTTAGTCACATATCTAGTAATATGTTTATAACCAGTATTAGCATCAAATCTGCTTTTACAAACATTAGCAGTATGTCCTGGTTTAAGACAGTTAAAGCAAGAAGGTTTGTAAACTTTCTTACCCATAGGCTTCTAAGCCTTATGAAAATTTTTACCTTCATGCATATTTCTCTTGGTGTTGGCAGGTTCTCCCTTCTCAGATGTATTGTATCCTAACCCAAATGTATCACCTTTCATCCTCTGAGATCAAATCTATTCATCCAGCATAGAGGAGATCTTGTTGAATTTATCAAGCTTCTTATTGGCCTTAGCAAGTTCCTTTGTAAGATCTTCATTTGTTTTCATGAGAGTCTCTCTAAGAGACATTTCCATTTCAAGATCTGACTATAAAGTTTCTTTTTCTTCTTTCTTCTCATGCCAATGTTCATACAAAGTTGCATTCCCCTGCTTGATCTTAAAGATTTCATGCTCTTTATCTTGGATCTGATCTTCAGCCTTTCTTCTACCTTCAAGTTCCTCACTCATCTAGATTATAAGTGCTTGAAGTTCTCTCCTTAGGTTAGTCTTTTCACCTTTCAACTTCTCCACTTCTTCAACTAGTGCATCAATGTTCGCTTCATCTGAGGAGTTGTTGTCAGAGATCTCCAACAATTGTTCGGTCAATTCCTTCCTTTTAGCTATTGATGTCTTATACTTGCCTCTTAGGGTTTCTAGCTCATCCTTGGTTTCAACAAGTTCTTTAGCCATCTCTCTATATCTCATTCCTTCACCCATATTTTCCTTAGGATTAGAGAACCCTTCCAAGTGGTTAAGCCTTAAGGAAGTTAAGTTTTGATACCAATTGATGAACTTATAAGGAAGTCAGAGGGGGGGGTGAATCAGTGATAGTAAAAATAATAGAAATCTAAATATCAATTTCACTAACTTAAAACTCAATAGACATGTAAGAAATAACACCAATTATGCAATCACCAAACAAAGCATAAACCACACGACACAAGAGTTTATACGTGGAAAACCCAAATGGGAAAAACCATGGTGGGAGTTAGTACCCACAAGATCAACTATCTGTAGTATAGAGATCTGACCGGTTAAGGTCTACAACACCTGGTTAGGGGCACACCCTATTAGAAGTGTCTAAGTCTGGTTAAGAGCTATACAATAAGGCCTGTGAGTACCAACCCTATTAGGAGCTACCCAAGTTACTAGGATTTGCAAAAATAAGTTAATGTGTAACCTGGTAAGAGGATTTCATGATCAGAACTATTAGGATCTGACTACACCCTATTAGGAATGACCCTGTAAGAGGATTTTCTTGTTGGAATAGTTAGGGAGTCAACAAGTACAAATGATGTCAGTATAAAACCTTTTGTGTCTAATAAGATCCACTTCCTAACATTACAAAATTACAAAGACTTCATCTCTCAACTTCTCTAATCTTCGCACTATCTGAACTACACAATTCGCTCATCACATATCACACTATCAAGCTCATGTATAAATATCTTTTCATACCTCATCACACAATTAAAATTATCATAAGGTCGGCTTAGAACCTTATTACAATTTCCTAGGTTCAATGCATCTAGAAAATCTTGCTTTGTACGCTTAATTAGTTATGTCAGCCTCCGATATAACAAATCCAATTTTGTGTCATTTTATCGATCTGAGTGATTTTCATCACTCCTGGTTAAGTCACCATCCACAAATCTATTGTGTCAAACAAATCTCATTCACCTAATTGATTCAGTATGTGCGGTCACAAATATAACTTCATCTGATAGTCTTCAATTCTTCTGCAAAACCACATCATCTCAATCTTTATGATTTTCATGTACCAGTTGTTAGAATGTAACATTGTCTACCATTTACCAGTTAAAGTCCTAATTACCGGTTGTGATAAAAACTATTTCTGGTTAACCTGTTATGTCTATCTGGTTAAAATGTAGGACTTATATGACTTAAAGAAACATAGTTGCCATTAATGACAACATACAAAATAGTCATCATACATAAATCTAATAACTATGCACAACAAACTCATTGATGCTACAACATACTCTGCCTCTACAGTTGAATGAGAAACATAATTTTTCTTCTTAATTGTCCAAGCAACGAATCTGCCTCTAAGAAGAAAATCTCCACCAGTAGTTCTTTTCTGATCATCAACATTGCTTGCCCAATCTACATTAGTAAACACATTCAAAGAGAAATCACCTTTATAAGGATACCATAAACCATAATCTATTGTGCCTTTTAAGTACCGGAATATCATTTTCACTGCTACCAAGTGAGTCTCCTTGGGATCTTTTTGAAATCTAGCAACCAATCCAACAACATGTGCAATATCAGGCTTACTATGAACAACATAATGCAACTTACCAATCATGGATTTGTATTCTTTCTCATCAATATATGGTGAATCATCTTGTTTAGATAACTTGCATCCTGTCACCATCAGAGTGCCAACTGGTTTACAATCCTCCATGCCAAATATTTTCAACACCTCTTTAACATACTTACTCTGATAGATAAATATTACACCATCCAATTGTTGGACCTGCAACCCAATGAAAAATTTAATCTCACCAATAAGAGACATTTCAAATTATTTCTTCATCTCCTTAGAAAAATCCATACATAAATCAGCATCGCCACCAAAAATTATATCATCTACAAATGCTTCAGCTATCAATATTTTGTCTCCATCAGTCTTAAGATATATGTTTCTATCCTCACTTTATGCTAGAATCCTATCTTGATCAGATGTGCATGCAATCTTTCATACCATTCTCTTGGTTCCTGCTTCAATCCATACAGTACTTTATATAATCTGCAAACTATATCTTTATCCTCAGACAAAGAAAATCCATCAAGTTGTTCTATTTACACTTCTTCCTCAAGGATTCCATTAAGAAAAGTTGATTTAACACCCATCCGATAGACTTAAATCCTTTATAAGAAGCATAAACAAGTAAAATTCCTACTCCTTCTAATCTCACCACCAGTGCAGAGGTTTCACCATAATCTTCTCCCTCTTCTTGTACATAGCCTTTTCATACCAACCTTGCTTTATTCCTCATAACCTTGCCTTCTTCATTTAACTTGTTTCTAAATATCCATTTAGTGCCAATCACATTATTATCTTCCGGTCTAGGAACAAGTGACCAAGTCTTGTTTTTCTCTATTTGATCTAATTCCTCATTCATTGCATTAATCCAGTCATCATCCTTTAATGCCTCTCTCACTATTTTAGGCTCAAAAGTTGGAATCAGATAGGAATTTTCTTTGATTTTCCTCCTTTTTTGTACACCAGCATTTTTTTCTCCAATTATTTGGTCTTTTGAATGATTCAGTCTAGCATATCTTGGTATTACTAGTTCCAGTGTTGTGCCTTCTACTTCATGTTCTTCATCATTTTCTTCATTTATCGGTTGAGAACCTATTTCTGCATTTTCTTGCTCAACTTTCTTTTGCACTTCCGATTCTATAAACACATTCTTTTCTTCATTATTATCAGGTTCAGATCTGTTGGTCTCACAAAATTTCTCAGAGAGTTCATCTACCTTCACTTTTGCACTCTTAATGATCTTCTTAGTTCTCTTGTTATAACATTAAAATGCCTTACTCTTTGTAGAGTAACCAATAAAAATACCTGCATCACACTTTTCATCAAACTTTCTAGTGAAATCATCATGTTTAATAAAACATCTACTCCCAAAGATTTTGAAATAACTTACATTAGCCGTCTTTCCATGCCTTAATTCATAATGTGTTTTGTTGTTACCTTTCTTCACAAGTACCTCTAGTTTAAAGTATATACAACAGTGCTAACTGATTCTCTCCAAAACATCTTCAGTACTTCACCTTGAATCATAACTATTCTATTCATTCTCTCTGTTATCCCATTCTACTGTGGATTTCTAGGAGCTGGCATTTGCCTTTTAATTCCATGTTCATCATAGAACTTCAAAAACTCATCAGAAGTAAATTCACCTCCCCGGTCAAATATCAAACATTTTAGATTCTTCCCGGTATCTTTCTCAACTAAAGCTTTAAATTCTTTAAATTTACTGAATTCTTCTGACTATTCTCTCAGAAAAGTCACCCACATCATTTTGGAAAAATCATTAGTAAATATCATAAAGTACTTATCACAAAAATAACTCTTAGTCCTCATAGGACCACAAAGATTAGTATGAACCAAATCAAGAATATTCTCTGAAGAGAAAGACTTACTCTTAAAAAATATAGAATTCATCTTACCCATGTGACAGTCCTTGCATAACACATTATCCGGTTTAACAAGCTGGGGCAAACCTCTCACAATACTTTATTTACTAACCTTTATCAAATTGTCAAAATTCACATGACAAAAGCTCTTGTGCCACAACTAGTTGTCTTCAATTTTTGCCACCAAACAATTATTCACATTAGTATTCAGATGAAAAAGGTTACCTCTTGTCTACTTTCCAGTGGCAATTAGTTCACCATTGTTTCCAAGAATCCTGCACACTCCACTTTTGAATTCAACCAAATATCCTTTATCATTTAATTGACCAACACTTAAGAGGTTATTGTTTAATCCATCAAACCAAAATACATCATTAGAATTACTCTTCCCATTTCATGACATTGATCCTCTACCTTTAACCATGTAGGGAGAGTTGTTACCAAACCTTACAAAACCTCCATCAAACTCTTCAAGGGATAAGAACTTACTTTTGTCACCAGTCATGTTGTGTGAGAAACCACTCTCTATTATCCATTCATCACTGCTATCCATGTGAGACACCAATGTCTTCTCATCAATTAGATCTTCCTTTACAACAACAAACACTATATCTTCATTGTCATCTTCTTCTAATTCTTCATTAGTGACTCATTCATCAACTGCAACATAACAATGTTTCTTGCCTTTTCCTTTAAATTTATTGAACTTCTCTTTCTTATCAGTGTTAGGGAATTTAGCAGCTATGTGTCCAATTTTACTACAAGAGAAACACGTAAAGGGTAATTTACATTTATATTTACATGTTCCTCTAGGGAATCTTTTAGCCAAAAATGCCTCAAGTTCTAGCAGATGATATTCTTCATCACCATCACCTCTGCTACCGCCATGACTAGACCTGTAGTCATGATTATGAAAAATATCATTTCCTTTCCTCATTGATGTACAAGTTACAGAAGCCTTAAAAGAAGATTTAGAAGGTCTAGAAATACTATTATCAAAACTGTTTAGCTCAAATATAGTCAACTTCCCAATAAGAGAATCAACAGTGACTTTATCTTTAGAAATAGATCTCAGTTCTTGAATTGCATAAACTTTGATAGAATATTGTGGTAATAGAGTTCTAAGCATCTTTCTAATTATAGTATCTTTATCAATCTTATCTCTAGCACTCTTTATACCACCTACCACTTCCTTAATCCTTTGACCATATTGTGCTATGTTCTCACCATCTACCATTTTTATATCATCAAATTTTCCACTTAAACTTTCTTCATTTTCCCTTTCTACATATTCATCTCCTCCATAAATTAATTTTAATTTCTCCCATACCTCATTTGCAGTCTCTAATCCATGAACATCAATATATTCTGAATCAGAAAAAGTACTTACAATTGCTTCAAGGGCCTGAATGTTTTCTTGTTGTTCTTTAAGTTCATCCAGTGTCAAGGGGCTGGTAGTAGGAGAAACATACTTGGTTACCACATGATTCCAATACTGAGAACTCATTCCTTCAATGTAGATCTTCATCTAATCATTCCATATCTAGTAGTTATCCTTGGTAAACTTGGGACCCTCCTTCTTCATCATTTTTCACAAGATCTTTCCCTCAAGCTGTTAGGCTTTCTGCACATAGAGAACCAATGCTCTGATACCAATTGTTAATCTTAGAGGATCCGGTTAATACTGAGAGGAGGGGGGGGGGTGAATCAATATCAAGAGCACTTTGAAAAACTCAAACTTAAACTTATCAAATATTCACCAAATAAAACATAAACCAATAACAAATCCATTTACCAGTACCGGTTGTATACACATAAAAATGGCTATGAGCAATTAAATAAATATTTTATATTTGTTTAATAATTATTCTTTTATTAAATAGTTAATTTAAAAAGATTAATTTATTTAATTCATTTCATGTCCTTCTATTAATTAATTAATTTATCCTTTTCTTCTAATCAATTAATTAAATATCTAATAGTTAATTATTCCTCTAATCAATTAATTAAATATCAATATTTAATTATTCCTCTAATCAATCAATTAAATATCTAATATTTAATGGTTATTCTTCTATCCTATAGTCTCATTAATTAAATAATTTCTTAATTATTTAATTCATTTCCATCTCATCTTTCCTTCTCCACTTCATCTTTCCTTTGCCAACTCATCCATCACGTGGCTAAATTAATTCAACAAAACTAATTAAATAAAACATTTATTAGCCACTTATCTTCAACTTCCAAAATAAATGAAATATTATGTACATACACATTTCCTAACCTTCTTCTATATTCTCTCCAACATCCCTACATATTAGAAAGGACTTGATTCCACTTGTCCTCTCATGCCTAAATCTTCTCCAACCATCCCTAGATTCCCTCAATCAGCAACCCAGTCAAGGTGAGATGAGTGACACTTGTCTTTGTTGGAATACAATGAACCCAAGAACACTGAGAGAGGGGGGGGGGGGTGGTGAATGAGTGTTCTGTCGGTAATATAATATTTTACCTTATTACAACATAAGGATATAAACCAATAAATGAAGAAACATAGAACATGAAGTAAATAAACCAGCCACATGAATGAACACCATAACACACATAATTTATACATGGAAAACCTCAATGAGGAAAAACCACAGTGGGATTTGTGACCCACAATATCAATTCACTGGCCATATGAAAGATATTACATAGCATGGGGGCTTGCACATGTAGGAAGGCACACTACCTACAACACACTGCTCAACACAAAAGAGTCTCACTGACTACAAGCTTCTGCTGAAGTAAAACAATAACAATGAACTCAGAAATGCATCTACAATGCCAAAAAGAGTTCTAGTTAAAGCTTTGTTCTGTACCGGTTCATAAACCCTCTTGTCGGTATCTCCTTTCCTCCAAGAATTCCTTACAAATTATTTAGAGATCATTGCATGATATAAATTTCACATAAAGATGATCTACATACATATCCTTCGCATCATAATATTCCTTTGTCTCTTTTTCTCATGTATATCAAAATGACCTAATCAAACTAAATTATATACCCTTACAAACAATATGTCTTATGTCGGCTTACAATGTATTATAAAAGATATTCAATTCCGAACCTATACAATAATTATAAAATGATTTTACAAATAAAGCCTGATGTCGGCTTCACCATAGTCCTGGATGTCGGTGCTAGTGTCAGTGATGACCTTGATATTTCCAATGCTAGTACCTATCGGTATAAGCTTCTAAGTGTCAATATATGCCTCCTAGAGAATCTTGTTTCCATCAATGACAACATATCGGTCCAATTGAAATATGCTCCCCTTGAGAAATACACTCTTTGTGCCTCTTTGTCTGATATTCTCCCCCTAGGATCATGATTTTTCACATATATACACTCCCCCTTTGGCATCAATGCTAAAGACTGGTGAAAGAATGAAAAAATTGAAAGAATTGTTCTAGATTACTTTACCGGAGTTTAACCAATTTCAAAATTTTCAAATAAGATTTCACCAAAAGTTGTATGTATGTATCCCAGCCAGTTCTAAAAGTATCAGATATAGATACAAGTCCACTTAGTAAGTGTGAGAATGTTTCTTTCTCAGTGACTTCTGTCGGAGTGGGCTTAGCAAGTATATCCATGCATTCACTCTTGTGCACACCAAGTGAATCCAATCGTGGACTCACCAAACCCCTGAGATTCCTTGTTGTCTGAATGATCTTGTCTCTCTCTTCCTTAAAACCAAAAATTTGGTTCTCCAATGTCAAAATTTGTCCATAAATGGATGTGGTCAGTGAAGTAAGTCCATCAAAATAATTAGCAATGTTAGCCATCTTATCTTGTAACTCTTTTATTTTCTGATCTACATTTGCTGTAAGAATCTCTATGTTACAATAGACCCTGTAGATGTTAGTACACTACTTCAAACAATTTTTAGTAAGTATCAGTTTCTCCTCAATCTTCCTCTTTTATGTTTTAATAATCTGATCAAAAGTGGCCTTCTTAGCCAAGGTAAACCTTTCAAGTTCCTTCTGGTTAGAAATCTGCTGAAGTGATTGAAATTTTTTGGATATATGCTCTATCAGTGCCTTAAGTTTTCCAGAGGGGCTCACTTCATTCTCAATCACACAATCAGGAGTAAGTCTGTGTAAAATAGTTATTGAATGATCTATTATTCCTTTGTCTGTCGATCTTTCCTTTATTAACTTCTGAGTAGACATCATCATAAGTTTTGTGGGACTCATCTCAGTGATTGATTTCTTCTCAACTTGAGAAGTGTCAATTACCAAAACTGTTGCAGATGAATCAACTGTCGGTTTAGTACCCTGTCCCTTATCTTCTTTCTGCCTAACCTCTTCTAGTGTAACTCTTATCTCTTCTTCTATTACATTGGTGGCTTCGCCACTTGGTGCAGTAGCTGTCATTGCCGGTGGAATATTATCCACAATATTATTTGTAACCTGTACAAAAGTTGCCTCTATCGGTTTATTCTGTACACTCTCATCAACTTTTCCTACCGGTTCACTCAAAATTTGAATTGAACTACCCAAAATTCCTTTCCCTTTAGATTTATCTAGAATGGTGGGAGTAGTTGCCTTAGAAAATTCTTCCTGAGAAAGAAGAAAATCAGGATTCTTTTGAAAGAATTTAGTCCAACCATCTCTGGTCTCATTCACTACTTCATTTACTCTACCCATCATTAGACTTATTTTCTGGTTCTTACTATTAAAGACTGTTCTATTAGCCATTTCTATATACCTCTTCATTTCTTCATTATTTATAGATCCACACATACCTAGAAGTTCAACTTCTTTTATTTCTTTGTCCCTTCTAATCGCATCTAATCTTCTTGTATCTAACTTGTTATATAGTGATAAAGGGATTTCCTTCAAAATTTCTACTAAAGCCTTCTTATATATATCTATATGTAACAAAATTGCTTCCTCTATTTTATTTTGTTCATTTTCTTCTAACTGCTCATAAAATTTTAATACATTCTTCAAAATACCATCCTTTGTTACCTCATCAATCAACTCTACACATGTCATGTTATCAGATTCAGTCACTTCATCACTCTTTTTATTTTTCTCACTGGGGGTTGCATGAGTGGATGGAGAAGGCTTCCTCTTCTGAGTAGGTTTCCTTGCCAAAGGAGTGGGAGCAATTGGTTCTTTGACTGCCACTTTCCTCACTAGTTTCCTCCTAGGTTCCACCTTCTTCTCCTCTACCGAAGCCTTGTCTACTTTCTTCCTTGGAACCCTTCTGAATGCAAGAGGTTGGTTATCCTCTGTATCAAAATTAGGAGTTTTGATTGTTGCTATCTATAGACATATAAAAATGACCATATTCCTAAATGAATATTTTATGTTCATTTCTCTATTTAATTAAATCCAATTTAATTAAATTATCCACGTTCCTCTATTTAATTAAGTAAATTACTCAATTAAATTCACTATACCCATTTAATGAATAAATCATTTTATTCAATTAAATCCCCCCTATCCACTTTTAATTAAATTCAAATTTAATTAAATAGTTATCCTAAATTAAATAAATCTAATTGCAACCAAATTGAATGAAATTCATTAAATTCAATTAAATCCTATCATCCCTCCATCCACTTGCATTTTCCTACATCTCCCACTTGCATTCTAAAACCTATTTCTAATCCCTTCTAGACTCTTCTAATCACTTCTAATTAGCCTAACCCATCTTCTAAACTTTGTCACATCCCTAAGCAAGGGGAGGTCACTTCTCAAACCCTTAAAGTCTTTGATAACCATTAAAGGCTTCAAGTCTTCAACCACTTAATTTTCCAAAGTCTCCCAAACCATTAATGGTTAATTCAACCCTCTTACATGGTTAGAGACTTTTTGCCTAACTTAACCTTCATCCAACCCAAGGGTCTCATCAAGCCTTTAATGCTTTGACCATGATTATCTCTTAATAATTTGCACAAGGGTTTATCCTTGGATTAACTCTTAATCCAATGGGTAAGCCTAACTTAAGCTTAACCTTTATCTCTAGATAACCATAAGGTCTTCTCAGGTATTTAATGTCTCCAACCCCTTCTCTCAACCCAACTCTATGTTGACATTTGTCACCATTTCATTGGTGCAAATTGCAAACATAGATTCCCAACTTTCAAACTCAACCCTTGATCAACTCTTTCAATCCTGACCATCCATTGCCCTATTTTTGCTATAAATAGAGCTCTCATTCCTCCATTTTTAGAGATCAATCCAAGTTTGTAGTATCATACTTATGCTCAAATACATTCAAGCTTTCATATCATTTTTATGCTCATCATTTTAGCCTCTTTTAATTAGAAATTAGTCTAAATATGCATGTTTAGAATACTTTCTTTATCATTTAGCTCAATCATAGACTAAATATATCATGTTAGGATAGTATTCATACTAACCTTGTCATCTTATAGTTAGTTTATTGCATTTATAGCATCATGCATAGCTTAGGATGCATCTCATATTAAATCAACAAAAAGCGTCCCTCGTCCTTGCATTTGCCATCCCTAAACCATTTTGCTCAGTGATCTAAGAGCAAAAATGTTGGTTTAAGGGACATTGTAAGATAGAGAACCATGGGACCAACCTTGGGAAGCTAAGTGATTCTTCATTACTCCATAGCCTGCACCAAGAAGTCTTGTGTGTGTGTGAGCAAGGCTCCATAGAGCTCCGTTTTTCACATATTGAGTTCTATCGACCCGCTTTTCCCGCATACATTTCTGGCACCCACCGTGGGGCTCGACCCCATATATCAAATCATTTTTTGAAATTAATCACTTTTGCAGGTCCGCGAGAAATGGAATCAGCACGTGGGAAACATTCCCTGGTGCATCCGGTTAACAGTCTAGCATATCTCGCTTATTGTTTAGCGCGTGGGGTCTATACTCTAGCACTTGAAGTCCTTTCTTTCGCACATGTCTCCCACTAATCTTTTCCTGTAGGTATCAATGGGAGAAAAATAGAGTAGCGCATTTGAAAAACAGTTTGGTGCATCGTGTCTCTTAGATAGCGCATCCGGCTCACTGTTTAGCGCATGCAATCTATTTTATGGCGCTTAAAGTCTTTTCCTTAGCGCATCATATTTCTAACAATTTTTTGTAGGTATCAACGCAAGAGAAAAATAGAGCAGTGCTTTCGGTGCACAGAGTAACGCATCCCGAAGACAGTATAACGCACCCTGGGTTTCTTTTAGTGCATCACTATGATTTTTTAGCACGTACAGTTTGTTCTATAGTGCATCACAAACTGAAAACAAAAAAAAATTGTAACTGAAAGTTAAAAATTAGACTTGTGGAAGTCCACGAAATCATCTAACGTTTTTCCTCTGGTTTTCTTGCAGAATTCTAACAAATTTGTTACAAAAAGGAGCTTAATCTTAGAATATTTAGATAGTTAGGATTTTCACTAACTTAGTTAAGTTAGTTTAAATTTTTAAAATGTCTTTTATTCTTAAAATTGAACTCACTTATTTCTTTTGGGCTATAAAAAGAACCACTATCGAAAATTTTCTTGCTTTTATAGGAGAAAAACTTTATTTTAGGCTCTAAAACGAACAATACAAACTTTCCTTTTTTGCAAAAGTAGAAATAAAAGGAACCTCACCATCCTTTGGTGTATAAAAGAATTCATTTTCAAATTTTGCAAAGGAAAGAACCTCACTTACGAAGTTTTGTTACAATCAAAAGAGGGAAGTTATTCCCCTTTTTCGATTTTCTTTTGTTGACCATATCGAAAATTTTGCTTTGTCGACCAAGTTCCTTCACTAGATTAAATAATCATTACTTTGAGGAACTAAAAAGAACACAATGCTTTTTTTGGAGCAACATCTCCAAGTAGAGATTAACAAATCACTGAATTGAAGGCTTAAAAAGAACTTTGATTGCCTTGTCTCGAAAGTGGAAGGTATATGCTCTCCCCTTAACTGGGTGATCAAAAAGCCAAACCACTCTTAAGCTTTTTGTATTTCAAGCATAAAACCTTTAGCAGGCCTGCCTTCCCGAGGAGTTGGAATCAACTCTTAAAGCCGTTTATGGCTGGTGTGAAGGGAACAACCTAAGTGGGGAACGGCTTTGATGCCAAGAATTCCAACCCACTATAATCAAATGTGGAAAGTGACGAAAGTCCTTTTCAACAGTTGCGCGCAGTGATTAGCCTTCCCCCAGTATCCTCGAGATACGTAAAGCCTTTGTTCTAAAGGTTGGGAAGCCTCTTGAGGGAGTTTATCACTGACGGCCGAATAGGAAGCCTGATTACGAACCATAGAAATAGAAGCTTTGAACCGAGTCAGTAACCAGACATTTATAACATCATAGTGCAAGGGTGGGGAAGAATCCACCCCCAAGATTACTCACCATATATCTCCCAAGATAACTACTCAACTGTGAAGCGATTCACTTTGAGTTAATTTCTGGCAAAAGGCAAAAAAACCAGCGCCCCCTAGGGGGTGACACGGCTATTTGAGCTGACGGAGTATCAAGACTAGTGGGCTATGATGTTATTTATGACCTTTGAATAAAGAGTCTTTCTAAAATGTATTATTCATATCCAAACCTGTTAAAACATTGGGGATTTGAACACATCCTCAAAAAACATACACTTTTTGTTAGATTAGGCAAAATCGTTGTACTTTTTGTGCCGTGCTTGCATTTACTACTTCAGAAAATCATCCATCAAACTTGAAAAATTCACAACAAAAATCCAAAATTTACCAAAAACCAATCAAAGGAAAAATCAGGGCAGTTTAGCACATAAGAGCAACTTCTTAGCGCGTGAGGTACTTTTGTTAGCACATCCAACCATCAAGTTAGCGCGTCTGTTCCAAACAATAGCGTTTTATCCCAAAATCAAACCAGTGTTGAAGCATTTAGCGCATCAAAGAAACAGTCTAGCACGTGGAAGCATTAGCTTAGTGCATGGAAACCAAACATTAGCACATCAAGTTCAAAATATAGCGCATTACAGGCCTAGGCTAGCGCATGACTTTTTAAACAGATAGAAAACAATTTTTGAACAGTCAAAACTTTAGCGCGTGTCTGGGGGCAGCCTAGCGCGTGTGGTCATTATTTTAGTGCGTGGAGTAATTTCTATAGCACATTTAGTCTCTATTTTAGCGCATGATCAAAAACATATAGACAGAGGACAAAACAGTGAGGAATTTTAAAAATTTTGAAAACATTTTCAAAAACCTCTCATTATCAACAATATCTTTCATCAAAGTAGAGTAGCGAAAACAAACCGTTAAAACTATTTCTTGAGCAAAATTTGTGTCAAAAAAAACGTTGTAAAAATCCTAAACTGATCGCACGATAAAACATGTCTATCTTATCATAATTCGGAAACCTCATCATCAGTATCAACATAATCCTTTACCATCTTATAGATTTCATCTCAAAAACACTTGTTTGAAATTTTCAAGTTGTCAAATCAAGTCTCCATATCGGGAGACTTTTATCCATATCATTTGACACGCTTTGTCATGAAGGGGCATCTAAACCTTCACTTTGATGGAGTAAGATTTGAAATTTTCCAAACAAGATCAACTGAATCCAAACAAATCAAAAGAAATCGTTGATCACTCATGCATGACTAATCCCCATATTCTAAGAAGAAAGAACCTTTATCATAACATCACGTTGAAGAAACAACAACCTAGTTTTTCCAAGTTCATCAAGAGAAATAAGTTTTTATACATCAATCGTCAACTCTTCAAATCTCATCGGGTATTCCTTCATCACGTCAAACGTTATATCCAAAACAAATCCAACGAATTTGACAAAGAACCCTTAAAAACAAGAGCCTACTGTCAAAAGTCTTCTTTTAATCAAATCATAAACCGTGGAGGAAAGATCAATCCAGCATTCTTGCCCGACGAGTGTATCACTTATAACACATCTCGACCAAAACCACCAACCCCTGAGCAACATATCAACGAGGATTTTGTCCCCTTCATCACTGAAAGTTTTTACTAAAATGCCTGTTACTCACTCTCAAAGAAATCAACAAAGCGAGACACATGCAGAGTCTAGTATGAATCGAAGGTTGTCAAATCCTTTTGAAGTTCCACACTTGGAAGAGACTGAAATTTTTGAAGCGCTTCTTCAGGAATGTCAGGAAAACCCTTCATTCCAAAAGCTTGTAGAAAGGCTTATGGAAAATGACAAAGAAAAGTATCTACTCATGCTCACAAGTAAAGGCATTAAACTTCTTAAAGATTTAGACACAAACATCTTTAGAACCGGATCTCGACAATATGCATATCAAGAACAACAAAGAGAAGAAGAAACTCGTAACCTTGAACAACACATACTTGAGCAACACATTCTAGAACAATGCATACCAGAAATGCGTATACCCGAGCTAGAAACTCCAAAGCAAAATATACCATTTAACACACCTTTTCAGCTGAGAACTAATACAAGGGAAGAACTCTTCCCTCGACAAGACAATATACCTTTGGCTGCTCTTACTCAATAAATGCAAATGTTACAATGACAAATACATGACATGCAACAAGGGACAACAATGAGGTACTCTTTAAACGAAATCTGTCCTTATCCATTTGACAGAAGATTGAACATGGTGCCTTTTCCTCCAAACTCAGATGTTCCCAAATTTGATAAATATGATGGGAAAAGTGATCCCCGAGATCATGTTCGAGAATTTTGCACAATGAGCCTTGAATTTGCTCATGATGACACCTATCTGATGAGGTTATTCCCAAGAACCCTGGGAGGGCACACAATGGAATGGTTATCCAAAATTACACCACCTGTTAGATCATTTGATGAATTGGTTAACAAATTCATAACCCAATATTCCTATAACATCCAACACGCCATAACCATGCTAGATGTCTGCAACACCAAACAAAAGAACAATGAAACATTTATGATATTCCTTCAATGTTGGTGACGTATGGTATCACGATATCCTCGAGATATTCCCAAAAAGGAAAAAATGAAAATCTTCATCGACAACTTGAATGGTGAAATGAGTTATAGGCTAAAACTTCAATGCATACCATCTTTCGCTAAATTGATTGAAAATGGCATTCAAGTAGAGGAAGCATGTGTCAAAAAGGGAACACTTAAATTCTTCAAGGAAGGAACAAACTCATCAAACTACAATAACCAGAACAACACCAACCTCAACAAATCTTGATTTTGGACTCGAAACAAAAACAAAGGCAACAATGAATCACATGATCCAAAATCTAAGCAACCAGTGCTCGCATTATCCGGAAATTCTTAGGCTACGAAAAATCCTAAAAGTGCTAATCTAAATGCTAACACATATGCACCAAACGCTGATCAAGGACAACTCAACACAAACAACACCAATGATACTCAAAGCAAAAACATGAATCCAGGACCTAACAACAATTCACACAACAACACGAACAATTTCCAAAAGCGTATCTTCACACCACTGGGGCAATCACTAGAATCAGCATTCACTAGAATCAGCATTCAGAGAACTTTTGGCAAACAAGATTCTTTCTTTACCTCCAATCAGCAACTATGAACCCCAAATCAAACCACCTTGGTGGAATGATTCACACTATTGTGATTACCATCGTAACAAGGGTCATCAAACTAATGATTGCATGAGATTGAAACACATGGTACAAGATATGATTGATCGAGGTGACTTAACGGTAGATGGTGTCAAAACAAATGGTGATCATGAAGCCTTTAAAAATCCTCTTCCAAATTATAACAAAGAAGGAGCTTCAACCTCGAATGATACACACGGAGCTCGTATCAACCATATCTACAACAACACCATAAATAACATATCAGCTAAAGATCATCAGGTAAACGTCATCACCATCCGAGATCAGCATGATCATGAATCTGTCAATGTGACCACCCGAACTCAGAAATATGTCTTGAAAGGACATACGTCATCTACAACTACCACACCAAAAATCCAATATGACTTGGTTAGCCAACTACGTAAAACTCCAGCTCAGATATCTATACTAGAATTGCTGAAACTATCACCAAAGCACAAAGACATATTGGAACAAGCACTATTGGAAACCAATGTACCTCAAAATCTGGATACAGATAGATTTCAAGCCATGGTCGCCCATATGACTGGACCTCATAACCTCACCTTCTCAGAGCATGACAATGCTTCCTTAAGCCATCCGCATAACATTCCTCTCCATATCAAAGTCATTGTTTGCAAACACCGAGTAAAAAGAGTCTTAATAGATGGAGGAGCTGGACTTAATATATGTACTTTAAAGCTTATCCATGCATTAGGCTTCTTAGAAGAGTCTATTGATCCCTGCAAGAAGATTACCATCAAGGCATATGATGATGAGGAAAGGTACTCTAAAGGAACTGTGATGTTACCCATTCAAGTAGGACCAGTGCAAAAAGATACTATGTGTCAGGTCTTAGACATAGATCTCACCTACAATATTTTATTAGGGCGACCCTGGATACATGAAATGCAAGCAGTACCTTCTACGTATCACCAGTGTGTCAAATTTCCTTACGACGGATAAGAAATCTCCATATCTGCTGATCACAATCCATTTCAACATTGCAACGCAATGGGGGCAGCCCAAGATAGTTTGGTTCCTCATAATAGAGAAAAGCAGGGATCTTCAACATCAGATCTCCAAACAGCGAAGCCCAACTCCTTATTTGGAGATTTCAAATAGAAAATGCAAATCAAAGACCAAGGCATGGGAGAATACTCTTTGGAGCCCTTATGTTTGGCCAAATTGCCAAAATCACCTAGATCTCATGGATTGCCTACTACATCAACACATCTGGTCACTCAGCCCATCACCAAATTTGATGGTACCTTCATCCAATTGGGCACACTAGCACATGAATCAGAAGACAAGGATGTTCTTAGTTGGTTATACAAAGATGAGGAAGAAGATAATAGAGCAGCTGCTCTAGACATTGTTCTACCAACACACCTGTATGGTAAAGGATACTTAATCATGTAGCAAATGGGATATGATGGTAAAGGACCTATTGGGAAACGCAGAGGAGTCACTGAACCCATAGATCTTCCTTCGCAACCTAGTAGAAACAAAACAGGATTGGGTTGTGAGCTCACTTTCATATTAAAAAGGCTGCCCAACATAACTACAAAACCTCAATGGAAAGTAAAGAAGAAGTACAAAGAAGAATCCTAGCAGGAAGCACTCTTTGAATCAACAGAAACAATCCGCAAAGCACGGGAACATCAAGATCAGAAGTTACATCAGGAAAAGCTTCTAAGCCACAAAAGGGCCATATCTACAGCAGTAGCTCATGTTTAGAATCCACTATTTCAAGAACCAATAAAATCATCTCCCGATACCTTTATTTCTCCCCAAGGAGGCACAGTCTATGAACAAATCCAGAAAGTAGAAGCCGGATCTGACATAGAATCAACAAAAACTATCAAAATGGTATCCATCATCAAATATTTGTTTTCACCATACAACATACCAGTTTATAGCATTGATAGAATCTGGGATGAGGCCTTTGAGACTAATTCCAATGAATATGAATGGGGTACCTGCTCCAATGCTACTACAGATATCCCTGATGATACTGATTCCATATCCTTTTCTCAAGAAGAACATAACGCAGAAGATAGACCTCTTGAATTTGGACCACAAAATATCTATGATGCCAAGGAAAGCGAACAGAAACATTATGAACAAGTCTATACGGAAGATAATACTATCGAAGACCTTGATGAAATCCTGGACTTCTTTAAAACCAAGAACAATCATGATGAAAACTCTGTCCTAACACTTACAGTAGAAGAACTTGATCCACCTAACGATTCCTTACCACTTGTCTTTCCTGACCTCATCGACTGGGATGAACCTGAAATCCATGATATACCAATTTTTCCAGATGATGAATCTATTATCCATTACCTATGTACCGTAAATCCAGAAACAGGCTCTACTAGTGAACAAAGTAACGATGTCTGCAAACCAGGGAGTGTCAAGTCTCTCAGTCACAAAAATAAACCAAATGAAGGATCTAATGCTGAAAACCAGACAATGGCAGTTCTAGATCACAAAAAAGTAAAAATAAAGGACGCATCTAAGGGTGAAAACCTTTTTAAGGCACCTAACGATGGGAGACTTGACACTCTTCCTAAACACTTTCATGAGCGATCACCCATATTGATTGAGCCCACTCAATCAATCAACATTGGTACCATAGAAGCAGTCAAAAACCTACACCTTGCAGAATCTCTGACAGAGGAAGAAAGATCAGCATTCATCATTTTCTTTAAAGAACAACAAATTAACTTTGCTTGGTCATATGCTGATATGCCTGGAGTCGATCCACACTTGATCATGCATCACTTGTCCATCTCTTTAGGAGTTAAACCAATCAAGCAAAAGCTATGAAAGATGAATCCACAGGTGGCACTCATGGTCAAAACTGAACTAAAGAAACTATTAGATGTCAGATTCATCTGACCCATTGACTATGCATAATGGATTTCCAACATTGTTCTAGTATCAAAACCAGATGGTAGTATCAGAATATGCACTGACTTTAGAGATGTCAACAAAGCTTGTCCAAAAGACTACTTTCCTCTGCCTAGTATCGACATAATTGTAGATCTCACAGCAGGCCATGCAATGCTCTCATTAATGGATGGTTTCTTAGGCTATAATCAAATCAAAATAGCCCCAAAAGATCAAGATAAAACCGCGTTCACTTGTCCTTGGGGAACGTACTGTTGGAATGTTATGCCTTTTGGCTTAAAGAATGTAGGGGCCACTTATCAAAGAGCAATGATAACAATCTTTCATGACATGATGCACACCTTCATTGAAGACTATGTGGATGATTTGCTAGCTAAATCCTTCACCTGAGTAGAACATCTCAGCATCCTAACAAAGATCTTTGATCGATTAGAGAAATTCCAAGTCAGGCTCAACCCTAAGAAGTGTGTCTTCGGGGTTACATCAGGCAAATTGCTAGGCTATATAGTCTCAGCTAAAGGTATTGAAGTAGATCTAGCAAAGGTACAAACCATTATGGACATGCCACCACCAAAGAATATTAGTCAACTCAGATCTCTACAAGGACGACTTCAATCAATCAGGCAGTTTATCGCTCCGCTAGCAGATAAAAGTCTACCATTTAACCATTTACTACACAAAAATGTACCATTTAGATGGGAGACCAAGTGTGCAGAATCTTTTTACCAAATCAAACAGTACCTAATGAATCCACCAGTTCTAATACCACTAGTCGTAGGAAAGCCACTTACCCTATATATCTCAACAACAGATATATCATTGGGGGCACTATTGGCACAAGAAGATCAACAAGGGAAAGAACGAGCCATATACTATATCAGTAGGACATTGAATGGCTATGAACTCAACTATACATTCATTGAAAAGGATTGCCTAATAGTGGTCTTTGCATCTCAGAAGTTCTGACATTATATGCTAGCACACACCATTAAGCTAGTCGCAAAAATTGATCCTCTCAAATATCTACTCAGTAAGGTAGCTCTTACAGGCCGACTGGCTAAATGGGTCATGATTCTCAGTGAATTCAACATCCAATACACAGAAAGATGAGCTATCAAAGGACAAGCAATTGCAGATCAGCTGGTTGAAGCATTGCTACCAAGAAAACAAACCATGGAGATTGAATTTCCAGATAGGGATGTTCTTGCTCTTTCTACCAAACAATGGACCCTATACTTTGACGGATCCTACACACAACATGGTTCAGGTGCTGGCATTCTATTCATCACTCCTGAAGGACACACTATACCAAGATCATATAGGCTTATGTTTCCATGCACAAATAATGTGGCTGAATATGAGGCATTGGTTATAGGCATCAAAATGGCTATAGAAAGGAAAATCACAGAGTTAAAGGTCTATGGAGACTCACAACTAGTCGTCCATCAAATCAACAATGACTATCAGACAAAAGATGACAAACTACTACCCTACAAGCGAATGGTGGATGATTTCAAACAGTATTTTGTACACATCACCTTTGAACAAATACCAAGGTTGAACAACAAAGCAACTGATGCAATGGCTACAATCGCTTCACTACTACAAATTCCAGAGCAACAGAGTCGTTACGAGTTCCTGGTAGAGCAACTATTCTCCCCGGCCTATGACCACTCTGAATCCCATGTTATCTATGCCTTGACTGGTTCAGATTCTCCGTTATATGGACCAATATACGACTACCTCAAGAACAATATCTTAACCCATTGACCAATCTCATAACCAAAAACATAACTTTATCCGGCAAGCTGCCCGTTATACCCTTACTGCTGATACCTTGTATCGTCGAGGTCTAGATGGTACTCTTCTTCGTTGCCTTGATCGTAATGATTCTGATTCCATTTTACACGAGCTTCATGAAGGTATTTGTGGAACACATTCAAGTGGTACTACTCTTGCTAAAAAGCTTCTAAGAATGGGATACTACTGGCCTACAATGGAGAAAGACTCATATCACATGGCCAAGAAATGCCCTAAATGCCAGATCCATGGTAATCTGATACATGCACTAGCATAGGAACTACAGCCATTTACAACATCCTGGCCCTTTTGTCAGTGGGGACTAGACTTAGTTGGCAAAATTCATCCTTCATCTTCAAATGGACACAAGTTTATTATCACAGCAACAGAATACTTTACCAAATGGATAGAAGCAGTTCCCATGACCACAGTGACTGGGAAACAAATTGCCTCTTTTATCCTCAATTATCTAATTTGCAGATATGGTATTCCAAGTTCAATCATCACAAATAATGGATGACCTTTTAAAAACCAAGGTGTACAAGAACTATGTGAAAAATTCAAAATCCAACATCGATTCTCTACACCATACTACCCACAGGGAAATGGTCAAGCAGAAGCATCTAACAAGACAATACTGAAAATCCTAAAAAAAATAGTGAATGATGCTGGCAAAGAATGGCACATCCAACTCAATCTAGAACTTTGGGCATACAGAATCAGTATCCGCACACCTACAGGAGGAACACCATACTCATTGGTATATGGATCAGAAGCCATTTTACCTCTGGAAGTAGAAATCCCATCTCTCAGAGTCTCTTTGAAAGGTTTAATCCCAGATGAAGAGTATCGAGTTAACCGACTGCAAGAACTTGAACTATTAGATGAAAGACATCAGCATGCTTACACTCATCTCAAAGCATATCAGCAATGCATGTGTAGGAGCTACAATCACAAGGTCATCCCTTGCCACTTCAAAGTGGGTGACCTAGTCCTCAAAGAAAATCCAAGAAATTAGGAAGATCGAGAAAAGAAAGGGAAATTTGAACCTAATTGGTTGGGTCCCTATGTCATCATATCAGTCTATGGATCAGGTGCCTATCAACTAACAACTTTAGAAGGAGATGTGCTCGACGAACCAACTAACAACATCCATTTGAAGAAGTACTACACTTAAGTAACCTAGTGCACGAAAAAAGCAAAAAAAAGAAGTACAGTAAAAACAAATGGTGAAAACCTGGTAAACAGGCGCTCTTGTGAAGGAACAGCTCCTCTATCTATCTACATACCATTTTATCTGTATCCTTAAAAATACTATTAGCCATCGCCCGACACTTAGCACACATACATTCAGGACATACTTAGCGTAGTCACTATCTTGGTTTATCCATATATGTCCTCTTACCACATTCCACCATGGCTTGGAAATCACTGTACATATTCACATCAAGAGGCGCACTCAGCTAGGGGCATTAAAATCGTCAAAAACTTGCAAACATTCAAGACATCAAAACTATTTACAAAACTCAGAAGCATGGCATCCAACAACCAAAACTACACTTCATCGCAAAACAAAACAATTCACAGAAATAACAAGGATGGATGATTTTCTAAAGTACTAAATGTTGCATTATCGCATAAAAATCTTGACTATTTTTGCATTTTGAACTTTTTAATTATTGTATTCTCTTCCTTTTCTCACTAAATGCTTCAAAGCTAGAGATCATGGGGAACTTCCAATATTTCCTTAGTCTTTTGTCTAGGAGGCGATCACTTGTCCTGTGTGAATACTTGCCTCGAGACGTGATACATCGAATATCACTGAAGGCATGATTCCACTTCATGCATACAAATGATTTAATCTTGTCTATTTACGCAATACGCACTCAGGTTGTCCTGGTTCAATTATACCTTGACGCTTGTGCTATCTTGCAAAATCAAAACATCATGTAAATTTTTCTCAGGTCATCATGGTTTAATTATACCATTATGCTTGTATAAATTTTCAACATATCCTCAACAAATCAATGCTCAATGATGATACCTACAAAGAAAGCAAATAACATATGGTTGTAATAGGATGATAAATGCAAAATGAGGATGCTCCAAAAACATAGTTGCATATCATTTTAACATAGTTGCATATCATTTTAACATAGTTGCATATCATTTTACAATTAGTTACATATCATTTTAACATAGTTGCATATCATTTTTTACTTCGTTACATATCATTATCATACACAGATACATAGCATTAGTTGCATATCATTTTAACATAGTTGCATATCATTTTACAATTAGTTACATATCATTTTAACATAGTTGCATATCATTTTTTACTTCGTTACATATCATTATCATACACAGATACATTTCACAGCATATAAAATCATATATCTCATTTTCAAGATACATCTCACAAACATATTAAAAGCATACATCCTACATCATATAGTATATCATATATTTTAGCATTACATCATCATCACATAAAGAAATCACCCACATAACATGCATCTATATCAGCACACCACATGATCAAAGAAAATGGTGCCGTATATATATATATATATATATATATATATATATATATATATATATATATATATATATATATATATATATATATATATATATATATATATATATATATATATATATATATATCTCAAAATGATCAAAATGTACAAAATCTATCATCACTGTGTCCAGTACAAAGAATACAATGATCAAAAATACAACAAAGACCACATCTCTCAAGTATGGCTATCCCCTGATGGAGATGGTCTGGCTCCAGATGTGCCCACCCCTGGATCTCCAGGAGGGTCCTGTCTCGGTGGCCCTGTCACACCTCAGCTCTCAAACCACGACCCAGTATCTCGAGATCGACTGGATCTCGACTGTGTGAAGCTCTATACTCGATGATCCCTGGGTACCGCAGCCTCATAATGCCGCCGGTAGTACTCCACCTCCTGAGCTCTCAATGATAGCTCTCTCAAGGTGTCTCTCATCGGACCACCCGCTGCTGCTCTCTGCACACTGGCTGCAAGCTCCTTCGCTCACCCCCTCCTCTCTATCTCTATATCCCACTCAGTGGTCAACTGCGCAATCTGTCGCTGATATGTCAAAACCTGTGCCTATAGCTACTGTACATTCACCTGCAGGGTCCGAATCTGAGCATCCTCAATATGAGTAGGGACCCGAACCCGTAGCAGTACTTGTGCAGGGACATCCCCTCTACCTTTGCCTGTCCTCGGTGCTGGAGGTGGGAGCACATCCATCCTCCTCCTCTATGCTAGTCACCTTGCCTCATCAGTACCCCCCACTATAGCTAGCACCTCTCCCACTCTCCCCTCTCCACCGGCTCTAATAGCTAATCTGCCTCTCCCCCTGTCTATCACCGCCTGTCTAACTGCTCTCTCCACACCTCTATCTCCTCTCCTCCCTCTATCTCCCCTCCTCCCTCTCACTCCTCTCCCTCATCATCCTCCTCTGTCATCTCCATCATCCTCATCATCTCCCTCTCCCTCCTCATCATCATCATCTAATGTCAGTCGCATCTCCTCGGGATCAGATATCCTGGCCACCGCCCGCCCAGCAAACAATCTCGCAAACTCATCGAGCATGCCCGCATCCAAAATCTCTGGGGCATAATCCCATATCTGACTCGCCAAACTGATAAACTCTTCCACTGCCACCGTGCTATCAATGGTCATGCCCCAATAAGCTACATCCTACCTCCGTCATGCATATAAGCAAGCTCCCTGAGGTATACCCTGTTGTTGACCAAATTGTCTCAAAACTCTAGTCACCACAAACCTCTCAATGACAAATGGGGTCCTCCCAATCAAGTATCTCGTCATGAACACATAGGGCATCTCCAGCCCATCCTCCACCCACACCTCACATCCTGTATATGGTCGCCATGTGACCATATCGATGTCATCCAAAAATCTCCTCTAGTGCTCTAGTTTGCCCAGCTTTCACTAGACAACTAGAGCCCTGTATCCATAAGCATATGTGCCTCCAATGGGCCTATCTCTATCTGCTAATGGCCTCGCAACTGGAATGTGCTCCCAGCACCATACCTGTAAGAGCATCACGCCAGTTGATAAACTATTGTAACCGAGGTGTACCACCTCATGCAGGTCCCTGTACAGATGGGCTAGCATAGTCGATCCCCATGCAAATCTGTGACCCTATGTGACCATCTCCTCTAAAACCAGCCCCCATCCCATAGAGAATCCCTTTGACCTGTGATCAGGACAAAGGAATCCACCAATAAAACCTGCCAGTACTGATGGTAGTGGTGCATAATCCAGGTCTAGGAACTCCTGCCACGGGATCTCATATCCATAGACTGTCTCATCATGAAAAATGCAGCGAAGTGCCTCTGTACCACCCTCCTCTGACTGCTCATATGGTAGTAGTGCACCTACTACTGGTATGCACAGGATCCTATAACAGTCCTCTGGTGTGACTATCATCTCACCTGTGGCAAAATGAAAGGTGTTCGTGTCGCTATGCCACCTCTCTGTAAGTTCTGTAAGTAGCCCCCAGTTCATAAAGAACCAAGGCATATCCAATAGGGATGTCAACCCACATCTCTCAATGATATCCAATTCGGCCTGAGTCAACTACGGTATCAATGTCCACGGCCTCAAAAATCACTCCCGCAACTGAACCACACCCAATCACTCCTGTCAACAAGCAAAACAAATCCAATATCAGTTTCCACATCAAAACAAAGATATCAAAATCAAACTCACATCAACAACATGAAACAATTTGCTCATCTACATCAAGTTCAACATCCTATCATTTCATATCAACTTGTAACACAACTCAAGTTATCAAAAACCATATCAAAACTTGTAACACAAATCAAGTCTCCAAATCACATAAACTTGTAAAACAACTCAAGTTTCCCACCCATATCAGCTTGTAAAACAACTCAAGTTTCCAACCCATATCAGCTTGTAACACAAATCAGGCTTCACACATTGAACTTGAAACCAAGTGCAAAAACAAATCATATTTTGATCAAAACAACACATTGATATCTATACATAACTTGACATATCACAAATCAAACAAGTTATATCGACACTCCTATTGGAAAAATCCCTAAAAATCATAATAGCACGACACAACAATTTCACAAATCAACTCATCTCACAAATTTTTTTTGTATGTGCTAAAACAGGTTCTCGCTGTGCTAAAATCCACCCACGCGCTAGGCTATTTTTCCTACGCGATAATCTATTTACCCCATGCGCTAGACTAACTCTACGCGCTAATCTTTTCCCCCCATGCGCCACCTAACCCACCCTATGTGCTAGAACCTATCCACGCGCTAACCTATACCTCGCTGGCGCTACCTATTTGACCCTATGTGCTAGGTCAACCTTATGCGCTAAAACCCCTTACCCATGCGAACCCCTGTGACCCCTATACGCTAGGTCTACCCTACGCGCTACCCTGTTGACCTGACGCACTACCCTACATTCTGCATGCGCTATTTTCACTCCCTGCGCTAACCTAGACTTTCTATGCGCTATGCTATTTTATTTCGGACGCAGCCCTAATATTCAGCTTCATGCGCTACCTAAATTTTCATATGTGCTACTTTGCGACTTTGAGGCGCTAAAACGCTAAAACCGAATTTCAAAAATCAAAAAATGACCAAAAATGACCAAATCATAAATCAAAAAAGGGTCAAAAGTGTTCACTTACTAGTGGTCCATATGCGGCAGGTCTCTGGTACCTCTGAATGCGCTCAAAACGATGCTTGGAATACGGAATAGGCATTTTGACTTCAGACCAAATTCTCTTTCTCCAAAGTCAACAATGCACAAATGAATCAAATCAAAGCACTTTTCCCCTTTTATAGGAGGAAAAAGAAATTAGGGTTAGCAAACCGGACATGTAATGTGGTCGCGGTCTCCCTTATACCCTAAAATCTATAAATTATCGGGAGATGAATCAATTTTAACATTTCACATAGACAAAATCATACATACCCCACACAAATCATCAAATCCAATCAAAATTTTCAAAATATAGATTCATCTCCCGAGGGGGCATCACACATCAAATCAAATCTGGGGCACAACATGAAAAATAAGAGCAAACAAATATTCCATTTGATCATAAATCACGATAACACATCATTTTCTTTGAAATAACATGTGCACACACGTCACTTCAAAGAGGGGCAAAATGAAGACATGTAAAAATGACCATATTCCTAAATGAATATTTTATGTTCATTTATCTATTTAATTAAATTATCCACATTCCTCTATTTAATTAAGTAAATTACTCAATTAAATTCACTATACCCATTTAATGAATAAATCATTTTATTCAATTAAATCCCCCCTATCCACTTTTAATTAAATTCAAATTTAATTAAATAGTTATCCTAAATTAAATAAATCTAATTGCAACCAAATTGAATGAAATTCATTAAATTCAATTAAATCCTATTATCCCTCCATCCACTTGCATTTTCCTACATCTCCCACTTGCATTCTAAAACCTATTTCTAATCCCTTCTAGACTCTTCTAATCACTTCTAATTAGCCTAACCCATCTTCTAAACTTTGTCACATCCCTAAGCAAGGGGAGGTCACTTCTCAAACCCTTAAAGTCTTTGATAACCATTAAAGGCTTCAAGTCTTCAACCACTTAATTTTCTAAAGTCTCCCAAACCATTAATGGTTAATTCAACCCTCTTACATGGTTAGAGACTTTTTGCCTAACTTAACCTTCATCCAACCCAAGGGTCTCATCAAGCCTTTAATGCTTTGACCATGATTATCTCTTAATCATTTGCACAAGGGTTTATCCTTGGATTAACTCCTAATCCAATGGGTAAGCCTAACTTAAGCTTAACCCTTATCTCTAGATAACCATAAGGTCTCCTCAGGCATTTAATGTCTCCAACCCCTTCTCTCAACCCAACCCTATGTTTACATTTGTCACCATTTCATTGGTGCAAATTGCAAACATAGATTCCCAACTTTCAAACTCAACCCTTGATCAACTCTTTCCATCCTGACCATCCATTGCCCTATTTTTGCTATAAATAGAGCTCTCATTCCTCCATTTTTAGAGATCAATCCAAGTTTGTAGTATCATACTTATGCTCAAATACATTCAAGCTTTCATATCATTTTTATGCTCATCATTTTAGCCTCTTTTAATTAGAAATTAGTCTAAATATGCATGTTTAGAATACTTTCTTTATCATTTAGCTCAATCATAGACTAAATATATCATGTTAGGATAGTATTCATACTAACCTTGTCATCTTATAGTTAGTTTATTGCATTTATAGTATCATGCATAGCTTAGGATGCATCTCATATTAAATCAACAAAAAGCATCCCTCATTCTTGCATTTGCCATCCCTAAACCATTTTGCTCAGTGATCTGAGAGCAAAAATGTTGGTTTGAGGGACATTGTAAGATAGAGAACCATGGGACCAACCTTGGGAAGCTGAGTGATTCTTCATTACTCCATAGCTTGCACCAAGAAGTCATGTGTGTGTGTGAGCAAGGCTCCATAGAGCTCCGTTTTTCACATATTGAATTCTATCGACCCACTTTTCCCGCATACAAGAGGTTGGTTATCCTCTACCGAAGCCTTGTCTACTTTCTTCCTTGGAAACCTTCTGAATGCAAGAGGTTGGTTATCCTCTGTATCAAAATTAGGAGTTTTGATTGTTGCTATCCTCTCCACCTTAGGAGCACTATCTGCTACCGGTTGTTCTACCAATTTAGATCCAGAACCTAGTTCTGTATCAATCTGGTGTATTACATTCTGAACAAATGCAGACATTTTATCAATTTTCTTTTCTCTCCTCTTCTTATTGAAACTAATTTTCACTTCTAAAGCCTTCTCCCCTACAGTACCAAAATGTTAAACTTTGTCATCCAATGGTGCATCAATTAACATCTTTTCATAACGTTCCAAAATACTATCATCAACTTCATATCCCAACTCGGTGACCCAAATAGTTCTTGGTTCCATCACCTCCATAAGTGTTTCATCAGTTTTAACCATAAAACAAATTTCAGTGGAATATTTCTCCACAATGTGTTTAGATATTCTCTCCCTCTGTTGCATGTTCTCCTGAAATGTTTTGAAATATCCCCACAATTTGTTTTCCCTAATACTACCAAGACCGGTGATTGCATTTTTTATTTGCATACCTACTGGTATGTCATGAGCCCAACACTTCTTTCCCACACCTAGTACCTCACTCATGAAATATAGCATCAAACAGACAATAAGGTTGCCAAACCAAAATGTACCTTTCTTAACTCCTTTAATTTTGACAAGATTAATCATTAACACACTTCTCAACCATTCACAGAGATCATACTTTTCATTATTTCTCAACATCTGATATACAACATGGATGCAGGAACTAGAAATAGAGTTCAATCCACTAGATTGAGTTACCTTGTATCCAATGATCGTGCTGGAAAATTTCACATCAGTATCAGTAATTGTGTTGACCCTCATAGATCTTCCATCATGGGTTACACCAGTGAGATTGTCAATCTCAGTGTTGGAGATCTTCTTCCCTGGTTCCTATCCAACTTTAGGTAAGATAGTCACCGCCTAAACTGCTTCACGAGTGATCATGTGAGGCTGATCCATCAAGATGAATTCATTGTGAACCCTACTCAGAACATATCTAATTACTTCATCTTTGAATTTTGGGATGTGCAGTATTCCGATTGACCCTAGATCCTCAATGATTTTGTATTCTGGCTTGATTGTTCTGGAGCTGCCAAGTATCACAAAATGATACTTTCCTTTGATTTCATCAGTGCCCAAATCCTCCAAGATGCAATGAATGTAAGCCTTAACATCTTCTACATACATTATGCCATCAAGAACCCTAGAAAATACGCATATTGAATCTTCCTTCATATAAATCCAGGGAACTTCCTTGAAAATGGGTCGGAGCCTATCCTTAACCTCAACAACAGTAGTATTCGCAATAAAAGTGGGAGCAGATGATGATTTGGATGTCATTTCTAAGAAATATCTGATTAATGATTACTAGATGAAAGATTTGATCACTCCTCAGATAACTACTAGAAATATTTCAGAATGCTTCTGCTCACTCGAGTGCTGGGTGAGTGAAAATGAGATCACTTTCCCTATTTATCGGTGAGTAAACCCTAATCCTTCACTATAATAAATGCTTAGTGATATGCCCTACCGAATGTCAGTTTCACAATTAATGCCAAATAAAATTCCATCAAATATCACTCTCCAGATCTCTTCCAAGATCTCTTCTGGGGAATAAGCTATATTTTCAATGAATTTGCCAACCTCAAAGGCGTATGCCTTAGTTACCAGTTGAATTGCCTGCTGGTGCAGGAATGCTCTATTCAATGGATGGAGTAACTGGTGCAGTTACTGGTGTAGTAGCATCTACACTTGGTTCTTTAGATTTTCTAACCCATCTCTTGGTGTGATCCTTTGGTATTTCATCTACCTTCTGTTTTCCCTTCTCATTTGATTTATCATTGTTAACCGATGTAGTTTTGCTTCTACAGTACTTAGCAATATGACCTATTTTGTTGTATGCATAACATGTAACATTGTTCTTTTGAATTGCTTTGTCATATCCGGTGTTATTCCTTGACCTACATTTATTAGCCAAATGTGCAAATTTTTCACATGCATGACACTTAACATTCATTCTACCATCGTTAGATTTATGACCATATTTCTTACAATTTGTGCATTGTTTGGGAACTGAATGATAATTCTAATTTGCTCTATTTCTACATTGTCTAGCCATATGCCCAAATTTATCACATACAAAGAATCTACCATTGAATTTGTAAGCATACCAGTTGTTTGATCTTCATTTGCAGTACCAAAGCTTTCATCTTGTACAAATCCAAGTCCTCTAGAATCTTCAATCTGCCTTTGTCTTTTTAGTAAATCATCCAACTATGCAACACTAATTCTGAATTTTTCTTTATACTCACTTGCAGTAGTCAGATCATCTCTTAGAATTATTATTTGTCTCTCCAACTCTTGTTCATTATTCTGAGATTGTACCAACTCATTTCTCAACATATCCATGACCCAATCTTCCACATTCTTCGGATTTGTTTTTCAGAGATACAACAATGTTTTCTTCCTTCTTCTTTCTATCTTCAATCTCTTTAGACATCCTCATAGCTTTTGACATTGTTCCTTAAGTGCATTTTTCTCCTCATCATCCTAGTTTTGCAAAAGTTCCTTCCTCTTAGCTTGTGTTGATGATAACCTTTCTTGTAGAATAAGAATGAATTCATTAGAAGAATTCAATTCATCTTGCAACTTTAAGTTCTTCATCCTTTCAGCATTATAATCCTCAAGAGTCATCTCAAGTTGCTTTTCCATAGCCATGTTCAATGATTTCAATTTTAGGATCTTCCTCAAGCTGTTAAACTTCCTCCAATGCACCAAGCTCTAATACCAATTGCTGGAATACAATGAATCCAAGATCACTAAGAGGGGAGGGGTGAATGATTGTTCTGCCAGTAATATAAGATTTTTCCTTATTAAAACATAAGCATATAAACCGGTAAATGAAGAAACATATAACATGAAGTAAATAAACCAACCACATGAATGAACACCATAAAACATAGAATTTATACGTGGAAAACCTCAATGAGGAAAAACCATGATGGGATTTGTGACCCACAATATCAATTCACTAGCCATATGAAAGATATTACATAGCATGGGGCCCTACACATGCAGGAAGGCACACTGCCTAGAGCACACTGCTCAACACAAAAGAGTCTCACTGACTACAAGCTTCTGTTGAAGTAAAATAATAACAATGAACTCAGAAAATACATCTACAATGCCAAAAGGAGTTCTGGTTAAAGTTGTGTGTTGAACACAAAGTACCACTGAGAGGGGGGTGAATCAGTGGTTCCTACATCTTTTTCTTTCTCTGATCTAACTTGAGAATATTAAATTTGTACTTAATCTCATAAACAATCAAACAGGTAATATAAGAGAGAAAGCCAAAGTGACCATGCACACACAACCAACTCACAACACCAGATTTACGAGGAAAACTCAATATGAGAAAAACCTCGGTGAGAAAAGTTACTGAAGTCTACTGCTCCAATCTAGCCTCAAAGGTAAAACATAGATTTAAAAAGATTTTGGGAACCAACCCAAGGAGCACCAACCCCTGCACTTTTAGGGCACCAACCCAGGGAGCACCAACCCCTGCACCAAGCACCAACTTGGTGATGTACATTGAAATACTAATTGAATGCAATTAAGGCTACTTGCTGCAAATGAATTTTGCAACTCTTGAGTCAATTAACTCTTTGTTATCTTTCTCTCCTTTTCACATACAATCTCTCAGTACACTATATCACACTAGGATGTTGCCTGCACTACCATGCCTTACCGGTTAGGCTCAACTGCCCAAGTAAGAAACTACCGGTAGAAACCTCTTACCAATCTTTTTGCTAACTCAGACAGTAACTTGATCAAAACCCCTCCTCAAGTTTTCTTCTCCTCTCAACTATCTCTCCATAGTTCCCTTTTCTTATAAGATGAGTTCCCGCCAAAAAGTAAATTAAAAAACCAAGCAATTAGGGTTCCTTCATCATCCTCAAGGCAAATCAAATCTAATCAGATCTTGCAAGATCTTATCACCTTGAAGTCCATCTATTCATCTCTGTTCTTTTCATGCCTTTTAAGACATGTTTTACAAACAAGGGAAGCATGATCCTTCATATAGATTTGCATCTGTCAAATTACCATTAATGCTTCTGTTGTTTCCTTCTCGAGGTATTCTTTCAATCTAATCTTTTGGCTTCGATCCAGGTGCCAACTACTCCCCTGATCTTCCTATGTCATTCCTTCTTCCTTGAGCCGCAATCAGTTTGATACAATCCCTTGAATTGTCGTTCCTTCATTAATGGCAAATATCAGTTTCATCGACCTTGTGGATGAAGCTTCACCAAGCACACCCTACTTGCCACCTCAGCTTCACACGACATCACACTAATCAAGACATGACCTTCCAATGTTCGGTCAATTCAACAAAACACATACCTATAAAACCCTTTGCCACTAGAGTGTACTTCACCTATTGATCGGTATAGCATCCAGTACTGGTTGCACATCTTAACACTCTGCCTCTTCATCTTTAACCAAGCAAGCATCTACCATGCTCAATCTCCACCGACATCAATGACAACTAAGTGCCAAAATGCCAACAATCTCCCCCTTTGACATTGATGTCAACTTCACACAGTCCACTCCATACCGGTACATTCTCCCCCTTTGACATAGTGACAAAGGGTACGTGGGCACTCCCCCTTTGATCCACACAATGCTCCCCCTGAGTCACACAAACCTTCCTAGGAAGATGATACAAATCCCAACTTGTGTCAGAGGTATTCAAATGTTCTTACCAATAGTGGTTTGGTGAAAATGTCTACTACTTGATCACCAGTAGGAACATAGTCCATTCTTACCTCTTGTCCTTCAACCTTCTCTTTGAGGAAGTGGTATTTGATTGTAATGTGTTTTTTTTTGGAATGCATGACCGGATTCTTTGCTATGTTGATTGCACTCAAATTGTCACACCGGATGAAAATGGGATTAGTGATATCCACTTGGATATCTCTGAGAGTCTGCTTCATCCAAAGCACTTGAGAGAAACATGTAGCAGCAGTAATGTATTCAGCTTCAGCCATAGATAGGGAGACTGAGTCCTTCTTCTTGCTATGCCATGAGACGAACCAGTCGCCCAAAAAGAATACACCACCGCTTGTTCTCTTTCTATCATCAATGCACCATGCCCAATCAACATCAATTTATCCTTCCAAAGTAAAATTTTCCTATTTAGGATACCATAAACTATAACTAAGTGTTCCTTGTAGATACCTAAAAATTTTGCTAATAGCATTCATGTGAGACTGCTTTGGTACAGCTTGAAATCTGGCCACCATGCATACTGCCTGAACTATATCTGGTCTTGAAGAAGTTAGATATAATAGACTGCCTATCATGGATTTGTACAAAGTCTGATCCACTACCAGTGATTCATCATGCTTACTTAATTTGGTGCCAGTCACCATGGGAGTATTTACTAGTTTGCAATCTTCCACTAGGAATTTCTTCAACATCTCCTTTGCATACTTGACCTGTGAGATAAAGATTCCTTTATCTTTTTGTAGTATTTGCAGGCCAAGGAAGTAAGTCAATTCACCAAGCATTGACATCTCAAATTCTGACTGCATCTAATCAGCAAACTCTTTGCAGAGAGTATCCTTGTTGCCACCAAAAATGATGTCATCTACATACACAACCACAATAATCATGCAATTCACATCTTTCTTTATGTACAAATTACTGTCAGCACTTCCCTTTTTGAATCCCCGCTCCTTTATATACAGATCTAATCTTGAGTACCATGCTCTGGGGGATTGCTTTAGACCATAAAGAGCTTTCTTTAACTAACATACAAAAGTTTCATCATCATGCAGCAGAAATCCTTACAGTTGCTACATGTATACTTATAAATTTCCATTTAGAAAAGCATATTTTACATCCATTTGGTACACTTTGTAGCCCTTGTAGGCAGAGTAAGCTAGGAACATCCTAATTGCTTCTAATCTAGCCACCGGTGCAAATGTTTCTTCAAAGTCAATCCCTTCTACCTGAGAGTATCCTTTATACACTAGTCTAGCTTTGTGCCTCAAAACCTTACCTTCTTCATTCATTTTATTCCAGTAGACCCACTTTGTGCCAATAATGTTCTTGTCTTCCGGTCTAGGGACTAAATCCCAAGTCTTGTTCTTCTCAATCTGGTGCATTTCTTCTTCCATGGCATCCATCCATTCTTGTCTCTTGCTAGCCTCAATGAAAGTTTTGGGTTCAACTTCAGTCATGAGGCATAGGTTGACTTGTTCATCATTTTAGGAAAGTCTTCTTCTAGTTTGCACACCATCACTCTTATTTCCCAAAATTTGTTCTTCCAGATGATTCAACTGTACATATCGATTGGGAACCTTTTGAGGTGCTGCCTCTGGTTCAGTATCAGACTGAACTTCAATATTTTCATCATCGGAGTCATCATACCAGTTAGTGTATGGTTGACATCCTTTGTGTATATTCTCATCAACTCTTACATGCACACTTTCAACAATTCTTCTTAGTCTTTTATTATAGAATTTGTAGGTCTTGTTGTTTGACGAGTAACCAAGGAAGATCCCTTCATCACTTCTAGAGTCAAATCTTTCCAAACCATCCATATCTCTCTTAATGAAGCATTTGCTTCCAAAAACTTTGAAATATTTGACTGATGGCTTCTAGTCATACCATAATTCATAAGGTGTCATCTTTTTGTTTGTTCTTAACTAAACCTGGTTCAAGGTGTATACATCAGTATGAACAACTTCTTTCCAATAAGTATCTGGTAGGCTAGCCTCATTCAACATAGTTTTGGCCATCTCCTTGACTGTCTTGTTCTTCCTTTCTACCACATCATTTTGTTGTGGTGTTCTAGGAGTATAGTATTGCCTTCTAATTCCATGTTTTTCACAATAGTCTTCAAATTCATCTGATGTGAACTCTCCACCCCTGTCTTATCTTAGACATTTTAATTTGTACCCACTTTACTTTTCCACCATCTTCTAAAAGATCTTGAATCTTTCAAATGCTTGTGATTTATCTTGCAGAAAGGTGACCCATGTCATCCTTGAGTAGTCATCAATGAAAAACATGAAGTATCTTTCACCGGCAAGGGATCTTGTTCTAGTTGGACCACATAGATCTGTATGCACAATTTCAAGTGGCTTTGAGGTGTTGTGCTCCTTTGTCCTAAAACTTACTCTTGTTTTCTTTCCTTTTAAACATTCATCACAAAATGTGTTTACTAGCTTGATAATGGGTGGAATATTTCTCACACATCGCTTTTTGCTTACTATAACC
The DNA here is from genome assembly GCF_030272615.1 of Cryptomeria japonica. NCBI lineage: Eukaryota > Viridiplantae > Streptophyta > Pinopsida > Cupressales > Cupressaceae > Cryptomeria > Cryptomeria japonica. The sequence continues at coordinate 668,463,750 of NC_081412.1, forward strand.
AAGTTATCAAAATTTATGTGGCCTAATCTTTTGTGCCACAATCAACTTTCATCTACTTGTCCTAACATATATTGAGAATCATAGCATTCCTTCATATTATAAACATTTCCATCAGTTCTCTTTGCTTCTTCCTCCACTTTGTCGGTACTATCTTTCTTTATTTGACAACCAGTTGAGTCAAAACTGAATTTGTAACCTTTGTCACACATCTGACTCACACTTAGTAGATTATGTTTGAGGCCTTCCACATAATAAACATCATGTACCTTCAGTTTTTCATCAATTCTTAGTGTTCCTTTTCCCTTTATTTTGATGGAGGGATTGTCTCCAAACCATACCAATCCACCATTCCAATCTTCACAATTTATGAATTTTCTTTTGTCCCCTGTCATATGGTTTGAGCAACCACTATCTTCCACCCATAGATTTTTCCTCTCAACATGCAAGGCAGTCTGCACTAAGAGACTTGATTCTGCCTTTTTCTTTTCTTTTTCAACCCAAACCGGTTTGATTTCTTATTGTCAACTCCTATATTCTTCTCAAGTTCAGATATCAGTCTTTGATCAGGAATTTCCTTCACTTTCTTGATCTTCTTGTTTCTGCATAATTTGGCTATATGTCCAAATTCTTGACAGTTATAGCATTTTATGTTTTCAATAAAGGAAGCACCCTTAATGCTATTGTAGGATATCGGTTGGTTCTTCCTAAAATCAAACTCTTATGTCCATATCCATTGTACTGATAGCAAACAACATTCATATCTCGAAGTGTATTAAATGAATTTCTAGTTTCAAAATTCATAGAGGGTTTATTGTTTAGCCTACAATCAGCTATTTTGTGTCCAAATTTATTACACCGGTAACAGTAAACATGAAAATTTGATACATATCGGTCGTGTTGTCCTGGTCCTGAATGGAACTACCTCATTGGGGGTCTTCTGCTCATGTTGTTAAATCTGGTGAATCCTTCTCGGTCAATCTTGGCATTTCTCCTTGGATCTACAAATTTGTGCATGAAATGTGACCTCTGGTTCATTTTTGTATACTGGTTTCGGTGCCAATTTCTAACAGCATCAGCATATGTCTTTTTGTCGGTTTCCTTGCCTATAGTGAATGTCTTCTTTCTTCTCCTTTATTTGAAGAAGTGTGTTAGGATTAATGATAGTCCCAAAGATACTGAGAGGGGGGGGTGAATTAGTATCTAACCGGTTAAAAAAATATTTGACCTTATTAAGTATTTTGCATTCCAAACCAATGTACCGGTAAATAAGAATTAATGTAGTAAATAGGAACAATAAAGATAGCATAGAAAACACACCATAACACAAGATTTTTAACAAGTAAACCCGGTGTGGGAAAAACCTCGGTGGGATTTGTGACCCACAATATTCACTCACTGGCCAATGAATGGATATTACTTACAATGTGGTGCCTGCACATGTAGGAAGGCCAACTGCCTAGAGCTCACTACTCAATTTACAAAATGGAAGTCTCACTGACTTACAAAATGGATTATGAGAATCCAATATAAAGTACTACTACAATTCAACATCTGCTATGCCAGGTTCATTACCGGTTTAAGCTCAAACTATAACCATAAACCTTATACAAAATTTGTCTTAATATTTGCTCATTCCATCTATCTATCCTCTCTTCTTACATGTCCAAATGATTTACAAGAACTCATACATATATATGAGTCTAATACAATATGCCATGTCGGCTTTACAAAATATATTTACAATTAAATACAATAAACAAAAGTTTGTTCCTGTCGGCTGGGGTGTTGGTATGCATTGTTGCTGCTACCGGTGAAGTGCCTATCAGTGGTTTACCAAATGAATGCCACAAGGTTTCTTGAAGGTTTCCATCAATGACAACACCTTCAATTCTCATTAGAGTCTATAATGCCAAGAACCTCCCCCTTTGGCATTGATGGCAACACTCATGAGAAAAATCCAAAAGTTGTTCTAAAAAGTGAAATCCAAAAATTTACCAAAAATTTTTTCTCCCCCTGAGCAGATGATCTCTTCTGATTAGCCATTTTTCTCTATCCACTACTCCCCCTTTGACATCAATGACAAAGGTTGTCAAATGAGTGCAAAATTTCACCTTGAAGTTTGTAACCGGTTGGTTACAATTTGAAATATGTCAGCCAAAACCCAGTTTAAACTCTGTATAAATCTGTTGATGTCAGTCATGGTTGCCTCAGTTCTTTGGATTATACCGGTGAGATGATGCATATTCTCCTCCAGTGATCTTTCTCCTTGAATTAATGCCTCGGAGATCTCTTTCCTTAGAGAGATAAGGTTGTCTAATTTAGGACTGAGTTTGTACTTAAGCTCTTTGGCATTTGCCTTCATCCTTGCTGTTTCTTTTTCTAATTTCTCCAATTTTTCCTCAAATCCTACTATCTCTTGCTCAATAACTAATATAGGTTTGGATGAACCAATAATATTATCAACTATATCATCTATCTCCTTTTGTACTTGTAGACACTCAAAATTGTCATGTCTAATTAAATAAATATTTTATTTATTTAATTATCTAAGCCTAATTCTTCTATTAATTAAATAAAATTTTTTATTTATTTAATTAATTCATTTATCCTCTTCTAGCCTTATTTCTCATTTAAATAAATACATTTATTTATTTAAATTATCCCTTTCCTAAATTAAATAAATATTTTTTATTTAATTGTCCTACTTCTTCTATTAATTAAATAAATCTTTATTTATTTAATTAATTCATTATCTTTTTCTACCCATGACACATGTCATTCATCTCTTATTTTCTACACTACCTACCTCTTTCATTATTTTATTATTTCTTATACCTACCCTCTAATCCTAGCCGACCTCTCTTTTTACACCTCTCAATCTTAACCCTCCATTTCATATTGTGTCTTCTATTTAAGGAGATGCTTCCTTCATTGTCAAACCCTAATCACTCATGCTAATAATCTTTCATGCAACTTGCTACACTACGATCCTACTTGCAACCACATTCCGTTCTTTATTGAGCTCTTGTGCATACAAAATTCTGAGAGCACATATATCAAGCAAGATCAATGGAGATAGGAAGAATGGAGATCAAAACCCTATTGGACATGTGATGGTATAATCTTTGTGATTTTTGAGTTATTTTGCATTGTCTTAGGTTATCTTCATATGTTATGGTGGATCTTTGTTCATTGTTAGGCTAGGGTTTAGTGGTTGAATTCATTTAGCCTTTCAATATTGTTATTATTGTTATCCATTTTCACCATATACATTTTGGCACGCCCGGTGGGACTCTTGTCCCTTTGCATTTAACATTTTTGTTGCAGATTTTGCATTTTTGAAGTTGCAGATCGGATGATTTCGACGACATTTTAGGTTTTTTCCGCGTCTGCGAGTGTTCGGATCGCGTTTTTGTGTTTCAGAAGCGTCTGTGATATCGTGAATCGCGCCTGTGTTTTTGCCAGATTTTTATTTTTTGCAGGTTTCTGGAATCGCGTCTGAGAATTTTAATCGCATCTGTGACTGATATTATCGCGTCTGTGTTCGGAAGTCGCATCTGTGAACTACAGAACCGCGTCTGTGTAGTTCAGACGCGTATGTGTCTGGTATAAAGGCGTCTGTGTTTTCTGTTTTGCAAATTTTTCAAGTTTCTTTGATTCGGGTTTTCGGATTTTGTACTTAGGGTTTCAGATCTGGTTTATTTTCGGCTAACCTTTGCAGATCTAGCTAACCTGGTTTGTGCAGCTTGCTTTGGAGGCAAATACGTTTTTGTTGAAGGCCCTTTTTTCACAAAGTCTTTTTGGGTTTTCTAAAAATTTACCTAACTTGTGTGCTTGCAGGAAGGGGTTATCATTTGAAACAACCCAAACTACTAACAATTTTGTTGCAGGGCCTTGGCTAGGGTTTTGTAATTTTTTTTGTGTGCCTTGTTTTCATAGCTTAGCAAACACTTCAATTGGTGCACTAAAATTGAATCATTGTCTTTTGTGTCTTGAGCAATAGGCTCTTTTTGTTTACTCTTTAGAGGGTCTGTCTTCCCGTGTGGTCATTAGGACTACTAGTGAGAAGAGAACGACCCAAGTGGTAGCGAGGAAAACCCACCTCATCCGAACCACTATAATCAAATGTATTCATGGTGAAAACTATGAATAACGTGTGCTGATTAGTTCATACCGACACTATGTCTCCCCATAAACCCGTTTGATCAAATTTATTTGATCATTTGTAGGGTGTAACCCCTACTGGCTGGGAGCCTTCTGTATTTACAGAGCTGAAAGTGTCGCATGTATGGCCACACGAGCGGATGCCCTTACTAGCACCATTTTGTTTTAGAGGCCCAAATCCTTCTAGTTGTTGGGGCAGGAGGTCGGACCTCTGGTAGCGGCCCACACACATACGGTTCTTAGTAGAGATACAAAGTTCGCCATGGGGAGTTTTCATGGGGACTGATGCTTGGCTGACCCGAGAAGTGAGTGCCGAGGGTGGAGCCAGTGAGGTCAAGCATCTAAGTATCCGCTCTGAATAGCGTAGCCTCGGGGGTAAAACCCCATGTGGGATCAACAACTATTGTCCTGGCCAGCCATAAGAATTGTGCTTGACTTATGCTAAACACTCAAACATTCAAAACAAAAAAGCAAAACATTGTGTCTTTTGTGCCTTCAAGTGTATGCAAAACTTTTTACATCAAGCGACACACTTTCTTGGAGTCATTTTGGATTCTAAACACTAGCAAACATTGAGTCATCAACACTGTGTCCTCTTGTCACGAAAAACAGTCGAACAATCAGATTTGGTCACAGCAAAACAAATTCACAGATAGGAAAGAGTGCACTAAGGTTACAGAAACGCGTCTGTGTCTGTTCAAACCTTGTCTGTGTCGGATAAACGCGTCTGTGAAGTATAGAATAGCGTCTGTGTTTTTATCAGCGTCTATGTCGAACAGAGACACGTCTGTGTCTGGGAATCGCGTCTGTGAAGTATACAGGAGCGTCTGTGTCCACAATTGCAAAAAACTGTTACAGTCCCAGCAAACATCAACAGGAAAATCTCATAATCATGTCTGCATTAAACAGAGTAGCGTCTGTGTCTTAAAACCGCGTCTGTGAAGTATACAGAGGCGTCTGTGTCAGGATTTGAAAATTTTAACAGTCAAACAAACAAAGAAAATCAGTTTCGGCATACTTGAGCTTCCTAGGTTGTCTCTTCAGGTTTCATTTAGCATTCAGCCTATCCTAAGGTCTCACACAGTCCATCATTGCTTCATACCTCATTTTACATTCATACTTGTCTAAAACTTGAGTCAAAAGGTCACTTGCTTGTCCTCATCATACTTTGTCAACACACTACATACAACAACACTTTGCTAAGTGGTCCCTCATCAAGGTTTCTTACCTTTGGGTCTCATTTGGTCTTACTTAGAGTCAAGGTTAGCTTACCTCATCAAGATAAACTATCCTCTCTTTGGAAGTCACACCTACTCTACTACTTACATACTTGGTCTTACACTTTGGACATTGCAAGTACACCTCGAGATTCATTTACACTCCATACAACTCTTGGTCTTCCATACTCTTTTCATTCTTCGTCTAGTCTCTCACATATTGGTCAAACACCTAGTTCATGGTTGAAACCCGCCTTCAAAAATCTAGGAGAATAGCTAAAGAAGCTCAAGAATCCGCAAACATGAGTTCTTATGAGTATGACAATGATCTATTCTACAATCCTGAGCACACTACATTACCAGACATGAATGTTTATAGAAACAATCCAAATGTGGAAAGCGCAAATGCTATAAACAACAATACTACACACAATGACAATGTTGACAACTCTTCAATACTATCAGCAGACATACAAGAATCTATAATGGATCCTCAATTCAATAGATTGGTTGAAGAGATAATGAGGAGAGATCATCAATACTTTCTAAACATGATGGCACAAAGTGGAGCCAAAATACCACATGATTTTGACTTATCTCAACTTATGGAAAGTCGACCCTCACAACAAGCTCAACCCAACATGGATCAAAGGAGACCAAATAGTGGAGGAAATAGAGGACCGAATATGATGCCTGAGTCACCATCAGTTTTGCTTCAAAAACCAGCAATCCCACATACACAAGCTCAAACATATGATACTTACATTCAAAGACCATCATGGAGGCCTTATGCTCAAACACATGCTCAAGATATGGGTCAATCAAGACAAGTGGATACACAAGGACATCCTCAAAATTTTGACACAAGGAGACCTCATGTCAAAATGGGGGGCAACACAATGGAAAATGAAAGACCTGTTGAATATGGTTTATACACACAAAACAGATATGGAGTCCCTCAACAAGAAATTATGCCAAGTGCTCCATACATGTCGCAACAATATAGACCTCCATATGGACATGTCTATGATCAGTATCATCCATATATGCAACAAGTTCCTCCTCAAATGGGTGTTTCAAACATGGGATATGCTACAAGAAATCCATCTCCTCCCAAAAATAATTTAGAGCAACAAAAGAAAGTGGAAGACATGGGCACATCAAAACCCACATATACTATGAGAGATATATGCCCTTATCCCTTCGATAAGAGCATTCCAATGCCTCCGTTTCCTCCGCACTTTGTAACACCAAAATTTGACAAATATAGAGGGAGAGGAGACCCCAAGGCACATATAAGACAATTCTTCACAGCTTGCATTGAGGTAGCCGCAGAAGAAACATACTTAATGAGGTTGTTCCCACAGAGCTTAGGAGATCAAGCGATGGAATGGTTTTCTCAATTACCTCCTGGTATTAAGTCATGGGGCGACTTGGCAGAGGCATTCATTCAACATTTCTCTTACAACATTGAAACAGATGTCTCAGTTACTACCTTGTGCAATACGAAACAAAAGGAAGGAGAATCTTTTGCGTCATTTTTACAGAGATGGAGAAACTTAGCTAGCAGATTCTCTTGTGAGATCCCGCAAAAAAAAATGGTGGAGATGTTCACACAAAATGTTAACAAGGCTATTGGCTATGATCTCAGAAAAGCTTGTTTGTCTACATTCAAGGATGTCATTGAAAAGGGCCTAGCAATAGAAAAGGTCTTAATTGAACAAGGAGTTATCAAACTATTCAAAGAAAACAAAGAGGACTTCAAAGGAAAGGACAAACCAAAATTTTGGAACAAGAACAAGAACACGGTTAATGATGGTGTTGTTGATGCCAATACAGTGAGACCAAAGTTCGTCTTTTCTGGATCAAGTTCTACCAACAATCAAGTGAACAATCAAACGGCTGCTAAACCACGAAGGAAGTACACTCCATTGGGAGAACCACTTGAATCAGTATTCAAAAAGCTTGTAGCAAACAAAGTGATCACGGTCCCAGATTTTCCTCCATATGAACCAAAGGTCAAACCGAATTGGTGGAATGATGATGAATTTTGCGAATTTCATAAGAGCAAGGGTCATAAGACAAGTAATTGCCATCGATTGAAAAACATTGTACAAGATCTCATTGACAGAGGAGATATTGAGATTGAGGGACATTCATCTAACCAAGAGCATGAGGTGTTTAAGGAACCATTCCCAAAACATGACAAGGGAAAAGGCAAAGTCACAGATGATCAAGCCAATTACACTAGAGCATCTTACAATTATGATTCCACTATCAATCACATCTCAATGGACAATCATATTTCTACCATTACTATCAAAAATAAAAATCCTGAGAATTCTTCTCAAAGACCCAAAATTGTCCTAAAAGGTGTGGGATCTTCGTCCGCATCTACCTCTGAATGTCATGTTACAACCCGTCGAGGTAAGATCACATTGCCTGGTGCCTCTACTAAGAATACCAATCTTTCATCTACCAAGCCTGAGTACGACCTTGTAGAGCAATTAGGGAAAACACCCGCACTCATCTCTATTCTTGAGCTCTTACGTATATCTCCTGCACATAAAGTTGTCCTTGACAAAACCTTGAGAGATACTGCTGTCCCTACTAATCTAAACGTGGACCAGTTTCAAGCCATGGTGGGATATTTATCCGTTCCACACTCCCTCACATTCACAGAAGCCGATGACGCCTCCATAAGTCAGCCTCATAATGCACCTCTACATATTGAAGCCTTCATACATAAACACCAAATAAAACGAGTCCTGATAGATGGAGGAGCAGGTCTTAATATTTGTACATTGAGCACCATCAGACAATTGGGATATTCTGACAAAGCTGTAAATTCTACAAACCAAATCACTATTAAGGCTTATGATGATGAAGAGCGTTCGTCCAAGGGTACAGTCATCTTACCACTAAGAATAGGACCAGTCACAAAGGACGTGGTTTGTCAAGTCCTGGATCTAGACCTCATGTATAACATATTGCTAGGACGTCCGTGGATTCATGAAATGAGGGCAGTCCCATCAACATACCACCAATGCATTAAGTTTCCTCATAATGGAGTCGAGGTAACGGTCAATGGTGATCCAAATCCATTCATATATTGCAATAACTTGAGATCACATACTGAGACTATCATTCCCAGCAATCGTGAGGCTACTCCTTCTTTAGCATATATTGATCCTGAGTCATTAAAGCCCTCGACATCCAAACAAGGTGAACTTAGAGCCAAGTTTCAAGACAAAGGCATGGGAGAATACACTCTAAATCAAACAATGTTCTTACGACAAGTCATGAACTCCCCCAAGGAATATGGGAGGCCACATCCTAATAAGCAAATCTCCATCATGCTACTCAAATGGGATCCTACCGTCTTTCAAAAATGGGGCGAACTAGAGGAAGAAAATTTATATAAAATGCTATATAAGGACGCTGAAGAGGATACACATGATCAAATTATAATACCCTGTGAGAACTATGGCAAAGGTTTCAAAATTCTGCAAAGATTCGGGTATGATGGAAAAAGTCCTCTTGGACTACGCAAAGAAGGTGTCATGGAGCCTTTACAACCTGAGCTAACTACAAGAAGGGAACGCTCCAAGGGGCTTGGTTTTCTAAATCCCAAGATTCACAATAAAAGAACAAAACAGATATGGCGAGTCAAAGTGGCTGAAGTTCAACAAGAAGATGACTATTCTACAGATTCCAACGAATGGTAATGGGGTTCAGACAAATCCTCCAGCGACTATGAGCTCAACGAGACATTTAGAGAGCCAGAGGAACCTACAGAGGAGGAGGAATTTTACAAGAAATTCAGAGTTGGCCAGGAACCGACCCACGAGGATCCCACACAGTCGTCGTTTCAAGGCCCTAGGTCAAGATCACATAGGATGAGGACACCTGTCCCTGAGGGTGCTACTAGTGATGATAATTTGGACTCACTCACGATCGAAACTGATGAGGAGAGTGCCATTGATGACCTCGATGACTATCTTGACATACCTGAATATAACCACATCTTCACTATTAGCCTTGCGAACTCTGAAAACACTAAAGACCTTCCCCTCGTTCACCCCCAACTCATTGACTGGGATCAGGATGGACCAGCACAGCTTGATACATTTCAAAATGACGAAGCTATTGTCGATTATCTTGGCATTCGCGATGATCTTCCTCTTGGAGACCATAAAGCAGGATACGCCATAGAGCTTAATAACATGGCATACTTTGGTGAGGGTGTCGGGCCTTCTAGTCGCAAAAATGTGAAAATAAAAACAAAACAAGGGTCTTATGGCGAAAACCACACTGTGGCGCTATCTAACTCTAAAAAAAGTAAAAAGAAAGGACGTATCTGAGGGTGAAAACCTCTCTGAGGCACCTGAAGATGGAAGGCTTGACATTCTCCCAGCATCATACGAGGAAAAATCATCCATGTTGGTAGAGGAGACTATAAAGACAAACATTGGTACAACAGAGGTTCCACATAACATATTTTTGGCTCAATCATTGACAGAGGCCGAGAAAGCAAGGTTCATAAGCTTCTTTAAGGAATGACAAGTCAACTTCGCATGGTCTTATGCTGATATGCCTGGACTAGACCCCGATTTAGTAATGCATCATTTAACAGTCAAACCGGGGGCAAAACCAATAAAACAGAAATTGAGGAAAATGCATCCACAAGTGGCATTATTAGTCAAGGCAGAGCTGGAGAAATTACTGGATGTCGGATTCATACGCCCAATTGATTATCCTGAATGGATTTCCAACTTAGTACCTGTTAGCAAACCAGATCGCAGCATCCGAATATGTACAGACTTCAGGGATATCAACAAGGCTTGTCCAAAGGACGATTTCCCATTACCAAACATTGATTTAATTGTTGATCTCACAGCAGGCCATGAGATGTTATCTTTAATGGACGGATTCTCTGGATATAATCAGATCAAGATTGCACCTGAAGATCAACATAAAACATCATTCACTTGTCCATGGGGAACCTTCTGCTGGAATGTCATGCCCTTTGGGCTGAAAAATGCAGGTGCCACGTATCAATGAGCTATGACTACTATCTTCCATGATCTCATGCATGTAATGGTGGAAGATTATGTTGACGACCTTTTGGTTAAATCAATAGACAGAAATACACACTTGGACATACTTTCAGTTTCTTTTGATAGGCTGTAAAAATACAAGGTAAGATTAAACCCAAAGAAATGTGTCTTTGGAGTAACCTCTGGGAAGCTCCTAGGATTCATTGTGTCTAAAAGAGGAATAGAAGCTGATCCAGCAAAGGTCAAGGCTATCTTGGACATGCCGCCACCCAAGAATATCAGTCAACTTTGGTCTTTACAAGGGAGACTCCAGTCCATACGAAGATTCATAGCACAACTTGCAGATAAGTGTAACCCTTTCCAGCACCTGCTACACAAAAACATCAAGTTCAAATGGGATGAGAACTGTCAACAGGCTTTTCAGGCGCTCAAAGACTATCTTTTGAACCCGCCAGTTTTGATGCCACCAATTCAAGATCAACCATTGCTACTTTACATATCAGCTACTCCAACAGCACTGGGGGCACTCCTAGCACAGCAAATACCTGACGGCAAGGAAAAAGCAGTTTACTATATCAGTCGCACATTGGTGGGATATGAGCTGAACTACACACCAATTGAGCGTGCATGTCTCGCTGTGGTCTTTGTTTCACAAAAATTACGACATTATATGCTTACTCACAAGACTAAGTTGATTGCTAGAATTGATCCACTAAAATATCTTCTCAACAAAGCTACACTTACGGGGCGGCTGGCCAAGTGGGTAATGATTTTGAGTGAATTCGACATTGAATACGTGGACAGAAAAGCCATAAAAGGACAAGAAATTGCAGATCAACTGGCAGATGCTCCCATGATAGATGATGTTCCTCTACAGTCAGAATTTCCAGATGAGTCCATTCTAACGATATCACCTGCAAAGCCATGGCAACTATACTTTGACGGCTCATACACACAGCACGGGGCAGGAGCGGGTATACTCTTTATAACTCCCCAAGGTGATTCTATACCAAAGTCATACCGCTTATCATTTCCTTGCACCAACAATATAGCGGAGTATGAGGCATTAACAACTGGGTTAAGAATTGCAGTTCAGTGGAAGATCCAAGAACTTCGTGTTTTTGGGGATTCTCAACTTGTCATCCGTCAAGCAACTGATGATTATCAAACAAAAGATGAAAAGCTAATGCCTTACAAACAACTGGTAGATGATCTGAAACAGCACTTTGCAAAGATAGAGTTTGAGCAGATACCAAGAGAACAGAATCGCGTTGCTGATGCCATGGCTACAATTGCTTCGCTCATTGATCTACCGCAAAATGAGACTCGCTATGAGTTCCTGGTTGACAACCTGCTGATTCCATCATATGAGATCACTCCTACGGAAATGATATGTGTTGTTGGTCCTGAATCCCAGTTATATGGTTCCATATTCACATACCTTCGCGACAATATCTTACCTCCCGATCTATCGAACAACCAACGCCGCACTTTCATTCGCCAATCCTCCCGATACGTTATCCTAGCTGATATCCTATACCGACGAGGTCTAGATGGCACCCTCCTTAGATGTTTAGAGAGTGACGAAGCTCAGATTGCATTACGAGAAGTGCACGAAGGGATATGTGGTCTGCATACTAGTGGTCCTACCTTGGCCAAGAAACTTATCAGGACTGGATATTACTGGCCTACTATGGAAAAAGATGCATACCAGTTTGTCAAGAAGTGTAAGCAGTGTCAAATTCATGGAGACCTTATACATGCACCAGCACAGGAACTACAACCACTTGCATCTCCTTGGCCCTTTTGTCAGTGGGGACTCGATCTCATAGGCAAGATTCACCCTCCTTCTTCCAATGGACATAAATTCATTATCATAGCCACAGAGTATTTCACAAAGTGGATTGAAGCCGTGCCTCTCACACAAGTTACTGGGAAACAAATCGCTACTTTCATCCTGAACTACATCATTTGTCGATACGGGATTCCTACTTCCATTATCACCGATAACGGGCATCCTTTCAAGAACCAAGATGTTCGTGAACTCTGTGAGCACTTCCATATCTCTCACCATTTCTCCACACCATACTACCCCCAAGGTAATGGCCAAGCTGAGGCATCTAACAAAACAATTCTCAAAATCCTTAAAAAGACAGTCGACGACGCTGGCCGTAACTGGCATGTCCAACTCAATCCTGCACTTTGGGCCTACCGCACAAGTGTCCGCACACCTACAGGAGCTACACCCTACTCACTTGTCTACGGCGCTGAAGCCATCTTGCCTATTGAGGTCGAGTTACCTTCTTTACGGGTCTCCTTGAGAAACATAATCAACGATGAAGACTACAGGGTCTCTCGCTTACAAGAACTAGAACTGCTGGAGGAACGACGACACACTGCTTTTAATCATCTCAAGGCTTACCAACAAAGAATGAGTCGCAGTTACAATCACAAGGTCAAGCCTCGCACATTTGAGGTAGGTGACTTAGTCCTCAGAGAGAACCCCAAGAATCAACAAGACAGAGATAAGAAGGGCAAATTTGAACCCAACTGGCTTGGTCCTTACATCATCACAGCAGTATATGGATCTGGGGCATATCAGCTCTCAACTACAGAAGGTGAACCCTTGGAGGACCCTATCAACAGCATGCATCTTCGCAGATTCTACACATAAGCTCTTTGGAACATCCTAATTCAAAAATACAAAAAAATCAAAAAATTGCAAAAATACAAAAAAATCAAAAATTTCAAAAATACAAAAAAAAAAATTATAAAACAAAAAAATTGAAAAAATTGAAAAATCCAAAAAAAAAAAAAAGTAAAGAGAAATAATTTCATCCAACGGTGAAAACCACTTCGGTGGCGCCCTGGGCAAGTACCATGGTGAAAACTGGGTCACCAGCGCCATGCGTAGGGACTTTGCTCCTCCCTCCTTCAGGATTCACTTTCATCCTTTCACTTTGCACACACTCACAACCTATTCGCTCACAATAAACTTACCTATTCCCATCATGGCTTGTTATTGATCTACCTAAGATTGGTTAGCCATCCATAAATCTCCCTTTTCACTCCCTTTCCATCCATAATAAATCAGATCCTATCTGTGACTACGGCCAATTCCTACGTCTAGTGATGGGTGTGGAACTGAGAACATCACATGTTTCGAGGAGTACAGTTTCTTCTAGTTTCCTTCAAGTCTATCCGCGCACAATCTGCAATAAAGCAGCATCTACATTGAAGATCCGCAATAAAGTTCCATCTTCTCCGCAATAAAGTATCAGTTTCATGGATTCAGTCAGTTTCAGATGAGACACAGCAGCAACAATGAGCTTCAACAAAATCAAATCTTTCAACAGACTCAGACAACATATGGTTCAGTGCTATCTATCCTTTTTGTGAAAGTGAACATTGTGACCACAATCGAATAAGACTTAAACAAGTGACAAGAGACACTAAACTTGAGGACTACAGTGGATGTTGGTGTCGAGTCTTGGTTTTCTTTTGTTTTCATTTTTTTTGGTGACATGTCTTTTAGCTTTTCCAGGATGTCTTTGACTAGAGATTCTATCTCCAGGATATCTTTGACTAGAAAGGCGAGGATGGGGTATCGTCACCTATTTGCATTTGCTGTCTGTGGATTGTCTTTTAGTAATGCTATGACTTGTCCAAGGATATGAGGACACTATGAGTCTAGTATGAACTGGGGCATTCCTTGTTTGTGACTATCTTATCTCCATGCAAACAGGTACAATGACTTTTTGGGTCGAACAAATGCCTCGATTGTCATAACTTATTCTGCCATAATAAAGCTCAATGATGATAACGCACAAGAAGCTCTTTCACGTTCATATCTTCTGTCTTCCATCCCCCTTTCTTGATTGACTTCCATTGTCCTTCTCGAGTCCGCATAGCCCGCTATCACGTGACTGAGTATGATGACACACCAAAAACATTTGCATTTCATATAGTTACACCTGCATCACCACATTTAAGCATTTCATACATACATATAGATATTACAATTGCATCACATCCTGCATACAACACATGTTAGCACATTTTCATTATGTAAATGATCATTTGCATTATCATATTCATTTGCATTACATACATTCACATTTGCATCATGCATCACATATACAACATAAAAGAATAAAAAAATATTGCATTGCATCATATAAGCATCCATATCATAAAACATGTATCACATAAGAACATTTCATCACATAGGTATGCATGCATGTAGCTGCCGCAAAAATGGATCATCTCTCATATATAATCAAAAGTGTCATGATACAATGATGTCAAAATCATATGGCTACAATCACCCGCAGGTGTCTACATCATTATACAAAATGGTACAAAATTGATACAGAGGAACTCACTAATCACTCCTGCCAACACTATTGGTAGTGCTAATCCTATCCATGTCATGGTATCCCATGCCACATGTCCCACCCTCATCCCTAGTCCTGGATCCTAGAACACTCGTCTCAGTGCATTCCTATCTCCATCTCGATCATAGGGTACTAACTCCCCATCGATCAATATCCATAGAATCCTATATACATCCTCCAAGGTGACTGTCATCTCACCCATCGGCAAATGCAAACTACAAGTCTCTGAGTGCCATCTCTCAGCCAGTGTAGTTAGCAATCCCATGTTCACCCGAAACTCAGGCACATACAGAATGTATCTCAATCCCATAACCTCAATAGCAATCCTGTCCTGAATCGACAACTCAGGTCACAACCTCTGAGTCGATGGGAATCTCTCCCGTGACTCCAGCATCGGCAAATACTCCTGCAGTCAAGCAACTCAATCATGTCAGTTATCGTGGCATTCACTGTTTATCACAAAATGCTACTCGCTATCTAAATGCACATAGCTATTTATCCTAGTGACACTCACTGTTCATCACAAAGTGTTGCTATCTATCCTAGTAGTACTCCCTGTTCATCACAAAGTACTACGTGTGTGACACTCACTGTTCATCACAAAGTGTTACTCACATTTGCACTCTCTGTTCATCACAAAGTGCTGCTCATATTTTAGTACTCCCTGTTCATCACAAAGTACTCTATCTTGGTACTCACTGTTCATCACAAAGTGCCTTGATATATCTTAGTCTTCCCTAGAGGACCTTCTTGAGTGTATCCTCTCAGCAGCTTATCCAATCGACAGCATATGTTCATCACAGAACTGCCGATTTGACCTGGAAGACATAAATGTGCATTTATTACATTACCTAGTATGCATTAATGACAACAATAAATGCATCAAAGTACGAGGAGGTTTTGTGGTACTCACCGGCTCTCCTGCCTCCGTTGGCCTCTAGAATCGGCGAACACGGTCGAATCTGTGAACAAAAGCCATCGTTGCTGACTGTTGCTGCTTTATTTTTGCTTTGCACTATGCTCTTGTGACGGTGTAGATGACAATGAGGATGTATTTTCCCCCGTGGTCTATCTTATAGACTGCCCTAGCTCTCATTTCCCGAGTCAGTCTTCCTTATCCCGTGACTTTGTCACTTTATCTGATCAGTCCATTCTATCTCGTCTTTCTTATCGAGAGATTGTCTGCAATCTTTTCAGACATTTTCATCCAATCTCTCGAGGGGGCATATAATTCCCATCCTGGGGCAACTCTGTATCAGTTCATCTTATCTTCTTTGAAACAACGCGACAAGCCGCATTGTCTCAAAGAGGGGCAAAATGTAGACACTCAAAATTGTCATGTCTAATTAAATAAATATTTTATTTATTTAATTATCTAAGCCTAATTCTTCTATTAATTAAATAAATTTTTTTATTTATTTAATTAATTCATTTATCCTCTTCTAGCCTTATTTCTCATTTAAATAAATACATTTATTTATTTAAATTATCCCTTTCCTAAATTAAATATAAATATTTTTTATTTAATTGTCCTACTTCTTCTATTAATTAAATAAATCTTTATTTATTTAATTAATTCATTATCTTTTTCTACCCATGACACATGTCATTCATCTCTTATTTTCTACACTACCTACCTCTTTCATTATTTTATTATTTCTTATACCTACCCTCTAATCCTAGCCGACCTCTCTTTTTACACCTCTCAATCTTAACCCTCCATTTCATATTGTGTTTTCTACCCATGACACATGTCATTCATCTCTTATTTTCTACACTACCTACCTCTTTCATTATTTTATTATTTCTTATACCTACCCTCTAATCCTAGCCGACCTCTCTTTTTACACCTCTCAATCTTAACCCTCCATTTCATATTGTGTCTTCTATTTAAGGAGATGCTTCCTTCATTGTCAAACCCTAATCACTCATGCTAATAATCTTTCATGCAACTTGCTACACTACGATCCTACTTGCAACCACATTCCGTTCTTTATTGAGCTCTTGTGCATACAAAAATCTGAGAGCACATATATCAAGCAAGATCAATGGAGATAGGAAGAATGGAGATCAAAACCCTATTGGACATGTGATGGTATAATCTTTGTGATTTTTGAGTTATTTTGCATTGTCTTAGGTTATCTTCATATGTTATGGTGGATCTTTGTTCATTGTTAGGCTAGGGTTTAGTGGTTGAATTCATTTAGCCTTTCAATATTGTTATTATTGTTATCCATTTTCACCATATACAGTACTCTTCTTATTTCCTTTTCAATGTCCCGTGAACAGATGTGGCTTGCATGTATCCCTGTACAGTTCCTTATACTCCAAAATTGTTGAATTCAGTGCCGATAAAAGTGTGTTAATGTGTTCCATGCACTTCTTTATTGTTTCCTCAAAGAATTTTTTCTTTCTTTTTCCATTTTCTCTTTGAAGGTTTCCTCATTTATTTGATCAACTATTAAAACATTTCCAGCAATGAATTTAGACAATGTGTCTAACTAACTTAAAGAATCCTTTACATGAACTAAATTGCATTTTGGTGCAATCATCTTAAGAATAGGTATAGTATCATCAATTTCCTTGTAGGCCAATGCATTACAATCAGTTGTCTTCTTTATTGAGTCCAGAAGTACCTCTATCACATTTGTAGGTCTGAATTCAATTAGTGAAGTGCCAGATGTTTGACCATCTACCTTTACTATTTCAATGCTTGCAGTATTAGCAGCCAATTTGCTTGAATCAACCTCTGGTGGATCAACCTGAGTTTGCATTTCAACTAGCAATGGTTTAGGCTTCTCAGTGATTACCGGTTGCACTGTCTCAATGTGTACCTGTGTATCTGTCGGTTTCTCTGTTGGTTTTTCTATATTATCTACTGTTGGTATCTTTGTCACTGTCTGTACAGGTTTCTCAATGCTAGCATCAATACTTTTAGTATTCATTCTACTGTTCAAAGGTTTGACTGAATGCTTTGTTTTCTCTGCTTTCTCTGTTTGTATTCCAACCTCAATATTTTCTATCGGTTGCTCAGCAATGTTTCTAGCATTAGCAATATCTTCTTTTACCTTACTATTGTCGTTGTCCACAACAATGTTCACTTCTTGAGTATCAATATTCATGGTGAATAAAATTTCTGATTCAGGTTAGTGTCTTCATGTGTTGTGTCTATAATTTTAGTAGTCGGTATTTACCGGTGTAGTAACCAAGGGTGGTGGTAGGTTGTTAGTTATTTTTATGTTCGATATTCCACCAATTTTACCTTTCCCTTTGTCTCTGTCCTTCTGATAAACTTGAAATTTTTCTTGGGTCTGTTCAATTCTTTCTATTTTTCTTTCTCTACAAAAAGAGATATCCCATTTGTCTGTTGTTTTCTCTGTAATTTCATTGACTCTTCCAGCCATTAAGCTTACATTCTGGTGACCACTAGAAAAAAGTGATCTGTTAGCTTCACTAATTAGTTCATCAATCTCCTGTTTAGAGCCAACTGGATGTATTGCTAGAAGTTTTTCAATCTTAAGTTTCTTGTCTAGCTCAATAACTGCAATCCTCTTAGCATCTAACCATCTATACAATTCATTTGGAAAATCATATACAACTTCAATTAACACTTTCTTGTAAATGTCAAGATGTAGAATTATGTTGTTTTCAATACTTTCCTTCTTAGAATCAGTGAATGTATTATACAATTTGCTCACATTAGCTAAGTTGTCATCATCAATGATTTCACTGGGTAAGTTATCCAAATGTGGTATGACCTATTTTTGTTTATTCTTTGGTGTCAATTTCTTTTCCGGTGGTCTTAGCACTTGTTGCTTCTTCCTTGTTTTGTTTGGTGAAGGAGAGGGTACCGGTGAGGGTTTTCTCTTCCTATCAACTCTCTTAAACTCAACAGGTATCTCACTGTTAGATGATGTACCAACCGGTGAGATATGTGCCTCCAGTTGTAATCCTTCCAAGTCACTTTCCTTTATTCTAGTGATGTTCATTATGTTTTCTTTGATTTCTTTTACTTGTTTTGTTGCACTCCTTATGTACTTTTCTCTTTTCTTTCTCTGTTTCATTGTCTGTACACTGCTCTCTATTGTTTATGCATTACCAAAAACTTTTTTTGTGGGTTCTCTAGGTGCTTCTAATAGGGATTTAGCATAATTTTCAATAATATTTACATCTGCCTCATACCCCATTTAAGTTACCCATACAGTTCTAGGAAGAACTGCTTCCATCCATATTTCATCCTTTTTAATCACAAAACATATTTCCTTGTTATATTTGTCTACTACACTTTGTGGTAGTCTCTCTCTGGTTTTCATTTCTTCTTGGAAGGTTTTGAAATACTCAGTTATGTTTTTCTCCTTATCAGTACCCATGTCAGTGAAGGCTTCTAGCAATTGTTTGCCTACCGATATATCATATCCAAAATCTTTCTCTCCAATACTAGGAACTTGTTTTGAAAAATACAACATAAGACATACCAAAAGATTACCAAAATGAAATGTTCCTTTCTTATCACCTTTTATCTTTTTCAGGTTGTCTATTAGTTCATCCTTTAGCCACTCACATACATCTATTTTTGCATCATTATTTACCATATCATAAGCACTTTTAATGCAAAGACTAGAAACTGAATTGAGTCGATTTGGATGTGTTGTCTTATAACCTAAGATCATACTTATGAATCTGACATTTATATCCTTGATGTTATTTACTCTCAGGGATCTACTATTAGATTTTTCTCCTATTAAGGTCATGACTGTGTTATTAGGTACCTTCTTTGTCTTATCTGGCCTACTACCGGTGGAGGATAAACCTATCACTGCCCTAATTGCTTCATTGGTGAGTTTGCAAACAAAATCAAGCCAAAGAAATTCTCCATGTAGCCTGCTAAGGACAATTCTCACTACCTCCTTAGGAAATTCAGGGATGTCCAAGATTTCCACAAAACCTAAGGTCTCAATTACTTTGTGCTCGAGTTTTACATTGCCATTTTCATCACAAATAACACTTCTAAACATCTTTAATACTTCCTCAAAACCTAATTCCTCAATATTGCAATGAATGTAAATTCTAGGGTCTTCAACATAAGCAACACCTTTAGGAATTTTTGAAAATGTGCCTATGGAATCATCTTGCTTAGATATCTCAGGAATGATCTTGAAAACAGGCCTAGGGCATTTTACAACTTCCACAATAGTAGGGTTTGCAATAAATTTGGGAGCAGAAGAGGAAGCCATTTGAAAAATACCTTAAGCTGCCTGATAAAGGTTTGAGTGCTTGAAATAAATTGCTTCACTTCTTCGCCTTGGATGCCTTCACTCAGGTTTTCACGCTCTCTGAAAGTTTGAATGCTTGGGGAATTAAAAAAGAGGGAAAACCAATGATTTATAATGTCTTTTCTTTCAACAACTACATTAAATGTTCGCTGGTTAAGTGAAACTTAACACATCTACCGGTAGAGAAGAAATCCATCTTCTCACCATCAACCAAGGGTAAACTGCATGATATTCAACTTGTTGCAATACCCCCAAAGAGTTACTTTTTAGTTGGATGAAGAATCTCCTGCCGGTGGAGTAATACTCTATTCTACCGGTGAAAGAATAGTTTCATCAACATTCTAATCTCTCTTTCTAATCCACTGTTTTGAAAATTCTTGCTTTACTTCATCTACCTTTTCTTTGCCTTTCAAACTGGGTCCTTTATTATTTGTCGGTGAAGTCTTACTTCTATAAAATTTTGCAATATCTCCAATCTTGTTACAAGCAAAACAAGTCACATTGTTCTTCTGAATAGCCTTTCCATATCCTATGTTGGTTTGTGTTCTTCATTGATTAGATAAGTGCCCAAATCTTCCACAAACATAACATCTCACATTCATTCTATAATTTTTTGAATTATGACCAATTTTGTTGTAGTTGGAACATTGACCAGTGGGTGCATTAATGTTCTGATTGTTTCTAAATCTATAGTGATTTTCTCTATGACCATACCTATTATAGTTAAAGCATTTCCCATTAAATTTGTAAGCATGAGGTTGTCTTACCAGTTTACTGTGATCATGATTGTTTGTAGTATCGAAACTTTCTCCAAATTCAAATCCAAGTCCATTAGTATCTCCATTAGGTTTCTGACTTTTCAGCATATTATCAAGTTCTTCTGAACTTTTCTTGAATTTCTCTTTATGTTGATTTGTAGTAGCCAACTCATTTTCCAAAATTTCCATCTGTCTCATAATTTCAGTTTTATCATGTTGTATGTGAATTAGATCTATCTTCAACATATTATTTTCATGACTGAGTCTTAGATTTTCATTTCCAACATCATTGAGTCTCCTAGTCAAGTCATCTTCATTCTTCTTTCTATGTTCAATGTCTTTACAAAATCTCATAGTCATGTCTTGCATTTCATTCCGCATAGTACTGTTTTCTTGCCTCAATTTGTTCACAAGCTCATTAAGAGTTTCCTTTTCATCATCATCATTTTGCATCTTCTCATGAAGTTCTTTTCTTTTATTTCTAGCAATAGTTAGATTCTCCTGAATTCCTTGAATGAATTCCTGTGCAATCCTCAGATCATCTTCAAGTTTGATATTCTTCAACTTCTCTATATCACAGTCCACAAGAGCTCCTTCTAATTATTTTCTTAAGCTCTCCATCTGTACCGATGACAGAATCTTCCTCAAGCTGTTAGACTTTTGAAAATAGAAGACCAGGCTCTGATACCAATTGTTAGGATTAATGGTAGTCCCAAAGATATTGAGGAGGGGGGGGGGGTGAATTAGTATCTAACCGGGGTTAACAAAATATTTGACCTTATTAAGTATTTTGCATTCCAAAAAAATGTACCAATAAATAAGAATGAATGTTGTAAATAGGAAGAATAAAGACAACATAGAAAACACACCGTAACATAATATTTTTAACGAGGAAACCCGATGTGGGAAAAACCTTGGTGGGATTTGTGACCCACAATATTCACTCACTGGCCAATGAATGGATATTACTTACAATGTGGTGCATGCATGTGCAGGAAGGCCAACTGCCTAGAGCTCACTACTCAATTTACAAAATGGAAGTCTCACTGGCTTACAAAATGGATTATGAGAATCCAATATAATGTACTTCTACAATTCAGCATCTACTATGCCAGGTTCAGTATTGATTTAAGCTCATACTATAACCATAAACCTTATACAAAATTTGCCTTAATATTCGCTCATTCCATCTATCTATCCTCTCTTCTTACATGTCCAAATGATTTATAAGAACTCATTAATATATATGAGTCTAATACAATATGCCATGTCGTCTTTACAAAAGATATTTATAATTAAATACAATAAACAAAAGTCTGTTCCTGTCAGCTGGGGTGCCAGTATGCATTGTTGTTGTTGTTGATGAAGTGCCTATCGGTGCTAGTGCCTGTTGGTAGTTTACCAGATGAATGCCACAAGGTTGTCATCAATGACAACACCTTCAATTCTCATTAGTGTATAATGCCAACAAAGTGAACATTATCTCTTTGTTAGATTTACCTTTGTGGGTTGATCATTGACCGACTTCAAAGCCTAAGCCACCTGTGTCTTTGGGTTGCTTTTGTTTGCTTAACATATTATCCAAGGCTTCATTGTTGCCTTCATACTTGCTTCTAATTTTTATTTCTTCCTTGTTTTCTTCAAGTTCCTTTCTGAGCTTTATTATTTCTGCCTCCAGCTCTTAATGTTCCTTTTCTTTCTTTGTCAAGTCAAGGGTTGTAGCTTCACCGATTCTCTTAGTTTCTTCTAGCTGCAACTTCAAGTCAGATATGATTTGACAAGATTCTTCCAGAGACTGCTTCAAGAGATCTTGTTCATCTATTGAAATAAGCTTAACTCTCTTGAGTTCTCTTCTTGTTTTATTTAGTTCTTCAAGTGCACTGATAAGTTCACTCTCCAAATCCACTTCAGCCTCAACATCCTCTTCTTCCTCATCTTCAATAGCAGGTTAGTCAAATGCCATGAAAAGATTTACTTTTCTATGGTCCTCATGGTCATAATCCTCTGATGCATCCTCGTCATCTGTTGTGTCATCCTTAATGGTATATAAGTTGTTTTGGTTTCAGTAGTCTCTTCTTCCCTGTCGATAGTCATTCCTTTCTCTGTCTTTGCCGATAGATCTTCTAAACTCTCTTGACTCATCTCCACTGGTTTCTTTGTGAGGACAACTTGCAACGAAGTGTCCTACCTTCCCATAGTTGAAACGCTTAAGTGGTAGCTTTCCTTTGTACCAGCTTGATCCTCTTTTTAACTTTCTAACAAAGTTTGCTACTTCAGCATTAGAGTCTTCACTGGATTCTTTATGAGTAACAACTTCCTTCCCCTTTTTGGGGGTATTGAAAGTAGCTTCTTTCCTTGATGAAGTCTCACCAGTTGTTCTCATCTCATAGGCTGTTAGGGAACCAAATAGTTCTACCATAGTAAAAGTCTTTAGATCATTGGCTTCTTCTATGGTTGACACTTTAGTATCATGTTTTGGAGTGAGAGATCTAAGTATATTTTTTAGGAGAATTTCATCTGCAATCTCTTCACCAAGTCCTCTAATAGAATTCACAGTTTCATCAAATCTATGAAGGTATTCTAAAAAAATTTCATCATCTTTCATTTTGATGCTTTCAAGTTGGCTCCTTAGAGTTTGAAGTTTGGCCTCCTTGACCATTGTATTGTTGGCATTTTTGATGATTGATGTTGTGGTTGTCATTGATGGACACACACTTGATTTGAGATCACTTTTTGTATGTATGAGTTAAAGCTCAACTGGTATTTGTTCCAACTGGTATGATGCATTATAGTCTTTAGACTATCGATGTTTTTGCAGAAAGTGGTTACCGGTCTCAAGCGGGATGAAGACCCCAAGCGGTACGAAGGAACGAAGCGGCACAACACATATTTCCCAATCTTCATTTTTGTCAAACCGGCAACTGGTATTTTGTTTGAACTAGTAATACTCTATGATGAGTTACCAACTAGCATTTTGTGATGAGTTACCATCCACCGATTGTTTGGTGATGCCGACACTTTGGCGGTGCATTAGTGTCATGTTACCAAAAGTGTCCAGATGCATTGAACCTAGGAAACTGTATTGTAATCCTATTGGACCAACATGAAATCATATTCCTTTATAAGGACATCATGTCTAGGGTTTTAGGTCATTGCGAGGGTTTAAGGTGGTTGATGAGTTTTTGTAAGTGCGATCATAGAAGAGAAGTTGAGGTCTGCGAGAGAAGGCAGACTGTGAATGTGTTGAAGACTGAAGTAATGCTAGAATGCATTAAGAATGAGCTATCAAGGATCTAACCAAGCAATCTATGCTATTTGATAGATCACTCACTTGTTGATTACTGACATCTTCGATAAGTCTGAAGCCCTTAACTGGGTAGGCCCAAAAAGCCTTTTGTAAATCCTCTAACAAGGTGGTTCACATCTGTGGATCTAAAATCCTCTAGCAAGGTAGTCTTTAATCAGACTTATCTCCTAACAGAGATTGAGATTCCTAACAGGATCTATTCTGGTAAAGAACATTGTATGACCTTAATCGGTCTAACCTTAACCAGTCTGGTTCCTATTCTGCAGATAGTTACTTGTGAGTTTCATCTGACCGTGGTTTTTCCCATTTGGGTTTCCACGTCAAATATATTGTGTTATAGTGTTATTGCTCTTGTGGCTGAATGCCTTATTTTCTATTTGGTTTGCATGTGTGTTAACCAATTTGTTTGTTAAACAGTTTTACCGGTTTACTGCTAGACTATTAAAGTGTTTAAGTACAGTATTTTTTGGTATACTAATTCACCCCCCCCTCTTAGTATTCATAAATTGGTATCAAAGCCAATCTTTCTATAAGTCTAACCATTTGGAAAGAGATATGGGGGAATACACTGTGAGGGAACTTACTCATCAGCTCACTCAGTCTGAACAAGCCTATGATGAACTTATGGTCAAATATAAGGCCTCTTAGGCAAAAAGGAGAGAACATGCTGAAAAATTGATGGAGCTAACTAAAAATAGTTCCTCTGATGAAGCGGACATGGAAGCCCTAACTCAAGAAGTAGAAAAGATAAATGAATCCAATTCCAACCTAAGAAAGGAGTTGGAAGGATTGACTATTCAAATGTGTCAAGAGCTTGAGAACCGGAGGAAAGTTGAAGATCTAGTAAAAAACAAAGATTGTGAGATCTCAAAGCTGAAGCAAGAGATCAGTGTTCTTACCACTCATCTTCATGAGAGAAGAATGGAAAAAGAAGAAATGCAAGGTGAACTGAACATGGCTATTTTTGAGAATCCAACCCTGAAGGAATCCAATGTTGCTATTTCCAAAGAACTCACTGAGTCCAAGGAAATACTTGCAAAATTCAATAAAAGCACTGTTAAGCTAGAGCAAAAGCTTGAATCAGCTAAACTGGTAAAGAATACTAATGGACTTGGTTTCTCTGAATGTGAGAAAGGTGAGACCTCTAGAACAAAAGATGGAACATCAAAGAAGCAACCGACATCAAAGGAAAAAGGTAAGCAACAGTTCAAACCTGTTTGCTTTAACTGTCTCAAGGAAGGACACACTACTAATGTATGTAGAAGTAAGGCTTACAATAATTTTCCTTATTTTCTAAACGATAAGCCTAGATCCAATAGATTTAATGGTAATTGTTATGCATGCAACAAGTTTGGGCATAGAGCATTTGAATGTAGGTCTCTCATGCACAATATCGGAAGGTATCCTCAAAGGAGTCAAGGAGTTTTTCCTAAACCCTCTGGGAATCAAAACTCAAATTAGTTTAATACCTATAACCATCAGTCAGGTAGTGGTGGCTATCAAGTGGCAACCAGATGGAGAGAAAACTATTGGATTTGTCATGGTCATGGTCACACTGCTGCAACATACAAAAGAAAGAATGGAAACATGAATAATGGACCTTGGAGAGCACCTAGAATGGTTTGATATCATTGCAACAAATCGGGTCATACAACAAGGTTCTGCAGGATGAGAAAAAATATATTAGATGATATACCAGTCACTCCGAAAGGAAAGATTGATGTTGAAATTGTTCAAGCAGGTATGAAGAAAACCTGGAAGAAGAAGCCAGAAGAAGTAATTCAAGAAGAACCGGTTTCTGCACCTAGTGTGGAAGCTTTTGAACCAGCAAATTAAGCATCAGAAAAGCTTAGGGGGAGCAAATGGTGAAATATCTTGAACCCCTCGATCAACACCGGTAAAAGACCTTAACCGGTATGAGATACCTATCTTTTGGCAAAAGACCGGAAATGGTAAAAGGAAAATTAGGGTTTATGCCCTAATAGCAGAGCATTTATTATGGTAGGTGGAGAATCTATTTAAAAGGAATTTTCAAATCATTTCTCACCATCATTTTTCGGGCGAAGAAGTTTTTTCAAGTGTAGAGAGAAGAAAAATGATTTACACTACGATTCAAAGAATTTATCAAAATCTTGAAGAAGAATCTGAGGCAAACATCTATTGGAAAAGTGTAGAATGCAAAGCGGTACTTCAGCAACCGAAGGAGTGTGTAGAAAAGTTCAAATTGCGAAGCCCTAAATTTTGATCTACGAAGGTATTTTTCAAAATTCTCTATTTATCATGGCTTCTGCATCACCTGCTAGTTCTAGTGCACCTGTCAAGTCAGTAGATTTTATTCAGAGGAAGGCAAAATATAATTCCCTATCACAAATACCCGCTGGTGTTATAGTGGAAGAAGGCATTTCTGATTACATAGACTGTAAAATTGAAGACCTAGGGTCTCTTGTAATCCATTCCCAGTTGAGTTTGTTCTGCAAGAAGGATAAGAAGATTAAACCAAAATTTTGCATTCTGAAAAAGAAGAAACTCCACAATGCAGTCTATTTTCTTGAAGAATTTTTCAGATGATCACATTCGTATCATTCTAAGCAGAGTGCACGGTGATAAAATGTACTTAGAGTGGACACATGACATCACACTGGAAGCAATTCATGTCATCACCGGTTTTTGTAACACAAGGGAAGTGCCAGCCCTAAGGAAGGTCAGCAAGACTGAAATGTCCAAGCTCACCGGTTTAGTGAGAGACTCACGTGGAATGACTGTCAACTCAATCAAGGATGATCTATTCAAGTATGCCTACATGGTGATAGGTTACCGGACGTTCTCTACTAGAAGAATTAATTCTATCTCTGCTGCAGTGGTAAATGCCGCTTATAGGATGATCAAGGAAGACACATCATTTGATCTATACACTTGTATGCAAAGACAACTTCTTTTGAATCTTAACTCAATCAAACAGGACAATTCACTGAGATTTAAGTTCGGACAACTACTGGTTGGGTTGTTCTTTTACTTCCAAGGCTACTTTCCAAGAGTAGGTGATATTCAACCATCTGCTGACCAACCGGTGACTAAGTAAATCAAGGAAAGTCTACAAGCGGTTGGAACCGACTATCTGGAAGTACTAAACAAATACTTTGATGAGTTTAGATGCAAAATGAACCAAAGGGTAAGAATATCCAGTGATATAGTCAAAAAGTATGAGGAAGACACCTGCTTCACCATCAAAGTGGATGAATGCATAATGGAGGCCGTTGAGCCCAGACAGGAAGAAGTGGATCCTATGGGCTATGAGGTAATGTATGATATGTTGGACAGGTATGCTTCTACCCTAATCACCTCACCCCTTGATCCTAAGGAAAAGAGAACTGGCACCTATTTGGAAAGGGTTACACCAGTTGTAGAACCCTTAGTAAAGAAAGGAAAGGTAGTACCTTTAGTATCGGCACCGGTTACTCCATCAAATCCCAAAGTGACCAAGCGGTCACCAGTAAAGAAGAAACTAGAAGCAGCACCTACCAAGGTCTTCGAGAGGAAGCGGAAGACAAAAAGCAATACACCGGACTCAGAAGAAACTGTGTCAAAAGAACTGCCCAAGAAGACTAGGCAAACGAGGAAAAAGACAAAGAATGAACCGGAAACATCTGCACCGGTAAATATAGATATTTCCTCTTACAAACCTTTGACACATTGTCAGAGGATTATTAAGAATATCAAAAGGAAATTGCTCAGTGATTTAAAAGATTATTTTGATGATTTTTTCGATATAGAGAAAGAAGAAGTAGAGCAGGAAATTATTAATTATTTATGTGTTAATGATCGGTGGCCATCAGAAATTAGATCTGATTTACCTAATTCTTTATATATTTTTTGGATAACAAATGGCGCATTGCCATTGAAAAAGACCAGGAAATAAGGGAGGAAATATTTGTACAATATTTTCCTGATGTATCTCATTCAGAACTCTATGAAGTTGTGGACAAATATAAAGGTCTCTTCTTCATGAGAAGAAGAAGACTCTTGTTACTGGAGGGAAAAGCCTCTGAAGTGGTAAAAAATACCCACTTTCATGCACAAGTTGCTCTGAAGATGCATCAAGTGGCTGAAGCCAACAGGAAAGTAGAGCAAGGACCAGAAATCAATAAACCGGATGTGGTGTATGACAGTGAAATAGAATTGGTTACTGAACAAATGGAACCCATTGACATTGACACCTTAGATGGTGAAAAAGTTACTCCGGGTACACCATCAGAAGGAACAGGACAGGAGAAGCATGCAGAAGAAGAAAAGAAGCAACAAGAAATAGAAAAGAAGAAATAGGCAGATGAAGAGGATAAGAGAAAAGAAAAGGAGAAAAAGAGAAGAGAAGAAGAAAATAAGAAACAAGAGGAAGAGAAGAAGAAGGAAGAAGGATGAAGAAGAGAAGAAGAGAAAAGATGAAGAGAAGAGACAAGAAGAAGAGAAAAGAAAGAAAGATAAGCAAATAGCCAAGGACAAGGAAGTAGGGGTAAAGAGCACATAGGTAGAGACCCCAATGGCAATCGGTAGTCAGGCTAAACCAACTGACATTGCTAGTCCCATTGACCTCCAATCTGTAAATGAAATAGAGTTGCTCCAAACCATTAAGGCTGCTTAAGAATGCCTGGAAGTGATAAGGAGGAAAAAGGAGCAAGATGTGATCCAAGCTACGGTGGACACTCTTATCGATTTGATACCTGGTATGAACCTTCCCAGTACCGATTCCTCACTTGCACAATTGAAGCTCCTATGCATAGTTGTAGAAGACCAGGTGCAAAGCTTGGAAGAGGTTGTAGAAGCAAATGCCAAGAAGGAACATCAAAAGGCTCTAGACACTGCCTTGGTGAGAAAGTTAACAGAGCTCCGGTCTGATCTTCAGAAGGCATAGAAGGACATTAGAGATGTAATGGATGAGGGAAATCTACTACTCAGCAAGATTTGTCAACCTCATTTATTCTGTGATGATGTGCTCACTCAGAAGGACAAACTACAAACTAATATGCAATCATTTATTAGCACCTTCAAGATGCCATATGACTCCTCCACATATGGACAAACTGCTCACCGCTTTCAACTTCAGTCTACAAGACTAGAGGCAGAGAAAAGCAACTAGACACGTAATTTGCAGGAACTTCAACTGGTCCTATTACCAAGACTGCAAATTCTCCAGAAATGCTACCTCAATATAGATGCCCTAACGGTTGCTCAAGAGATGAGTACCATGGATGCCATGGAGGAGTAGGTTTATCAGATGCAAACGGAGCATGAGGTTGCTACCTCATTGCTTGAATCATGGTCTTTATCCATGAAGACATTTATGCAGGACTTTAAATCAGTTTTTGACAAGTTTCACTCTTTAAATCAGTTATTAATGCTAAAGGAACAGGGGTTATTCAGCTATACTTTATCATTGTTGGCAAAGGGGGAGAAGTATTCTGGTATTTAAAATTTTGATTCATGATATGTATACTTCCATGTTATTTCTATTAAGGAGTAGTATACATTGTATTTTCTGCAAAAGGGATAGTCTATATGCTTAGGGGGAGTAATTTTGATTATGGCATATTTTTATTGTAAAACACTTAGATGTCAAAATTTTCCTAAGTGTTGCCATCAATGCCAAAGGGGGAGATTGTTGGCATTTTTGATGATTGATGCTGTGGTTGTCATTGACGGACACACACTTGATTTGAGATCACTTTTTGTATGTATGAGTTAAAGCACAACTGGTATTTGTTCCAACCGGTATGATGCATTATAGTCTTTAGACTATCGGTGTTTTTGCAGAAAGTGTTTACCGATCTCAAGCGGTATGAAGACCCCAAGCAATACGAAGGAATGAAGTGGCACAACACATATTTCCCAATCTTTATTTTTGTCAAACCGGCAACCGGTATTTTGCTTAAACTGGTATTTTGTTTGAATCGGTAATACTCTATGATGAGTTACCAACTGGCATTTTGTGATGAGTTACCATCCACCGATTGTTGGGCGGTGCCGACACATTGGCAGTGCATTTGTGTCGTGTTACCAAAAGTGTCCAGATGCATTGAACCTAGGAAATTGTATTGTAATCCTATCAGACGGACATGAAATCATATTCCTTTATAAGGACATCATGTCTAGGGTTTTAGGTCGTTGCGAGGGTTTAAGGTGGTTGATGAGTTTTTGTAAGTATGATCATAGAAGAGAAGTTGAGGTCTGCGAGAGAAGGCAGACTGTGAATGTGTTGAAGACTGAAGTAATGCTAGAATGCATTAAGAATGAGCTATCAAGGATCTAACCAAGCAATCTGTGCTATTTGATAGATCACTCACTTGTTGATTACTGACATCTTCGATAAGTCTGAAGCCCTTAACTGGGTAGGCCCAAAAAGCCTTTTGTAAATCCTCTAACAAGGTGGTTCACATCTGTGGATCTAAAATCCTCTAGCAAGGTAGTCTTTAATCGGACTTATCTCCTAACAGAGATTGAGATTCCTAACAGGATCTGTTTTGGTAAAGAACATTGTATGACCTTAACTGGTCTGGTTCCTATTCTATAGATAGTTACTTGTGAGTTTCATCTCACCGTGGTTTTTCCCATTTGGGTTTCCACATCAAATATCTTGTGTTATGGTGTTATTGCTCTTGTGGGTGAATGCCTTATTTGCTATTTGGTTTGCATGTGTGTTAACTGGTTTGTTTGTTAAACTATTTTACCAGTTTACTACTAGACTGTTAAAGTGTTTAAGTATAGTATTTTTTGGTATACTAATTCACCCCCCCTCTTAGTATTCATCATGCATCTCCCTCAAACAACCTCTGCAACTTGTCCCATGTTTCCTTTGCTGAAGCACAGTGCATGACTTTGACAAATTCATTATCAGATAGTCCACTCAAAATGGCATGTTTATCCTTTGCATTATTTTCATATTCCTTCTTTACTATTGGATCAGTGGGAGGAGTATTAGGAACGGTATACCCATTCTTGACTAACATCCATACATCAAAGCCAAGAGATGAAATATATGTCTCCATTCTTCTGCTCCAGAAGGCATAGTTAGATCCATCAAACATGGGGGCTTTTGAGGAAGCAAACTCACTTCTTACCATTGTGCTCAAACTCCAAAATCTACACAAGGTTTAGAGATAACCGGGAACCTTGTTCTGATACCAATTGTTGAACACAAAGTACCACTGAGAGGGGGGTGAATTAGTGGTTCCTAGGTCTTTTTCTTTCTCTGATCTAACTTGAGAATATCAAATATGTACTTAATCTCATAAACAATCAAATAGGTAATATAAGAGAGAAAGACAAAGTGACCATGTACACACAACTAACTCACAACACCAGATTTACGAGGAAAACTCAATATGAGAAAAACCTCGGTGAGAAAAGTTGCTAAAGTCTACTGCTCCAATCCAGCCTCACACGTAAAACACAGATTTACAAAGATTTAGGGCACCAACCCAAGTGTGAGGCCCTCCCTGACCCATCCTAGCATTTCAGTGATTTTTATGTTGGAACTATTATGGATGCTTTATTTCTATGCATTATGGATTTAGAACTTATATGATTCCATGATTGGATAACATTGATATATATTGATGCTTCATTTCTATGCATAATGGATACAAATTTTTATATGATTCTAGGATAGGATAACATTGAGATGGTGTATGTCATTATTTGATTTACAGGACTTTATTATGATGTTAGAAATATGATGCATATCTTATGAATGGATGAAATTTATAAAGATTACGATAATTGCTTATGTGGATTGATTTGGATATATGATATATTAATTTGTATAATGTCAATTGTATGTAGAGTGTTTGAATTGTATTCTTATTTATGTGTTTAATATTATATGAGGCTATTTGGGAATTACTAATGTGTAATTGAGATGTGCAGGAAAATTATCCATGTGACCATTGAAACATTATGGAGAACCAAACCTAGACCTATGTACGTTCGTAAAACCAGGGGTTGTCTATTTGGAGAGACAACAACCCATATGTATCATATTTTATTCGTAATAGTAAATGATGCATGTGTGTTAAATTTTATTTCTTAATTTATTTAAATCCAACAAGAGACAATTTCCATGTGTAATTATGTAATGTATTTTATTGTGTCACTTGACACGTGCTGAATAGTGTTTTGATTTTGACTTGTCTCCTGGAGGGAGATTGTTTCAACCAAAGCTTTTTTCAAATATTTGGGTGTGGTCCCAAATTTGCCTTGGGTAGAGAGTCTTGGGAGTGGTCAACTCAGATTTGACCCGTAGGTTAACTTTAGATGGGTTTCTAAGGGGTCAAATGGACTCCTAGGGTTAGTTTAAGGGCTTTTCCAAAGGTCCATAAGGTATACCTATGGGTTAGGGGTATTTTTAAACATGTGACTACTCCCATGTGACTGTTTAGTCACCTCAAAAATTGGTTTTCCCAAGATGAGCGAAAATCCAACTTGGAAGGTTCCTTCTAGGTTAGATAACCTTCCTTTCTTATGTCAGTTTATCTTCCCCACCTTCGCTTACCTTTTCTCTTTCCAGTTTTAGTAACCTGTAAGACGTTGGGAAGACCAACCAATGGGAACTCTCACTCTATCCAAGAGGTTGGGAAGAGTGAGAGAAGCCTTCTTAGGTAAGGATTAGGGACTTAGAGAGTAATCACCCACTCTCCATCTTTGGAGATGAAACCTTGCAATTTTGAAAACTAGTTTTAGATAGAATTTTGGCTAAGTGTTGGAGAAAAGAATTGTGGAATTGGGCTTCTCTTCCCCAAGCTATTTCTAGTAAACCTTTGGCAGATTGAAGGTTGGTCCATTTTCTTCCTTCAATGTTCAAAATTTATTTTTAAAAGATTGCTTGAATGTAAATGTGGTTTCTTTGTATTTCCTTTGTGAAAATATTATGTGAACTTCCTCTTATTTCTTGTTATGTATTTTCTTGTGTATTTTGAGTATCCAAGGCCTCCTACCCTTGGGAGGGTAGAATGGTCTTGGGGGTGGAAGAAGTTTGACAGCCTTAGAGTGAGAGGCTCTCATTTTGAGAGTGATCTCAAGGGTTTGTTTATGTGACCCTTGTTGCATAGCCTTGTGTATGCATTCGGGGGTCATAAGGGGAGAAAGTATGGCACGTATGCCTTGGGGGTCATAAGGATGTTGGGTTAAAATGAACTTATGTATTTTTGGATGCCATGAGATGGCTTGTGATCTACTGTATTGCAGTTCTCCTCAAGGTATTTGGTCCACTTCCACCCTTGTAAACATCACATTATGTGATGAAGTTTAGCCTTGGATGGGAAAGTGTATGTTGAGTTTTGTTTCCCTTGCTTGTTGTGTTTGCTTGAATGTAACCCGTCTAGGGCTTGGTTCTCCAAGCTTGGGGGTGGCTTCTAGTAAGCCTAGGCTGGGAGGTGAGCTCTACATGGTTATAGCCTTAAGATTTGTATGCAGGTTGCTTGGAAAAGAAAAAAAAGGGAAAGCTAGGAGTTGTTGATTTTAATTGAGTTGCAGAAAAAAAAAGAATAGGAAAAATGATATTATATTTTAATTGCAGAAATGGAAATGAGGAACTTCATGTTGTATTTGTTTTCTCAAAAAAATAAAAATGTATTTATTTTACTCAAGTCCTCATTTATTAGGAAAGAGAGACTAGTTGGGTATTTCACCCATTTGTAAAAGTAGACATATTGTATTCAGATATTACTTTAAGAAATGCCCCTTTTGTTTAAGTTGTTATTGCAAATAATAAATATTTATTTATGGGTTGAGCTCTCTATAGTAAGTTAAAATCTATTACTTTTATTTTTTTGAAATTTAAAAAAAGGCATTCTATCTCTTTGTGCTGTAATTAACTAGGAAAAATAGTTCTAAATGAAACTATGTTAATGTTGTTGTCATTCATTTGAATCTGTCATTCTTCCCTCTTAAATAATGTAGGAAATTTAGATAGATAAGTAAATTTATTTCAAAGAAAACATAAATGTTTTAAGCTAGAAATAACATTTAGTCCTAGTTATTTGGATTGTTAGAATAATAGTTTGCATTTTAAATGTTTTTAAGTTATTTCTAGAATATTTAAATGCTGCTGTAAATTATTTAAATCTGTCATTTTATTTCTTTAAAATATTGCAAAAAATGAATCTAGAACAAAAAAATTTAATTAAATCTAAAGTTACTTCGTAGTATTAAGAGCAAGAAATACATGCATTTAAATTTGGTATAAACATCTTTTAGGCATTTAAGAAAAAAAGTATCATCATAATGCTAAGTTTAGTTTGAAAAGAAGATGGTTAGATTAAATGTCTCATAATAAGGATAAAACAAAGATAAAATATAATAGATGCTAAATACATTTATGACTTTTTTTTTTAACTAAAGAGATGTTCCTTATGAAAAATTTAACATGTTGTTCTTTTATTTACTGTCATTATTTTATTAATTCCTGCAAGTTTGTTTTAAAAAGAAAATATACACATATTTAATCTAACCCAAATATATATATATATATATATATATATATATATATATATATATATATATATATGTATATGTATATGTATATGTATATGTATATGTATATGTATATGTATATGTATATGTATATGTATACGTATACGTATACGTATACGTATACGTATACGTATACGTATACGTATGTATACGTATATGTATATGTATATGTATATGTATATGTATATGTATATGTATATGTATATGTATATGTATATGTATATTTATATAGTAAAAAAAAAAAAGAAAGGGTTTTTTTGGATGGGGCCAAACCAATGTGTTGGTACACAATGGACGGTGCGGGCGAAAGTGCCGCCACTGTGGGTAAACACAGTGACATCACGGGTCGCACTGTGTTTAATTATAGTGTGTGGCACGGGCCGCCACTATGGTTACCCATAGTGGTAGGCACGGGGGCCGCCACTCTGGGTAAACATAGTGGATGGCTCACGGGCCACCACTATGGTTACCCACAGTGGTCGGCACGGGGACCGCCACTATCGATAACCACAGTGGATGGCTCTCAGTCACCACTGTGGGTAAACACAGTGGCATCCGGGGAGCCTTCCCGTCCTGCATGCCCAATCTCCCTCCTCTGTCACTCTCAGAACGCCTCCACCCAAACCCTCTTCGGCCCTGGAAAACACACGAGCCCTAACCCGAAATTTGGGTTAGGGCAAGATAAGAAATTTTTAAAAAGTTAGCATGGATAGTTGTTTTATAATTTTTTTTAGTTAGGGTTTGTTTATTTTATTTTTATGTTTGGATATTTTGGAAAAGGGGGGGGGGGGGGGGGTGGGGAAGCCTATTCAAATTTTGAATAGGGTACCCCCATTTTCTTATTGTTGGTTTTTTTTTAAAGTTGTAGTTTCTTTTTATCTATTATGTTTTAGTATTGGCCATATATATATTTATATATATTTATATATATTTAAAAATATATATATTTAAAAATATATATATTTATATATATTGTGTATGTGTAGTTTTAGATAGAATTATTGATTTAATTTGAAACGGGTTTATAGTTTTATTACTTCATTTATTTTAAATCAATTAGTTCTAGATTTTAATATATATAAGTTTGTTAATAAATTTTTATAGATGTTTAAATTTAATTCTTTTTTGGAGTTTTATCTTTTAAGAATTAATAAACGACTTTTGTGAGTTATTTAGCCATAGGAGATCATTTTTTTTGCCCACCTTAGTTTTGGCTTTTCATAATTAAACTTTATAGGAAAATTTATATTATGAATATACTAAACCCTTTTGTCAAATTAGAAACACATTATATTTATTGATCAATTGGTTAATAAATTTCAATAGTCTAAAGGCTACAATTAATCTAATTAATTCTTGGAGCATTTAAAGGATTATTGTAGGGTATTAATATCCCTTGTCATTTTAGTTATAGATTATTGTTCAAATTAATTTATTAATTAAAGAAATAATAATGATTCATTTGGAGAGTTAATATTCCACATTTAATTTAATTTATTTTCGCATACTTGATTTGGTTGTTTAGATTAACTTTAGTTGAAAAGAATTCAAACATAGTTAAGACAAGACTTATTATTGCATTTTATTTTTAGCTAATTTAGTTTTATTAGGTTGTTTCTAAAAAAAAAAAATTATTCCGTTTGTGCCCAAAAGTTTGGGCATGACACCAAGGAGCACCAACCCCTGCACGAAGCACCGACTTGGAGATGTATATTGAAATACTAATTGAATGCAATTAAAGTTTCTTGTTGCAAATGAATTTTGTAACTCTTGAATCAATTAACTCTCTGTTATCTTTCTCTCCTTTTCACATACAGTCTCTCAGTACACTATATCACACTAGGATGCTGCTTGCACTGCTACGCCTTACCGGTTAGGCTCAACTTCCCAACTAAGAAACTACCAGTAGAAACCTCTTACCGATCTGTCTGCTAAATCACCAGTAACTTGATTGAAACCCCCCCTCAAGTTTTCTTCTCCTACCTTTTCTCCTCTCAACTATATTCACAACAGCATCATCATCATTCTATCCATAGTTCTCTTTTCTTATAAGATGAGTTCCCACCAAAAAGTCAATTAAAAAACTAGGTGGTTAGGGTTTCTTCATCATCCTCGAGGCAAAACAAATCCAATCAGATCTTGCAATATCTGATCACCTTGAAGTCCATCTATTCATCTCCATCATTTTCATGCCTTTTAAGACACGTTTTACAAACAAGGGAAGCACGATCCTTCATATAGATTTGCATCTATCAAATTGCCATTAATGCCTCTGTTGTTTCCTTCTTGAGGTATTCTTTCAATCCGATCTTCTAGCTTCAATCCAAGCAGCAAGTACTCCCCTGATATTCCTCTATCATTCCTTCTTCCTCGAGCCGCAATCAGTCTGATACAATCCCTTGAATTGCAGTTCCTTCATTAATGGCGAATATCAGTTTCATCAACCCTGTGGATGAAGCTTCACCAACCACACCCTACTTGCCACCTCATCTTCACACGGCATCACACCATCAAGACATGGCCTTCCAATGTTTAGTTGGTTTGACAAAACACATACCGGTAAAACCCTTTTCTAGTAGAGTGTACTTCACTTATTGACCGGTATAGCATCCAGTACCGGTTGCACATCTTAACACTCTGCCTCTTCATCTTTAACCAAACAACCATCTACTTTGCTTAATCTCCACCGGTTGACATCAATGACAACTAAGTGCCAAAATTCCAACACTTTGTTCTATACCGGTTCATAAGCCCTCTTGCCAATATCTCCTTTCCTCCAAGAATGCCTTACAAACTATTTACATATCATTGAATGATATAACTTTCCCATACAAATGATCTACATACATATCCTTCACATCATAATATTCCTTTGTCTTGTCTTATCCTTGTCTCTTTTTCTCATGCATATCAAAATAACCTAACCAAACTAACTAATATACCCTTACAAACAATATGCCTTATGTTGGCTTACAATGTATTACAAAAGATATTGAATGTCAGCCCTATACAATAATTACAAAATGATTTTACAAATAAAGCCTAATTTTGGCTTCACCACAGTCCTAGATGCCAGTGCCAATGATGAACTTGATATTTCTAATGCTAGTACCTGTTGATATAAGCTTCTCAGTGCCGGTATATGCCTCCTAGAGAATCTTGTTGCCATCAATGACAACATATGATTTCAATGAGTGTCAATTGCCAACAGTCTTCTCCTTCCCCCTTTCTCTCAACCTTCACCTTTGTTCACAACCATCCAAATTTGTAGATCTAATCATGACCATTGATCTCAAGACACATCATCTTATCCTCTCAAATTCTATAAATGTAGGGGTTTGAGTTGAGAAAGAGTTAGTCTTCAAGTTAAAAATTTGAGAAAACTTATGCATCTGTGGGTTTTTATCTTGAAGCAATTTAGCAATTTAGTATTTCTCATTTAGCATAATCATTTATCTTTAAATCATTTGCATTGCATATGATAGTATCAGTTATCAGTCCAGCCTTCATATTCCATCTTGAAAGCTATCAGTGCTTGTCTGAGAGCAAATCATGTGCAGCTAGGAACAATGGAGTTAGGACACAATGAGACTTAAATCATGAAGGTAAAATAGTGTTTTTTATTTTATATCAATTTCATGTAGTTTCATTGGTTGAGTTTGGATTTCTTGTAGCATTTCCTTTTTATTTTGTGAAACTAATACGATGCAAGTAGTATTTTGATGATTTAAAAGCAAAACCAATTAAACAAAAGCTAAGGAAAATGCATCCACACATTGCTCTCCTTGTAAAAGTTGAGCTAAAGAAAATATTGGATGTGGGTTTTATAAGACCTATTGCCTATCCAAAATGGGTTTCAAGCATTGTCCCAGTGTCAAAACCAGATAAAAGCATAAGAGTCTGCACTGATTTGAGAGATTTCAACAAGGCATGTCCCAAAGATGATTTCCCACTACCCAATATTGATATAATTGTGGACTTATCAGTAGGACATGAGATGTTTTCATTAATGGATGGATTCTCGGGATACAATCAAATAAGAATCACTTTCGAAGATCAAGAAAAGACAACATTAACCTATGCATGGGGTACTTACTGCTAGAATATTATGCCATTTGGGCTTAAGAATGCAGGAGCAACTTATCAAAGATCCATGACTACAATTTTTCATGATATGATGCATACATTTATGGAAGATTATGTAGATGATATACTTGCAAAATCTCATACAAGGAAAGAACATTTGAACATCTTGGGAAAGATCTTTGATAGGCTCGAACAATATTAGTTAAGATTGAATCCAAAGAAATGTGCATTTGGAGTAACCTCTAGAAAACTTATTGGGTATATTATATCAGCTCATGGAATTGAAGTAGATCTAGAAAAGGTCAAAGCTATCATGGAAATGGAGTCGCCTAGAAACATAAGTCAATTTCATTCTTTACAAGGAAGATTGCAATCAATCAAAATATTTGTCTCTCAATTAGGAGATAGATGTCATCCATTCACTTATCTTTTACATAAAAATGTTCCATTCAAATGAGATCATAAGTGCGAAGAAGCTTTTATGCAAATTAAACAATATCTGATGAATCCTCTAGTACTTGTATCACCAATCAAAGGGAAACCATTGTTGCTTTATATCTCAGAGACCAATGTATCATTAGGAGCTCTTTTAGCACAACATGATGAAGAAGGCAAAGAAAGAGAAGTTTATTACATCAATAGAACACTTTTAGGCTATGAATTGAACTATACATCAATAGAGAAGACATGCCTAACAGTTGTATTTGCAACTCAAAAACTGTGACATTATATGCTGACTCATTCTATGAAACTGATAGAAAAAATAGATCCACTAAAGTATTTGTTGAACAAGTCAACTTTGACAGGCAAACTGGCAAAATAGGTTATGGTACTAAGTGCTTTTGATATAGAATATGTTGATCAAAAATATATCAAAGGACATGTCATTGCTGATCAATTAGCTGAAGCACCCTTGCGAGATGACATACCATTGCACATTGAATTTTGTGATGCAGATATTCTGACAATAAGTACAAAGTTTTGGGAGTTGTACTTTGATGGTTCCTACAAGCAATATGGATCAGGCACGGGAATTTTGTTCATCACACCTCAGGGACACACAATTCCAAAATCATATAGACTGCAATTTCATGGACAAACAATACTACAGAATATGAAGCATTGACTATTGGGCTCAAAATGGCTATTGAATAGAATATCAAGGAATTACATGTCTATGGTGATTCACAACTTATAATCAACCAAATAAATGATGATTATCAAACTAAGGATGACAAGCTCATGCCCTACAAATAGTTGTAGAAGAGTTTAAAGAACATTTTGAAGAAGTATCATTTACTTAGATCCCAAGAAATGAGAATAAAGCAGCGGATGTAATGACTACAATAGCATCTCTCTTGCAGAATCAATAGAATCAACAACACTATGAATTCCTAGTGGAAGATATCTTGAAACCTACCATTGAATCCCAACATACCCACATGATTTGTCATATATCTGGAACTGATCAATCTTTATACTGCCAAACTTATCAATACTTAAAAGAGAATATCCTTCCTCCCAACTTATCCCACAATCAGAGAAGAAATTTTATCCATCAGTCATCCTGCTATACTATTATTGTTGATACCTTATATAGGTGAGGTCTAGATAGTACTTTATTGAGGTGTCTCAAACAAGAAGAATCAGAGAAAGTTCTTAACGAAGTTCACGTAGGTGTTTGTGGCACACACTCAAGTGGATTAATGTTGGCTAAGAAACTTCTTTGTATGGGTTACTATTGGCCTACTATAGAGAGAGATTCATTCATATATGCCAATAAATGCAAACAATTCTAGATCCATGGGAATCTCATCCATGCACCAGCATAAGAATTGCATCCTATGGCGGGATCATGGCCATTCTACCAATGGGGTCTTGATTTGGTAGTTAAGATAAACCCTTCATCCTCTAATGGACATAAATTCATTTTGACTACTACTGAGTATTTCACTAAATGGAGTGAAGCAGCACCTTTGACAAAGGTGATAGGAAAACAAATATCATCATTCATCTTGAATTATATAGTCGCTATGGAGTCCCTATGACCATTATAATTGATAATGGATGACCATTTAAGAATCAAGATGTGAAGGAACCATGTGAGCAATTCCATATCAAACATAGGTTTTCTACACCATATTATCCATAGGGAAATGGTCAAGTTGAGGCATCAAACAAAACTATCTTGAAAATCCTGA
This sequence comes from Cryptomeria japonica, assembly GCF_030272615.1. Taxonomy (NCBI): domain Eukaryota; kingdom Viridiplantae; phylum Streptophyta; class Pinopsida; order Cupressales; family Cupressaceae; genus Cryptomeria; species Cryptomeria japonica. The sequence continues at coordinate 668,504,734 of NC_081412.1, forward strand.
AGAAAATAGTCAATGAAGCTGATAAAGATTGGGACATTCAACTAAATCCTGCTCTTTGGACATACCGAACTAGCATCCTCACACCAACAGGGGAAACTCCATATTTCTTAGTCTATGGATCAAAAGCCATATTACCAGTAGAAGTAGAGATACCTTCTCTACGAGTTTCCTTGAAAGGTCTTATACTAGAAGAAGAACAATGAGTCTCTAGACTTCAAGAACTTGAGCTGATCCAGGAACGTCATCAAAATGCAACAAATCATTTGAAGGCATATCAATAGAGAATGGCAAGAAGTTATAATCATAGAGTCAAGCCACATATTTTTTTAGATTGGAAATATAGTTCTAAGGGAGAATCTGAGAAATCAGCAAGACCGAGAAAAGAAGGGTAAATTTGAACCAAATTGGTTAGGTCCTTTTGTCATAGTAGAAATATATGGGTCAGGAGCATACAAGCTATCTACCCCTAAAGGTGATTGTTTTGATGAACCTATCAATTCCATCCATCTCAGTAAATTCTATGCTTAAGATTTAAAGTCCAAAAAAAATCAGTAAAAAGCATATAAAGTCCTGAAGAAATCAATAAAAATTAGAAAAGCAAAATGTCCCTAAAAAGCATAAAACAGTAAATAAAAATAAAAATCAATTAAAGTATGAAAAAAATGCAATAAATTTAGACAGTGAAAACCTAGTAAACAAGTGCTATCTAAAAGTGAGTTCTTCCATCTATGAGATTTCTTTGTGCATCTATCCAATCCTATCCCATCTATCCATCCTATCGCATCTATTGCTTCCATCTATCCTAGCTTATCCATTTCATCTTTTGCATTCATTACTCTGAACCATTAGCAGGAAATATGCAGCTTACCAACAATTATCAATCTTTGACATACTTCCCATAGTCACCATCTTAGATTTTATTAGAATCAATCAATCTGCATTTTATCCCACCATAGTTTGGATCATTCTTTGTACATCCATAATAAAGTTTGGTTTCCGCTGGGGGCAAAATCTTGATTCCTTTTTGCTAAGGTGATCTTTTAAATCTTTGAAAAATCTAAAACATTTGAAAAACTTAGAAAAAAAAAACACCTAGGGTTTTGAAAAAGACAACGAGCAACAAAGCAACGAAGATCAAGGCATTTTGTAACAACTGAATCATGAAACTTAGAAAATGAAAAATCAACCAACAAGTAATAGAGGATTATCAATGATCATTCATCAAGATGATTATATCAGTTAATGACCATGAGAACATGTGAATGACATACAAGATTCAATTTTTATATCTTGATTTTATTGCTAATCATGTACTCTATGCAACTAAAGGATGTCCATGACTAGAGAAGCTATGATGGGGCATGATTATTTGCTTTGTTTGTTGTCTGTGGTTTATCTCTTGTTAAGGTATGAACTTGTCTAAGGATATGATCAACAAAAGATAAAGGAGGATGTTCCAACTCATGCATGAAGGGACAATCCTTGTCTGTTCTGCAAAAAATACTCAGGTGAGCTTGATTCACCATATCAAGTTGCTTGTATAAACTTGCTATATCAAAATCCATGTAAGCAATACGCAGGTCAACTTGAATCATTATGTCAAGTTTCTTGTATTTTCTTACAACATTTTTAAATCTCAATGATGAAATCAAGCACTGTTATGAGACAACATATGAAGAATGGAAGTATCATTTTAGTTAGATCATTTTAGATTAGCTCATTATTCATCTGCATTATAAGCATTCATTGTTAGTTGCATTATAAGAATTTCATTCCATTCAGAGATCAATGGTCATAAATAAAGATTGAGTATACTTGGACAAACAAAAACAATTTGCATTTGATCATTGTAGGTTCATTCATCTTTAGAATCATTTCAATCATCATTCATTTCATTTAGTTACATTTCAATTGTTGCATTAGTTTGCATTCCGTTACGGGTATTTCATTGATCATATAGTATATCATCATTTTAAGTTTATTTTTTACCATTAAAGTCATTTAGTTGCATCTTTGCACTTAGATTCATTTATCATTATAATCATTAGCATTACATATAATCATTCATAATCATCATTTGCATTTAAATCATCAAAATCAAAAACATTCCATGTAGATAATTTGCATTACATATAAACAATAAAAAATAATTAGAAGCATTCCCATATAGATCATTGCATTTGCATCATTTAAGTAAAGCATATCATTTAATTTAGTGATCATTTTCATTTGCATCCATGAAAATCAAAATCAAAAAAATCAATTTCATTTTGCATTCCATCATCATTGCATCATATAGAGCATCATCATCATGAAAATAAAGGAAAGAAAAGATCATCATAACATCATCCATCTAATCACTACATATATGAATCATGAAGTATATAGATCATCATCATATAGAGTAGCATGCATAACAACTCATGAATCATTAGCATCATATAGGGTCTCTGTCTGCATATCATCATAAAACAATAAACAATCCAAGTATATAAAAAGAAATAATCAATAAAATACAATGTCCCATGATACAAATCAATGTCTCATATCAATATGTCAACTAGAATGAAGAGCACCACTCTTTTCAGATGTTGTAGGCCTCACTGATCCTTCTTCTCCCCCTTGGATGAATCAATACATCTAGATCCTCCTGCAACATGATATCAACAAAATTTCAGTTCTTGATGCAATCAATCGCTTTGATCAATCAATTAGCTATCCTATCCACTCACTTGAGATTTCTATCAATCTCTTTGACCAGATATTAATGATGCTCATTCATCATGAGGCTACACATCTAGTCTATCTAATCTTGAGTTTACATCATTAACGTTCATCAATCATGAAGTCAATCAAACTCTATCCTATCAGATCATCAAAGCTTAGAGTTTATATCATTGACCCTCATTGATCATGAGGTCAATCAAACTCTACCAATCATCAAATCAATGAAAATATCAAAGTAATCAAAGAGCAGACATTTTCATCAACCAAAGTTATAGAAATTTCAATTAATTATCGTGAGATTAATCATCCAATTTTTTCAACAATTTCACGATCAATCTCCCATGGGGGCACACAATCAGGATTTTTATCTTCATCAGGTGCATTATCAAGACTTGATTTAATCTTTGAAACAATGTTGTCTCGACATCATTTCAAAGAGGGGCAAAATGTATACACATAAAATTTCTATGAGCAATTAAATAAATATTTTATATTTATTTAATAATTATTCTTCTATTAAATAGTTAATTTGAAAAGATTAATTTATTTAATTCATTTCATGTCCTTCTATTAATTAATTTAATTAAAAATATTTTATTAATTAATTCATTTATCCTTTTCTTCTAATTAATTAATTAAATATCTAATATTTAATTATTTCTTTAGTCAATTAATTAAATATCTAATATTTAATTATTTCTTTAGTCAATTAATTAAATATCTAATATTTAATTATTCCTCTAATCAATCAATTAAATATCTAATATTTAATGGTTATTCTTCTATCCTATAGTCTTATTAATTAAATAATTTCTTTATTATTTAATTCATTTCCAACTCATCTTTCCATCTCCACTTCATCTTTCCTTTGCCAACTCATCCATCATGTGGCTAAATTAATTCAAAAAAAATAATTAAACAAAATATGTATTGGCCACTTTTCTTCAACTTCCAAAATAAATGAAATATTGTGTACATACACATATTTCCTAACCTTCTTCTATATTCTCTCCAACATCCATACATCTTAGGAAGGACTTGAGTCCACTTGTCCTCTCATGCATAAATCTTCTCCAACCATCCCTAGATTCCCTCAGTTAGCAACCCATTCAAGGTGAGATGAGTGACACTTGTCTTCTCCTTCCTCCTTTCTCTCACCCTTCACCTTTGTTCACAACCATCCAAATTTGTAGATCTGATCATGACTGTTGATCTCAAGACACATCATCTTATCCTCTCAAAGTGTATAAAAGTAGGAGTTTGAGTTGAGAAAGAGTTAGTCTTCAAGTGAAAAATTTGAGAAAACTTATGCATCCACGAGTTTTTATCTTGAAGCAATTTAGCAATTTAGCAATTTAGCAATTTCTCATTTCTCATTTAGCATAATCATTTAGCTTTAAATCATTTGCATTGCATATGATAGTATCAGTTAACTATTAGTTATCAGTCCATTCTTTCTATGCCATCTTGGAAGCTATCAATGCTTGTCTGAGAGCAAATCATTTGCAACCAGGAACAGTGGAGTTAGGACACAATGAGACTTAAATCATGAAGGTAAAAATAGTGTTTTTATTTATATCAATTTCATGTAGTTTCATTGGTTGAGTTTGGATTTCATGTAACATTTCCTTTGTATTTTGTGAAACTAATATGATGCAAGTAGTATTTTGATGATTAAATTCATCTCGACACACCAGTATCTGCTGATAATTATATGTTAAACAAATATATCAATGTTGTTCACTAAGTGTTCATTAACCATGGATAAATTAAAATTAAATCATAACATCACATCAAAACATTCACCATATGAACACCATGATTTTCATGTCAAAACCCAAAATAGGGAAAAACCACGGTGGGAATTGGTACCCACAAGAATTGTGCACTCTTTCGGAATGCACCCTGTTAGGAGCCTAGCCCAATTAGGAGCTTACAAAGATGCCTTGTTAGGAGTCACCTGATTAAGGGATTTAGATGATGAACCTTGTTAGGAGCTTTGACCTATTAGGATCAACCTCGCAAGAGGATTTAGAACTCAAATGTTGAGTCACCCTGTTAGGGAATTTACAATATAAGGCCTATCAGGACCTACCCGGTTAAGGGATTTTATCTGTTGCAACTGTTAGGGAACAATAGTGAATGATCTGGGTATAGCACTCAACTGCTTGCTTAATCAGATCCAATTATGCTCTAAGTCTACAACACTCTAGAAGATCTTCTCACACCCTAGTTCGGCTACACACTCTTCTCAAGACCACCAACCGACCCAAACAAACATCAGTAATACTAACATAAATAATTTTATAATTAGGTCAGCAACTAAAACTCTTGATACATCAAGATTTTACAATACAAATTATCATAGATCATATTAGATCATAAAATAAATCATTACAATATTTTTCAAGACAATATCAACTGTTGAGTGATTGTAACTCATCACAAAAACTCGATTTGATATAAAGTCAAACCCTTAGAACACTCTTCTAAGAATTTCACTATTTCCCAAGAAATTCCATCTTCAAACGTGCCAAAACATAAATTCAATAATTTACGTGGGGTGTGCCAAGTCACCTCTGATATTTAAAATTGATGTAGATCACCGCTAAATAAAAAATCATCACTGGTTAAGAGAATTCTTTATCGATCCTTAAACTCTAGCAAAAACTCAACATAAATTATAAACATAATTTTTGGTTGTCACAACATGATGCAATTCCGGTCAAATACGTGTTACAATGATACAAACTCACATTCCAAGACACATTACCTTAATCATCACAAATCACCAGATACAATCAAAATATTTCCTTATTAACTGGTTAAGGTCCTAATTCCCAGTTTCTTAATTCTTTACTAGTAAGCCCTCTTTGGTAGACCAAAAATACTTAGATGACATAATACAATATAAATAAACATCAGAAGTCATGAAGAAACATCAGTTTCCATCAATGACAACACAAATAACTGATCAAAGTCATCCAATCATGAAATCTCAATCTCTTCATCACAATGTCTTCAACAGTATTTTACCGATTCAGACATCATTCTCAATCTGTATTAGTTATGCCAACAATAATTTCTCTGAAGCCTCCCTATTCTATTACTATTTTGTCTGCTACCATTTCATTTTATAGGGAATGGGAGATAAAGAAAGCTAGAATGCAGGAGATAATCGATAAACATCAAAAGGAAATTAAGAAGAGAGATAAACAGATTGTTGAATTGTAGACTAAGGTGGATACTGTGGTAGACATAATTCCTGAATTAATACAATGTAGGACTCCACCAAGGGTTTATGCTTTGTATTTGAAAGAACAACACCTATGTTTTAAGTTAACTTGCATTGTTAGGGATTTAAGTCCCTCTTTGGAGACTCCATGGGAATTTTATCATACTTATCAAAGTTCTCCTACAACCATTAAAAAGTTATTGTGTGAATTGTATTTGCACAATTATGTTGTCTCCTCCGATACCGAATGGAACCCCTTGTTATACATTGGAGATATTAATTTGAAAGCGTTAATGTCTTGGATACAAAATGAAATAAGTATGGGAGAATAGTCTAGGATAAACAAAGACATGGAGCTTGACTATCCTCTACCGCTTACGGTTGAATCCAAGAATCCACGGCTCTTGTACTATGATTGGAAAAAATTATTGTGTAAATCTGACATCAAGAGCCAAATTTTGCCACTTAGGGAGGAGGTGTTCCAAGAATATGAGAAGCTAATTGAGACTAAAGGCTAGATTATAGCTGGACATTTGGGTCAACAATGGAATAACCTTCCTGAAGAACTTAAACAAGCTAAGCCTCATTCCTTGCCTAATTATCATGAAACAATATAGAGAGCCCCCAAAAGGAACTTAAAGTTAAAAGCTGCAAAGTATGTAATTTGGCGGGATGTTTTATACAAAAAGGGTTTAGATGGAACATATCTAAGGTGTGTAGATAAACCTCAACAGCAAAAGCTCCTGGAGGCCTATCATGGAGAGGTTTGTGGGGGACACTTCTCATCATCTGTTAGTGCTTTCAAAATTATAAGGAATTGTTTTTATTGGCCTGACATGTTTCGGGATGCCTATATTCATGTTAAGGAGTGTGAGAAATGTCAATTGTTTTCTGGAAAGCCACATTTAGCAGCACTGCCTCAAAGGCCTATAGTGATAGATGAACCTTTCACGCAGTGGGGCATTGATTTCATAGGCCCAATAAACCCTCATTCCAGTGTGGGTCACATGTATATTTTGACAACAACTGACTACTTTACTAAGTGGGTAGAGGCCATTCCCACCAAAAAGGTGAACTCAAAGATTGTGTGTAGTTTTCTCAAGGATTACATCCTAGTTCATTTTGGGGTACCCCAGAAAATTGTGACGGATAATGCATCATATTTCTCCTCTGAAGAGTTGACTATGTTTTGCTATGATCATCAGATTTCCCTCTCGCATTCTTCTGATTATTTCCCACAGGGCAATGGTTTGGTGGAATCTAGCAATAAGAATTTGATAGCCATCATGAAGAAGTTAGTTGACGAGTCTGCTCGGAATTGGCATAAGAAGATATATGAGGCTTTGTGGGTGGATAGAACCACGCCCAAGAGGGCAATTGGAATGTCACCTTTTGAACTTGTGTATGGTGTAGGAGTGAAACTTTCTTTGCCACTGGAGTTATCAACAACCAAGCTGCAGACAGTAGGGGAAGATTCCTTCTTTCAAAATGCTTTGGAGAAAAGAATTATGTATCTGACAAAGTTAGAAGAAGAGAGAGAATTGTTGGTGGATAGAATTTTAGAGCATCAGAACCGAGTGAAGAGGATTTTTGACATGCGAGCTCGACCAAGAGGTTTCTTAGTAGGAGATGAGGTGCTGCTATGGGTCAAAAGGAGAGAGTCCAAAGGTGCTCACGGCAAGTTTGATTCATTGTGGAAAGGCCCTTTCAGAATCTGCGAAGCAGTAGGACAAAATGCATTTAGACTCAGCTACGCTGATGGAATGATCATGCCTTATACCTACAACGGGCAAGATCTCAAGCTCTATAAATTGTAAATCCTATGATTGAGTTGTTTGTACATAGTAGTCTAGGTGTTTTTGGTTGTTCCCCCTAATCCTTTCCCCTTTTGTTTTCTGTTTTGCGAAACCAGAGTCTGTGAGTTCTTTGCATTTTCCTTTGAAAAATACAATCCCCAGTCAAAGCCAATGTTACCGCGTCATTTATTCCTCATGGCAAGAGTGGGTCATCTTTTCTTTTTTATGTTGGAGTCCTAATTTGTGCTATATTACCTTGGTTCAAGTCTTTAATGCATCTTCAAATCCTTTTTCTAGTCATTTAAGTCAAGTTCAGACAATTGATTGAACTCTGTGAATACGTCAAACTGTTTTGAACTGGGTTCAACAGGTTCATTTAGGTTCCATAGGTTCCAAGGTGTTTGGGAAAAAAAATTTCGTACTAACATTTTCTCTAAGTGTTTTGCAGCGGCTCTTCCAAAAGTTTTTCCTGTTCGGTGATATAACATTTGTGTTGAACTTATTGAACTGAGTTCAAAGGGCTCAAATGTGTTCAATGTGTTCAACACAGCAAGTGATCAATAGTTTGACACGGCGTACATCTTGAACTACTTAAACACTCAAGAAGTCAGTTCAAGATGTTCATATGGGTTCAATATTGGTGGGTCCCGGGGTTTCTAATGTTTTGGGAAGTGCATTCATTGCTAAATATGGAGAGGCAGAACCATATCTTAAAGTGATGTCATTCTTTGGCTTTTTCAAAGTAAGTAAACATTTCAGGAACTGGCAGTTTCTTAAAGCAAACCGCCATGCATTTAATGCATGCATGCTAGGTCTAATCCGCCAACTTGCTACGTCCAGACTGAAATTGTGAAATCATTGCATTTAATGTATCTGTATCATTACCTTTCCCAGTAAGGTATGAAAATTATTTGTGTTTTGCATTTGTTACTTGTTGCTGGATCTTTGTATATGTTATCCCTGGATAGGAGTCTTTCTTGCTGCTAACTGTCATTCGATTGTACAACTGTGAAGGTGAGTCTTTCCTTAGTTTCTCCAGTGTTTTCCCTTGCATTTTCTCTCATACAGAAGGTTTCACTGCAATCAAATTTAGGTTTCTTGTTTTGAAGTTATGAAGTCCACTCTGCATTTGTTTGGAAACGTCTTTAGCTTGGCATCCACAAAAGCCATAGTTAGTGATACTGACTTGAAAGGAGAGAGCCTTGAAGAGTTGAAAGAAAGGGTGTTCAAGGGTATTGATAAGTCTTTTTGTATAGAGATTTTGAGTAGTGGACTTTTAGAAGCCGCAGCCTTTCCTCTAGCAATTCCTTGCCCAGAGTTAGTTCGAGAATGTATTGCTAGATATGACTCAGTATCTGAAACTATTAAGAGAGATAATGGCAAAACCCTTTTTGCCATTAACCATGAGGTGATTGCTTCAGTTTTTAAGATACCAGATTACCAGTTTTCTAATTTTTCTCCTGCCCAGTCAATCAGTGAGTTCAATGCAGACAGAGGCGGACATCAAAATAATGTGGCAAAATTCTGGTTGAAGGTCCCTCAGAGAGGTGGTTCTAGGTTACCCAAAAATCCTAACAAGAACCACATGTTGCCACATATCCATGATGTGATGCTTGTGTTGCATCGAGCCAGAGGTTCTGCCAAAGCTTATAGTTTTGATGATTGGATTTATTGCTATGTGCAATTAGTTCTGGAAGGAAAACAATATTTGGATTGGGCAAAGTTAATTGCTGATTCAATGAGAGAGCAGTTGAGTCTAGCCAAGCAGTTTCAACAAAACTTCTTCATGTCCTCATATCTCTTGTATTGTCTAGCTTGTGTTAAGGAGTTAACGGGTGTACCAAAGCAGCTCACTGAGGAAGATGTTCCCATGTATGAGTTCTATCCTATGCTACAAAAAGACAATGCCCTACAAGATTTCAGAAGGATACACAATGCATTCCTAGGTGATATGTGTCATGAACTGAAGAGTACAAAGGCTAAACGGATTTCAGATGATGCATAGACCTTGATTAAGAAGTTTGGTAGTTTTTACATCCAGTTCCCACGCTTTTGCTATATATGGGTAGGAGGCTTTGAAGAGGAACCCTTCAAGCTCCCTCACTTCTATTCTGATTGTTTTGTTCTAGCAGAAGTATGTAGGCAACTGACCTCTATGATCAAGAAGGCATAGCCTAAGGACAAGTGGGAAGGTCATTTTCCCATACAATTGGGAGTGTTGTCTTGTAATTCAATGTCTGATGCACTAAGTATAGGAGCAGACCTTAGGAATTTTAATTTCTCTCTATATTCTAAAAGGAAAGGGTTTGACAATAAGGGATTTTCTAGGAGCCTTGGCCTAATGCCTTATCTTCCCATGCCATAGTTAGAAGATTTTTGGGAAGACTATATAGATGAACTTGAAGTTTTCAAAAGGGAAAACATGATATTGGTGCTAGAACAGGTTGTCTCTTTGCAAATAAAGTTAGACATTAAAGGGCTTGAAGAGGATTATCTTGAATTGTTTGAACCAGGATATTTAGCTCATACAGAGACTGAAATGTTCCCAATTAATTGGGATGAGGAGGAAAATGATGACATACAATTGAGGACCAAACGAGTTCTAGAAAGAACCATGGCATGGGTGGCTAAAAAGAAAGCAATAAAGTCAGGCGCCAAGTCCCTTTCTGCAAGAAATAATAAGGATCCTCTATCTTCACCAAAACGTCATCCTAATAGTGCTCCTGTTTGTGCAGGTAAGGATACCAAGTCGCCTTAGCCTAGACGCAAGTCTAGTCCAACTCTGGATTTTAGTACCCCTCGGCATACTCAATCACGAAGTGTCACCCAGAGGAAGATGGACCAGGTCAAGGATATGGGAGTAAAGGATGATGTGCTTGAGGCTCAGATTTTTGAAATTGAAGATTTGGATGGTGAATTTGCTTGTGTTGTGGACTCCCAAATAGTGACTGTGGCTATGATGCCACCACAAAAGATGATCGAAGGAGCTACTCATCTTGCTGTGACCCCTAAATGGTTAACAACCTCACTGAACAAGAAAAGGAGCTTTCTTCCTATGAACATTTTGATTCAGGAAATTTTTGCTAAGTACACAAAGAAGAATCCAAAGCTGAAAAGGTTCAAGACCACCGCTCACCTGAACAATGATGAAGAAACTAGAAAATGGATGGCCGAAATTGCCTCATACAAACCGAAAAATGAAAATAGAGAGGCTGGTCCTAATGATTTTGAGATCACAAAAGTAGAGTTGGGAAAAATGAGAAGGGATACAGATAACCATTTTTTCCAAGTGTCGGCAAAGAAAATGCTTACCAGGTCAGAGAAGGATGGACGAGAGAAAAGAGAACTTAAATGACACAAGTGTTTTGGCTTAGTTCATCAATAGTATCAGTTACCTTGGAGCAATTCCAATATCCCATGCCATTGAGAACTTCGACCCAACTTCTCCGGAAAACAAGAAGTTGATGAACCAAGTTCAACGGGCTAAGAGCATCACTGAAGCTGTTGAGAAGTGGATTGAACAAATAATCAAAGATGGTGAGAAGTACATTACTAACTCCCAAGGATTATGTGATGAAATACAGAGCCTTATTTCTAAAATTCAAAACCAGCTTGTGCCATGGGAGAAAGAAGAGCACAAATGGCAGAATATCCTGCCTCTGTTTGCCAAAATAGAAGAATATGGGACTACTAGGTTTCTAACAAAATATTCAATTAAGCTGGTGGCCGATGAATGTTAGCTTTTTGTGCTGAAGAAAACTATCATGTGGCAAGTGCTTACCTTCCAGTCGGTAATTATAGATGCAAGGACCTCTGTTTATGAACTCCAGAATCTGCAAAGTAGTATAGTCAAGGATAATAAGGTGGTTAATCCCAATCATGACTGGGAGTTAGGAATCTGTGGCTCAAGCACACAGGAAGCAATCAAATCTTTTCAGTTGAACATGGAGAAGATCAAAGCCAAGGGTAGCTTCACACTAGAGGATATAACCAAGGTGGCTAGGATTGAATCTATGATTTTCATTGGGAATGATCAGCTACCGAAACACTCAGAGAAGATGGTGCAACATAGGTGGAATAAAGAGGTGGCAAAGGCAAAACTCAATGCAATGAAAGTCCCGAGCCAATCCATGGTTCAAGAACTTACAACTACTCATGACACCCGCGAAGATGGAGAAGATGACAATGATGGAATATGACATAATGCACCAATTTAGGACTAGTTTCCTTTATTTTTAAAACATTTCTCATAGTTATGCAAAGACTTCGGGACATCTATCCCAAAATACTTCTTGTTGGTTTCGTAACTGTTTTACCGAGGAGTGGTCGAGTTTTCAAGGAGACCACCCCTGTTTAGACTACAAATTAAGTAAAACAGATGGTAGAAGCGTTAGATTTTAGTAACTAATTTTGTGAGCTTTGACTCAAATTTTTGCTTTGGCATTTTCTGTTTTTAATCAAAGGAAGAATCAGATGGTTGAGATCTGTTATGGAAAAATATTGACAGATGTATTTTTGTGTCATTGTTGCATAAGGATATTTATATGAAATCTGATCATATTGTTTTTGGGAGAAGGAAGATCTGTGTATTTTGAATTTGAATAGATAACATGTGTTTGCATAATTTCATCTGATCAAGTAACAGTAATTGATCATTTCATTACAGTATTTCATTCTTCCTCTGATGTTCTTTCCTTTGAATGTGTTGTTTACTCTAGAAAAGATTCATGATTGAGGGCGGATTTATTTTCCTTGAATCTGTTCATCTTTTGTTAATTTAGGTGGAGAAAGTATATTGAACTTTGTTTCAGTTGCTGTTGTTGCATGCATTGAAAAATTAAGGAAAATAACTTACATTGTTTGTGAGACATGTGGAAAATTTCAGCCTTTCATCCAAGAATGAAATAGGTGGCCTTACACGCTTTCTGGTTAAAAGCTTTCATTCAAATAAAAACAAAACACATTCCATGAAAAACCAAGATAGGGAGCTGTACCTATGCAAAAATTCAGAGGGAAGTGATTTGAACAACACTTACTCAACTATTCAGTGAATCATTTGTTCTTAGAATAAGGTAACAGAGTTTAAGATTAATCATTTAAAAATAAAGAGCAAATCTATTCACTAATAGTATCTTAGACAGAGATCCATCAAATGCGGTGTTACATTACTCCAGGTTTGGGCATGGGAACATATAGCCATTGCTCGACCAACTGTTTATGTGGAGCTTCAAGATGAGCAGCTTTATGCATATATATACAATAGGGATTAGACAAAGGGGTTCAGGAAACACCCTATATTGGAGGCATCATCTCAATATCTTGTAGTATTTCAGATGGAGGCCTTATCTTGGTTGTCCTAGTTTGGTAGATTATACATATCACTTGCCATATTGTAGATAGAAGAGGTACTTGATTGGTCATGATGTAGATCACAACAGGAATATTGATATTCATCTTCCAAGTTGTGTTCTTTGTCAGTTTGGAGAGTTACAAGGTATACCCGATGTTACTACATATTTTTCTTGGGTCAGACGGGAGATTAGTGATTAGGGGGTGTGTGTTCAGCCACATGTTGTGATTGTTGAGTTTTATTCTCTTCTTCCTATGCAGCAAGGTTGGGCAGCTGGGGCACCAAATCTAGGTACTATTCCTTAGTTTGATGCTTGGTAGGTACCACATAGGCTTGTATCATTGATAGATCCTATAGTTCCAATCTAAGCATAGCAGATTCAGTACCAAAGGCCATGGGGAGGGAGATGAGGGGAATGGGATGGAGGAGGATAGGTTCCGGCTATTGCAGCAGCAATCCAGGAGGGGGAAGAGGAGGTAAACATCAGTGGAGAAACCAAGTCTAGCAGTTTAGATGAGGATGGGAGTGATGATTCTACTTCAGGATCATTGAGCAGTGAAGGGGATGATGATGATGGGCAGGACATTGATATGCCCAAGCTGGAGGATACTCCCACTGTAGAGGGAGGTCGGGATGGTAGACAAGATTAGGGTGAAGATGATGATGATCTATAGGTTTTGAGAGCATGGATTAGGAGTTTAGAGGATGCCTTGGCTAGAGAGCAACAATCTCGAGGTGAGAGCGAGACTATATAGATCCTAAGAGCACAGGTCTATAGTCTAGAGCATGCCCTAGGGAGAGAGATATCAAAGAGGGAGGAGGATTGAGTTGTGGTTTTGCAAGAGAAACAAGAATGGGAGAGGGATCACCTCTAGAGAGAGCATGACGAGGCTATGAAAAGAGATAATTTGATTCAGGATACACAGGAGTAGTATCTTGATCCATCTACAAGGTCTCGAGATGATCGACTTATTCATTTGGCCTAGGACTGCACATATTGGCATCCATAGTACGAGTGAGCTATACCTGAGGGACAATGAGTATCGAGCTATAGGACATATATTTCAAGGAGGAGATTGGGTGGATTGACTATTCGAGATACTAGCACTGTGGGTGTCATGGGTCCACCTCAAGCATCATTGGGTCATCCTGGAGAAGGATCTAGTAGGTAGGATTCACCTGATGATAGGGGTAGTGTCAATTGAGACACTTATTAGATATCATTTGAGCCATTGGGAGTTTGTTATATATTCTAACACATTATCATTTTTGAGTTATATATGATATGCAATTTTGGCGGCGGTTATATGCTTTATGTTCTATTTATGATGCATGGTTTTATTAAGCTTTTTATGATGCAGTCTATATGATCCATATGATTTATATGATTTTACTTATGTTTTCTATATGATATATGACTCTATGATGCATGACTTAGTTCTATTTATAATGTATGATGTATGATGTGATGTGTAGATGATGTAATTAATCTATATGATAATGCAAATTGATATCACTTAATGCAAATAATGGTATGCAAATCTAAATGAACTATGGATTGTTGAATCTTTGTTATAATGCAAACCTAAATCAATGTAGCTAATGAAATTGATATGTAAAGCTAATAAATGTAGTGATCATAAGTCTAAATGATTTGAATGCAATCACCTAAATGAAAATGAAAATGAAAATGAACTAAATGAATGTAATGAATGAGTCTTTTTGCTTGATAATATGCTAGAATTTATTTGGTTTGCCATTGGACTCTAGTAACAAAGCAGAACTATTAGTAAGATGAAAACATTAGAAAGACATGATGTGAGAGATGATGTTAAATGATGGAATGATGAGAAAAAATAATTAGGTCGATCCACAAAAAGATATTGATAAAAGAATGATCTTGATTGATATAATCAGCATGATGAGATTAGAAAATGATATGATTGATGATTGATGATTAATTATCCTTTGTGTCTTTATTCATAGTGCAACACATATTTATCACTGAGACTTATTATGTAACAATGAAGTTGCATACATCAAGGTATAAGGAACCAAGATGTAAAGATATCTCATTGCAAGAACAAACACGTAGCAGACAAGGAGTGAACCCTCCATTTTGGGAATGATGCTAGGATTCGAGGTGTATGTGGCATTCAGATATAGAACTCACTTATCATAGATACCCATAACACCATTGCCCCAGAATTTCATTGGTTCATACCACAAATAGAAAACAAATAAAAGGAGCATGCCCATCATAGCTCCTCTAGTCACTTTTGGACATCCTTGAGTAGCATAGAAACATGATCTTTGTCAATTGATAAAAGATAAAACCAAATTAAACAAACCTCAGTAGATATACTAGACTATGCCTTTTCTTTGATTGTTTGATGTGATGGTTGATAATCTCTAATCTCAAAAATTTTGGACCCCATTTAAGAGTGACCTGTCTGGTTTCAAGTGTATCCATCTCTCTTTAAGACAAGATAATGATCACTTCATATGGATAGTGATATGATTGATAAGATAGTTTGATCAGTTGATTGCAGATTTTGATAAGATAGTTTTATCCTTTGCAAACTTTGTGTGAAGTGTTTGTTGGATATCTGCTAGGGTGTTTGATTCTTGTGAGACATTTTATTGCAAGTTTTTTATTTTTTTTTCAATTTTTAGTTTGTTTTCAAGAGCTTTTCGATGTTTTTGTACTTTTTTAGGATTGTTTTTGAATGTTTTTGATATTTTATGCTTTTTCGATGTTTCTGGTTTATTTCTTCAAGACTGTTTTTGAATGTTTTAGGTATTTTTATTTTTTCGATGTTTTTGGTTGATGTCTTCAAGATTGTTTTTCGAATGTTTTTGATATTTCCTGTTTTTTTAATGTTTTTGATTTGTTTGGATTTTCAAATTTCGTCGATGTTTTTTGTGCTTTTTCTAAGATATTTTTTTTTAAGGATTTTTTAATGACATTATCTAATTTTTAGGTTTTTCAGGAATTTTTATAATTAGGGTTTTTTCAGCTATGCCCCCAATATGATGATCTGCAGAATGCATATGGAGATAGTGAAATTTTGGCATAACCTATACTAATGTAGTATGTGTTAGGTCTGACTTGGAAAGCTAATGTACTGAGAGGGGAGGGGTGAATTAGTACTTCAAAACTTTTCTTGAAAAATAATTTTACTGATAAACACAAACTAAGTATTGCTGATCTCATAAATATATAATACTGAAACTTAATCATAGAAATAACATCCATCAAAATTTCACTCCATAACACAAAGATTTTTGGTTACGCAGAAACTCTTGGTTAGAGAGAAAAACTACGGTGGGGATGGCACCCACAACTTCACTACTATAGTAATAAAGATTGCTCGGTTAGAGCTACATGTTTAGTTATTTCTAATAGCTTACCCTGTTAGGAGTATAAAGATCTTTAGATCTACCTTGCTAAAGGATTTTACAAACACTTCTACAAAAGGTTGTACCTAGTTAAAGGCTTTACAATTTATAGAGTTTATTAGAGTCTTTTACCCTATTAAAGGTTTCTAACACAACTAAATATTTCAATCAAAATCTTTACAAAATATCTACAACTTCACATCTGAAATGTTATAGCAGACTCTATGTGCTCAATATAAAATTACCTTGCTCATAGCATTCCTCAGTAATTGATAAATAAACTCGATAACCACTTTTGTATACTCTGTCCCTTAAACTATTCTTTGAATCCTTCTTGGTAACCTCTGAATATCTCTATCAATCTTCTTTCTTCACACTTAATTATATCATCACTTTGTATCTTCTCTCTTGATTGTCATGTCATATTTCAAATACTCAAATCATTCTATTTATATAGATCTCTGAGACAGTGATTTGTTCATGCTTCGATCATACAAACATGTTTTATTGAATGAATAAACAAAGAAATTATTTCATTGGATATTCTTCCTCAAAATCGTACAAAATCTTTAAATGCAATTTCCTATGTAATAACAGTTTCATCTTCTCGAATCTTGTAACATGTTTCATATGTGTGTCCAGGTTCATTGAATTTGGTAACACGTTTCCACTCGGTTCAGATTAACTCGGTATACCTTCTTTGCTGCTCGGTAGACATATTAACTCGGTTCATAGCTCAATGTATATCATCTCGGTGACTTGTCTCTCTTCTGTAACTGACACCGATAACCTTGGTATTTACTGACTGGACTTTTCAGTAGTATAAACCGACTAGTGTATATAGGATGACTTTGGGCATAAAACTAATGACAACTTAGTAAATAGCAACAATCTCCCCTTTTGACATTAGTTTGGTATGTTTGACAAAACTCCTTTCAAAGTCATAACATGAAATCTATATACTTGCAAAATAAACTGAAATGTCAGTATATACATTGTTTAAATACATATTCCTCTTATCAATATTATGTACATAACTTGATGTTCCATACTCTATATTCCATGCTCTTGATGTTTCATGCTCTTGATGTTCCATGCTATGTATTCCATGCTCTTGATGTTCCATGCTCTTGATGTTTCATTCTTTTGATGTTTCATGTTCTTGATGTTTCATGCTCCGCTGACAATTTCAACTGTACACTCGGTATATATGATAAACTCTATACACTCAGATACTCTGTATACTTGGTACACTCCCCCTTTTTGACAAACATCAAAACTAGTTACCATTTGGTGGGGACAACTAATCAAAAATAGATTTATACTTTGTACGAGCTTCTGTAAGAGCGTTGGTAAGTGCATCCTTGACACTTTCCATTATTGTATTCTGAGTTGTTATATCAGCAGACAGTGTGATCAAACCATCTAAAGTGCTTCCATCTACTTGAGTTGACAATTGGGTAGCTCAGTTGATCTGCTCTTGAACTGATGACAAATGGGGAATAAATAATGTTTGAAGAGTCATGGTATCCATCCTTATTTTATGCTCTTCATTCCGAAGTTCTAACTGTTGAGCCATAAAGATTTGTAGCCTTGTATAAAAATTCTGAAGAGAATCTGGCTCGGTAGTCAATTTATTTGAGAGATCGGTAATGTCTTTTTCAATGACTTCAGTCTTATTCTTGATATATTTGATGAAGAATGAGAATGTACATAACTTCTTGAATAAATAAATAATATGCTTGAGTTGAGGGGACAACTCATCAATGAATTCAATAAGCTTTATTTTACCTATAGCAATTGCTTTCTGCACTTCTTCAATCATCTTGTCAGTTAGCTCTTTATCTTTCAATTTTATAAGGTATTCTGATGCTTCTACTCCTGATTCCTCCAATTGAGTGAGTAGTTCATCCAGTTGCACATGGATGGCAACATCTTTATTGATGGTAGCTTTAGGTATCATGTCTATCAATAATGTTTTGACCTTCTGAAGTACTTGGTTCTTCTACTAAATAGCTATCTGTCTTTCCTGCTCTGCTTTGGCTTTACAAAGCTCACCGAATTCTATCAATGCTTGCCCTTTCAATTTTGTAATGTCAACATTCGGTAACGCAATAGGCTTTGACAGATCTATCTTAAAATTGTGTCTTTTTGCTTTCTTCTCCTTTGATAATGATGCCTTCTCCGGTTGAATGGGTACAATGGCTTTTGAGGCTTGTCCTTCCTCAGTATGTTGCTCGGTAGAGGAAACACTTTTGTCGGTTCTTGTAGCCTCTGTTGTATCCTTCGGTGTTTCCTTGTTCAAAGTTTTTGTGGCAACTGTCTCGGTGCTTGATGGTACTTGGGAAGTTTTCTCACCGGTGGCCTAATAGGTAGATTCATTTAGTTTAACCTCTTGAACCTTTGTACCTTGATCTGTGTCCTGAAGTTTCTTGGTTGTAACTTGTTGGGTGATCAGAGGATAGGACTTAATCTATTCTACAACTAATTCACTTGATATCGGTTTGGCATAGGAGCTCCCTTCTATCATTTCTCCTTCATGTTCTCCAGTGTCCATTACATCCTAATCTAACTGAATAGTGGAAGCAGGATCTTGCTCGGTGATGTCAACTATTTCTACTTCACCTTTTGTTTCTTCAGCCTGAATCCTGAATATTTTCTTCCATTTTTCTTCAGTTTCTTTTTCAACTTCGAGAAATAGGTCATTCATCATTTTCAAGGCCCTTTGTTTTACTTGAAAATTTGTCTGGTAGTTTTTCAAATGATCTCTTATGTCATTTACTGACATATCTAGAAAGAGATGAACCAAAACTCTTTCTCTTATTTGCTTCTCCGAGTCCATAGCATATTTCCATCTATTATCAATGTGTGAGTATAATGCTTTTGGAAGAAAACCAGCCACTTCCAATGGAACTACTCAGAACTTGAGAAGTACACAAATTATAGTCTCTTCTATTTGCCTATTCTCTTCATCTGTTCTTGTATCATATTTTACATATCTAAATGACCCAAATCCACCATATTCCTTTAATTTTGCACAAAAATTGTCAACACTATGTACATCTTCCTTTGTGTTTTTTACAACCTAAAATTTATTTACATCTTCTGACTCTATGTCACTTGCCTCTTTATCCAAAATTAGTCTTCTAGTCTTCTTTCTATAGGTTTTTGTAACCTTAGGCATTTCTACATTCTTTTGCTTCTTATCGAGTGATGCAGCAGATGATCTAGTGAATGGTCACTTTGATGGCTTGGTCGGTGACACCTCGGTTGTATCCTTTTTCTTTCTTTTCAAAACTTTGCCCTTTGGCAACTCGGTGCTCAGTGTAATTGCTGCTTCTTGAGCTTCAGATTCTTCCTTGATCAAAAGTTGATCACTCTTTGTTCTTGCTGGCTTAGTAGGTGTGGAGGTAGAACCTTCTCCAAACTTTTCAGTTAAATCCTTGATCATTCTGGTGGATTTTCTAGCAGCCTTCGGTACTGCAATGCTCATTTTTACTTTTTCTTTCTCCTCTTCATAGGTGCCATATCTTTTCTTGGTAGCATGCCTTGGAAGTACTAAAAAGGCATCTATCTATTGTTGAGAAATGTTAAAATATATCTCATAAACCATAGGTGGTAATGATTGAGTCCTTGGTTCTACTGCATTGACATAACAGTAGTCGGTATCCAATTCAAAACATATAGTATCCTTGTACTTTTCCACTAGCTGAGGTGGAATCCTGTACCTGCTATGCATCTTTTCCTGGAATCTGTTGAAGTAATCATCCATTATCATATTGAAATTATCACCTAGTTGATTGATGAAATCATTTATTTGATGGGTGATAGGTCGGTGTAATTCCCAAACAATGTTACCGACTGAAGGAAAGAATTTCTGAAAATAGAAGAACATACACACTAAGAGTGACCCAAACTTTAGTGTGTTTGCAGTATTATTCTTCTTTGGTTTCCTTATTGTATTGATATTTTCAAAAAGATTCTTTGATAATACTTCACATAAATCAATTTGCATACCCTTTTTAACAATTTTATAAGCCAAATCTACAGCTACACATGGTACACTATTTTCTCTTGTAGACTGGAAGAAACAATAACCAATAACTCTAATAGCAAATTTTAGTTTTGCATCAGTCACATTGTTCAACTTAAGACCTCTGCTATCAGACTCAACACCTGTTAATGTTATCAATTCCTTATGTGAAATAATCTTCTGTGCTTGGGCATGGTCAAATATACGGTATCTGGTTATCATGTGAATAATCTCCTTGGTGATCTTGAAAGTTTGATCCTCCAACCACATAAAATCATCATGCACTCAACTCAAGACAAATTTGACCCATTAGGGTTTGAAGATTTTAGGATAGGTTAGGGATTTGGTCAATCCCTTAACTTTGATATGCTCAAACTTGCTATCTAGGTTTCCATCGGTGCATAATTTGTCATACATATCCTTAATCTCAATATGACCCAGCTCATCAACTCGGCACTTGGTATAAAATCTAACATCTTTGATTAACAGAGCCCTATCCGGAATAAGGGAGAATGTAGTTTTCTCATCAGGTTCGGATGCCACTTTGGGAGGTAAGGTGTATTTCAGTGTAGGCTTCTCAATGCTTTCTACTACAATGAGTTTCTGTATCTTGGGAGCCATTTCAAACTTGAAATTCTACTTACGAAATAGCTTAGGGTTTCAAATAACTAGAAAATGCTTCCAACTTAGTAAATACTTCACAAATATTCACAACTTGACTTTGATCGGTTAACTGATAAAAATGCGGTTTAGATTATGCTAAATACCTTGAATTCGCTCTTGGAAATGTTTGATCACCTTTTGATTCGCTTTGCTCTGCACTTGGAAAATTGGTAAGTGGAAAATGACTGTGCAAAATACTTTAAGTGCCTCTTTTTGACCTTATCAGGTTTCGTGCAGTTAGGTAAAATAGGCATTAAATGCACATGGTTCCACTATACCAACTAGATAGGTTTAATACGTTTGCCGACTTCTCTAGTAATTCGAAAAACTAGATAAAATTTCAAACTTGCTATTGCATCTTAGCTATGCAGATTTTGGAATTATGTACATGATTATATAGGAACTCTTAAGATCTTACCTTGTGAGAATGCAGTCCCTCCATAGCTTTATTGATTAATTTGAAGTAGATGCACCTAACTCGGTAGGTAAGGTGCTTCCTTCATTAGTTGACACATTTTCCTTCTTTTTCGAAAATTTCTATAATTTGCTTCTTATCTCCTCAGTATCTCCTCTAGGTTGGTCTCTGCAATCTTTAGCCATGTGTCCAACTTTGTGACAATGAAAACATGCCATTCTGGGATTTCTCCATGATCTCCTATTGTTCATTCCAAACCTTACCATACAGTTTGCACTTATATGTTTGTATCTTCCACAGCATTCACACCATATTCTTGTATTGTAATCCCAAGGTACTGAAGTATATTTTCAATTAAGATCTGTGTGAGTTTGGTAACTTCTATTGTTTGCTCAGTGTGGAGTCCACATATAGTTTTTCTGCTTAAACCAACATTTCTTGGTATTGTGTCCATATCTATTGCAATTTTTACAAAACCCCTTGAATTTTGCCTTCTAATAATTGTTAACAAACTTCGTCCTATATTGCTTAGATGTGTGACCATACTTATTGCAATTGTAACAATAACCATCAAACCTAGTAACATTCGGTTGCTTACCTTTTCTGCTCCGGCAAACGTTGGTAGTATGTCCTCATTTTCCATAGTAGTTGCAAATAGGATTCTTTCCCTTCATGTTATTGATGTTCTCTTTGTTTCCAACTTGCTTTGATGATTCTCGTTTCTTGGTAGTGTTGATCCCTTTCTCAGTAGACTTGTTTCCTTTGTAACTGAGTCCTGTAGTTTTGTTGGGTGTTCTCATATTTAATTGCTCATCCAACATTCTTGATGATTCATGGCTTTTCCTCAGTGTTTCTTTTGACTTCTTTTCTGCTTCTAGTTCATCGGTCAATCTTGATAACTCAAGTTTCAGTGCTTGGATCTCATTTTCCTTTAGAGTAGCTTCATGATGTGCATAATTGAATTGATTAGACGGATTATGTTGAACTTCAGTCATCCTTGATATTTCATCATTCTTTGCAGACACCATTGCTTCTAGCTGCTGTTTTTCTCCTTCTATATTTTGCTTATTATCTTCAGTTGTTCTCAATGCTTCAATATTTTTAGTCATTTGTGTGCTAAAATACTCATGTTCCCTTCTCATTGCTTTTAGTTGTTCATTAAGTGCTTTGTTCTTTTCTTTCAATTTTGTAATCTTTTCTTCAGATTCTTCTGATATGCTGTTCTTAGATGATGTCTCAATTTGTTCCACCAGCTCTTGTGAGTCCTATAAATCATCAGACAACCATCTTCTGATATTTAGTGATCTTTGCATTTGCCTCTACATATCCACAATCACTTGATTAGCATGATCCAATTCTTCTTGAAGATTCACAATCCTGCATGATTGTTTATAGCCTTCCATTGATAGGATCTTTCTCTTTAGGTTGTTAGTCCCTTTACCAAGAATTAAGCTCTGATACCAATTGTTAGGTCTGGCTTGGAAAGCTAATGTACTGAGAGGGGAGGGGTGAATCAGTACTTCAAAACTTTTCTTGAAAAACAATTTTACTGATAAACATAAACTAAGTATTTCTAATCTCATAAATATATAATACTGAAACATAATCATAGAAATAATATCCATCAAAATTTCACTCCATAACACAAAGATTTCTGGTTACACAGAAACTCTTGGTTAGAGAGAAAAACTGCAGTGGGGATGGCACCCACAACTTCACTACTACAGTAATCAAGATTGCTTGGTTAGAGCTACATGTTTAGCTCCTTCTGATAGCTTACCTTGTTAGGAGTATAAAGATATTTAGATCTACCTTGCTAAAGGATTTTACAAACACTTCTACAAAAGGTTGGACCTAGTTAAAGGCTTTACAATTTATAGACTTTATTAGAGTCTTTTACCTTGTTAAAGGTTTTTAACACAACTTAATAATTCAATCAAAATCTTTACAAAATATTTGCAACTTCACATCTGAAATGTTATAGCAGACTCTATGTGTTCAATATAAAATTACCTTGCTCATAGCATTCCTTGGTAATTGATAAATAAACTCGGTAACCACTTCGGTATACTCTGTCCCTTAAACTGTTCTCTGAAACCTTCTCGGTAACCTCTGAATATCTTTGTCAATCTTCTTTCTTCACACTTAACTATATCATCACTTTGTATCTTCTCTCTTGATTGTCATGTCATATTTCAAATACTCAAATCATTCTATTTATATAGATCTCTAAGATGGTGATCTGTTCATGCTTCGATCATACAAACATGTTTTATTGAATGAATAAACATAGAAATTATTTCATTGGATATTCTTCCTCAAAATCATACAAAATCTTTAAATGCAATTTCCTATGTAATAACAGTTTCATCTTCTCGAATCTTGTAACATGTTTCATATGTGTGTCCAGGTTCATTGAATTTGGTAACATGTTTCCACTCAGTTCAGATTAACTCGGTATACCTTCTTTGCTGCTCGGTAGACATATTAACTCAGTTCATAGCTCGGTGTATATCATCTCGGTGACTTGTCTCTCTTCTGTAACTGACACCGATAACCTTGGTATTTACTGACTGGACTTTTCCGTAGTATAAACCGACTAGTGTATATAGGATGACTTTGGGCATAAAACTAATGACAACTTAGTAAATAGCAACAGTATGAAGGATGATTATATGTGTTTTTTATTCTAAAATGCACTAATTGAATTAAAGGTGTGAAATGTTTCAAAGACAGGATTTCAATCCGTTCTCAGAAGACCTTAGACCATCCAACTTAACACACTATGTAACCAAGATTTATAAATGGAGACACATAAAACTTCCCCACTGATTCTTGAGACTTTGATCTTCTTTTTCTCATGTGTGTGCAATTGAATTTATTTTGATTCTTATAACCATTAGACCCCTTAGAATCCTATATGACTAGCTACATGAGTTATTCTGACTTCAAAAATATCCTGGATAGAGCCTCATTTCCAATCAAACGTTTATAGCCTCGATGAGGTTATACATTGTAATCTCTTGTATATTGCTCCATTTCCCGTAGGTTTCCATAGCCATGATGGAGTTACTCACATGTTCCCATAGTCAATCTTTTATCGCACTTGTATGCATGATATTTCAGTTATATATCATTGCTATTTTGCCTTGATATTTTGATATGGATTTCAGCATAGCACTTTTTTCTTTTATTTTCTTGCCTTGACTTGTAACTAATGAAACCTACTTGGGTATGACAATTACAATAGCGTTGAAGAAGAATATTGGATTTTTCACTAGCCACATGACCAACTAGGTATCTGTAATGACTTAGAGCATTTGATTAATGTGTGAGATATAGCAATTGATGAATTTTGGGTAACAAGACTCAATAGTGAAAATTCTACCCAACCATAGATAAAACTTAATCACAAGATGATGGTGAAGATAAATGACCTAAGGCCTCCTAAAAAATTCATGTACCAGTATCTAGGAAACGAGACAACCTTCACTCCTTTTAGTGCAGACAAGTGAAATGACTCAGACAATGGTCTTTGTTTGATTGATGCAACTATATGTAGAAGCATAGACAATATGCTATGAAAATTGTGAATGTGATACATTTAGGAAAGAAACTATATGAAATGCTTTAAAGAAAATGATATGCAAGTGCAAAAAGTAAAGGCTAAATTAACCCAACTCTTAAATGTAATATCTTGTAAGGTGCATGATGTTAATAGGATTTGGGAGTGGATCTCCCTACATTTTTGTTATACTATAAGCACCATTTCCAACTACTCTGGTTATTACAAAAGGACCTAACCAGTTAGGCTCAAATTTTCCTATTCTGGTAGGTTCCTTTGGTTCTCCTTAATGACGATATCCCCTACTTCAAAGCAATGTGGTCTTAATCTTTCATTATAGCTTCATCTTATTCTGTTTTGGTATCCTTGTAAATGATTCAAAGCTCTTTGTCATTTTTCATCCAATAGTTCAAGTTCTTGCAAGCATGTGACTCTGTAGTCTTTTTCTAATATGATGTGTTTCAGAGAGACTCTTAGCAATGGAAATTCTACCTCAATATGCAAAATGGCTTATGAATCATATACCAAAGAGTATGGTGTTGTACCAGTGGTTTTGTGTGTATACAGTGAAAAATGATAATGAAAACCTATTGCAAAACCATAAAAAATCCAACCACAACAAAACCCTATTCTACAACCAAACATTCACCATACACCAATGAAGGTATCTAAGAACATGCAAATCAACAAAATAAATAATATTACCATTCACATGTCAAGTAGGGTTTCAATCTCCATTTTCTCTTATCTCTATTGGTCTTGTTTGATATATTTGCACTCTCAAATTTTATGTGTGCACAAGAGCTCAACAAAGAATGGGTTGTGGTTGATAGCTTGATCACAAGAAGGCTTGATTGCATAAGATTGATTGATTGATTAGGTGATTAGGGTTGACGATGAAGGAAGCATCCTCTTATATAGAAGACACTTTAAGAAATGAAGGGATAAGATTAAAAGGTGAAAAAGATAAATGGTCGGATAGGATTATAGAGTAGGTAGAAGAAATAATAAAATGATGAAGGGGGTAGGTAGGAGAGGATTAAGAGATAAGTGACATATGTCATAGAGGAAAAAGCTAATGAATTAATTAAATAAATAGAATTTTATTTAATTAATAGAGGAAGTGGGATCAATTAAATAAATAAAATATTTTATTAATTTAGGAAAAAGATAATTTAAATAAATAAAAGTATTTATTTAAATTAGAAGAAGAAGCTAAATTAATTAATTAAATAAATAGATTTATTTAATTAATAGAAGATGGGATAAAATAATTAAATAAATAAAATATTTATTTAATTAAAGAGGACAATTTTAGGTGTGTACATTTTGCCCCTCTTTGAGACAATCAAGCTTGTCACATTGGCTCAAAGAAGAAAAACTGATACAAAGTTGCCCCATGACAAGAATGATATGCCCCCTCGAGAGATTGGATGAAAACTGAAAGGGGTTGCAAACAATCTCTCAATAATAAAAAGACTAGAAATATTGACAAGATAGAGTGTCAAGGTCACAAAGAGACTGTCTTGGGAAAGGAAAGATGAACACGGGAGACTAGGGGTAAGCAGCCTATATGTAGAGGCCACAAAGAAAACATCCTCATTTGCATCTACACACTTAAGAGATCAAAGTGCGTAGAAAGCTTAGAGAGCAGTCAGTAGAATAGGAGAGATGGTAGATAGGCTACACAAGTCCGATCACGTTCGGTGGTTCTAGAGGCCAGACAACATGGGTGAGCCGGTAAGTACCTCAAACTCATCTTGTATGTTTTTGCATTTATTACTATATTTAATGCATTTTAGAGTAGTTTTACAAAAACACGGAAGCAATTAAAATCTATTTGAACGTGTTTGTGATGAACGCGCATGTTTAGGAAGGTTATGGTCATGTCTATGAATCTAATCGCTTCTAGGTATAGATATGGGCGCATCTATGATGAATAGGTGTGTATGTGATGAATAGGCGTGTTTGCATTAGAAAAGTGCATATATATAGGTAGAACAGTCCCACGTCTATGATGAAAAAATGCGTCTAGGTTGCAAAAGGAAATTTAGGTTAACTGAAACTGCATCTGTGTAGCATAAATGTGTCTATGTATGATTAGGCAGGAATTAGCAATTATGTGATGAACATACGCTATCGATTGGATAAACTTTTGAGAGGATACACTCAAACAGGTGCCCTAGGGAGACAAACTGAATGATAGGATAAAATTGACAATTTTATGATAAACATATGTTGTCAATTGGATAAACTGCTAAGAGGATTCACTCAACATGTGCCCTAAACCAGGTAGGTTTTCTAAGCTAAGTATAGGATAATTCATCGAATTGATAAAATCCGGCGAGTGCTCTAGCAAGCTAGGATCAAGTGCATTGTGATAAACATATACACTAGGATAGGATGCAACACCATTTGACAGACATAAACACTGGGATAGAAGTAGCATTATGTGATAAACATGAGTATCACTAGAATTGACATGATTGATTTTGACTAAATGCAGGAATATTTGCCCTAGATAGAGTCTAGAGAGAGATTACCTGTGACTCGGAGATTATGCACAAAGTTGACCTTCGAGGAGCATTCTTCTATTGAGGCTATAGGGTTGAGACACATCTATACATGCCAGAGATTAGGACGAACACTAGATTATTGACTTCTCTTGCAAAGAGATGCCACTCAAAGACGTGCATGTTTCATTTGTCAACCAATGAGATGTTAGTCACTCTAGAGGATGCATACAGGATACTATGAGTTATGATCCATGGAGATCTCATAGTTTATGATAGGGAGGGAGACAAAGCTGCACTATGATGAGTCTTTGCAGACCCAGAGTTGGAGTTGAGACTGGGACACTTGAGCTAGGATGTTATGCATTCCAGCGAACAGAGGCTAGCAGCTATGGTAGGAGGGATGATCAATGGGTTTCTATGTCCCAATAGAGGTACATGGGGGTTAGCTATCAGATGGGGAAGGACTTTGGAGATCCTCATTACTAGGCATAGGAGATTTGTATGGGGGCCATGCATTTTGGCATACTTATACCATGAGCTGCACCAGTTTATTTACCTCGGTGGCTAGGGATTGGGGTGTGGAGTTGCATGACCGTAGGTGTGGGCATATAAGAATATTTTTTGTTACTAGGCCTATTCACTTCAGATTCAAAGGACATGGTCAGTCCTATGCACATCTATATATCATGATTACATCCCAGCAATGAACTGGGAAACTAGATTACTTGCAACGGGTTATAGATGATAAATTGATAGTATTATATGGAGGTCGTATTTAGACTGTGAGGCCTGGGAGGAGGATGTTATAGAGCTGCCATTTTGTTTCAGGAGCAGATTTTTTATTGGGCAGACTCCATACATTTTGGATAGGCATTTGTTTGAAAGGATATGCAGGCAGTTTGGTTGTCAAAAGAGGATGTCATGGGGTTCTGATGAGTTTGCATGAATGGTCAGAGAGAAGAGCCGCTAGGGACCCATTTTGTCATATGATGAAGAAATGACATTGTTTGAGAA
Source organism: Cryptomeria japonica (assembly GCF_030272615.1). Classification (NCBI taxonomy): domain Eukaryota; kingdom Viridiplantae; phylum Streptophyta; class Pinopsida; order Cupressales; family Cupressaceae; genus Cryptomeria; species Cryptomeria japonica. The sequence continues at coordinate 668,533,450 of NC_081412.1, forward strand.
GTTGGTACCAATTCCATGGGATATTTTACTAGATATTATTGATGCGAGTATGGATGATGAGTATGCGGCTTATTTTGGAGCTCATCCTTTTCCTAGATTGGTAGACCCAAAAGAGCCCATTCTTGCACCAGAGGAGGAGGATGATGATAAGGATGGGGGTGGAGGTCGACAAAGGAGGAAGAGGAGAGGGGGAGATTGGAGGATGGTGAGGGGGCGTGGAGACAGGGATGGAGAGAGGGCAGAGGGTGTTGAGGGAGGTGGAGAGGCAGGGCAGGGAGGAAGGCCATCGAGACCACACAGAGGTAGAGGGGGATAGGTATTACATATTCTGGCCTAGGTACAAAGATAGAGACAGGGTTAGATACCAGTGCAAGTACAGGTACCAGGTTCCCCACAATAGTGTAGGCAAGAGGAGGGTGCATAGGGGGAGAGGAGGAGGAGGATGAGGATGAGATACTCATGTTGCGAGAACTCACACATGGTCAGGTTGATGAGATTGAGGATCTCAAGAGATATGTGACTCAATTGAGGTGACAAGTATCCAATATGTAGTGAGAGATAGATGAGGACATTTAGAGATAGATGACCATTGAAGAGACCACACAGGTTGCAAGGACTAGAGCTGCAAGTGACATGATAGGAGGATTGGCTTTTTGCTTTTAGGAAGGCAATGAGATATCCTACTGGAGGAACATTTCTTATGTCGTAGTACATCCAAATTTGAGGGTGGGGAGCTATAGGAGAGCTTCCCACTTGACTACTACAAGAAGAGATAAGAGGGGAGCATCCAGTGGTGGGGTCATGGGTCCACCTGCACCACTAGGGGGAGGAGGGGACAAATAATGTGATCCAAGGGTAGGTACTTCGAGTGCTCAAATTCCACCAAGGCCAGCCGACTCCGAGGGAGAATCGTCCTCATATCTCTCGAGGATCCCATTTTGTATCAGTTTTTGTATGATGATATAAACACCTTTGGGTGATTTTGTAGCCATATGATATTTTGACATCATTGTATCATGAATTATTATGTTTTGATATATGTATGAGATGATCCATCCTTGCGGAAGCTATATGCATGTGTTCCTATGTGATGTTCTATATTCTTTTATGATTATGTGATGCAATTCCATGATTCTATATGATGATGCATGTTACATGTTTATTATGATGCGATGATGCTTAATGCGATGGATATGTACATGATAGAATGCAATATATTTTTGTTCTTTTCTTGATTTATATGAATGTTATGCATGGTGTTAATGTAAAATGCAAATGGATGTATAGTTATGACTTATTTACATGATGAGATGCATGATATGTTATTTTTATCTTTTTATATTTTATATGAGAATGTAAATGCTAATCAGTGATATATGCAGGATGTGATGCTATCATTATTTATATATGCATGTGTATTATGTGCTAACATGTAATGATGCAAGTGAAATCTATATGAAATGTAGATCTTTTTGGTGTGTCATTATACTCAGTCATATGATAGCAGGCTACATGGACTCAGGAAGGGACAGTGGAAAAAGGGGGTTGGAAGGTAGAAGATATGGAAGTGAAAGAGCTTCTTGTGCTATTATCATCATTGAGTTTTATTATGGAAAAATATGTTATGACCATCTAGGTATAGGCTTGACCTAGAAAATCATTATACATGTTTGCATGGAGATCAGATAGTCACAAACAAGGAATGCCCCAGTTCACACTAGACTCACAATGTCCTCATATCCTTGGACACGCCATAGAATTACTAAGAGACAATCCATAGACAACAAAAATAGGTGAACTTGCCCCATCCTTGCCTTTCTAGTCAAAGACATCTTGGAGATAAAATTTCTAGTCAGAGACATCTTGGAAAAGATCAAAGACATGTCACCTTAAAACATAAAATCAAAAAAAAACCAAGACTTGACACCAACATTCAATGAAATCCTCAAGTTATTTGTGTTTCTTGCCACATATGTTAACATGTTTGATTTGGTCACAATATTGTTATCCTGATAAAGGGCAGATTATGTTGAAAACTATATTGTTATGAAAGTCTACTGAAAGATTTGATTTGTTGAAATCCCACTACTACTTGTGTCTCATCTGAAACTGATACTTTATTGTAAAGAAGAATGGAACTTTATTGAAAATCGGCAATGCGAGATGACCTTTTATTATGGATTGTGGGCGAAAATGAGGAATGAAAAGATGATGCTCCTAAAAACATGTGATTCTCAGGGTACCACTTCCATCACTAGATTTAGGATTTTGCCCCAGTTGTAGATTGGACCTGATTTATTATGGAAGGAAAGGGTGAAAAGGGAGGTTGTTATGAATGGCTAACCAATCCTAGGTAGATCAATAACAAGTCATGATGGGAATGGGTAAATTTATTATGGAATGAAAGTTGTGAGTGTGTGCAAAGTGAAAGGATGAGAATAAATCCTGAAGGAGGGAGGAGCGATGTCTCTACATGTGGCATTGGTAACCCATTTTTCACCATGGTACTTGCCCAAGGTGCCACCAAAGTGGTTTTCACTGTTAGACAGATTTATTTCTCTTTACTTTTTTTATTTTTCAATTTTTTTGTGCTACAAGGTGCCTGTTTGCTAGGTTTTCACCAAGTAATGATTTTTTTGTATTTTTTATATTTTTTTGTATTTCTGACAATGGGATATTCTAAAAAACTATGTGTAAAACCTACGAAGGAGCATGTTGTTGATAAGATCCTCCAAAGATTCTTCATTTGGTGTTGAGAGATGGTATGCACCTGATCCATAAACTATTGTAATGGCATAAGGACCAAGGCAATTTGGTTCAAACTTACCCTTATTCTCTCTATCTTGTTGATTTTTAGGATTTTTTCTAAGAACTAAGTCACCCACCTCAAATGTGCGAGGCTTTACCTTATGACTATAGCTGCGACTCATTCTTTGTTGATATACTTTGAGATGATTAAAAGTAGTTTGTCTACACTCATCCAATAATTATAGATCTTGTAATTGGGAGACCCTGTAATCTTCATCATTGATTAGATTGTGCAAAGAAACTCTCGGGGATAGTAACTCGACCTCAATAGGTAAGATAGCTTTGAAACCATAGACAAGTCAATAAGGTGTATCTCTAGTAGGTGTGTGAACACTTTGTGGTAGGGCCAAAGTGCGGGATTGAGTTGGATATTCCAGTTATGGCCAATGTCATCGACTATCTTTTTAAGGATATTGAGAATGGTTTTATTAGATGCCTTAGCTTGACCATTGCCTTGGGGCTAATATGGGGTGGAAAAGTGATGATGGATATGGAAACGATCACAAAGTTCACAAACATCCTGGTTCTTGAAAGGATACCGATTATCTGTGACAATGGAAAAGGGAACATTGTAGCGGCAAATGATATAACTAAGGATAAAAGTCGATATCTACTTTCTGGTGACTTGGGTGAGAGGAATGACTTCAATCCATTTTGTAAAATATTTTATGACTTTGATAATTAATTTATGACCATTGGAAGAAGAAGGATGAATATTACCTATGAGGTCGAGTCCCCACTAGCAAAAAGGCCATGGAGTAGCAATTGGTTGAGGTTCATGCGCTAGTGTATGAATAAGGTCTCCATGAATCTGACATTGTTTACACTTTCTGACAAACCGATATGAGTATTTTTCCATAGTAGGCCAAAAATATCCAGTCCTCATCAATTTCTTAGCTAAGGTTGGACCTCTAGAATGAGCACCACATATACCTTTGTGAACCTCATGTAACGCAATTTGAGCTTTGTCACTCTCTAAGCATCTAAGAAGAGTTCCATCTAGACCCCGATGATAAAGGGTATCGGCTAAAATGACATATCAGGAGGATTGATGTATGGAGGTACGATGTTGATTTTTGGAAAGGTCAGGTGGAAGGATATTATCGTGGAGGTAAGTGAAAGTGGGACCTTACCAAGGGGAATCGGGAGAAACAACATGTATCATCTCAGTGGGAGTAATTTCATATGATGGAAACAAAAGATTATCCACCAATAACTCATAGAGGTTCTGATTTTGAGGCATACTGATCAATGAAGAAATGGTAGTCATGGCATCTACTATGAAATATTGCTTGAAGTCACCCACCATTTTCTTGTAAGGCATTAACTTTTCATCTTTAGTCTGATAATCATCATTTGCTTGACCAATTACAAGTTGAGTCCCCAAAAACATGAAGTTCCTAGATCTTCCACTAAAATGCAATTCATAGTCCTGTTGTTAATGCTTCCTATTTTGCTATGTTATTGGTGCAAGGGAATGACAATCAGTACGACTTAGGAATGGAGACCCCTTGAGGTGGGATGAAGAGGATACCAGCTCCTATGCCATGCTGCATATATGAACAATCAAAATATAATTATTGGTCATTTGGTGGAATTGATTATGTTTTGCATTGATTTTTTGTCATTGATGCCAACACTAGTTGTTTGGATGCTTTATCGGCACCCTTCTAGACATGGTAGGTTGAGTGGTTTCTAGTTGACTTGGATCTGGCATGATCTGGTAAGCTCCAGTATAGTTTGGTGATGGAATTGGCTTGTTCATGATACTCATCCTCATATTTGGTCAGTTGGTTTTGGTCCGGTGATCAGATGCTTGGTTTCTGGTTCAGGTGAGGGTTTCACCAGTAGATCTTTTGGTGAAGATCTTTGATGAATTGCATAAGTGGTGTTGGTGCATCTTCTGGTGGAGTTCCAGGATGTTGTTGGTGATCATGTTCATGAATTGGCAATTGGAGATCATTGTTGAAGTGTGTGGACCTATATTGGGTCTCGTTTGATCTAGGTTATGGACTGACTTTAATGTAATGTGTGGATTGGACCTCTCAATGTATTTTTGAGATGTCTTATGTGTTGGATATTATTTGTTTGGTCTAAGGCCGAAATGGTTTGTAATTATGTAATTGGTTTATTATCTGGTGGCTGACCTAATTGTTTATGGAAGAGGGTTTGTATATATAGATGTAAGATCTCATTGTATATCATCATGGTTATGTTAGAGGTTATGGTCAAGGAATGTAATGTGTGAGTAATGTAATATCATTTAGGCAAAGGATTTGGTCGATCATTGAAGATAGAATTAGGTGTATGTAAGAGGATTTAATCCTCCAGTATTGAGCTTAACTAGAACTATACTCAGGCATAGGAGATGCTATCTTTTGCAGTTCAACACTTCTCCGGATGGTAGTCTGGATTTTTATGTAGTCAGTCAGGCTCCTTTTGTGATGAGCAATACGCTCTAGGTTGGTGGCCTCCATGCAAGTGCAGGTCCCTCAATTGTAATTCAAATACTTACTGCAAAAATATTATCTGACTGTGGGTAGGCTTCCCACCATGGTTTTTCCCTTTACCAAGTTTTCCACGTATAAATCTTGGTGTCATGTGGATGGTATTTATTATGTGATTATTGTTTATTCTTAATTGGTTTAACTTCTATTCCGGTATTAATGTTTTGGGTTCTGATATTAAAGTTTAAATTGCTAATAGTTTTGGTCATCTATGACAACTGATTCATCCCCCCTCTCAGTTGTCTTTCAGTTATTTGAATTGTCTAACAATTCATATCAGAGCTTTGGTCCTCTCTAAAGAAAGATTAACCACTTGAGGAAGATCTTATGGCGACTAGAAATTCAACCTCATCCAGTTCTTCTAGAGATATCTTTCGAAGGCATATTCTGAGTCTTGATGGAACAAACTACACAGTATGGAAGATTCAGACGGAGACTCATCTAATATGTCTTGGCAAGGAGATTCGGGAGATCACACAGAATGGTGTCACACCTTATAATTAGGGATCTGGCAATCCTCCTCCAGAAAACCTGGACAAGGAGCTTGAGAATGATTGTAGAGCAAGAGAAGCCCTCTTGTGTGCACTTTCTGATCAGCAAATAATGGGACTAACTGACAAATCATCTGGAAAGGCTATATGGGATAAATTAGAGACTCTTAATGAAGCTAACCCTATAGTCAAGATTGCTAAACTTGATGGTTACTGGGTGAGATATGAAAACCTTAAGATAGAAGAAGATGAAAGGATTAATGCATTCATGGAAAGGGTAAATGAGATTGTTATGGGAATTCAATGTTGTGGTGGAACTCTGAGCGAAGATAAAATTGTTTCTGAAGTCCTGAGAGCCCTGCCACTAGCTTACAAAATGAAGGCTACTATTATTAATCAGTTGAGAACAATGGCTAATACATCTATCAACAGAGATACTTTGGTAGGGAAACTATCTACTTTGGAGATTGAGGAATTTGGACCTTTTGGAGCTGTGAAGTCTGAACCTGCTTTTCATGCATCTACATCTACAACCAGTAAGAAAGACTGGAAAGCTTTGTATGCAAATGAATTAGAAGATATGAAGAGATAATATGATGAGTTTGAGCAACTTGAAGCACTATCTACTAGAAGAGTACCTAAAGGACCAGTAGGAAGTAAGTATGAAGGAAAAGAACCTTTTAAATATTTTGCATGTAATAAGATTGGTCATTTTGCATCTAGATGTCTTGAAAGGAATTCAAGATTTGAAGAAAGAGTTAGAAGATCATTTAAACCTAACCTTGGATATTAGAATGAGTATAAGTCCAAGAAAAATAGAGACAAATCATGCTATATAGCGGATGAGGAAGGCATTACTGATTCTGATGATGAACCGATAGAAGATTCTACTAGTGGTTCTGGTAATGGGAAGGAATGGCTATTCTTGGCTATCAAGGAAGATGATCCGGCATTGGAAGAGAATGCACCTGAAGAGAAGGCACTTGCTGCCAAAATTGAAGACAAGGATGAATGGGTAATTGGTAGTGGTTGTTCACATCATATAATTGGAGATAAAGGGAAATTTCTATCTTTGAAAGAATTTGATGGTAGTCTAGTTAGATTTGGAGATGACAAAGCATGTATGATCAAAGGAAAAGGAACTATATCATTGGATGGTAAGAACAATACTGACAATGTTTATTATGTTAAATGTTTGAGGCATAATCTTTTGAGTGTAGGACAATTGGTAGATAAGGGATTTCAATTACAGTTCAAGGATGAAAAATGCAAAATCATTAATAGATGTGGATTGGAGATTGCAACCAGTACACAAACAAAAGGTAATATATTTCATTTGAACTCCGATGAGAAGACATGTTTGATTACACAAATTGATGAGAGTTGGCTATGGCATAAAAGGCTGTGTCATGTGAATTTTGATTGCATTGTGAAGATCAGTTCAACTAAGGCAGTTAGGGATATACCTAAGATTATGAAGCCCTATAATCTAGTATGTAAAGAATGTCAAATGGGCAAACAAGTCAGAACATGTTTTAGGAGTATACAAGATAAATCAAATTATGTTCTTGATCTTATTCATACTGATTTGTGTGGCCCTGGTAGAGTTAAAAGTTTTCAAGGTGATAGATATTTCATGCTAATCATTGATGATTATTCTAGAATGATGTGGGTTACTTTTGTAAAAGAAAAATCTGAAGCATTTGAAAAGTTTATAATCTTTAAGGCTAAAGTGGAAACTAAGACAATATTGAATATTAAATGTTTGAGATCATATAATGGTGGAGAATTCACATCCGGTGATTTTAATAACTTGTGTGAGAAGCATGGTATAAGAAGACAATTTTCTGCTCCCCAGACACCTCAACAAAATAGAGTTGTGGAAAGGAAGAACAAAACTATCTTAGATGTTGCTAGAACAAGGATGATGGAAGCTAGTCTATATCATATCTACTAGAGAGAATCAATTAGCATAGTGGTTTATACATTCAACAGAGTACATATCAAAGGAGAAACCAGTAAGACACCTTATGAATTATGGTTTGGAAATACACCTACAGTTAAGTATTTCAAAATTTTTGGTAGTAAATGTTATATCAGGAGAGATGATATCATCAGGAAATGTGATCCTAGATATGATGAAGGCATATTTCTTGGTTATTCTAATGAAAGAAAAGCATATAGATGTTATAACAAGAGATTGCAGAGAATTGTGGAGAGTGCTAATGTCAAAGTAGATGAGCTGAACAAAAGTCAAATCAAAGTTTATGAGAAGGAACCGACAATTGAAATGATTATATATGAACTGGTAGCACCTTTACCAAAACAAAATGTTGAACCAGTTACTCCAGCAGTATTAGAGAATTCTACAGTAACTAAAGAACATGGAAGAGGAATAGAAAGTCAAAAGACTCCTAGGTATGTGAGATTGAACCATTATGAAGATCAAATCATTGGGGATAAGAGCAATGGAGTGATGACAAGAAGAAGACCTGGAAACTAATGAGGTATATTCAATTTCACAAGTTGAACCGGTATCAGTAATTGAGGCATGTAAATATGAATTTTGGTCAAAATCTATGGAAGGAGAATTAGATCAAATTGAGAAAAAAAACACATGGACCTTGGTTCCCTAGCCTAAAAATAAAAATGTTATTGGAACTAAATGGGTTTTTAGGAATAAATTGAATGAGGATGGTCAAGTTATAAGGAATCAGGCTAGATTAATTTGTAAAGGATATTCTCATAAGGAAGGAATTGATTATGGAGAGACTTTTGCACCTGTAGCTAGGATTGAAGCTGTAAGATTATTTCTTGCCTATGTTGCTTATAAAAACTACAAGGTTAAAAGATGGATGTTAAATGTTCATTTTTTAATGGGGATCTTGATGAGGAAGTTTATATTGAGAAACCTAATGGTTTTTCACTATTAGATGATACAAATATGGTTTGCAGGTTAAGGAAAGCTTTATATGGATTGAAACAAGGACCTAGAGCTTGGTATGAAAGGTTGGATAAATATCTTTTGAAGCTTGGTTTTACTAAGGGTAGTGTTGATAGTAAGTTATATTATAAGATTACTGATGATAACATACTGATTATTGAATTATTTGTTAATGAAATTATTTTTGGAGGTGAAAATAAGTTATGCATAGAATGTTTTTAGAATATGGACAAATAATTTCAGATGCATTAGTGACATGAGTTTTTTCTTAGGTTTGCAGATTACTCAGACTGACAAAGGTATTTTCATCTATCACACTAAATATGCTAAGGAATTGTTGATGAAATTTGGTATCGGAGATTCTAAACTAGTAAGTACTCCTATGGTTACAAGTGAGAAATTGACAAGAAAAGATGTTTCTGCATCGATAAATCCTACAAGATACAAATCTATGATTGGAGGTCTGCTTTATTTGACTCAGACTAGGCCTAGCATTATGAATGTTGTTTTGTATCATTTCAAGATTTTAGAGTGATCCTAGAGAAAATCATGAGATGGCTGTGAAAAGGATTTTTTAGATACTTGCAAGGTACATGAGAATATGGATTGTGGTACCCAAGGATGATAACTTTACTTTATGTGCTTATAAATATGTTGATTGGGCTGGAGATGTTGATGACCAGAAAAGCATTTCCGGTGGAGCTTTCTTTCTTGGAAAGAAGTTGGTTTCATGGATTTGATAACTCAATGATGAACCACTAGTACCAAACTAGTACTGAGAGGGGGGGGTGAATCAGTATAGACACAAAATATGTCCAAAACTGGTTTGACAACAAACACTCACAATGACTGATAAATAGAGATACCGGTAAAACAAAGTGCAACCGGTAGCATCCAGTATAGCTCAATCAGTCATGAACCAGTCACTCACTAAGCTTTTCTCTTAGCTCAATGCCACATTATCATAATATTCACATGCATGAACTAGTAGACTTTAACTATCAAATCTTCACAACAGGGAGTTCAATATGTTTTATAGATAGGCACAAAACATAGAACCTTCATGTGCATAACAGATAAAACAAAGCATCACAAGAAAAAAGCATTTCACATGACACACATATTTTTCACGTGGAAACCCAACTGGGAAAACCCACGGTGGGGATGAATACCCACAAGCTACTTTTTGAACTCTTTAGAAGTCCGCTCTGTTAGGAGCCTTGTCTGGTTAAGAACATTACAATAGGTTCTGGTAGGAACCGATCCTGTTAGGGATCACCTGGTTAAGGGATACCCGGTTAAGGGTTAAACCCGGTAGGGTCACCTTGTTAGAGGATTTTAATAACTCAATAGCTAAAAGGATCTCCTAAGCTTTTCTAGCTTCTCAGAACTCATTAGCTTTAAGTTACCCGGTTAAGGGATTTATAGCAAGCCGGTTAAGACCACCCGATTTAAGGGATTTTGAATCAAGCCAGTTAAGGCTACCCTGTTAGGGTATTTTACAATTGTTGAAGTGGTTAGAGATCAACAGGTATTACAATGATCTGTTAACAGCACTTAATACTAATACAGATCCATTTAGGCTCCTCTTTTCCTTCTGCACATACACTTTGCAGGTATCTCTTCTCTCCTATGGTCTGGCAAGAATCTTGTATCACTTTCATTGGATACACACTCACAAATTTTGCCAGCAACTTCAGACAGAAACCTAACATTGACCTTATAGGGAACATACAGGTCAGTAGCAAAAACCTTAAACACTAAACCTATTAGGTTGAGCAATTCAAACGGTTCAATCCTGATCATTAAAACATACTGCATTAAATGCACCAGTCTTGAGTCGATCTCAAGACATTATCCATCATCCATTATCCACTATTTTCATGGTGGCTGATAACCCATCACGCATTATCACCATTTGATAGACTTCGCACATTCCTGAGGTAAATAGGAATAGTCTTCTTCATGCAAGATCCTTCATGCGCACAGAGCTTACGTGGCAACATGATCTGTCCTCCATCATACTGCTAACTCATCACACAAAGATCACCGATTGAGTCACACAGACTTGAGGTACTCCAACCTGAAACCCCAAAGTGGAAGCTGCCATACTAACTGGTAGTCATACAGTGCTTCCATGTGCCGGTTCCCATAACTGCATGCCGGTTCACTTTGAACAAATGTGTCGCTTCACTTTGGCATATACCAGTTCACACATATGCTAGTACCTCTTTCTTCACTTATCTCATGTGCCGGTTCACACTATGTCTCATATTGACATCAATGACAACATACAATATCATTATGTCTTCATGCCAGTTTACATAAGGCTCATGCCGGTTCACATAATGCTCATGTTGGTTCACATAATGCCAACAATCTCCCCCTTTGGCATTGATGGCAATATACAAAAGATATCTTCTCTGCTTCACATCTTCTCCCCATTTGTTGTAGATATATTTTCGCTTTACTTCTTCTCCCCCTTTGACAACAATGCCAAAGTGGAGGTACAATTATCACTATTTCCTCATGTTGCTCCCCCTGAGGAGTAGCATCCTTAAACACACCAATCAACCAAATATTTGTCTATCTAGTACCTGACTGATGTGGAACAACCACTTTTAGTTCACCTCCTGAAGGGGCAATACCCCTAATTCACCTCTCAAATGCACAAATGTTGTCTTTGGGAGAGGCTTGGTGAATATGTCTGCTAACTGTTCCTTACTGGACACATGTTCCAGTGCAATCTCTTTATTCTGAACCTTTTCCCTCAAGAAATGATACTTAAGCTCAAAATGATTAGTTCTAGAACGTAAAACTGAATTCTTTGATATATTGATAGCACTCGTGTTATCATAGAATATACTTACTGGTTCAGATACAGGGATCTTGAAGCCTTCCAGTACATGCTTCATCCAGATTGTCTAAGTGCAGTTCATGAAAGCTACAACATACTCTGCTTCCGCTGTAGATTGAGAGATGCGACTCTACTTTTTACTCATCCATGAGACCAATCTACCACCGAGAAATAATGCACCACCAGTTGTGCTCTTCCAGTCATCCACATTACCAACCCAATCAGCATCTGTGAATACTTTCAGATTGAAATTATTGTTGTATGGGTACCACAATCCATAGTCAATTGTTCCCTTCAAATACCTAAGAATCAGCTTGACTACACTCAAGTGAGATTCTCTTGGACTCTTCTAGAACCTTGCAATGATGCCAACTGCATGTGCAATATCCGATCTGCTATGCACTACATAATGCAACTTACGAATCATTGATCAGTATTCCTTCTCATCAACCAGTGCGGAATCATCTTCCTTTGTCAATTTGCAACTGGTCACCATCGGTGTACCAATTGGTTTGCTATCTTCCATGCCAAAAGTCTTCAACACTTCTTTGACATATTTGGACTGAGTGATGAAGATTCCATCTTTCATCTGTTGGATCTATAGTCCAATGAAGAACTTAATCTCCCCTATGAGTGACATTTCAAATTCTTTCTTCATCTCATCAGAAAACTCATGACTCATCTTGTCATCTCCACCAAATATGATGTCATCAACAAAAACTTCACAAATCAGGATCTGATCTTCTTCAGACTTCAAGTAGATATTGTTATCTTCACTTTTTCTCTCAAATCAAATCTTCACAAGATGGGAATGTAGGTGCTCATACCATGCCCTAGGTGCTTTCTTTAGACCATATAATGCTTTGTGTAACCTACATACCATGTCACTATCTTCAGATAGGGTAAACCCATCTGGTTGCTCAATATATACCTCCTCTTCAAGTACACCATTTAGGAATGCAGATTTTACATCCATTTGATATACCTTGAATCTCTTAAAAGCTGCATATGCAAGAAGCATACGAACTCCTTCCAATCTGGCTACAGGAGAAAAGGTTTCCCCATAGTCTTCAACTTCTTCTTGAGAATATCCTTTGCATACCAGTCTGGCCTTATTCCTAATCACTGCGCCATCCTCATTCAACTTATTTCTGAACACCCATTTGGTGCCAATGACATTTTTATGCTCTGGTCTGTGTACCAAGGACCATGTACCATTTTTCTCTATCTGGTCAAGTTCTTCTCCCATTGCCTTGATCCAGTCTTCATCATTATGAGCCTCTTTGAATGATTTAGGCTCAAATTCAGAGATCATACATAAGTTTTCTCTGATCTTTCTTCTGGTAAGGATTCCTGCATCCTTATCACCTATGATCTGCTTGGGATCATGATTCAACTTGACATACCAAGGAATGGTCTTAATTGGTTCTTCTTGCTTTTCTTCTTCATCCTTATCTTCATCAGTATCAACATTCACCGGTTCAGGAACACTGTTACTAGTGCTTGATTGACTGACAACTGGTTCCCAGAAGGTTGCAACCGGTTCATTTACAACTTTCTCACTGCTGATTTTCTTAGTCTTCTCAGAGGATTTATCAACTCTTACATTGATGCTTTCCATAATTCTCTAAGTCCTATTGTTGTAGCACTTGAAAGCTTTACTCTTGGTGGAATATCCTAGAAATATTCCTTCATCACATTTAGCTTCAAATTTGCCCTGATGTTCACTCCTCTTGATGTAACATTTGCTACCAAAGACCTTATAATAGTTTACCACAAGGGTCTTACTAGTCCAATACTCATAAGGAGTTTTGTCCTTGCCCTTTTTGATGAGTACCCGGTTCATAGTATAAACTGCAGTGCTCACCGCTTCTCTCCAAAAGGTGTGAGCAACCTTTCCTTGGATCAACATAGTTCTAGCTACTTCAACCACAGTGTGGTTATTCCTCTCTGCTACGCCATTCTGCTGTGGAGTCCGGGGGGCAAACAGCTGTCTCTTGATGCCAAATTCTTCATAGTACTTGTTGAATTCACTGGAAGTGAATTCCCCTCCTTGATCAGTTCTGAGACACTTGATCCTTTTACCGCTTTCCTTTTCCACTAATGCTCTGAAAGCTTTGAATTTCCCAAAAGCTTCAGACTTGTCTTTCAAGAATGTGACCCACATCATTCTTGAGCAGTCATCAGTGAGAATCATGAAGTACCTATCACCTTGCACACTTCTAGTTTTCATAGGACCACATAAATCAGTATGCACAAGATCAAGCAAGTTGTCAGCAGTGAAAGATATACCTTTAAAAGTTGAGAAAGACATTTTCCCCAATTGACATTCTCTACACAAGGTATTATCTGGTTTGCTCAGCATTGGCAACCCTCTAACTATCTTGATCTTACTAGCCTTCACAATGTTGTCAAAGTTCACATGGCAGAATCTCCTATGCCATATCCAGCTATCATCAAGCTTATCCATAAGACATGTACTTATATTAGCATTTAGATGAAATAGGTTACCTTTAGTCTACATGTTGGTGGCTACCAATTTACCTTCTTTACCTTTGATTCTGCAGACTCCATTCTTGAATTGCAGAGTGAGTCCACTGTCATTTAATTGGGCAACACTTAGAAGGTTGTGTCTGAGACCATCAACTCGATACACATTGTCAGCACTACTCTTTCCATTCAAGGAGATGGACCCTCTACTTTTGACCATGCATGGTGCATCATTGCCAAAGTGAACCACACCACCATCATACTCTTTTAATGATAGAAACTTGCTCCAGTCACTAGTCATATGGTGAGAGTAGCCACTGTCAATGATCCACTCATTGGAATCATCAAACCGAGAGACAAGAGCCTTCTTGTCTGTCACATCTTCCTTTACAGCAATGAACACAATGTCTTCATTTTCTTCATCTTCTGATTCCTCATCGGTGACACCTTCATCAACTGCCACAAAACAATTTCTCTGGTTTCCTCCTTTGAATTTCTTGAACCTTTCCGGTTTATCCCTGTTGTCACTATTAGGATAGTTCATAGCAATATGTCCTATCTGGTTGCAGGAGAAACATTTCAAAGGTAGCTTACCTTTGTATTTATCAATTCCTTTTGGGAATCTCTTGGCTAGAAGAGCTTCAAACTCCATCAAAAACTCTTCATCCTTCATTTCTCTGTTCTGACTAGGTTCCCCACTAGTGCTAGCCTCTTTTCCTTTTCTGGATGGTATAGCAGAAGCTTTAAAAGCTGATTCTGACTTTTGAACACTACCATTGAAGCTATTCATCTCATAGGTTGTCAACTTGGCTATGATGGAGTCCAAGGATGCCTTAGACTTGTCTATTGATCTCAGCTCCTGAATAGCAGCAACCCTTATTGCATAGACCAGCAACAGGGATCTCAGGACTTTACTTACCATAGTGGAATCTTCTATTTTGCCACCTGTACTCTTTATTTCTCCAACAACTGTTTTGATTCTTATTCCATACTGCTGAATGGTCTCTCCTTCAACCATCCTCATGTCTTCAAACTTTCCTCTCAAGCTCTCTTCCTTAGCCTGTTTTACATGCTCATCACCACCATAGATATTTTCAAGAGCATCCCATACTTCTTTGGGATTTTCCTTGTCCTGAACATCAATAAACTCAATGTCAGATAGACTACTGATGAGGACTTCCACGACTTGCCCATTTTCTTGTATCTCTCTCTTTTGGTCATCGGTGAGAGTATCGGTAGGAACAACATATACATTTTCAACATAGCTCCAGTGTTGAACACCCATGCTTTTGATGAATATCTTCATCCTATCTTTCCATATACCAAAGTTTTCCCTATTGAACTTTGGACCTTCCCTCTTCATCATTTGGCTAGGATCTTTTCCTCAAGTGGTTAAGCTTACAACACAGAGGACTTGGAGCGCTCTGATACCAATTTATAACTCAATGATGATACACTACTACCAAACCGGTACTGAGAGGGGGGTGTGAATCAGTACAGACACAAAATATGTCCAAAACTAGTTTGATAGCAAACACTCACAATGACTGATAAACAGAGATACTGGTAAAACAAAGTGCAACTAGTAGCATCCAGTATAGCTCAATCAGTCATGAACCAGTCACTCACTAAGATTTTCTCTTAGCTCAATGCCACATTATCATAATATTCACATGCATGAACTAGTAGACTTTAACTATAAAATCTTCACAACAGGGAGTTCAATATGTTTTATAGATAGGCACAAAACATAGAACCTTCATGTGCATAACAGATAAAACAAAGCATCACAAGACAAAAGCATTTCACATGACACACATATTTTTCATGTGGAAACCCAACTGGGAAAAACCACAGTGGGGATGAATACCGACAAGCTACTTTTTGAACTCTTTAGAAGTCTGCTCTGTTAGGAGCCTTGTCCGGTTAAGAACATTACAATAGGTTCTAGTAGGAACCGATCCTGTTAGGGATCACCCGGTTAAGGGATGCCTGATTAAGGGTTAAACCTAGTAGGGTGACCTTGTTAGAGGATTTTAAGAACTCAATAGCTGAAAGGATCTCCTAAGCTTTTCTAGCTTCTCAGAACTCATTAGCTTCAAGTTACCCGATTAAGGGATTTACAGCAAGCCGGTTAAGACCACCCGATTTAAGGGATTTTGAATCAAGCCAGTTACGGCTACCCTGTTAGGGGATTTTGCAACTATTGAAGTGGTTAGAGATCAACAAGTATTACAATGATCTATTAACAGCACTTAATACTAATACAGATCTATTTAGGCTCCTCTTTTCCTTCTACACATACACTTTGCAGGTATCTCTTCTCTCCTATGGTCTAGCAAGAATCTTGTATCACTTTCGTTGGATACACACTCACAAATTTTGCCAGCAACTTCAGACAAAAACCTAACATCGACCTTATAGGGAACATACAAGTCGGTAGCAAAAATCTTAAACCCTAAACCTATTAGGTTGAGCAATTCAAACGGTTCAATCCTGACCGTTAAAACATACTACATTAAATGCACCAGTCTTGAGTCGATCTCAAGACATTCTCCATCATCTATTGTCCACCGTTTTCATGGCGGCTGATAACCCATCATGCATTATCACCATTTGACAGACTTCGCACATTCCCGAGGTAGATAGGAATAGTCTTCTTCATGCAAGATCCTTCACGTGCACAAAGCTTATGTGGCAACACGATCTGTCCTCCATCATACTGCTAACTCATCACACAAAGATCACCGATTGAGTCACACAGACTTGAGGTACTCCAACCTGAAACCCCGAAGTGGAAGCTGCCATACCAACCGGTAGTCATATAGTGCTTCCATGTGCCGGTTCCCATAACTGCATTCCGGTTCACTTTGAACAAATGTGTCGTTTCACTTTTGCATATACCGGTTCACACATATGTCAGTACCTCTTTCTTCACTTATCTCATGTGCCAGTTCACACTATGTCTCATATTGACATCAATGACAACATACAATATCATTATGTCTTCATGCTAGTTTACATAAGGCTCATGCCGATTCACATAATGCTCATGCCGGTTCACATAATGCCAACAGGATCAGGAAGAAACAGTCATGTACTTCTTTATCTACTGTTGAAGCTGAGTATGTTACTGCTGCTACTAATTGTACACAAGTTTTATGGATGAAGCAAATGTTGAAGGATATAAAGGTGGATTGCGATGCACCAATAGTTATTCACTGCGATAACTCTATTGCTATTGATATATCAAAGAATCTGGTATTTCATTCTAAAACAAAGCACATATCTATAAAGTATAACTTTTTGAAGGAAAAGGTGGAAGCAAATGAAGTTAGACTCGTTTATGTGAACACTAAGGAGCCCATTGCAGATATTTTCACTAAACCTTTGCCCAAGGAATCATTTGAGTACCTGAGAGATAGATTGCGAGTTTTTGCCCCTCTGGTAGAGACTTGATTGATGTGGTTTGGCATCACTCAGGCATGCATTATTAGAGATACTATTCATTCTGGCACTAATGTG
Source organism: Cryptomeria japonica (assembly GCF_030272615.1). NCBI lineage: Eukaryota > Viridiplantae > Streptophyta > Pinopsida > Cupressales > Cupressaceae > Cryptomeria > Cryptomeria japonica. Next base: position 668,551,072 of record NC_081412.1, read on the forward strand.
GGATGCTACTGCTCAAGGGGAGTAGTCAGCTTTGTGATTCAATGGTTTATGTTTTTGCTTTGATATTTATGTCAGATTTATGGCATTGATGTCAAAGGGGGAGTGATATTAATGTGAAAAAGAAAAAGAAAGGGGGAGAAATTCAGAGCTTTATAGCGATATTATTTATAGGGGGAGTTTGGTCTTTATTTCAAAATTGTATGCGGGAGATTGTTGGTTGTCTTCAATTGGGGGAAACTTATTTGGAATTTCTTGGTACTTAGATATTTTTCACATCTAGTGTTGTCATCAATGCCAAAGGAGGAGATTGTTATCCATTTGGTGGAATTGATTATGTGTTGCATTGATGTTTTGTCATTGATGCCAACACTAGTTGTTTTGATGCTTTACCGTCACCCTTCTAGTCCCAGTAGGTCGACTGGTTTCTGGTTGACAGGATCCGGAATGATCCGGTAGGCTCTAGTATAGTTTGGTGATGGAATTGGATTGTTCATGATACTCATGCTCATATTTGGTTAGTTGGTTTTGGTCCGGTGATCGGATGCTTGGTTTCTAGTTCTGGCAAGGGTTTCACTAACAAAGCTTTTGGTGAAGATCTTTGATGAATTGCATAAGCAGTGTTGGTGCAGCTTCTGGTGAAGTTTTAGTATGTTGTTGGTGATCATGTTTGTGACTTGGCAATTGGAGATCATTGTTGAAGCGTGTGGACGTATATTGGTTCTCTGTTGATCTAGGTTATGGACCAGCTTTAATGTAATGTGTGGATTGGACCTCTCGATGTATTTTTGGGATGTCTTATGTGTTGGATATTATTCATTTGGTCTAAGGCTGACATGGTTTTTAATAATGTAATTGGTTTATTATCTGGTGGCCAACCTAATTGTTTATGGTCAAGGGTTTTTATATATAAATGTAAGATCTCATTGTAGATCATCATGGTTATGTTAGAGGTCATGGTCAAGGAATGTAATGTGCGAATAATGTAATATCATTGAGGTAGAGGATTTGGTTGATCATTGGAGATCAAATTGGGTATATGTAATAGGATTTAATCCTCTGGTATTGAGCTTAATTGGAACTATACTCAAGCATAGGAGATGTTATCTTTTGCAGTTCAACACTTCTCTGGATTGTAGTCTAGATTTCTATGTAGTTAGTGAGGCTCCTTTTGTGATGAGTAGTGCGCTCTAGGTTGTTGGCCTTCCTGCAAGTGCAGGCCCCTCAATTGTAATTCACATACTTACTGTAGAAGTATTATCTGACTGTGGGTAGGCTTCCCACCTTGGTTTTTCCCTTTACCGGGTTTTCCACATATAAATCTTGGTGTCATGTGGATGGTATTTATTTTGTGATTATTGTTTATGCTTAATTGGTTTAACTGCTATTCCGGTATTAATTTTTTGGGTTTCAGTATTCAAGTTTAAACTGCTAATAGTTTTGGTAATCTATGACAATTGATTCACCCCCCCCCCCTCCCTCTCAATTGTCTTCTAGTTATTTGAACTGTCTAACAATAATTTCCAAGGCTTTGTATTTGTTACTGTAAGAATGGATTCATCCAAGAATTCGGAGACAATAGGAGTGTCATCAATCATAGGTGCATCTGCCATTTGATCTACAATAGCTTGTCCTTAAATTACTTTTCTATCCACATATTCAATGTCGAACTCACTCAAAATCAGAACCCATTTAGCTAATCTGCCAGTGAGTGTTACCTTATTAAGAAGGTATTTAAGTGGAGCTATCCTGGTAATGATTTTATGAGTTAGCATGTAATGTCATAATTTTCGCAAGGCAAAAAACACAACAAGACATGCACACTCAATCGATTTGTTGTTAAACTCATAGTCATCCAATATATCACTAATATAGTATACTACTTTTTTCTTGCCTTCATTGTCCTGTTGTGCCAAGAGTTTCCCAAGCATTGTTTGTTTTGCTAATATCTAAAGTAGTAGGGGTTTTCCTAGAATAGGTGGCATCAATACTAGTGGATTCAAAAGGTAGTCTTTGAGAATTTGAAAATCCTATTGACATATATCATCCCATTTGAATTTGATATTCTTAAGAAGGAGATGCTAGAAAGGATGACATTTATCTGCAAGTTGTGCAATGAATCTATCTATTGATTGAAGTCTTCCCTGTAAAGACCGAAGTTGACTGATATTCTTTGGTGGTAGTTATATCTAGGGGTAAATTAGGCATAAATAACATAATTAGATTATCAAAGAGAATCACCAACTCTAATCTAATCAAATTACTCCTAAATTACAACGAAATAGCACCAAATCAATTGCATAGTAAAATTAAATATAATTTAATCTCCCTCAATTGATGTGATTGAAGCTTTCATTTCTCTTCTCCATTGTTGTTGGTGTAGGTGGCTCTCAGGTATTGCACTTGATTTCCTGCATAAGATGGACAACAATTTTGAAGACTATGATTCTAGATAGAATTGAAGAATGGGGTTGAAGTTATAGATTTTCAACACAGAAGGGGTGATAATTTGAACTCGAGGGTTGATTGATAGACAACTGAAATTGATTGATCTGTTAACTCATTTCGATTGATCTGTTAACAGGGTTGATTGAGGAGTCAACTAGATGGATTGGCTAGTGAACTGAATAGATTAATCAGTTGACTAAGTTGATAAATCAGATGACTGAATTGATTGGAGAGATAAGTGGATTGATTGATCAGTAGACTGAATAGATGGATTAAAAGACTAAAATGATTGATTAGTCATAAAAAAGTTGATTTTGAGTGAAAATGGGAGATTGATGAGTTAACTGAGTTAATTGATTAGATAACTGATTTGATCAACCAGTTCTAATTTTACCATGTGTTGTAGGATTTTGAAATTGAATTTGATTTTCATTTTCAATTTGGATTTGAATTTGGTCTTTCGAATGCTGAAATGCACATAAAATTAACTGAAATACAGATTTGATGAAATATGAATTTGGAAGAAACAAAATTAATTGGAAATAAGTGAAATTCAAATTTGGGGAAAAGTGAAATGAAATTACACTGAATTATTTGGAATTATAATTTGGGGATTTGGAAAAATTAAATTAAATAATTAAATAATTTAAATGAAATTATTTAATCATAAGATATTAAATTAATTAAATAATAAAGATTATTTAACTAAGGGAAATGTCGCAATTAATTAAATAATTGAGATAGGGTTAATTGATTAAATGATGAAATGATAGGAATTTGATGATTAGAAATGTTAAATGTGATAATTAGAAGAAATGTTTAATTTAATCAAATAATTAAAGAATTACTTAATTAAATAGATGAATAATCAGTGTAGAATTAATGAGACATTTTTAGGTGTCTACATTTGCCCCTCTTTGACACAATGTTGGAACAATGTTGTCTCAAAGAAAATGAAAAATTTTCTTCCCCAGTATGCCCCCTCGAAAAAAGTGGTCGAAAATTTGTGGAACGAAAACCCTTTTTTTGAAATTGTGCTAGTACTCGATAATGTGAAGTTTGGTAAAAATTGAATCTTGTTTGGTATGGCTACAACTGCGTTGAAGTTGGAGGGGTCTACGAGCATTAGGGAGATGGCGGGTATTGATTTGAGCTCATTTGCACTCATTTGCTTTGTAAGAATTCCTTGATATTATAGTGTTTTTGTCTCCTTGGAGTGAGATGGTGGGTCATAAAGCGAGGTTGCATTTGTTCAAGCAAGTGTAATCACATCAGAGACCTCCCGGCACTGGCGGCATGGTCAGTTTTCAAAAATTATGCCCTTTGTGTCAATTTTTTCTAAATTTTTCATCCTTTTATGGAAGAGTCAAAATTATCTAATTCGCAATTGATGATCGATTTATTCACATTTGATAATAATAATTTGCAATTAATATAATAAATTCACAATTGATAAAATTGCCTGCAATTGCCTTAATTAATCTCCAATTGAAATTTTTAGTTCATAATTGCCTTAATTGATCCACAATTGAAAATATTAATTCGCATTTGACATAATATGAATTTATTTTTGTGTTTTCTCATGATGCGAATGATATATCTTATTCATTGTTCTTTTTCTCAAATGCAAGAGAATTATCCAGTCTTGATTGTGAGACAGACTACACTAGATGGTCTTGATCGATGTCATGAGTTAGATGCAGAGGATATTGCTTTGCTTTGACAAGTTGGATTGCATCATATAGTGCACTTTCCTGAGGTTACGGCCAACGAGGCCATGATTACTACTTTGATTGAGTGATGGAATTCAGAGACTTGTTCATTTCATCTTCCGATGGCTAAGCTGTCTATCATACTTGAGGATGTGTGGAGTATTCTACGCATTCCCATATTTGGTGCCTGAGTTAATTTTGATTGCAGTGATGGGGTATCTTTTTTGTGTGCGCTATTTGAGTTTTTTGAGGATGATCTTCATATCTGATGTCGTTATGAGATTCATTGGGATGATTTTGATTATGAGCTCACTGTTGTTCTTGGTTGCACTGTTGCTAGATTATTGATCCCTAATAGACGTATCCATGGTTCCCCTATTGGATGGGGATGAATGATTCACGATATGGTTATTGATAGATGAGTGTTTGCTTGGGGTCCTTGTCTTCTTTCCACTTTATATCATCAGATCCATGGGATTGTATATTTACATCATAAATCCATTGGATGTGGTGTTACCTACTCCAAATATGGGCATGGGAGCACATGGATATATTTCATCCTATGATACATGTTGATTTAGAGCCAGAGAATCCATATGCTTATAGATACACTATTGTAGTTAGACATAGGGCATCAAGTAACAATTTGTATTGGCATCATCAGATTGATACATTACAGTACTTCTCAATGAGACCTTATCTTATTTTCCCCGGTTGGGCTGATGATGTCCATCATCTTCCTTTTTGTCAACAACAGAGATATCTTATTGGGAAAGATGTTGGTGGGCATAGGGTTATTGATATGTATCTTCCTGACTCTGTACTCTGATAGTTTGAGGAGATATAGGGTATTCTGGATGTGACAGCTTATTTTGCTCATACTACTTGCGAGGTTGATGATTGGGGTGTGTGTGTGCATCCTTATGTTGCCATTGTTGAGTTTGATTCTCTTACTCTTGTTTAGTGGGGTTGGTGAGTTGGTGTCGTAGATCCAAGTACTACAACACAGTATAGTGTATGGTGGATACAACATAGGCCCATACCTTTAACATATCTGACAATTTTGATTGTTGCTCAACAAATTAGACATGACAGAGGCCTTAGAGGGAGAGGGAGAGATAGTGGAGGATGAGTTAGGGGAGGAAGAGATAGAGAGTGGAGAGATGGAGGAGGGAGAGATGGTGGACAAGGAGGATGGGATATGGGTCAGATAGATCTGATAGCAGCAGTTGCATTGGAGGTGGAGGGTGGAGGAGAGGATGTGGATATTGGTAGAGCTACTGCATCTATGAGCAGTTCTGGTGAGAGTGGGAGTGAGAGTGATGAGTCAGTATTAGGCTCATCGAGAAGTGATGGACATGAGGGGGTGGATGGTGGACATGATGTTGATATGCCCTAGGCTATGGAGAGAGAAGATGCGGAGGGAGATAATGAGGAGGAGGGAATGAGGGCTCGGGTTAGGAGTTTGGAGGACTTAGTTTCTACTTTTCAACAGTGGAGGATGGAGGATAGAGATCAATATCGGTGGGCGATGGAGGATATTACCATAGAGAGAGATCGGATAGTCAGTGAGAAGGAGAAGATAGCCGCTGAGAGAGATCGGCTACAGAGGGAGAGAGATGATGTAGTGAGGTGGATGTGGTTGGTTCAGACTGCTTAGGACCAGCATTTTGCTCCGGGTACTAATGCATGTAGGCAGTCAGACAGACTTTATTATGTTGCACAGGAGGCTTTGTATTATAGACAGCTCTATGATGGTGTTGTTCTTGAGGCATAGAGAGCTCCTAGTTTCAATGAGTATAAAGGTCATTCAAGTTCTAGTAGGTCTACTTCTCGATGGACCAGTAGTAGTGATGTTATGGGTCTACCTCGGACATCATCGAGACATCCTAGGGCAGGATCTGGTAGGCAGGATCCTCCTAGAGATAGAGGCAACATTGGTTGAGATGTTATTTTATTAATGATATAGCATAGATACGATGTATTCTGACACATTTTGATGAAATATATGATATGTACTTTTGGTGATGAGTTATATGGTGATATATGTTATGTCTAATGTTTTGGTTTTTTATTTTATGCTTACTTGATAATGCATATAATGCTAATGTGATATAATGCAGTGATGTGATGTGCCTTTATTTTGTGATGTATGAATCTTTATGTGATGATTGATGGCATGCTTGTGATAATGCTATGGACTAATGCAACATAATGCAAAGGAAAAAAAATTGTTTTGTCAAAATAGTTGAAATTGGAAGAATTGTTAGTTGTTAGATGGAGAATAGACTAGAAGAAATGATATGAAATGATATGAAATGATAAATCAATTGAACCAACCTTTATTTATTCCAAAAGTAGATATGATGGAAACAATTTGATTGATAAGATTTTGATGAAATAGTCTTCATTGCTTTATTCGTAGTGCAATACATTATCATCATTGAGCCTTATTACATAACAATGGAGCTTATTACACCAAGGTATGAGGAACCAAGATATATAGATATCTCATTGCAACAAACAAACAAGTAGTAGACAAGGATTGAACCCTCCATTCTGGGAATTACGCTAGGGGTTGAGGTATGTGTGGCATTCACAAGTTGAATTCTCCTATCACGGACACCCACTAGAGAAATTTCCCCAGAACTTCATTGGTTCAAACCACAAACAACAAACAAAGAAAAAGGATCATGCCCATCATGACTCCTCTAGTCACTTTTTTGGACATCCTTGAGTAGCTAAAAGCAATGATCTTTGCCAATTTGGTAAAAGAGTCAACCAAAATAGACAAAACTCAGCAGTTGGACTAACTATGTCTTTGCTTTGATATGTTTGATGTGATTTTGATAATGTCTGGTTTCAGAAATTTTGGACCTCATTTAAGAATGACCTGTCTAGTTTCAAGTGTACCGATTCTGTTTAAGACAAGATGGTTATCACGTTGATAGCTTGATAGTGATTCGATAGATTAGACAGTTGATCAGCTTCATTGCAGATTTTTTGACAAGATAGTTGTATCATTTGTTTAACTTTGTCCGAATTGTTTATTGGATATCTACTAGGGTGTTTGATTCTTGCAAGACAATTTATTACAAGTTTTTTAATTGATGTTTGAATATTTTTGGATTTTGTGGAACGATATTTGATTGTTTTTGGATTGATTTTTTCAAGACTTTTATCTGAATGTTTTGATTTTTTTAGGCCTTTATCTGAATGTTTAAGATTTTTTTCAGGACTTTATCTAAATGTTTAGGATTTTTTCATGAGTTTATCTGAATGTTTAAGATTTTTTTCAGGACTTTGTTTGAATGTTTAAGAATTTTTTAGAACTTTGTTTGAATGTTTAAGATTTTTTCAAGACTTTATCTGGATGTTTTAATTTTTTTTAGTTATGCCCCCAAGTATGCAAACTTGTGATGACATGATGATCTACAGAATGTTGCGGAGATAATGAATTTTTCAAATGCAATATACTATATGAAGATGCGGTTCCTAAACAAGGATGAATTTGTGTGCCCCTTATTTTGAAATGCACTAATTGAATTGAAGGTGTGAAACGTTTCAAAGATAGGAGTTCAATCCATTCTCAAAAGGATTTAGATCATCCAATCTAACACACTGTGTAACCAAGATTTACAAACAAAAAAGCAGAAAATTCTCTATCAATTCTTGAAACTTTGATCTTCTTTTGCCAATGTGTGTGCATTTGAATTCATTTTGACTCTTATAACCATCAAAGACCCTTGGATTCCTATGTGGCTAGCTACGTAAGTTATTCTAACTTCAAAAGCATCCTGGATAGAGCCTCACTGCCAGCAAGCTTTTAGGGATTCAACGAGGTTATGCACTGTAATCTCTTAAATATTGCTCAATTGTCAGCAGGTGTCCATAGCCCTAATGGAGTTATTTGTATGTTCCCATAGTCAATCCTTTTATTATCGCACTTGTATGCGTGATATTTCAGTAATATATCATTTTTTTATTTTGCCTTTTGATGGAAATTGGCATCGTATTTTTTGTGTGCAAGTAAAATCCATCTTATAAAATATCAATTAGAAATAAAGGGAAATCATGAATCCCTATCTAATGAAAGAATTCTAACAAACAGACAATGAAATAATGCAATATCAAACAAATAGGAATTAAAATCATTCAATGAAACTCCCTATTCCAAGATCGCATATAGCTTCAATTGCTCTTCTCTTCTTTGTGGTATGATGGCTCTCAGATATTGTGTTGATAACCTGCAAGTGACACAAAGATTTGAAGTTCGTGATTGTTGAAAATGGAGATTGGATGCTCAATTTATAGATTTTTGGATGAGATTGATTGAAAGGTGGAACAAATTGATCAAGAGGTGGAACTCAAGTGAGCTCACTTGAAAATTTATAGTTGAATTGTTGTTTTAGAGGTGAAACAGAATAGATTGAATAGATTAAAGGAGTTAACTGATTGAGAAAAAGCTAACTAAAAGAAGAAAAAGAATGATTGGAAGAAATAAAGAAGACGACAAAGAGAACTAGAAGATGAAAATAGAGACTGGAGAGATAAATGATTTAATTAATTAATTTAGCATGTGCTTGCATTTAGACTTAGATTTTCAATTTAATCTTTGCATGAAATTTATTCAAATAACTGAATTTATTAATTCAATTTAGCATTTGAATATATTTAGAACTTGACTTTGATTTTCAATTTGGTTTTTGAAATCATGCACATGTAATTGAATTTGGAAAAAAATTAGAAGAATATGAAATTAAATGAAATTAGAATTTGAATAACTAGAAGAATTAATTAGTTAATTAAATAATTTAAAGAAACTATTTAATTATGCTAGAAATGAAATTTAATTAAATAATAAAGATTATTTAATTAGAGGAATAAATCTTAATTAATTAAATAATAAATATTTAATTAATATTTAGAAAACGGTTAAATGATTAGATGATTAGAGAGATAAAAATTGAGAATAGAATTTATTTAAATAATAAAGATTATTTAAATTGGGGAATTAACCATAATTGATTAAATAATAAATATTTAATTAATATTTAGAAAATAGTTAAATGATTAAATGATGATAGAATAAGAAATAGAATAATTAGTAAGATGAGGAAATATGAAATTAGAAGAATATGATTAATTAACTTAATTAAATAATTTAAGAATTATTTAATCAATTAGAGGAATAATTAGTACATGATCAATGAGACAATTTTAGGGGTCTACATTTGCCCCTCTTTGAGACAATGTCAAAATGACGTTGTTTCAAAGAAACGAAAAATTCTACCCCAGTATGCCTTGGTACTATTGTATAGTGTAAATATGCCCCCTCGGAAAAGGTGGTCAAAAAATTCAAAAAATGAGACCATGTTTTCAATACCAGTGTAATGAGCAAGCGTGTGAAGTTTCGTGCGATTTCAAGGTCGTTTGAGTAGGCTACAAGTTGTTTGAATCTGGCGGGGACCACGGGCGTCGAGGTGTCAAAAAAACCCTAATTTTGAGTTATAAATAGAGATTTTTGATGTTCATTTGTTCATTTGTTCATTTGATATTTGGTAAGTTTTTTGTTTTCTCTGCAATTTTTGTGCTTTCTTCTGAGTATTTGATCATCATGGCTAGTTATAGAGCTCGGTTGCACTTGTTTGACCAAGTATGTTCATATCAGAGACCTCCTGGGACCGGTGGCATGGTATTTTTCCAATTTTTTTCTTGATATTTTTGCATGTTTTGTGCCATTTTCTAAAAAAAATTTCAGTGATCATTTTCCTTTGTGTCACACGTTAGCATATCGATGTTCACACATTCGCCTTAAGTGTACCGCAAATGCTTTAACTATTACGCAATCACCTTAACTGTTATGCGTTAGTCTAGAATGTGTCACATTCATTCATATCATCATGCATAAGTGTTTAATGTTACGCATGCGCTCATATCATTATGCATTAGCTCTTAATGTCACGCAAAAGTTATAAGTATACCGCATTAGTAATAACTATCACGCATTCATTGTATGTGTAATTTTTGTCATGCTTTTGAAAATATTTTTGATTTTCGTGATCCGATATCTGATATTTTCAACATTTTCTCATTGCAGGAGAACATCGGAGTGTTATACTGCCAACAGAGAAAACCCAGTGGACTTGATCTTCGTGTTGACTTACTTGATGAGGAGATTGAGCATATTCGCCAGCTTGGTTTATATCATGTATTACACTTGCCAGAGGTTACGCCCAACAGAGCCATGATTACAGCTTTGATAGGGCGGTGGCATTCTGAGACTTGTTCATTCCATCTTCCGACTAGGGAGGCATCCATTACTTTAGAGGATGTATGGTGTATATTGTGTATTCCGATTCATGGTGAGAGAGTTGTGTACAACCATGATGATGGCATTGCTGGATTGTGTGCACTTTTTGAGTGTGAGATATAGGACTTGCAGATCAGTGGCCAATATGACATCCCTTGGGCCCAGTTAGATTATGATGACATGACTATTGTACTATGCGGTGTTGTCGACGGTTTATTGATACCTGACAGATGAGGTCATGGATTTCCAGTTGGATGAGGCAGAGTGCTCCATGATATGATTGTTCATCGATGAGTGTATGTGTGGGGTCCATGTCTACTGGCCATGTTGTATTATCAGATACATGGGATTGTATATCTTGGATATCGGTCTATCAGTTGTGGTGTGACACTGCTCTAGACTTGGGCATGGGAGCATATTTCTATCTCGAGGCCTATTATTCATGTTGATTTGCATCCTAGTGAGCCTTATTCTTTTAGGCACACAGCAGGTATCAGACACAGGGGTTCAGGTAACACCTTGTATTGGAGACATCAGTTGGACATACTACAGCATGTTATTTGGAGACCATACTTAGATTGCCCCGGTTGGGCGAATGACGTAGTGCACTTTCCTTTCTGCCAATAGCAGAGATATTTGATTGGTAGGACTTTTGAGACCCAGCGAATTATTGAGATGTATCTTCCAGGGTGGGTACTAAGACAGTTTGGTGAGGTACAAGTGACACCAGCGGTTACCACTTATTTTGCTCATGTATCTCAAGAGGTATCTGATTGGGGTGTTTCTATTCAGCCACATGTTGCTTCTGCTAAGTTTGATGCTCTTCAGCCATTACTCTGGGGTTGGGGTAGAGGTGCAGCGAATCCAGGGACGACGTTGGAGTATGATGCATGGTTTGCCTGGCACAGGCCAGTGCCACTTACTGATCCTGTTGTTTCGATTAGAGCACAGTAGATTGGCCATCCTAGACAGCGCTTGAGGATAGATGCAGGGGAGAGAGTCAGAGGAGGAGAGGAGGGTGGAGCTGAGGGAGAAGGTGAGGGAGATGAGGGAGCAGAGGGAAAGGATGTAGACATTAGTGGAGACACCAAGTCTATCAGTAGTGGGGATAGTGATGATTCTTTAGAGTCATCTACCAGCAAGGATGGAGATGATGATGATGATATGTCGAAGCTAGAGGATATGCCAGTTGTAGAGGGTGGGAGAGACAGGTGGGTGATGAGGATGGTCTACAGATTCTTAGAGTGTGGATCCAAAGTTTGGAGGAGTAGGTCACTAGATGAGATGTCAAGTGGGAGACCTACCATGTAGATTATGGTGTGCTTGAGGCTGAGAGGGATCATCTCTAGAGGGAGAGAGATGAGGAAGTCCGTTGAGGTCATATTACCATGGATGCATTTGATCAGCTTTTTAGACCAGGTACAGATGCTCGTGACCAGGCAGATAGGTATTTCACCGTTGCACAAGAGGCTATATACTATCGGCAGGAATATGAGAGAGTTGTCCCTGAGGATCAGAGAGAGCCTAGTTTTAGTGCCTTTATGGGGAGGAGATCGAGTAGGTCTACTTCTTGATGGACTAGCAGTGGTAGTGTTATGGGACCACCTCGACATTCTAGGGCAGGATCTAGTGGACAAGATCCACCTGCTGACAGAGGCAGTGTTGGTTGAGACATTTTTTGATCATGTTATCTGAGCCGTTGGGCCTATTTATTGTATTCATACACATTATCATTTTTGAGTTATATATATGATATGCAGGTTTTGCCAGTGATCTTTCTATGTTTTGTTTTCCACATATGCTTATATGATGCTATGAGTTTTATGATGCATATCTATTTGATTTTATATGATTCTAAAACACAATGGTAGTTATGTATGTATCAGTGATGCTAATAAATGTAATGGTAGTTATGTATGTTTAATGAAATCTATTATGAATGATTTTGTTTTTGTATGATAATGCCAGAACAAATTTTTAACTCAGATACACTGTGAAGAAATGTTAGTCAGATGATAGATAGAATGTTAGAAAGAATGCAATTTAGACAGAAGATGAGAAATCAACAAACTAGCAATATAGAAGATGAGAATGAAATTGAAAGAATCACAATCCCGTGTCACATATTTTATTGCACAATATATATTCATCACTGAGCCTTATTATTGAACAATGAATCTTAGCACATCAGGGTATAAGGAACCAAGATGCAAAGATATCTCATTGTAGAAACAAACGCGTAGCAAACAAGGAGTGACCCCTCCATTCTAGGAATTACACTAGGGGTCGAGGTATGTGTGGCATCTAATAGCTGAATGCCCCTATCATAGACACCCACTAGAGAAATTTCCCTAGAATTTGATCAGTTCACACCGCAAATAGCAAACAAAGAAAAAGATAATGCCCATCATAGCTCCTCTAGTCACTTGTGGACATCCTTGAGTAGCATAGGAACAATATCTGTCACCAAATGATAAAAGATAAAGACTGACCCAGACAAAATTCAACAACTATACTGACCTTGTGCTTTCATTCTCAGTTGCTTGATGTGATGGTTGATAATGTCTGGTCTTAGAAAGTTGTGGACCCCGTTTAAGACTGACCTCTCTGATTTTGAGTGTATCCTCTTCTATTTAAGACAAGATAATGATCGCTTTGATATGGATATGATACAATTGATAAGACGGTTTGATCAGTTGATTGCAGATGTTTGACTGGATAGTTGCATCCTTTGTTGACTACGTGCGAAGTGTTTGTTGGATATCTACTAGGGTATTTGTTTCTCACAAGACATTTTATTGCAAGTTTTTATGATTGATTAATTTTTTATTTTTAGTTCTTTTCCAAGAGATTTTTCGATATTTTTGTATTATGTGGATCAATATTTGAATGTTTTTTTTATTGACTTTTTCAAGACGTTTTACAAATGTTTTTGGTTGATTTTTTCAGAACTTTTTGCAGATGTTTTTTTTTTTTTTTGAGGGGGGGATTTTATGGTTTTCACTGTTTTTGGATTTTTATTTTTTCAATGTTTTTGGATTTTTCAGTTTTTCAATGTTTTGGATTTTTTAGTTTTTCTATGTTTTTGGATTTTTTCAAGACTTTATCTAATTTTTCGGATTTTTTCAAGACTTTATATGATTTTTTGGATTTTTTCAGTTATACCCCCAGTGTGCAGACCTGTAGGACATGATGATCTATAGAATGTATGTGGAGACAAATGAATTTTTGACATGACCTATGTTAATGCAATATGCATGATGAAGATGTATTTCTTATTTGAACAAGGTCGACTGTGTTTGTTGTAGCATTTGTAATACACCAATTGAAATAGAGGTGCAAAACATTTCATAGATAAGTGGTCAATCGATCCCTAAGGCCCTTTGGAACATTCAACTCAACACACTTAGTGACTAGGATTTACAAATGGAGACGCGGAAAACTTCCCCCCATTGGTTCTTGAAACTTTGATCTTCTTTTGCCCATGTGTGTGCAGATGAGTTAATTCCTACTCTTGTGTTCACTAAAGATCCTTAGCATCCTATATGACTAGCTACATGGATTATCCTAACTTCAAAATCATCCTGAATAGAGCCTCGTTGCCAGCAAGCTTTTAGAGCTCTAATGAGGTTATAGACTGTAATTTCTCAAATATTGCTCCATTGCCAGTAGGCGTTCATAGCCCTGATGGAGTTACTTGCGTGTTCCCATAGTCAAGCTTTTTATCATATTTGTATACATGATATTTCAGTTATATATCATTTCTATTTTTCCTTGAGAGGGATATTTGGCATAGCTCTTTTTATTTTTATTTTCTTGCCTTGACTTGTAAGTAATGAAACCTACTTGGGTGTGAAAATTACAGTAGCGCTGAAGTAGAATTTTAGATTTTTCATCAATCATATGATCAACTAGGTGTCTAGAATGAATTAGAGATTTTCTTAATATGCTTGAGATATAGCAATTGATAGATTTTGGGTCAACAAGTCTCAAATAGTGAAATCACTACCCAACCATAAGTAAAGCGTCGTCACAGGGTAATGTTGTAAATGAATGACCTTAGGGCCTCAAAGACTTCATGTCTAAATATCTAAGAAAGTAGATGACCCTTATTTCTCTTGAATGCAAAGGAATGATAAACTTGAATAGTTGCCTTGTTTTATTAATGTTTCTATATGAAAATGCATAAACTTTGAGAATGCGATACATTTAAAAAAAAGAAACTATATGTGATGCAATGCTTTGAATAATATGATATGCAATGCGGAAAATAAAACCTAAACCACATAGCCCTTAGGTATAATATCGTTTAAGGTGCATGTTGTTCGTAGGGTTAGAGAGTGGATCTCCCTCCATGGTAGCCAAATTATATGTTCCATTGCCTATAACCCTTGTTATCATGAAAGGACCTAGCCAGTTAGGTTCAAATTTCCTTGGATTTTCTCATTCCGCTAGGTTCCATTGATTCTCTTTAAGGACTAGATCTCCCACTTCAAAAGTTCATGGGTGAACTCTTTTATTATAACTTCATATTAGTCTGTTTTGATATCCTTGTAGATGATTGAACGTTGTTTATCTTTTTTCATCAAGGGTTTCTAGTTCTTGTAACCTTGCTACCTGGTAGTCTTCTTCTGATATGATGTTATGTAAGGAAACTCTTAGAGATAGTATTTCTATTTCAATGGGGAGTATTGATTTTGTACCATAGACCAAGGAATATGGTGTTGCTCCAGTAGGTGTGCGTACTCCTATTCTGTAAGCCAAATGAGCACGATTTAACTAGAGATTTCAGTCCCGTCCAATGTCAGTGACAACTTTCTTAAGAATTTTCAATATTATTTTATTTGTAGCCTCTACTTGTCCATTGCTTTGTGGATAATATGGCATGGCAAATCTCTGTTGCATGTGAAATTTGTCACACAACTCTTTCACTTCCTAGTTTTTAAATGGACGTCAATTATCTGTCATGAAGCATAGTGGAATCCCATATCTACATATAATGTAGTTGAGCATGAATTTTGATATCTATTTTCCAGTGGTGTATGTAAGAAGAATTTCCTCAACCCATTTGGTAAAGTACTTAGTGGCCGTTAAAATGAAATTGTGCCCATTGGAAGAAGTAGGGTTGATTTTACCCACTAGATCTAATCCCCATTGTGAAAATGGTCACTGTGATGTAATGGGTTGAAGATCTTGTGTTGGTGCATGAATGAGGTCTCCATGTATTTGGCATTGTTCACATTTTTGTACATACTTATAAGCGTCCTTTTCCACATTTGGCCAATAATAACCCGTTCTCAACAATTTCTTTGACAATGGTGGACCACTTTGGTGAGCCCTGCAAATTCCATCATGGCCTTCCTTTAAAGCAAGGTGTGCTTCATTCTCATCAAGACATCAGAGAAGAGTTCCATCGAAGCCCTTTTTGTACAAAGTATCAACTATAATGGTGTATCTAGATGCCTGACGAATAAAGGTCTTCTTTTGATTTCTAGATAGATCTGGTGACATATATTGAGTATGTAAATATGTATATATTTCATTGTACCAAGGTGATTCTGGACCCACAATTTTACATATATATTATGTTGGGGGAGTCTCATGTGCCAGTAGCATCAACTGTTCTATGATGAACTCAAACTGAGTTTTGTTAGCAGGCATATTCAGAAGAGATCCTATGGTATCCATTGCATCTACTGCCTTGTTTTGTATCCTTGGGATCTGTTCGAAGGTGATTTTGCTGAAGTGCTCTTTGTAATATTCTACTAGCTTCTTATAAGGCTTGAGTTTGTCTTCCTTTGTGTTGTAATCATCATTGACCTAGTTTACAATCAATTGCGATCACCATAGACCTGCAATTCTTGTATTCTCCACTATATAGCTGTATGAAGTCCTATGAGAAGAGCATCATATTCAACTATATTGTTTGTGCATGGAAAATTTATCCTAAATGATTTAGGTATAGAATTCCCTTGAGGAGTAATGAAGATAATCCCTGCTCCAGATCCATGACTTGTATATGACCCATCAAAGTATAATTTCCACATTAAAGATTGTCAATGTAAACACTAGTTCGTCTCGAAAGTCTATGAGTAATGGATGACTGCCTTGTAAAGGAGTCTTTGCTAACTGATCTACTATAATTTTTCCTTTAATGGCCTTTATGTCTATGTACTCTATATCAAACTCACTCAAGATCATGACCCACTTAGCCAATCGCCTAGTCAATGTTGCTCTCCTCAATAGGTACTTGAGTGGGTCAAAGCATGCAATGAGTTGTACCTTATGACTTAGCATGTAATGTCTGAGCTTTTGGGATGCAAAGATTACTGCTAAGCATGCTTTCTCTATACGAGTATAATTAAGCTCATAGCCAATCAAAGTCCTACTTATATAATAAATGGCTCTTTCTTTTCCTTTTTCGTCATGTTGTGCCAACATAGCTCCTAGAGCTGAGTTTGTTGCTGATATGTATAACAATAGAGGTTTTCTTTGAGTAGGTGATACTAACACTAGTGTGTTTAAAAGATAATCTTTCAGAGCTTGGAAAGCTTCTTAGCATTGTTCTATCCATTTAAAAGTAACTCCTTTCCTGAGTAAATGCTGGAATGGGTGACACTTATCTACCAACTATGCTATGAATCTCCTTATGGATTGTAGTTTTCCTTGTAACCCTATGAGTTGTTTAAGTGTTGATGAAGATTGCATATCAATGATTGCCTTGACCTTGGCAGGGTCTACTTCAATTCCTTTGTTTGACACTATAAACCCTAATAGTTTACATGTCGTTACGCCGAACACACACTTCTTTGGGTTTAGTCTGAAATTATACTGCTCCAACCGATCAAATATATGTGCAAGGACCGTAAGGTGACCTTCTCTTATTTGTGATTTAGTCAAAATGTCATCCACATAATATTCAATTATGTTGTGGATCATATCATGAAACAACATTGTCAAGGCTCATTGGTATGTTGCTCCAACATTTTTGAGGCCAAATGGCATCACATTCCAGTAGTATGTTCCCCATGGGCATGTAAAGGTCATTTTATGTTGATCTTTTGGTGCAATTTTAATTTGGTTGTATCCTAAAAACCATACATTAAGGATAGCATTTCATTTCCAGTTGTTGGGTCAACTATCATATCGATATTGGGTAGCGGGAAGTCATCCTTAGGACAAGCTTTATTTAGATCTCAGAAATCAGTACAGATTTTTATTCCTCCTGTGGGCTTAGTCATAGGTACCAGGTTGGATATCCATTCCGCCTAATCAATAGGTCTAATGAAACCTACATCCAGCAACTTTTGTAGTTCTATTTTGACTAGTAATGCAATACTTGGATGCATTTTTCTCAGTTTTTGCTTGTAAGGTTTAACTCCTAGCATTAAAGGTAAATGATGCAACACTAATTCAGAGTCTAAGCCTGGCATATCTGCATAGGACCAAACAAATTTGATAGGTCGTTGCTTGAAAAAAAGAATGAATCTATCTTTTTCTTCTTTGCTTAGTGATTTTTCCAGATGGATGCTATGTACAACCTCTCCTTCTGCTATGTTTACTTCTTTTGTTTCTTCTATAAGCAATGCTAAACTTTCTCTTTCAATAGGAAGGTACTCGCTCTTTCCATTATGGGTAGTTTGATCTTTATCTTTTGTTGTAAATGTACTTTCTTCTCCAAAGTATGTTGTTCTATCCAAGTCTACAACAAACTCTGCTTTGTGATCACCTTGTGGAAACCCCTCTCTGAGTCCGAGAAATTATGTAATTGCTTCGTCATTTTCAAACCAATCCAGCATTAGTTTTCCTTCTTGCCCCCAATGAATCAAGTGTGAATGTACCAGGGGTAAATCATTACTCCCTTCTATAGTAGACTCTGATAACATGAAGACTTGATTGTTTGAGTGACTTTGTGTATTTTCATCTTGTATAGGCTTTATTTGATACCTTAATATTACACTTGCTGGTGGGCTAGAATCATGGAATGATAAGAACTCATAGTCATGAGAGTTTGTCTCACTTTCAATGTGTGTTTCATCATGTGAGCTATCATCCCTTATTTCTTCTTGTTCCTACCACTGATTTTGTTGTAGATTGATTGGTCGTCTTTGGACATTAGTTACCCTTCTTAAGCCTGGTATAATCCTTTGCAATCTTTCTTCATCTAATTCGTTAGGTTGAGTGTGAGTCATTTCTCATGTCAGAAGTAGTGACAATAACCATGGATGAGATTCAGTTGGTGGTGCTGAACCTGCATCTATTGCAACATTAGCCTGCATTGTTGTACCAATAACTGCATCATTTTGTGAGTTGTTGCTAGGTTCTTGCAGGAGTTGTCTCATGTCTTCTCCATTTGATTTTGCACTAGGTGATGTAGGTACCTGATTACCTACTTGAGATGAAGATGGAAGCACCTACGTGGACAAATCCCTTTGTGGTATGTAGTCTAGCAGTTTCGTTGGTCGATTTAGTATATCAAGGGTACGATGTCTTGCTTCTGTGATATGTTGTACATGTTTATATCCCAACCCTTGATTCCCTGGATTATCATTAGGAACAATAGGCTCTAGTCTACCTTGTTTCTATAACCCTACGTCTATGGTGCCATCATATCCATGTCTCTGGAGCATTTTGAATTTATTTCCATACTAATCTATGGGTGTTTTTGGTATTGTCATATGGTCTTCTTCTCTATATATCCAATGGTTAACCTCTTCGTTCAATGATTCTTCTTGTAAGTCACCCCATCTAATAAAAGAGCATGAGTCTATGTATCTGACAATTTCTTTTCCTTTGTCTTGTTTTTGTACTGTATTATGAGGTTTCCCAAAAGACTTAGGAGAAAGATACAATTGTTTCCCACTTAAAGTATTAGCAATAGAATACTCTCCACAACCCATATCTTTTAATTTGTAAGGAGGATGTTGTAGGCATATCCTTTTTTGTTTCTATGATTTTTAATGTCTCCAGTTGTGTAGTGAGAGGTGTTGCTTGATTAATGGGTACCTGATTATCCACACTTTCTTTCAAGTAATTGCAAGGCTAGAAGGGATTTGGATCACCCCTTATGGTGATTTCAATACCATTATATGGGAATTTGACACACTAATGAAATATTGATGGTACTGCTTGCATGGTGTGGATCCATGGTCGGCCCAATAACATGTTATATCCCAGTTCTTTGTCTGAGACTTGAAAAGTGACTTCTGTTGTTATAGGTCCCATTTGTACAGGTAATGTTACAATGCCTTTTGATGGAGGTTCTTCATCATCGTATGCCTTGATATTTATCCTCTTGGAAGAATCAATATGAAGTTTAGAATATCCTAGTGCCTTAACGATTTTTAAAGTACAAATGTTGAGACCGGCTCCTCCATTTATGAGTACTCTTCTGATTCTTCTCTTATGAATGTAAGCTTCCAAATGTAGTGGGTCGTTATGAAGTAGATCATTAGGAATATATTGTTCTGTGAATGCAATACATGTGCCTTGTGTCAAATTTCCTACCATAGACTAGAAGGCATGTTCATCTATATCTTTGTCCACTATCGAATCTTGAAGTGATTTGTCCAGTATAGCTCTATGAGTGGGTGAAATATGAAAAAGTTTGAATAATGATATCTATGCCAGAGTTTTCTTAAGTTGCTCAACAACATTATAGGTCCCTACTATTGGTGGATGATTTTGTGGTATTCCTTGTAAAATTACCTTTGATCTATGAGTAACTATTGCACAGTCTCTGTCTTTGGGAGTTATGGTGATCATAGCTACTATATCATTTAACTTATAGGTTTTATCGGTATCATATGTTATTTTATCAAGATTTATGTTAAATCCCTCTTCATAGTCTTTATGTGTATGTTTGAAATCCATGAGGTTTTCTATGAGTTCATCTTCAAACCAACTTGAATGAGATGGTTGATCATGCCCCCAGTCTCTAAGACAAAGATTTCTATCATCATTGTACTTTGGTGCCTCTGATATCATGCAAATTTGGTTATCCTATGTGTGAGTGTCTTGATATTGCTCATCTTGATCAAGTGTTTCTTGTGAATCATTGTTTTCTATATCTCCTAAGCTAATGGCATGAGTAGTATAGTCATATGATACCTTTGTGTAGTTAGTTGTATTGTCTAGGGTACCTAATGTAGTAGCTTTCCCTTTGTCATGCTTAACAAATGGATCCTTAAAAATTATATGATTTGTGTTTGCTGAGGTTTTATCGGTATCAATTGTGATGTCCCCTTGGTTTATCATATCTTGGACCAATTTTTTCAATTTGTAGCAACTTGTTGTTTTATGACCTTTAGTCCGATGATAATCAGAGAAATCATTATCATTCCATCATGTGGGTTTGAAAGGACCTGGTTCATACACTCTTATTTCAAGTAAAGTGATCATGTTTATCTATATTAACTTTTTGAGTGTTGACTCAATAGGTTCTCCTAGAGGTGTGTAATTTCTTCTTAGATCATTTACCTTGAGGTATCTTGTGTTCATGTTTTCTGTAGCGTTTAAATTTGTAGATGTCGTGTTACTCCCTATATGTGGATTAGATGATGGACTCATTCCCAAAGATAAAATTGGTTGAGTTTTGTTTACCGTTCTGGCATCTACAATACCATCATTGGTCACATTTTTGTTTTTTGACCAAAACTTAGATTTGTCATTGTTGTTGGTGTTGCCATACTTAATAAAACCTTGTTCTACTAGTCCCTTCTCACATTTTAGAGATTTTTCCATGATTTGTTTGAATATGGTTAAACATTGCATTTGTATTGGACATTTAATCTTGGGAATCAAGTTTTCTGTGAGCATGTCCACTTGCTCTGTTTCTGGGATAACTGTCTTGCACCTCCTATAAAGAGCCCTCCATCGTTGTATGAAGGATACAAATGTTTCATTCTCATATTGTTTAGCAGCACACGAGTCCATCAAAGTAACCAGGGTGTCAATGTTATGCGAGAAGTTTGCAATAAATTGTTCAGCTAATTCTCCCCATGATGTGATGGTTGGTGGTAAATTTGAAAACCACTCTAAAGTCGGACCCCACAGACTTTTAGGAAATAGTCTCATTAAGTAAGTATTATTTGTGGAAACCTCTATACATGTCATAAAAAACTCTCTGATATGATCTCTAGGATCACCCTTCGCTTGATATCTATCAAATTTAGGCATTTCAAAATGTTGTGGGAAAGGTGGCATGTATAATGTGTGATTGAATGGATAAGGATGTAAGTCCTACATTGTGTAACTCTTTTTATTGTTACCAGTCTGCATGTTCGTCAGTTGTTGTTGCAAATTCTGAAATTGTTGTGTCAGAATATCTGTTTGAGTCAAAGGTACACCTTGTGTTTGTGTATGTCCCACAAAAGGATTCGTGGTAGCATAACTAGGAGTTTGTTGGAAGGTACCATGATTATAATTTTGTGTGTTGTGCATTCCACTAGGTAATGTGAAATAAGTGAGATGCGAACCCATGTTTGGTTGAGTTGTACTTGTTGTATTGGCAAGACCTAGATTTGCATTTTGATGACTATATGTTGATCCTATAGAATAGGAAACTGGAGGTTGGGTTGCACTTGTTTCTTGTGTTTGAATAGGTGTTGAGACACAATATTATCGGTATGCTTTGTGTTGGTATACTAACATTGATCGCCGAAGATGATGCACTTGTTTGAAAGTTTGCATTCGTGTTGACATTTGTTTGGATAGGTACGTTTTGAGGAAAACTGGAGGTCGTTGCTTGCATTTGTGTTATGGGTGGTGTTTGACTGTTATCTTGACCTAAATTTTTTCCCAGTGGTAATATCTTTGTGACATCAAAATCTTCAGGTAGTTTCACCCCATTTTGTAATAACAAAGATAGATATTTGTCCCTGTCACTATGTATAAGTGCATCTAAGATCATAAGGACATGTGGATCTCATTGAGCTGACTCAATTTCTTCTTTTGTTAAATAATGTTGTAATTCATTTAGGGTAGACATTGTCTAAGAACCTAATTGTTGACTACTTGATATGTCCATATTCCAAGTTGGGTTTATACACTGGGCGTTGTTTGGGTCCATTATACCTTTTTCCTTTTGTGACCTTGTGACAGGCATTTAAGACTACTATATGAGGGTGGTTTTATGCAAGACGACGACTAATGCTAGACTATAGATGTGGGTATGAGGTATGCAAAACTAGACTAGACTCTCTATTGAGGATTTTAATGCGAGACCTGTCGAGTATTTTTGGATTTCTCTAATGCAAGTTTTTCCATGTGTTCTCTTAGACGTTCCGCAAGAATTTCTCTGTCAATCCTACGAGCAATTTTATACTTGATATTAATCTCGTACTCGACTCCTATATACTGATGTGCATTTCTCCTTGAGTCTAGGGCTAAGTTAGCTAAAACATCAATGATTTCTCATTGACCATCGTTTGGCACTAGATTAGGTTGTTCGAAGGGGAGCAAACCATCACCTGGGAGACCCATTATGACACATGCTATGACTCTGTAACTGATAATGGACTAAGATAGACGCATATGAAATTTAGATGAAGATGTATATGAGGATGATAATAGGGACTCAAAAGTAGGACTATGCAATGACTATGGATGATAATGAAGACGTGAATGAGGACTATGCAAGGACTTTAGGATGATAATAAGGACGTAAGTGAGGACTATGTAAGGACTTAGGATGATAATGAGGACGTAAGTGGGGACTATGCAAGGACTTAGGATGATAATGAGGATGTAAGTGATGACTATGCAAAGGCTTAGGATGATAATGAGGACGTAAGTGGGGACTATGCAAGGACTTTAGGACGATAATGAGGATGTAAGTGAGGACTATGCAAGGACTTAGGACAATAAAGAGGATGTAAGTGAGGACTATGCAAGGACTTCTTAGGGTCACAAGTATGTAAAACTTTGAGTTTTTGGTTTCAAAATGGACTTTATTTTCAGTAATTCTGTGTGTATGACAAGTTTTGTGGTTTTCCAAGCCTGAGAACAATTGTTTGGAGGTAGATATAGCTGACACAACTGGTTTCTTTAAACAATCTCAGAAAATTCAGAGATACATAGGATAGGGCCTAAAATAGCCCAAAGGAATGACTCAATACTGGTCCAACACAACAATACATAAAAAAACATAGAATACAATCTTAGGCTGGAAAGTGGACACCGTTCAATGAGGCCCCTGCAACAAAATACTGAAACAAGATGGATAGATGGAGAGTCTAGCAGCACTGGCTCCACTCCACGGCACACACTTCTCGGGTATGCCAGTCTCTCTTACCCCAAAGATCCAAAGATCTTATCACCAAGGGATTTATGTCTCATAATGTAAGGTACATGAGGGGTATCTATGTGGTACGATCCACACTCCCGGAATCACTTAATGTAGGATTTTGGGCAACTAAATTGGTTCATAGTATAAGGTTTCGAGGGGTCCCGATCCAACAACGGATTCTCAGAGCAAGCCACTTAAGACTTTTGTTGAGCTTATCAGTGCAAGGAAGGCCCCCACATACATCAAATTCACTCAACACTCTAGCTGCCTAACTAGTATATTTATATAGCAGCTCGAAAAACCCGCTCAAGAGTACGCTGGGAGAGATGATATCCCCAACGCATCCCAATTTGAAGTACCTCTATGGGGTGATGAAACCCCCAGTCAAATATACCCCTCACTACGTGGAATAAAATAAAATTAGATGTTGTTGTCACCTCCTTCCTTTCTCCCAAGACCTCGAAGGTGGGTGGAAAGCTAGTTAATGCAACAATAGGTCCACCCCAAACATGATAAAAATTCTTTAACTTAAGAAAACCAAATATGATTTAATCTAATGCAGCCTGATTCACGTTCATTTTATAGCCCAAGTTGAGGTGTTGAATATGCATGTGCATGTCCATTTTAAACACCAAATTGAAATATGAAGGCATGCATGTCAATTTTAACCATTGTTGATTTTAAGCCCCAAAAGATGAATTGTGAAATTATGCATGCATGTCCATTTTAACTGTTGTTGATTTTAAGCACCAAAAGATGAAGTGTGAGATTATGCATGCAATTCATCTAATACTAATTTGATCTTTTCTATAAATTGACCACAGGCTGTAAACAGAAGATTAGTAGAAAAATCAAATCAATAGAAGATAGAAATCAAAATTTGACAAAATCGAATGCGTGACAATACTTGCGCGATTGTGTGACAATACTTGCACGATTGCATGACAATAACAGATCAAATGCGTGAACATAACATGGCGTATGTGTAATCCTAACAGCCTGAATGTGTCACAATAACAGATCAATTGCATAATCCAAATAGGATGATTGCGTGACAAATAGGCAAACAACAAAAAAATAAAGCTAAACCCAATCAGGATCCTGCAAAACCAATTGTGAGGCCCTAGCCAAATCTCTCATCATCCATTCAATATTGATTAGGTCATATTTAACTTGATATGAAAGAACTAAGTTGTTATATCTATCAAAGGCTAGTTGAACTTCCAAATCTTGTATCTTCTTTTCTGCTTGGAGAACCCTTTGATAGCATTTGGCTTGTCTTCTTTGTTCCTTTATCCTTCTAGCACCTAAAATCCTGAATTGTACCTTTCGTGCCATAAACTGTTATAATAAAATCATGCAATAAAAGTAATATGTTTCCAGAATTACTCAATTTTGGAAAGAATTATACAGATCAGAGAACAAAAAGAATATGAGACTAGAAACAATCAAATAGTAATTTTCCCTGCGAATGCGTGATCTGGAAAGGGTGATTGTGTGACCCTGACAGATTGAATGTGTGACCTCAAGGAGTCAAATGTGTAGCACTATCTATGCGATTGCGTGAAGATGTAAGCACGATTGCATGATGAAAAATATGTTCTCGAAATCCATGCAAAATCTGTAAAAAAAATGAAAGATTCATACAACCTACAAAAATTACACAGAGAACAGAGAAGGTAAATTAGTTGTTCACATCAGGTTCACCAAAATGAGTGCAAGTAAAATTCATCTTATAAAATATCAATTATAAATAAAGGGAAATCATGAATTCCTATCTAATGAAAGAATTCTAACAAATAGACAATGAAATAATGCAATATCAAACAAATAGGAATTAAAATAATTCAATCAAACTCCCTATTCCAAGATCGCATATAGCTTCCATTGCTTTTCTCTTCTCTATGGTATGATGGCTCTCAGATATTGCGTTGGTAACCTACAAGTGACACAAAGATTCAAAGTTCGTGGTTGTTGAAAATGGAGATTGGATGCTCAATTTATAGATTTTTGGATGAGATTGATTGAAAGGTGGAACAAATTGATCAAGAGGTGGAACTCAGGTGAGCTCACTTGAAAATTGATAGTTGAACTACTGATTTAGAGGTGAAACAGAATAGATTGAATAGATTAAAGGAGTTAACTGGTTGAGAAAAAGCTAACTGAAAGAAGAAAAAGAATGATTGGAGGAAATATAGAAGATGACAAAGAGAACTAGAAGATGAAAATAGAGACTGGAGAGATAAATGATTTAATTAATTAATTGATTTAATTAATTAATTTAGCATGTGCTTGCATTTAGACTTAGATTTTCAATTTAATCTTTGCATGAAATTTATTCAAATAATTGAATTTATTAATTCAATTTAGCATTTGAATATATTTAGAACTTGACTTTGTTTTTCAATTTGGTTTTTGAAATCATGCACATGTAATTGAATTTGGAAGAAATTAGAAGAATATGAAATTAAATGAAATTAGAATTTGAAGAACTAGAAGAATTAATTGGTTAATTAAATAATTTAAAGAAACTATTTAATTATGCTAGAAATGAAATTTAATTAAATAATAAAGATTATTTAATTAGAGGAATAAATCACAATTAATTAAATAATTAATATTTAGAAGAGGGTTAAATGATTAGATGATTAGAGAGATAGAAATTGAGAATAGAATTTATTTAAATAATAAAGATTATTTAAATTGGGGAATTAACCATAATTGATTAAATAATAAATATTTAATTAATATTTAGAAAATAGTTAAATGATTAAATGATGATAGAATAAGAAATAGAATAATTAGTAAGATGATGAGGAAATATGAAATTAGAAGAATATAATTAATTAACTTAATTAAATAATTAAAGAATTATTTAATCAATTTGAGGAATAATTAGTACAAGATCAAAGAGACACTTTTAGGTGTCTACATTTTTCATTTCTTTTTCTTCATTTTATTGCTTTGACTTGTAAGTAATGAAACCTACGTGGGTGTGATAATTACAGCAGTGCTGAAGTAGATTTTTGGATTTTTCACTAGCCACTTGACCAACCAGGTATCTGTAATGACATAGCATTGATTAATGTGTGAGGTATAGCAAATGATAGATTTTGGGTAACAAGGTTCAATAGTGAAACCTCTACTCAACCATAGAGAAAGATCAATGACAAGGCGATGTTTGAAACTGAATGACCAAAGGCCTCCTAAAGACTTCATGCTCAAGTATCTAGGAAATGAGTCCACCTTCTATCCTTTCATTGTAGAGAGGTGAAAAACCCAGACAATCATCTTGTGTTATTGATGCAAATAAATGAGACATGTTGTTAATGGGATCGGGGAGTGGATCTCCCTCCATCATTTGCAAATGATAAGCATCATTTCCAACTAATTTGGTTATAACAAAAGGACCTAACCAATTAGGCTTGAACTTTCCTAGTTTTTTTGTGTTCAGCAAGATTCCTTTGATTTAAGTACGACTTCGCCTACCTCGAAGCAACGTGGGTTCAATCTTTCATTGTAGCTTCTTCTCATTCTATTTTGATATCCTTGTAAATGATTTAGAGCGCTTTGTCATTTTTTGTCTAGGAATTCTAGTTCTTGTAAGCGTGCTACTCTGTAGTCTTCTTCTGGGATATTTTTTTTCAAAGAGACTCTTAGTGATGGCAATTCTACCTCGATAGGTAAATTAGCCTCTAAACCATAAACCAAAGAGTAAGGTGTGGCACCAATGGTTGTGCGGACACCAGTTTGATAGGCCCAAAGAGCTAGATTTAGCTAGAGATGCCAATCTCGTCCAGTATCATTGAGAACTTTCTTTAAAAAAATTAGAATAGTCTTGTTTGTTGCCTCAGCTTGACCATTTCTTTGGGGCTAGTAGGGTGTCGCAAAAAGTTGGTGGATGTGAAATTGGTTGTAGAGTTCACTTAATTCTTGGTTTTTGAAGGGTCATTCGTTGTTAGTTATAATGCAAATGGGAAATCCATATCTACAAATGATATAATTTAAAATTAATTTATCTATTTGCTTCCCTGTTGTGAAGGTCATTGGGATTGCCTCAACCCATTTGGTGAAGTACTCAGTAGCTATGAGAATAAATTTATGTTTATTGGAGGAGGTAGGGTTTATTTTCCCTACAAGATCTAATCCCCATTGTGAAAATGGCCATGGTGATGTTATTGGCTAAAGATCTTGAGCAAGTGCATGAATCATGTTTCCATGCATTTGGCATTGGTTGCATCTTTGGACATACTTCTAAGACTCCTTTTCCATTTTAGGCCAATAATAACTTGTTTGTAATAGTGTTTTTGCTAGGGTTGGTCTAGAATAATGTGCCCCACATATGCCATCATGAACTTCTTTCAAGGTAATGTGTGCCTCCTCAACATTGAGGTGTTTGAGTAAGGTGCCATCTACACTTTTTTTGTACAAAGTATCAATAATGATTGAATGTCTTCACGATTGTCGGATGAGTGTCTTCCCTTGATTTCATGAAAGATCAAGAGGTATATATTGATCATGCAGGTATGCATATATATCTTTGTACCATGGGGACTCGGGTCCTGTTATCATACATATATATTCAGTGGATGGTATTTCATGAGCCGGCATAATGAGTTGTTCCACTTGAATTGCAAAGTGAGTTCCATCATGTGGAATATCCAAGAGAGCATATTATTGTCATTGCATCGGCTGCCTTGTTCTACGCTCTTGGAATTTGTTCAAATGTTACATTGGTGAAGTGTTGTTTTTATTCTTCTACCAATTGTTTGTAGGGTATTAGCTTATCATATTTTGTACTGTAATCATCATTAATTTGGTTAATAATAAGTTGTGAGTCTCTGAAGACTTGAAGTTCCATGATTTTCCATTATAGTGCAATACATAATCCTACCACTAGGGCTTCATATTTAGCGATGTTATTGGTGCAAGGGAAGATGATCTTGAATGATTTGGGAATTGAATCTCCATGAAAAGTTATGAATAGAGTTATTGCTCCTACTCCATGATTTGTGTGAGACCCATCAAAGAATAGTTTCCAATTTGTTTGTGCTGACAGTTTAAATACTGATTCATTTGGAAAATCTACCACCATTGGATGACTGTCTTGTGTGGGTGCTTTTGTAAGTTGATTTGCTATGATTTGTCCTTTAATGGCTTTTCTGTCAACATATTCAATATCGAATTCACTAAGTATCATGACCCACTTGGAAAGCCTTCCAGTTAAAGCTTCTTTGTTCATCAAGTATTTGAGTGTATTGAAGTGCATGATGAGATGGACTATATGACTCAACATATAATGTCTTAGTTTTTGTGATGCAAAAACTACTACAAGACATTCTCTTTCTATTGGTGTCTAATTGAGTTCATATCCAATGAGTGTTCTACTGATGTAATAGACAGCTCTCTCTTTTCCTTGTTCATCATGTTGTGCTAGAAGAGCACCTAAGGAGGAATTTGTTGCAGCTATATACAGGAGTAATGGTTTCCCATGCATGGGTGGAACCAAGACTGGTGTGGACAAAAGATATTCTTTTAGTTTCTGGAATGCCTCCTGACATTGTTGTGTACATTTGAATGTGACACCTTTCTTTAAAAGGTGTTGAAATGGTTGGCACTTTTCTACCAATTGGGTAATGAAACACCTTATGGATTGTAATATGCCTTGCAAACTTCTGAGTTTCTTGAGTGTAGTGGGTGACGGTATGTCTAAAATGGCTTTTACTTTTTCTAGATCTATTTCAATGCCATGATTGGATACAATGAATCCTAAGAGTTTTCTAAATGTTACTCCGAAAACACATTTTTTTGGATTGAGTCGTACATTGTATTGCTCAAGTCTATCAAAGATTTTAGCCAATATGTTTAGATGATCATCTCTTGTGTTGGATTTTGCTAGCAAATCATCTACATAGTCTTCCATGATTGTGTGTATCATGTCATGGAATAAGGTGTTCAATGTCCTTTGATAAGTAGTGCCTACATTTTTAAGGTCGAATGGCATCACATTCTAGCAATATGTTCCCCACGGACAAGTGAATGTTGTCTTAGGTTGGTCTTCCTATGCAATTCTAATTTGATTATAACCAGAAAAACTATCCATGAGTGATAGCATTTCATTTCCAGTTGTCAAGTCCACTATCATGTCTATGTTAGGGAGTGGGAAATCATCCTTTGGGAAAGCTTTGTTGATATCTTTGAAGTCAGTGCAGATCTTGATACATCCATTATGCTTGGATAATGGGACTAGATTTGAAATCCATTTAGCATAGTCTATTGGCCTAATGAAACCCACATCTAACAATTTTTATAGCTCAATTTTGACTAACAAAGCTATGTGAGGGTGCATCTTCCTGAGTTTCTGCTTATACATTTTTACTCTTGGAAGTAATGGAAAATGATGTAAAACCAGTTCACAATCTAACCCTAGAATATCTTCATAAGACCATGCAAAATTGATGGGTCTTTTCTTAAATAATTTGATAAACTTCTCTTTTTCTATTGGATTCAGGGACTTTTCTAAGTGTATATTACGAACTTTTTCAGCATTACCGATGTTGATTTCTTTGGTTTCTTCTAACAATAATGTTGATTGTTCATTATCAAGAGGAAGAGTATCCATTATGTTGTTTTCTCCTTCATTACCATTGTCTTGACTACAAGAGGAGCTTGCTTCTCTGAAATATGCAATTTTGTCTAGATCTATCGCAAAGCCAGTCTTGTGATCATCATGAGGGAGTTTGTCCCTTGCACCCAAGAATTCAGCTACAGCTTCATGATTTTGGAACCAATCTAATTGTGGCTTTTATTTTTACCCACATTCAATCAAATATGGATGCATAAGGGGTAGGTCATTGTTCCCTTCTGTTATAGAAGATCCTGATAACATGCATACTTGGTTATTTGGATGACCTAATATGTCCTCATTATAAATTGCTTATGGGTTGTCATCATTATCAGATGGGAATTCATAGTCATGAGAATATGTCACATTTTCTATGTGTGTTTCACTTTTTGAGATTGTGTCACTCATCTCCTCTTGTTCTTGTAGTTGAGTTTGATTGGTGGACCTCCTTTGTATTGTGGATACCCTTCTTAATCCTAGTATTAGTCATTGTAGTCTTTCTTCATCTGACTTAAATGAAAAACCTAGAGTTGTTTCTCTTGGTAAAAGTATTGACAATAACTAAGGATTAGGCTCATTTTTTGGTGCTAAGCTTGTATCTATTACCATATTTGCTTGTTCAGATGTTTCTGGTATGGTATTGCTAGATGATTTTGTGTTTGTTTCTTGTAGAAGTTGCCTCATATCTTCACCATCTGATTCCATACTAGGAGATGTTGGTTCTCTCTTCCTTCTATGAGATGAGGAGGGAAATTCTTGTGTTGACAACCGATTCTGAGGTATGTACTCTGAGAGTAACCTAGGCTTGTTTAGTATATCTAGTGTACATTGTCTTGCCTCGGTTATCTTTGGTACATGTTTATATCCTAGCCCTTGATTCTTTGGGTTTTCATGTGGTAGAACAAGTTCTAATCTGACTTGCTTCTGCAATCCTAATCCCATGCTACCATTGTACCCATTTTTTTGCAGCATCTTGAATCTGTTTCCACATTGGTCTAGAGGTAACCTGGGTATTGTCATGTCATCTTCTTCTCTATATATCCAATGATTGACATCTTCATCTAGAGATTCTTCTTGTAAGTCTCCCCATCTAATAAAAGAGAATGAATATGAATACTTCACTATCTCCTTTCCTTTATCTTGCTTCATTATTGTGATCTGAGGGTTCCCAAAAGACTTGGGAGAAAGAGAAGCTTGTTTGCCAGTCAGGGTACTCGAAATGGAATATTCCCTACAACCAACTTCCTTAATCTGTAAAGAAGATGTGGTGGGTGCATTTTTTTTCTATTTCTGTGATTGATAATGATTTCATTTATAAGTGAAGTGGAGCTACTTGACTATTTGGTACTTTATTATTTGTGCTTGCCCTTAAATAATTGTAGTGTTGAAAAGGACATGGGTCACCATGGACGGTGATCTCAATGCTATTGTATGGGAACTTCATGCATTGGTGAAAAGTTGATGGTACTTCTTGCATGGTGTGTATCCATGGGTGGCCTAATAGCATATTGTACCCCAATTCTCTGTCTAGGACTTGAAAGGTGATGTTTGTTGTAACTTGTCCTATTTGTACTAGTGAATTCACAACACCCTTAGAAGGGTGTTCCTCATCATCATAAGCTTTGATATTGATTCTCTTGGTAGAATCAATATAATTTTCAGAATATCCCAAAGCTTTGATCAAATGTAATGTGCATATGTTAAGGCCGACTCCACCATATATAAGTATTCTTCGAACTTTCTTTCAATCAATCAAAGCTTCCAAGTGTAAGGGATCATTATGCATGGGTCGATCTATAGGTACATCTTGCTCAGTGAATGCGACCTTTGAAGCTGCCAAGTTTCCAACCATGGATTGGAATGTGTTCTCATCAATATCTCTGGCAACAACTGAATCTTGTAATGCTTTGTCAAGGACTACCTTATGAGCTAGTGAGATGCGCAGTAACTCAAATAATGAAATTTGGGTTCTATTTCACTTCAATTTATCCACCATATTGTAGTTGCTAGTTGTTGAAGAGGGACTTGAAGGTACCCCTTGTAATGTGACCTTTGATCTTCTAGTGATGACAACATAGTCTCTATTTGTCGAATTTATTGTGATTGTAGCCACTATGTCATCTCTTGCACTAAGTGCATTTATGGCATAATCAAATGTGACATTAGTATAATTTGCAGTATTGTTTTGTGGATTGGATCTAGAAGCCTTTCCTTTGTCATGCTTGACAAAAGGATCCTTGAAGATGGTATGATCTATTTTTGGTGCCTTATTGGTATCCACAGTAATGTCACCTTGATCAATAAGATCTTGTATGAGGTTCTTCAATTTGTAACAACTTGATGTCTTGTGACCTTTATTGCAGTGGTACTCATAGAAATCATTGCCTTTCCACCAAGTGGTCTTGAATGGACCTAGTTCATATGGCCTAGCTTCTGGTAAAGTTATGGCATTGCTATATATCAGTTTTTTGAGTGTTGATTCAATAGGGTTACCAAGGGGTGTAAAGATTCTTCTGGATATGCTTTCCCTTGGTGGTCTTGGATTGCTTGACTGCAATGCATTGGTGTTGTTTATCTGAGTTTAATTCTTATTGGAAAAATCAGCTAGTCCTTGCAGATATATTGTTGGTTGAGATCTATTTACAACACGAGCATCAACAACTCCATCATTTGTGACATTCTTATTCCTAGGCCAAAATTTTGGCCTTTCATTATTTGTACTTGTGTTTGGCCCATTATCTTTGTGGTGTTTCAGTATCCCTTGTTCTAATAGGCCTCTTTCACATTTGATGCCTTTTTCTGTGATATCTTTAAAATTGTTTAGGCATTGCATTTGTAATAGATGCTTAATTGGAGGTACAAGATTTTCATTGAAAATGTCTACTTGCTCAAGTTCAGGGATGTGACTATGACATCTATGGTATAAACCTCTCCATCTTTGCAAGAATGTAGCAAAGGTTTCTCCTTCCTTTTGCTTCATTTCACATAAATCTATCAAGGTAACTAGATTATCTATATTGAATGCAAAGTTTACTATGAATAACTCACCCAGTTCACCCCATGAAGCAATCTTAGGTGGGAGGTGTGAAAACCATTCTAATGTTGTCCCTCGAAGACTTTTGTAAAATAGCCTAATTAAGTATATATCATCGTGAGCTACCTTGATACATGTCATGAATAATTCTCTAACATGATCTCGAGGATCACCTTTCCCTCTATATTTGTTGAACCTTGGAGTTTCAAAATGCGTGGGAAAAGGTGGCATGTATATTTTTTGTCAAAAGGATATGGATGGAGGTCCTCCATTGTATAGCTCTTTTTATCATTGATTGTTTTCATATTGGTCATCTATTTCTGAAGATTCTCCATTTGTTGAGTTTGAATCTCTATTTGCATCAATGGTGTATTGACTTGATGAGTGTTTCCCACAAAAGGGATAGTATTGGAGTACCTTTGAGCTTGTTTAAATGTAGACTGGCCATGTAGTTGTGTACAATAAGTCCCACTAGGTGGTGTAAAGTATGCAAATTGTGCATTGACATTCGGCTGAGATGAGCTAGTTATTCCCTGATTCACATTTTGGCCACTGTAGGTGGATCCACCTAAAACTGAAGGTTGAGTTATACTTGTCAAAGTAGGTTTTTGAGCTATTATAACTTTCATTGTTACACCGGGCATTGTCTGAGATATAACTTTAGTACTTGTTGATGCAACTATTGATAGTGTTGAAGTTGTAGTCACTTGAGTATTTTGAGATACAGCCTGGGTTGATGTAGCAAGTGTTTCTTTAGTAGGTACTTGAGGAACATTTTGATTCAATGTCTCACCTAGCAGCAATATAGCTGAAATGTCCAACCCTAGAGGTAATTTGGCCCCATTTTGAACTAATAGTATGAGATACTTGTCTCTATCATTATTGATGAGAGCATTGACAATCATAAGCATTGCATGATCTTGTTGGGTTGCTTCCAATTCTTCTTTTGTCAAATTATGTTGTATTTCATCAATGGAAGGCATCTTATTTGTGTTTGTTGATTTAAGGTTGCGGGTCTCCTACCTGGTGTCTATTGATTTGTGGATAAGTTCATATTCCATGTTGGGTTAAGTGAAGGGTCATTGGTAGGTTCTATCTGATGTTTCGCCTTTTAAGAACGTGTTAATGGCATGAATGTCATTCCAACGTGATCTTGACTCTTTAAGACTCTCAAAAATGCAAATGCAAGACTCAACTAAATGCTGCTAGGTATGCTTCTAAGACTTTCTAAAGACTAAAATGAAGATAATACAATCTATGAGTGAAGACTTTCTATCAAGTATTTTGGAATTCAAACACAAGATCTTCAGTGTATTGCTGAAATGCTTCAAATTTTGCCTCTTCTTTGATTTGATTTTTGACATGTATGTCAATTTGTACTGACTTCTGAACTTCATCATCTATGACATCTTGGACTATGTCGAATTGGTCTTGATCAACTATCAATTCCTCAGCAAGTATGTTTAACCCATCAATTATTTCTAATTGAACATTGTTTAATCCAAGATTGGGTTGCTCAAATGGGAATTTGTCGTTTCCTTTTAGACCCATATGCTAAGGATTATAATGCAGACTATATGGAACCTAGGAATGATTGATACTTTGCTTAAGGACTCTAACGAGGATTTTAAAACTCTTCTATGGTCTTTTCAACCAATTGTCTGATGGCTTCTTTTTGAGCTGCCTTTTTTATCTTTTTCCTCAATTTTTCATCAAGACGGACAGATTTATGGATCTCATTATCTATGACAGTTTCAACTATATCGTACTGAGAATGATCAACTTTTAGTTTCCAAGCAAGGTTGTCCAAACTATAAATTATTGCTAATTGTTTGTTGTTTGGTCCAAGATTGGGTTGCTCAAATGGAAAATCACCATCTCCTTTCAGACCCATGTATTGAGGTATGTTTCTTATATTCTAATGCAATACTAAATTCTATATGAGTGGATGCAACTTGGTTGAAGACTACTCTTTTTGTGATGTGAGGACTTGTGCAAAAACTTTATGCAATATGATGATACTAAAGGACTATTGCATGAACTATATGTCTAGGACTTAAGATCACTTGAGAATGTTATGTTTTTCATCTTCGAATTTTACAAAAGTTTTGGTTTTATGTTGACATTTGACTTTGAGGGATTTGATCTTGTTGTGTTCTTTGACAAAATTTTGGTTGAGGTTCCACTTTGTTTTTGGTGTTTTTTAAAATGTTTGAATTTGGTGAAATGTAGCAAAGGATATAGCAGACACATCAATAAGAATAATACCATGAAAAGAATACTTGTTTAAGGAACTTTTTCAAATTCCCATGAATGTTGGAGTCTTTTTCAAGACCTCATTTTGTTTTCATTGTAATTGGTCAATCGAAAGCACATCAAGAAGACTCTCCTAATGGTCAAAAAGTCACAAGTATTACCACAGCCCACATCTTGATACTTCGTCAACTCAAACAGTCCTGTCACACCCTAGGGTGCGCCCATTTTTTTGCCTTTTTCTGGAAATTAGACCAAAGAAGATCGCTCCTCAATTGGCTTGTTATATTGGGAGATATATGGTGAGTGTCTTCGGGGTAGATTCTTCCCCAGCCTTGCACTGTGATAATTCAAAATTCTTGTTACTGACTCAGTTTGGCTTCTAATTTCTAAGGTGTTTAGAAAGGGTTCTGTTTGAGTGGTCACAATCAGTAGCATTTTACACTCTATTGAGGGAGGTCTCTCAGTCTATAGAGGTTGCACTCTATAGATTTTAACATACCATATAGGCATTGAGGGAGGCATAACATCGTTGTGAAATCATGTAAAACTCGTCACATATGATTTTCATCACATACGCATTTATTTATAGCGGCTTGGATTACTTGGCTTTAGCCACAGCCACTTAGGTCATTCCCCTCTCACCGGCCTTAATGGCGCCCTAAGGGCAACTCGGGAGGGCAAGCCTTCTAAAGGATGTAAGTACAAAAATTTACTGAAAGCATAAAAGAAGAGTCTAGTTTTCTGATCACCCATTGAAGGGGAGAGCATAATACATATCCCTTCGAAGACATGAAAAACAAAGTTCTTTTTATCCTTTCATTGCAATGATTTTTTATTCTAAGTGGAGATGTTGCTCCACACAAGCATGGTGTTCATTTTTAACCTTCACAGAAATTTGTGAAAGAGCGGGAAATAATTTGATTTTATTCTTTTTAAAAGCACCAAAAGAAGTTCTCTACTCTAACCCTACAGAGAAAATAACTTTAGTAGACACATTGTGGGTTGTCGAGCCTAATTTACTTAGTTATAGAGCTTTGTCTTTTCACAAATAGAGAGAAATACTCATAAAAACTAGAACTAAATAAAGACAATGTGAAAAACCTAAACTAGCAATTGCGAACTACCTACCAAGAAATTGTGAACTGATAACTGATCAATTATGAACTGATATGCCATCAATTGTGAATTACTATGATAGCGATTGTGAATTGATGTCTAAGCAATTGTAGAGCATTATCAGGTCAATTGCTCAACAATTATATGCAAAAAAGAATTTATTTTTTTTATTTATTTTTAAATTTAGACAAAAGGAAAAGACAGAAGATAGAGCTTTATTCTGCAATGATGTTATCCCAAATCACATGAGCCATCACATCAATGTCGTCATAGAATCTATGTTTGGCAATGAATTGATGGATCCTTCTATGGTATTGGGCGATTTCTTCTCTTTCTTCAATTTTGCGAAGCTCTCTTTCTTCTTTTAGGATTCTGTCCTTGAACTTTAGATTTTGAAGGTTACCTTTCCTACCATTGGATTAGACACATTTTATGCAAAAAATGAAAATTTCCAGAATTGAAAGATTTTTATGGGTTAGGTGCGCAAAGTCAATTAATGAAGAAACGACAAAGAAAATTTAACTTTTTTGCCCCTTTTAAGAAATTGCATGAATTTTTAGCAATTGTGTAGCACTACAAGAGCAATTGCGGTGTATTTTAATAGCAATTATGAACTATATTCGCAATTGCAAATTTTTGTAAGGGCAATTGTGAACTACTTTTTTTGGGTTCGCATGGAATTGTGAAATCAAACAAAACAGAAAGCGAAGGTTAGACAAGATTTCACGTCGGGTTCACCAATTGTATCTAGGGGTAAATTAAGCATAAATAACATAATTAGATTATCGGAGTGAATCACCAACTCTAATCTAATCGAATTACTCCTAAATTATAATGAAATGACATCAAATCAATTGCATAATGAAATTAAATCTAATTTAAACTCCCTCGATTGATGTGATTAAAGCTTCCATTTCTCTTCTCCATTGTTGTTGGTGTAGGTGGCTCTCAGGTATTGCACTTGATTTCCTACATAAGATGGACAACAATTTTGAAGACTATGATTCTAGATTGAATTGAAGAATGAGGTTGAATTTATAGATTTTCAACACAGAAGGGGTGAGAATTTGAACTCAAGTGTTGATTGATAGACAACTAAAATTGATTGATTTGTTAACTCATTTTGATTGATATGTTAACAAGATTGATTGAGGAGTCAACTAGATAGATTGGCTTGTGAACTGAATAGATTAATCAGTTGACTAAGTTGATGAATCGGATGACTGAATTGATTGGAGAGATAAGTGGATTGATTGATCAATAGACTGAATAGATGGATTGGAAGACTGAATAGATGGATTGGAAGACTAAAATGATTGATTAGTCGTAAAAAGTTGATTTTGAGTGAAAATGGGAGATTCATGAGTTAACTGAGTTAATTGATTAGATAACTGATTTGATCAATCAGTTTTGATTTTAGCATGTGTTGTAGGATTTTGAAATTGAATTTGATTTTCATTTTCAATTTGGACTTTCAAATGCTGAAATGCACATGAAATTTTAAGGGTGATCGTACGGATCTGTGTGGCACTTTAGGCTAATAATGTTTGTTCTAGCTGGAAGGGTTCCGGCCAGACCGATTTGGCCCGATTTGGAAGCCACGTAGTGCTCTCATGGCAAGGTGATTCCGACCAAAACACCCATGCCCTATATAAGACCCGAAATCTGCCCAAGCCCCTCATTTTGCATTGAGTGGCTTGGAGATGAGCAGGAGGGCACAAAAAATCACAGAGATCCGGCCTGAAGTGTTTCGGTGGTAAGTACCTTTTTTTTTTTAAATGTATTTATTTTAACATATTAATTTATATTGTTTTTTTTTTTAATAGTTTTTAATAGAAAATTAGCTTTTTTTAAGTTTTTTAATTTTTTTTGTATATATTCTATCATATTAGTTTAGAATATTAGAAAACAAATACACACATACATACAAATACATACACAAACATAGACATACATACATACATACATACACACATACACAC
Organism: Cryptomeria japonica; assembly: GCF_030272615.1. Classification (NCBI taxonomy): domain Eukaryota; kingdom Viridiplantae; phylum Streptophyta; class Pinopsida; order Cupressales; family Cupressaceae; genus Cryptomeria; species Cryptomeria japonica. The sequence continues at coordinate 668,589,843 of NC_081412.1, forward strand.
ATGCATACACATACATACAAACCTACATACATACGTACACATACATACACATACATACCTACACACATACATACATACATACATATACATACATATAAAATAATTATATGTACACCTTAGCACATACACATACATAAAAATACATACACATACATACCTAGGTCTACATACATACATACACACATACATAAATACATATGTGCATACATACATAAATACACATAAAATAATTATATATGCCTTAGGACATACATACACCTCAGGACATGCTATCAGGGGTCGTGTGTGGTCCTGAGGGGTCACACACATGTGAACACATGTGTGACCCCTCAAGACCACACATAGACCCTAATAGCATGTCCTAAGGTGTATGTATGTGTATGTATACATCCTAAGGAGTATATAATTATTTTATATGACCCCTTAGGACCACTTAAGGCCCCTTGCGACACATGTGCACCCCTTAGGACCTATTAGGACCACATAAGACCAAATAGTGTCACAAGGGGTCTTATGTGGTCCTAAGGGGTCACGCATTTGTTATAACACATGCATGACCCCTTAGGACCACTTAAGGTCCCTTGAAACACATGTGCACCCCTTAGGACCTATTAGGACCACATAAGACCAAATGGTATCGCAAGGGGTCTTATGCAGTTCTAAGGGGTCATGCATGTGTTAGAACACATGTGTGTCCCCTTAGGACCACTAAAGGTCCCTTGTGACACATGTGCACCCCTTAGGACCTATTAGGACCACATAAGACCAAACGGTGTTGCAAGGGGTCTTATGTGGTCCTAAGGGGTCATGCATGTGTTAGAACACATGCATGACCCCTTAGGACCACTTAAGGCCCCTTGTGACACATGCGAATTATAATTTATATATGTGCAGAAGCAAAAGATACAAGTTGAAAAGTTGTGTGCAAGTAAATTTCATAAAAGAAACAAAGCAGACATTATCTTGAATGACATGGAAATAATCTCATCAGTTGCCCAAAAGAGAGCAATTGGAGAAAAGCAGAGGAAAGTGTTAAAGGGTGATAAATACATAGAGAGTATGCAATACAAACAAACAATGTCTGGAGTGTGTGATGTGGTCTCTAATTTATGTCAAGAGGGACTAACTAGTTTTGGAGTTCCAAGGAAACCTATTGGGCCACGCTTGGAGGAAATCAATGTGTTCATGCAAGGGCCACCTTTTTCTATTATGAGAATTCAATGCTTTTGCACCGAAGGATATTTGGAAGACAATATCCAAAAATTTCTATGGTGTGGAACCAGAGTTGGTGGACTCAAAGTACATTTTAGCTTCCAGAAGACCAAGAGGCTATGTACACAATCTCCCAATAGAAGGGAAATTTCAAGCATTACCTCTCCCCCCCATGACTATTCAGGAAGCACTTCCTTAGACAAAGGACTATTGGCCTCCATGGGATCAAAGAAAAAAATTGAATTGCATAGACTCTAGACGATGTGGTAGTGTCCTTCACGAAGAACTATGTACTATAATTGAAAATTCATGAGGGAAACTGTAAGATAGTGAACAGAAATACATTCTTGAAAAGTGTGAAGAATAGAACTTGGTTTAGGTGGGGCCAAGTCAGGTGGCTCCTCTATAGGTTGACGAGATAGAAATTATATTAGGATTTAAAAAAATATCACACTTGTGGAATTACTTGTGCGACTGATCGATTGCACTATTTAGGCAATGCATTCCAAATAGATACAGTTGCATACCATTTATCTATTTGGTATATACACAAATTTTTAAAATAATTCAAGAACACCAAGAATGTTTAAGAAAAATTATATATATATAACTTCCCAAAAATAATGATTGTTGTAAGTTGTATCACAACCAGCAAAATGATTTCTGTACCATTCAATAATATCATTAGAATTACGTATGGTGTTAACTCTACAGAAGCTATTTCTTTAGAAAATTGGACAACCCACATGTGTGTGTATATATATATATATATAATTAATCTATGAAGATAATTTACTTGTAAGTTCATGTTGGCGAAGTGTACGCTTCACACATGCTCCTACTCCATCATGCTCTCCATTTCCATGTCCACTCTTAAAGAAGTTCCACAAAAACTTTATGCTATGTCGAGCATGTTGTAGAGATAACAAGTTAAAAGCTTTCGCAGACTTAAATTGCCCTGACATGAATAACAGATATATTATATATATTTAAACTTTTGACCTGTTATATACAATCAAATCATATATATAATTAAAAAAAAAACTTAAATAATCAATTTCAAATCTAATGTACTTACCGGCACATCCATCTGACCAAATCCAATGTTGTGTATATTCTATCCCATGGTCTTTAATATCTTCAAAAAACATTCCAAAACAATGTGCTACATAGCTCCTATCATGGAACATATCATCATTGATATAGAAATGGACCTCCTTGATGATAATGCGTTCATTTTCAGTACTCTCTAGACCATCCACGTGAAATTGTACATGTCTATAGAAAACTTGTACAAATATTGCAACTTGATCAGAATGATAATATTGACTTTGAATTTCTGTGTGAGGACTAAATGTATAGTTCTCGGATAAATCTACAATTGAAAGAATACAACCTGGTGGAAAATAATTCTTTGAATCATGAAACTGTTTAGCCTGCCATCTTGCACCATGACAATGTTGGATATGTGGATATATCATATTACGAAATCTATCTATAAACTGAATGTAGGGCAATTCACTCTCTTTCAACATAATTTTTTTGGATTCAGTTCCTGACTTACTTTGGTATGTCTCATATTCAAATCTCTTCCATATAACTAGTACATGAATATCAATATTCTTAGTTTGCAATACAAATTTACTCAAAAATCCACAAACATTGCATTCACCTTTTATACATTGTATTTTGAACTCATCTGAATCTTCTAATTTATCACAAAAAATAGACTTCACAAATTGTGTTGTACTTGTAGGAATGACTAGATTTGGATTAATTGTTTCCATGAACTTCTTATATGATTGCAAGTGTAGATGAAATTCCAACATAATTTCGACAACAACAAGTTTCACGTACCTTATTTATGCGTACAAAGCAAGGACGAAATCTCTCAAACATCCTTTGGCAAATCTTTACATCTGAAAATTCTTGCTTGAATGCTTCAAACAATTCACTTTGTGTTGTATCTAAGAAATGTTTTGGATGTGTAATCTTCTTACCATCTTCATCTATCATCTATATAGTATCCCTTCTATTGGAAGAAATGTGAGATTGGTTGGTCTAATAATCAATGACCTGTCTTTTTACATCTTCAAAAATTATGTCTTTTCTAGGAACCTCACAGATATTTACCCAATTCTTTTCAATGTTTTCATCCAACATATTTCTCTTCCTAATGTATCTTTGAACAGTTCTTCTAGATACATGCATTAATTGAGAAATTGCATTAACTTGTTTTCTACAAGTCAATTCCTTACTAGTAATCATAGTCATCAATGCTCTATGTGTAGCACTTAAATCAGCACCTCAACTTGTGTTCTCAATACAATTCAATGCTTCTTGTAAATTTTCAATTATAGTTTCTTTTACTAATGTATCAGGAGAACTTTTCTTATTACCAATACCCAACAACTCCAAAACAAATTTCATTTCCCTTTTCCTAAATAACTTAGCAAATAATTGTGCTCTTCCAATAATAGACTTATTTTTAAAATAATCATCCCACAATTTCTTAAAATGCAATTTTAATGTGCTTTTAGGTATCATATCTTTAGATGGAATTTCATTGAAAAGACTATCTTCATCCATTTCCATCAAATTTTCTATACCAGAAAAAAAAAATCCATCTCGTACCTGAGTAGATGTTTCTTGAACATCATCAGGTTGATCTTGAACAACAACGGATTATTGTTGACTACGTTTTGTATGACCTTTCATCTTATCGTCTCTTTTATGATCATACAACCTTGATCTAGTCCTCTTATTCCCCATTACAAAAAATATTTAGATCTTCAAAATGTTGTGCTTTGAACGTAAAAACAAAACATGCAAATATGCAGATCTTCAAAATTTAGTGCTTTGAACTAAAAAAGTTATATATCTAATTACTTTTCCTCGGTTCTTAACAAAAAAAATGTAATTAGTGAAATGTATAAGTAATTTTGCATTCTTAAACTTAACATGTGTAAATTTCATCCATTTAGATCATTTGACTTGAAGTCCAATTTTTATAATTTAGAAAATGAAAAAATAAGGCTCAAGAAATTTAGGAGAATTGCTAAAAAGTAAGAAATTAAGTATACTTCAATTAGATACATTTGACTATATGCAATGTACATATGAACGTGATTTAATAACATTAATTGCTTGAAATCACTTAGCTAATATATAGAGAATTTGAGTCAAGTATTAGGAAATAAAAAATAATATAATTCAGTACTAAATAGTGTTGGATATATGACCAAGTAATGGTTATCGTGGTATCGCAGTGACTAAAAAATATGGTTAATCTAAAAAATATTTAATTTCCAAAAAAACATCTAATATTGTAAATTAAGAATGATTGAAAAACTAATTTAAAATAACATACTTGGAAAGGGTAGACACCTTTCGAAAAAAACTTTATAATCTTCCTACTCGCTCCAAAATGCCACGTTATTTGAAAAAAAATGATTTTTTACAACAATAACTCTTATTATTTTTCGCACTTTATTGTTTTAGTTTTTTTAATGGGAAAAATAATTTTTTTTTTTATATGTGGTTCAAGCAACCGATCGCTTGTACGACCGGTCGCGTCGGCCCTCACAGTTCCGACCGGAACGTTTCCGGCTAGATCGGCTTATGTGGAATGCCAAGTGGCAGCCACATCAACAAAAATGATGATTTAATCAAACTTGTCACTTCTGCAACAAAATTCAATAGGTAAATTAAACTTATTAAAAGAAATTAAAATACCCTTTTTAAAGATCAAAGTCATGATTCTACACTTGAAGTTTTGATTACATTTAATATAAAAAAAATTAAAAATACTGCAACTAGGTATTCTTTTGTTCGATAACAGGCTGCATTGAAAAACAAAAATAATATATCAAATCACTTCAAAAAAAATTGAAAAAATAATGGTTCACTAGAAGAGAGAGTCTTCTCCAAAAGGGTATTTTTAGTTTTTGGATTATCATAAATTGAATAGACAAATTGTGGTGGGAGACAAAAATTGTCAAATTCTAGTGCATTCAACTTCCAAATGCTATTACAAAGAAAATATACATCCAAAAAAAAAAAAAAAATCATGCAGTATATAAATATGTGATCTATAACAAATATCAAAATGAGAAAAAAAAAAGTTGATTTACATTTTCTTTTGAGGTGGGAACCAAACCCCTTGTTTTTCAACGTTTTCAACAATAAAAAATGGACTTTAAAACTAAAAAAACATATAAATTATTGAAAGAAAAATTTCAAAAAATAGTAGACTTAAACTTCAACAAATTTTACACATTTCATCAGTTTACATCATCTTCAAATTCAAAATGCAAATGACACTTTATGGTGACAAAATTGAACAGTTATTGTTGTGTTAGCATTTTCCTTTGTAAAAGTGTGACATGGGTTTGTACTTTTACCCAATTGAAATTTAAATTTGATGAAATATGAATTTGGAAGAAACGAAATTAATTGGAATTAAGTGAAATTCGAATTTGGGGAAAAATGAAATGAAATTAGATGGAATTATTTTGAATTATAAATTGGGGATTTGGAAAAATTAAATTAATTAATTAAATAATTTAAATGAAATTATTTAATCATAGAAAATTGAATTAATTAAATAATAAAGATTATTTAATTAAGGAAAATATCGTAATTAATTAAATAATTGATATTTAATTGATGATTGAGATAGGGTTAATTGATTTGATGATTAGAAATGTTAAATGTGATGATTAGATGAAATATTTAATTTAATCAAATAATTAAGGAATTACTTAATTAAATAGATAAATAATTAGTGTAGAATTAATGAGACATTTTTAGGTGTCTACAGTGGCATCTCTAATATAGCTCTGACTTTGGCTAGATCTATTGGACATTTGGAGAAATTGGTTATGTGTTGCATTGATGTTTTGTCATTGATGTCAACACTAGCTGGTTTGGTTGCTTTACTGGTATCCTTCTGGTCCCGGTAGGTTGTTTGGTTTCTGGTTGGATTAGATCATGATGATCCGGTATGCTCTAGTATGTTTGGGTTATGGAATTGGCGTATTCATGCTACTCAGATTCATGTTCAGTTAGTTGTTTTTTATCTGGTGATCGGATGCTATCATGTATGCTGGCAAGCTTGGTTTTTTGTTCCGACGAGGGTTTCATCAGCAGAGCTTTGTTGAAGATATCTAATGATATGCATAAGTGGTGTTGGTCCAGCTTCTGGTGGAGATTCAGGATGTTGATGGTGATCATGTTCGAGACTTGGTTGATTGGGATCATTGCTTTAGTGTGTGTGGACCTAAATTGGGTCCCGATTTATCTAGGTTATGGACCAACTTAATGTAACATGTTGATTGGACTTCTCGATGTGTTTTCGAGATGTCTTATGGATTGGATATTATTTTTTTGGTCTCAAGCCGACATGTTTTGTAATTATGTAATTATTTTATTATCTGGTGATCGACCTTATTGTTTGTGGTTGAGGGTTTGTATATATATGATGTAAGATCTCATTGTAGATCATCATGGAATGTAATAGGAGTGAATAATGTAATAATCATTTAGGCAGAGGATTTGGTCAATCATTGGTGATCAGGTTGGTTTTATGTAAGAGGATTTAGTCCTTCGGTATTGAGCTTAACCAGAACTGTATTTAGGCATAAGAGATGCTATCTTTAAAGTTCATTCTTTCCTCTGAATTGTAGTCTAGATTTTTATGTAGTCATTGAGACTCCTTTGGTGATGAGCAGTGTGTTCTAGGCTATTGGCCTTCCTGCAAGTGCAGGCCCCTGAATTGTAATCACATACTGGTGCAGTCACTGGTGAGGAGGGACCTCAAGGAGATCAGTCCAAACCGATCAACAAGAGTTAACACAATGAAAACACACAGATATGATGGAGGTAATGCCTAAAAGATAGTTTTATTGCATGAAAGTTAATTACATCCAACCAGTAACAACTGGGTTACAACATACCGGCACACAGGCCTGGTAAAATAGGTCACATCGGAACCTTGAATCGAAAGATCTATCTTCTAGGCACAGTCTATCTATCTGATACTTCTTGATTCTCTGAGTTGATTGATTATATTCTAAAGCATGATTACAAATATATGTATATATATATCAATCCAAAGGATCTAGTCGACCCAAAAGGATCAAAACCCAAAGAGAAAGACCTAACATGCAAAATGAATAAGGTCGGCCTCTACCAAGAGATTCCTCCAAAAAATCCAAAGGATGAAACGTAGAAGGTCAGCCACATGCCAAGAAACATCAAGATCAACATCCAATGCTCCGCCAGCTTCAGAATGAGTTCCGGTAGATCACTAGAATAGGTCTCAAGCAACTGGTAACAAGAAATTGTCAAGGAAACCGGTAGCGATATCTTGTCGGAAAGTGATCCAAATGAGATGTGGTTAGAAAGAAAGAAGGATGATCAAGTCTTCAAGAAGAATCCCAACTCCACAGGAACCGGTGAGCCAAAACAGGGACACACGGAAAGGACAACTAAAACTGCAAATAGAAAACAAATAGAAAAGAAAATGTTTTTGGTTGATGCAAGATTGTTGTGAACCGGGGATGCTCCTGCATCACATACTTACTGCAGAAGTATTCTCTAACTCTGGGTAGGCTTCCCACCATGGTTTTTCCCTTTACCAGGTTTTTCACGTACAAATCTTGGTGTCATGTGGATGGTATTTACTCTATAATTGTTACTTATGTTTAATTGGTTTATCTACTATTTCGGTAATTGGTTTATGCATTTTGGTATTGATCTTTTGGGTTTCGGTATTAAAGTTTTAATTATTTAATGTTTTGGTAATCTAGTGACAACTGATTCACCCCCCCTCTCAGTTGTCTTCCAGTTATTTGAACTATCTAACAATTGGTATCAGAGCTCTGGTCCTCTCTGCAAAATCTTAACCGCTTGAGGAAGATCCTATGGCAACTAACAATTCAAGTTCATCTTGTTCATCCCCTGCTAGCTTTTGGAGAGATATTCCTAGGCTTGATGGAACAAATTACAGAGTATGGAAGATTCGGATGGAGACTCATTTGAGATGTCTTGGCAAGGAAATTTGGGAAATCATAGAGAGTGGTCTTACACCTTATAATTCAGCATCTAGCAATCCTCCTCTGGAAAACTTGGATAAGGAGCTTCAGAATAATTGTAGAGCAAGAGAAGCTCTCTTGTGTGCACTTTTAATCAACGAATAATGGGATTAACTGACAAATCATCTGCAAAGGCTATATGGGACAAGTTGGAGACTCTTAATGAAGGTGGCCCTACTATGAAGATTGCTAAACTATATGGTTACCAGGTGAGATATGAAAACCAAAAGATGGAAGAAGATGAAAGGATTACTGCATTCATGGAAAGGGTAAATGAAATTGTTATGGGAATTCAATGTTGTGGTGGAACTCTGAGTGAAGATGAAATTGTTTCCAAAGTTCTGAGAGCTTTGCCACCGGCTTACAAGATGAAGGCTATTGCAATTAATGAATTAATAATAATAGCTAATATTTTTTTCAATAGAGATACCTTGGTTGGGAAACTATTTTCTTTTGAGCTTGAAGAATTTGGACCTTCTGGAGCTGTGAAGTCTGAACCTTCTTTTCATGCATCTACATCATCAACTGGCAAGAATGATTGGAAAGATTTGTATGCAAAGGAATTGGATGATATGAAGAGAGAAGATGAATAATTTGAGCAACTTGAAGCCCTATTTTCTAGAAGAGTACCTAAAGGACAGGTAGGAAGTAAGTATGAAGGAAAAGAACCTTTTAAATGTTTTGCATGTAATAAGATAGGTAATTTTGCTTCTAGATGTCCTAAAATGAATTCAATATTTGATGAAAGAGATAGAAGATATTTTAAGCCTAACCCTAGATATCAAAACAAGTATAAGTACAATAAAAATAGAGATAAATAATGCTACATAGCGGACGAGGAAGGTTTGATTGATTCTGATGATGAACCGGGACAAGATTTTGCTAGTGGCTCCGGTAATGGAAAGGAATGGGTGTTCTTGGCTATCAAGGAAGATGTTATGGCACTGGAAGAGAATGTACCTAAACAGAAGGCACTTGCTTCTAAAATTGAAGATAAGGATGAATGGGTAATTGACAGTGGATGTTCACATCATATGACTAGAGATAAAAGGAAGTTTCTATCTTTGCAAGAATTTGATGGCGGTCTGATTAGATTTGGAGATGACAAAGCATGTATGATCAAGGGAAAAGGAACTATATCATTAGATGGTAAGCACAATACTGATAATGTTTATTATGTTGAAGGTTTAAGGCATAATCTTTTGAGTGTAGGACAATTGGTGGATAAGGGATTTCAATTACAATTCAAATATGGAAAATGCAAAATCATTAATAGATCTAGATTGGAGATTGAAACCGGTACTCAGGCAAAAGGTAAGGGCAAAAAGAAAAAAAAATCCCACCCACGAATTTCATTCATGGAAAAAAGTGGGAACCATTATTGTGAGTTCACCCATACATTTCATTTCAATTCCGGTGAGAAGACATGTTTGATTGCACAAATTGATGAGAGTTGGCTATGGCATAAAAGGCTATGTCATGTGAATTTTGATTGCATGGTAAAGATTAGTTCAACTAAGGTAGTTAGAGATATACCTAAGATTGTGAAGCCCTATAATCTAATATGTAAAGAATGTCAAATGGGAAAACATGTCAGAACCTCTTTTAAGAGTATATAAGAAAAATCTAATAATGTTCTTGATTTTATTCATACTGATTTGTGTGGCCTTGCTAGAGTTAAAAGTTTTCAAGGTGATATATATTTTATGCTAATCATTGATGATTGTTCTAGAATTATGAGGGTTACTTTTCTAAGGGACAAATCTGAGGCTTTTGAAAAATTTAAAATCTTTAAAGCTAAAGTTGAGACAGAGACAGAATTGAAGATTAAATGTTTAAGGTCAGATCATGGTGGAGAATTCACATCTGGTGAGTTTAACAACTTTTGTGAGAAGCATGGTATAAGGAGACAATTTTCTACTCCTCGGACACCTCAGCAAAATGGATTTGTGGAAGGAAAGAATGGAACTATCTTTGATGCTCCTAGAACCATGATGATGGAATCTAATCTACCTCATATCTACTAGAGAGAAGCAGTGATCACAGCAATTTATACATTCAACAGAGTACATATCAAAGGAGAAACCGGTAAGACACCTTATGAATTATGGTTTGGCAATGCACCTACAGTTAAGTATTTTAGAATCTTTGGTACTAAATGCTATATCAAGAGAGATGATATCATTGGAAAATTTGATCCTAGATGTGATGAAGGAATATTTCTTGGTTATTCTAATGAAAGCAAGGCATATAGATGTTATAACAAGATATTGCAGAGAATTGTGGAGAGCGCTAATGTCAAGGTGGATGAGCTGAATAGAAGTCAAATCAAAGTTTATGAGCAAGAACCGACAATGGAAATGATCATAACTAAATCGGTAACACCTTTACCGGAATAGAATGTTGAACCAATTACTCTAGCAGTATCAGAAAATTCAACAGTAACTAAAGAACCGGGAAGAGGAACAGAGAATCAGAAGACTCCTAGGTATGTAAGGATGAATCATTCAGAAGATCAAATCATTAGGGATAAAAACAATGGAGTGATGGCAAGAAGGAGATTGGCAGCTAATAAGGTATGTTTAATTTCTCAGGTTGAACTGGTATCAGTAATTGAAGCATGTAAAGATGAATGTTGGATGAAAGCTATGGAAGAAGAATTAGATCAGATAGAGGAGAATAACACATGGACTTTAGTTCCCCGGCCTAAAAATAAGAATGTTATTGGAACTAAATGGGTTTTTGTGAATAAGTTAAATGAAGATGGACAAGTTGTAAGGAATAAAACTAGATTGGTTTGTAAAGGATATTCTCAGAAGGAAGGAATTGATTATGGTGAAACTTTTGCACCTATAGCTAAGATTGAAGTTGTAAGATTATTTTTTGCCTATGTTGCACATAAAAACTACAAGGTTTATCAGATGGATCTTAAGTATGCCTTTTTGAATGGGAATCTTGATGAGGAAGTTTATATTAAGAAACCTAATGGTTTTTCACTTTGAGATGATAAAAACAAGGTTCGCAGGTTAAGGAAAGCTTTATATGGATTGAAACAAACACCTAGAGCTTGGTATGCAAGGTTAGATAAATATCTTTTGAAGCTTGGTTTCACTAAATGTAATGTTGACAGTAATCTATATTATAAAGTCACTAATGATGATATATTGATTATTGAATTTTTTGTTGATGACATTATTTTTGGAAGTGGAGATAAGTTACACATGGAATTTTCTAAAAATATGGAGAAAGAATTTGAAATATCTATGATCGGGGAAATGAAATTTTTCTTAGGTTTGCAGATTACTCAGACTGATAAAAGTATTTTCATCTATCAAACTAAGTATGCTAGGGATTTGTTGAAGAAATTTGGTATGATAGACTCTAAATCGGTAAGTACTCCTATGGTTACAAGTGAGAAATTGACAAGGAAATATGTTTTTGCACTGCTAAATCCTACAAGATACAAGTCTATGATCAGAGGTCTACTATATTTGACTCAGACTAGGCCTGATATAATGAATGCTATTTGCATTGCATCAAGATATCAAAGTGATCCTAGAGAAAATCATGAGAGTGCGGTGAAAAGAATTTTTAGATACTTGCAAGGTACATTTGAATATGGTTTGTGGTACCCTAAGGATGATGACATTACTTTATGTGCATATACAGATGCAGATTGGGCAGGTGATGTTGATGACCGGAAAAGTACTTCTAGTGGATCTTTCTTTCTTGGGAAGAAGTTGGTTTCATCAATCAACAAGAAACAATCATGTACTTCTTTATCTACTACTAAAGTTGAATATGTTGTTGATGCTACTAATTGTACACAAGTTCTATGGATGAAGAAAATGTTGAAGGACATTAAAGTTCATTTCATTGGACCGGTAGTTATTCGCCGTGATAACTCTACTACTATAGACATATCAAAGAATCTGGTATTTCACTCTAAGACAAAGCGCATATCTATCAAGTATAACTTTTTGAAGGAGAAGGTGGAAGAAAATGAGGTTAGATTGGTTTATGTGAACACTAAAGAGAAGATTGCAGATATTTTCAATAAACCTTTTCCTAAATAATTATTTGAGTACCTGAGAGACAGATTAGGGGTTTCTACCCCTCTGGCAGAGAATTGAATGATGCTATTTTGTATCAGTCCAGTATGGATTATCAGATATATTATTCATTCTAGATTGATGTGGGGATTCTATTGCTCAAGGGGAGTAGTTAGCCTTGTGATTTAGTGGTTTTTGTTTTTGCTTTGATATTTATGTCATATTTGTGGCATTGATGTCAAAGGGGGATAGATATTCATGTCAAAAACTTAAGGGATTTATACATCAGGAGGAGTATGTTTCAGAACTTCATTGCTATATTCTTGGATGGGAGACTTGTTTGGCATTTCTTGGCACTTGGATGCTTTTCACATCTAGTGTTGCCATCAACGCCAAAGGGGAAGATTGTTGACCATTTGGAGGAATTTCTTATGTGTTGCATTGATGTTTTGTCATTTATTTCAACACTATTTGTTTTGGCTACTTTACCAGTATCCTTTTGGTCCTTGTAGGTTTTTTGGTTTCTAGTTGGATTAGATCATAATGATCCAATATACTCTGGTATATTTGGGTTATGGAATTGGCTTATTCATTCTACTCAGATTCATGTTTAGTCAGTTGGTTTTGGTCTGGTTATCAGATGCTATCATGTATGTTGGCAAGCTTAGTTTGTTGTTCCGACAAGGGTTTCACCGGCAGAGCTTTGTTGAAGATCTTTGATGATACGCATAAGTGGTGTTGGTGCGGATTTTGGAGGAGATTCAAGATGTCGATGGTGATCATGTTCAAGACTTGGTTTATTGGGATCATTGCTTTAGTGTGTGTGGACCTAAATTGGGTCTCGGTTTATCTAGGTTATGGACTGACTTAATGTAACATGTTGATTGGACTTCTCGATGTGTTTCTAGGATGTCTTATGGGTTGGATATTATTTGTTTGGTATTAGGCTAACATGTTTTATAATTATGTAATTGTTTTATTATCTGGTGGTCAACCTTATTGTTTGTGGTCGAGGGTTTGTATATATATGATGTAAGATCTCATTGTAGATCATCATGGAATGTAATAGGAGCAAATAATGCAATAATCATTTAGGTAGAGGATTTGGTTGATCATCGGCGATCGACTTGGGTTTACGTAAGAGGATTTAGTCCTCTAATATTGAGCTTAATCAAAACTATATTCAAACATAGGAGATGCTATCTTTGCAGTTCATTCTTCCTTTGGATTGTAGTTTGGATTTTTATGTAGTCAATGAGAATTCTTTCGTGATGAGAAGTGTGTTCTAGGTTGTTGGCCTTCCTACAAGTGTAGGCCCCTCAATTGTAATCACATACTTACTGCAAAAGTATTATCTAACTGTGGGTAGGCTTCCCACCGTGGTTTTTCTCTTTACCGGGTTTTCCACATTCAAATCTTGGTATCATGTGGATGGTATTTATTCTATAATTATTTCTTATGCTTAATTGGTTTAACTACTATTTAGGTAATTGGTTTATGCATTCCAGTATTGATAATTTAGGTTCTATTATTAAAGTTTTAATTGCTTAAGGTTCTGGTAATCAGGTGACAACTGATTTAAAACCCCCCCCCCTCTTAGTTGTCTTCCAATTATTTGAACTGTCTAACAGGATCTACTTCAATTCCTTGTTATGATACAATGTATCCAAGGAGCTTCCCAGAGGTCACCCCGAAGACACATTTCTTAGGATTTAGCCTGACTTTGTATTTTTCCAAACTTTCAAAAACCACTGATAGGATATCCAAATGTGTTTCTCTTGTTATTGACTTTCCTAGGAGATCATCAACATAATCTTCCACAGTGACGTGCATGAGATCATGAAAGATTATCATCATTGATATTTGACATGTAGCACCCACATTCTTTAATCCGAAGGGCATAACATTCCAGCAAAAAGTACTCCAAAGATAAGTAAATGTTGTTTTATGTTGGTCTTGAGGTGCTATTTTGATTTGGTTATACCCAGAGAATCCATCCATAAATGATAACATTGTATGACCAGCTGTAAGATCCATTATCAAATAAATGTTTGGCAATGGGAAATCATCTTTAGGATAAGCTTTATTGGTATCTTTGAAATCTGTACATATTCTGATGTTGCGATCTAGTTTACTAACAAGTACTAAGTTAGAGATCCATTCAGGGTATTCAATTGGTCTAATGAATCCCACATCCAATCATTTATCTAGCTCTACCTTGATTAATAGTTCCACCTTGATTAATAGTGCCACCTGCAAATGCATCTTTCTCAATTTCTATTTTACAGGCTTAGCTCCTAGCGTTACTGTCCAATGATGCATTACTAGATCAGGGTCCAATCATATCATATCTGCATATGACCATGCAAAGTGGATTTTTTGTTCTGTGAAGAAACTTATGAACTTTGGTCTTTATTTTTTAGTTAGAGATTGTGCTCAAAATTTGTTGTGGAACCTCCTCAGTGCCAATATTTGTCTTGATAGTCTCTTCCACTAGCATTGATGATTTCTCTTCATATGATGTCATAGGGAGAGTGTCAAACCTTCTATCCTCGGGCACCTCGGAGAGGTTTTCACCCTTGGATATGTCCTTTCTTTACTTTTTTAGAGTCAAACAGCGCCACAATATGGTTTTCACCATAAGACCCATGATTTGTTTTTATTTTTATACTTTTGCAACTAGAAGGTTTGACATTCTCTCCAAGATATGTTGCATTACCAAGTTCTACAATGTATCCTTCTTTATGGTCTCCAATAGGTAGATCATTTCTTATGCGAAGATAATTAATAAAGGCCTCATCATTTTGAAAAGTGTATAGTTGTGGAGGATATTGTTGGTCCCAATCAATGAGTTGTGGATGAATTAGAGGAAGGCCATTAATGTTATCAAAGTCCATGCGAGTAAGGGTGAAGACACGAGAGTCTTTTCATATTTCTATGCAATCATTGGGGTCTGTATGCGGGAAAAGTGGGCTGATAAAACTAAATATGTGAAAATTTATTAGAATACTAGTCCACACACACACACAGGACTTCTTGATGCAAGCTATGGAGTAACGTAGTGTTACTCAGCTTGCCAAGGAGGGTCCCATGGCTCTCTATCTCACAATGTCCCTCAAACCAACGTTTTTGCTCTCAGATCACTGAGCAAAATGGTTTAGGGATGGCAAATATGAGAATGAGAGATACTTTTGATTGATTTAGTATGAAATAGATATGAAGCTATGTATGACGCTAAAAATGCAATAAACTAGATGATAAGATGACGAGGTTAGTATGAATACTATCCTAGCATACTATATTTAGTCTGTGATTGAACTAAAATGATAAAGAAAGTAATCTAAGCATGCATATTTGATCTAAAAGAGGCTAAATGAAGAGCATAAAGATGATGAAAAAGCTTGAAAGTATTTGAGCATAAGTATAATGCTTCAAATTTGAAAGATGATTGTTTTAAAATGGAGGAATGAGAGCTCTATTTATAGCACAAACAGGGCAATGGATGGTCAAGATTGAATGGTTTAATCAAGGGCCCGGTTTGAAAGTTGAGGATCCATGTGCACAATTGGCACCAATGAAATGGTGACAAGTGTCAACATAGGATTGGGTTGAGAGAAGAGGTTGGAGGCATTAAAGGCCTGAGAAGACCTCATGGTTATCTAAAGGCTAAGGGTCAAGTCTCAATTAAGATTACCCACTGGATTAAGAGTTAATCCAAGGATAAACCTTTGTGCAAATGATTAAGAGATAATCATGGTCAAAGCATTAAAGGCCTGATGAGACCTTTGGGTTGGATAGAGGTTGAGTCAAAACAGATGTTTTAACCATGTGGGAGGGTTTGAATTAACCATTAATGGTTATTGGAGACTTTGGGGATTAAGTGGTTGAAGGTTGGAAGCCTTCAATGGTTTTCAAAGACTTTAAGGGTTTTGGTGGTTGAAGGTTGAAAACCTTCAATGGTTATCAAAGACTTTAAGGTTTTTGAGAAGTGACTTCCCTTTGCTTAGGGATGTGACAAAGTTTAGGGGAGGGTTAGGTTAATTAGAAGTGATTAGAAGATTCTTTTTGCAAGTGGATGGGGGGGATAATAGGATTTAATTGAATTAAATGATTTTCATTCAATTTGGTTGTAATTAAATAAATTTGATTTATTCAATTTGGGATAACTATTTAATTAAATTTGGATTTAATTAAAAGTGGATAGGGGGGTTTTAATTGAATAAAATGATTTATTCATTAAATGGTATAGTGAATTTTATTTAAATAAATTGAGTAATTTACTTAATAAAATAGAAGAATGTGGATAATTTAATTAAATTGGATTTAATTAAATAGAGAAATGAACATAAAATATTCATTTAGGAATGTGGTCATTTTTATACGTCTACATTTTGCCCCTCTTTGAAGTGACATGTGTGCACATGTTATTTCAAAGAAAATGATGTGTTTTTGTGATTTTATGATCAAATGCAATTTTTGTTGTGTCGCTCTTTTGATTTGCAAGTCGTGCTCCAGATTTGATGTGTGATGCCCCCTCGGGAGATGAATCAATTTTGAAAATTTTTGATTTAATTTGATAAAGGTCGTATGATGTGTAGGATGTCGTGCATATAAAAAGTGTGCAGATTGATTCATCTCCCAATAAGTTATAGCTGTTTTGGTATAGGGGAGACCGCAACCATATTACAAGGCCAGTCGGCTAACCCTAATGTCATTTTCCTCCTATAAAAGGGATTTAGGGGTTGATTTAGGTTCATTTGTTCTTTGTTAACTTTGAAGAAAGAGAATTTGCTCTGGAGAGAAAATGTCGATTCTCTATCACAGACACCGTTTCGAGCGCGTTCGGAGGTACTGGAGGCCTGTAGCGCGTGGACCACCAGTAAGTCAATGTTTTTGACCCCTTTTTGATTTTTTGTTTTGTCATTTTTGGTCTTTTTTTTGAATTTCAAAGTTCGGGTATTTCGTTTTAGCGCGTCTAAGGCTTAGTTTAGCGCATATGAAGTTTAGAGTAGCGCATCGAAGTCAATTTTAGGGGTTGCGTCCGAAAAAATAGGCTAGCGCATAAAAGTATTAGGTTAGCGCGTGCAGGTAGAATAGCGCATGCAAAGGTTTGAGTAGCGCGTCGCGTCAACAGGGTAGCGCGTAGGTATGACCTAGCGCATAGGAGCCGCCGGGGTTCGCATAGGAAAGGGGGTTTAGCACATAGGACTAACCTAGCGCATAGAGCTAAAAGGGTAGCGCTCAGGGAGGGTAGATTAGCGCGTAGGCATAGTCTAGCGCAGGGGATGGGTTAGGTAGCGCATAGGGTGAAAAGTTTAGCGCGTAGACTAGAACTAGCGCATAGGTTGGATAGAATAGCGCGTAGGAGAGGCAGCCTAGCGCGTGAGGGTGTTTTAGCGCATTGAAGGTCTGTTTTAGCACATCCGAAAATTTTTGCAGTTTTGGCCGAGTTGAAAATTTGTTTTTGTTTGCCTGTCGTGTTTTGATGAATTTATCCAATATGAGTATTTGTATAACTTGTTTTGATGTGTAATTTTCCAAGTTATGTATAGATATCAAGTTGTTGTTTTGATCAGAATATGATGTATTTGCGTTTGTCTGTTTCAAGTTCAATGTGTGGGAAAGCCAGAGTTGTTTTACAAGCCGATATGGGTTGGAAACTTGAGTTGTTTTTCAAGCTGATATGGGTGGGAAACTTGAGTTGTTTTACAAGTTTATGTGATTTTGGTACTTGAGTTGTTTTACACGTTTTGATATGGTTTTTGAAAACTTGAGTTGTTTTACAAGTTGATATGAAATGATAGGATTTTGAACTTTGATTGTAGATGAGCAAATTGTTTCATGTTGTTGATGTAAGTTTGATTTTGATATCTTTGTTTTGATGTGGAAACTGATATTGGATATATTTGGTTTGTTGACAGGAGTGATTGGGGGTTGTGCAGTCGAGGGAGAGATTCCCGAGACTATGGACGCTGATACCACGTCTGTCCCAAGCAGATTTGGACATTATAGAGAGATGTGGATTGACCTCTCTTCTGGATATGCCTCGGTTCACTGTGAACCGGGGACTTTTGACAGCATTGGCAGAGAGGTGGCATAGCGACACGAACACCTGTCATTTTGCCACTGGAGAGATGACAGTGACACCGGAGGATTGCTACCAGATTTTGCGCATTCCTGTGGTAGGGGCACTGCTACCCTACGAGCAGTCAGAGGAGGGCGGCACAGAGGCACTGCGCCGCATATTTCATGTTGAGACTGTCTGTGGATATGAGATTCCTTGGCAGGAGTTTCTGGATTTGGATTATGCACCGCTGCCATCTGTATTGGCAGGATTCATTGGGGGATTCCTTTGTCCTGATCCCAGGTCAAAGGGATTTTCAGTGGGATGGGGGTTGGTTCTGGAGGAGATGGTCACACAGGGCCGGACATTTTCATGGGGGTCAGCGATGCTGGCCCATCTTTGCAGGAGCCTTCATGAGGTAGTATACCTCGGTTATGGTAGTTTATCAGCAGGTGTGACCTTATTACAGATATGGTGCTGGGAGCATATTCCAGTAGCGAGGCCACTAGCAGATAGAGACAGGCCCGTAGGTGCTGCATATGCCTACGGATATAGAGGCCTAGTTGTCCAGCATAAGCTGGGCAAACTAGAGCATTGGAGGAGGGTGTTCAATGATATAGATACGGTCACCTGGAAACCATATACAGGTTGCGAGGTATGGGCTGAGGATGGGCTGGAGATGCCCTTTGTTTTTAGGAGCCGATATCTGATTGAGAGGACCCCGTTCGTTATTGAGTGGTTTTTGGTGACCCAAGTTTTGCGACAGTTCGGGCGCCAGCAGGGGATTCCTCAGGGAGCATGCCTTTATGCACGGAGGCAGCAGGATGTGGCTGATTGGGGACCGACTATTGACAGTGTGGTGGCCGTGGAGGAGTTTGTGGGGATAGCTAGGCAGGTCTGGGACTATGCCCCAGAGATTCAGGACGCCGAGATGACAGAGGAGTTTGCCCATTTGTTTGCTGCGCAGGCAATGGCGAGGATCTCAGATCCAGAGGAGATGAGACTAGCGTTTGATTTGGATGGGGAGGAGGAGACAGGGGGGATGATGGAGATGATGGAGAGGATGGAGGAGCTAGAGGAGCTAGAGGGAGGCGGGGAGGTAGAGGTGTGGAGAGAGCGGTACGGCAGGGGAGGATTGAGAGGGGGAGAGGAGGATTGGCTATCGGAGTCGGGAGAGAGGGGAGAGTGACGGAGGTTTTGGCGGTAGTGGGGGGTGAGGAGGAGATGGTGAGACTAGCACAGAGGAGGAGGGTAGATATACTCCCACCTCCAGTACCGAGGACAGGGCGAGTGGGAGGGGTTCCTCCAGCACAGGGACCACTGCGGGTTCGAGTGCCAGGTCATGTGGAGGATGCACAGATCCGGACCCTGCAGATTACCATTCAGCAGCTGCAGGCGCAGATTTTGACCTATCAGCGGCAAATTTCTTAGTTGACCATTGAGAGAGATACTGAGATAGAGTGGTGAGGACGAGCGGAGGAGGCCTTGGCGAGTGTACAGAGAGCAGCGACGGGTGGTCCGATGAGAGACACCCTGAGAGAGCTGACACGGAGAGTACAGGAGGTTGAGTATTATAGGGGGCATTATGAGGCTGCAGTACCCCGAGATCGACGAGTGGAGAGCTTTGCACAGTCGAAATCGAGTCGATCTCGAACTGCTGGGACACGATCTGAGAGCCGAGGTGTGACGGGGCCGGTGAGACAGGACCCTCCTGGAGATCTAGGGGCGAGTGTATCTGGAGTGAGACAGGACCCTCCTGGAGATCCAGGGGTGGGTGCAGCTGGAGCGAGACCATCTCCATCAGGAGATAGTCATACTTGAGAGACAAGGTCTCTGTTGTATTTTTGAGCATTGTACTCTTTGTACTGGACACAGTTTTGACATATTTTGTACATTTTGGATCATTTTTGAGATATATATATGGATGGCACCATTTTTGATCATGTGATGTGTAGATGGATGCATGTTTATGTGTGCTAGTTCCTTTTCATATGATGATGTAATGTTTACATAGATGATGTAATGTATGATGCAGGATGTATGCTTTTATATGCTGTGAGATGTATCTTGAAAATGAGATGTATGATTTAATATGCGACTAATTGTAATATGATATGATGTAAAAAAAGGATGTAATAATGATGCAAAATGATATGTAATGAATGATATAAGAATGATATGTAACTAATTGTAAAATGATGTGCAACTAATTGTAAAATGATATGCAACTAATTGTCTTTGGAGCATCTCTCATTCTGTATTTGCCATCCGATATAACCATTTATTTGCTTTCTTTGTAAATATCATCATGGAGCATTTATTGATTTTTGGATATGTTGAAAATTTATACAAGCATAATGGTAAAATTGAACCATAATGACCTGAGTAAAATTTACATGATATTTGATTTTGCAAGATAGCACAAGTGTCAAGGTATAATTGAACCAGGACGACCTGAGTGCGTATTGCGTAAACAGACAAGAGTAGATCATTTATATGCGTGAAATGGAATCAGACCTTCAGTGATATGTAATGTATCATGTCTCGAGGCAAATATTTAGACAGTACAAGTGATCGGCTCCCAGATAGAAGACTAAGAAAATATGGGAAGTTCCTCATGATCTCTAGCTTTGAAGCTTTTTATGAGATAAGGAGGAGATTCCAACAATTAAAAAGTTCAAAATGCAAAATAATCAAGACTTTTATGCGATAATGCAACATTTAGTACTTCAGAAAATAATCCATCCTTGAGATTCCTGTGTATTGTTTTTGTCTTGGTTGTTGTGATGAAGCGTAGTTGTGTTTGTTGGATGGTGTGTGTCTGAGTTTTGCAATAGTTGGAACGTCTTGAATGTTTGCAAGTGGTTGAACAATTTAATGCCCCTAGCTGAGTGTACCTCTAGATATGATTATGTACATTAATTTCCAAGCCATGGTGGAATGCGATAAGAGAATAGATATAGGTGGATAACCCAGGATAGTGACTACGCTAAGTATGTCCTGAATGGATATATGCTAAGTGTCGGGCGATGGCCGATAGTGTTTTGATGGATAAAATGGCATGGATATAGATAAAGGAACCGGTGTTTCACAAGGGTGCCTATTTACCAGGTTTTCACCATTTGTTTTTATTGTACTTTGTATTTTTACTTTTTCTGGATTTTTTTGTTTTTGTTTTTTGTTTTTGTTTTTTTTTTTGGCTTTTTTTTTGGCTTTTTTGGCTTTTTCCGTGCACTAGGCTATCTTAAGTATAGTACTTCTTCAGATGAATGCTATTAGTTGGATCATCGAGCACATCTCCTTCAGAATTTGTTAGCTGATACGCACCTGATCCATAGACTGATATGATGACATAGGGACCCAACCAGTTAGGTTCAAATTTCCCTTTCTTTTCTCGATCTTGCTGATTTCTTGGATTTTCTTTGAGGACTAGATCACCAACCTTGAAGTTGCGAGGAATGACCTTATGATTGTAGCTCCTGCACATGCGTTGCTGATACGCTTTGAGATGAGTATAAGCACGTTGGCATCTTTCATCTAATAGTTCCAGTTCTTGTAGGCGGTTAACTCAATACTCTTCATCTGGGATTAAGCCTTTCAAAGAGACTCTAAGAGATGGGATCTCTACCTCCACGGGTAAAATAGCCTCAGATCCATATACTAATGAATATGGTGTTGCTCCTATAGGTGTGCGGATGCTGGTCCTGTATGCCCAAAGTGTTGGATTGAGTTGTATATGCCAATCTTTGCCTACATCATTCATTGTTTTCTTGAGGATTTTTAGTATTGTCTTGTTAGATGCTTCTGCTTGACCATTTCCCTATGGGTAATATGGTGTAGAGAACCTATGTTGGATTTTGAATTTTTCACATAGTTCTTGGACATCTTGATTTTTGAAAGGTCGTCCATTATCTGTGATGATTGAACTTGGAATACCATATCTGCAGATCAGATAATTTAGGATAAAAGAGGCAATTTGTTTCCCGGTCACTGTGGTCATGGGAACTGCTTCTATCCATTTGATAAAGTATTCTATTGCAGTTATAATGAACTTGTGTCCATTTGAAGATGAATGATGAATTTTGCCAACCAGGTCTAGTCCCCACTGACAAAAGGGCCAGGATGTTGTAAACGGCTGCAGTTCCTGTGCTGGTGCATGTATCAGATTGCCATGGATCTGGCATTTAGGACATTTCTTGGCGAAATGATATGAGTCTTTCTCCATTGTAGGCCAGTAGTATCCCATTCGTAGAAGCTTTTTAGCAAGAGTAGTGCCACTGGAATGTGTACCACAAATACCTTCATGAAGCTCGTGTAAAGCCAAATAGGAATCATTACAATCAAGACAATGAAGAAGAGTACCATCGAGACCTCGACGATACAAAGTATCAGCGGTAAGGGTGTAACGGGCAGCTTGTCAGATAAAGTTACGTTTTTGGTTACGGGATTGGTCAATGGGTAAGATATTATGCTTGAGGTAGTCGTATATTGGTCCATATAGCAGAGAATCTGAACCAGTCAGGGCATAGATAACATGGGATTCAGAGTGGTCATAGGCGGGGGAGAACAGTTGCTCTACCAGGAACTCATAACGACTCTGTTGCTCAGGAATTTGTAGTAGTGAAGCGATTGTAGCCATTGTATTGGCTTCTTTGTTGTTCAACCTTGGTATTTGTTCAAAGGTGATGTACACAAAATACTGTTTGAAGTCATCCACCATCCGTTTGTAGGGTAGTAGCTTGTCATCCTTTGTCTGATAGTTGTTGTTGATTTGATTGATGACCAGCTGCGAGTCTCCATAGACTTTTAACTCTGTGATTTTCCATTCTACGGCCATTTTGATGCCTATGACCAGTGCTTCATATTCAGCCACATTATTTGTGCATGGAAACATAAGTCTGTATGATTTTGGCATAGTGTGTCCTTCAAGAGTGATGAACAGAATGCCGGCACCTGCACCATGTTGAGTATAGGATCCGTCAAAGTATAGGGTCCAATGTTTAGTAGAAAGAGCGAGTACATCCCTGTCTGTAAATTCAACCTCCATGGTTTGTTTGCCTGGTAGCGGTGCTTCGGCCAACTGATCTGCAATTGCTTGTCCTTTGATGGCTCGTCTTTCTGTGTATTGGATGTTGAATTCACTGAGAATCATGACCCATTTAGCCAATCGGCCTGTAAGAGTGGCTTTGCTGAGTAGATATTTGAGAGGATCAATTTTTGCAACTAGCTTGATGGTGTGTGCTAGCATGTAATGTCGAAACTTCTGAGATGCAAAGACCACTGTTAGGCAAGCTTTTTCAATAAATGTATAGTTGAGCTCATAGCCGTTCAATGTTCTACTGATGTAGTATATGGCGCGTTCCTTTCCTTGTTGATCTTCTTGTGCCAATAATGCCCCCAGTGAAATATCTGTTGTTGAGATATATAGAATAAGTGGCTTTCTGGCGATTGGTGGTACTAGAACTGGTGGATTCATCAGGTATTGTTTGATTTGATAAAAATATTCTGCACACTTAGCCTCCCATTTGAATGGTACATTTTTGTGTAGCAAATGGTTAAATGGTAGACTTTTATCTGCTAGCTGAGCGATGAATCGCCAGATTGATTGAAGTCGTCCCTGTAGAGATCTGAGTTGACTGATATTCCGTGGTGGTGGCATTTCCATAATGGCTTGTACCTTTGCTGGATCAACTTCAATACCCTTAGCTGAGACTATGTAGCCTAGTAACTTGCCTAATGTAACCCCGAAGACACACTTCTTAGGGTTAAGCCTGACTTGGAATTTCTCCAATCGATCAAAGATTTTTGTTAGGATACCAAGATGTTCTGCTCTGGTGAAGGACTTAGCTAGTAAGTCGTCTACATAGTCTTCCATAAATGTGTGCATCATGTCATGGAATATTGTGTTCATTGCTCTTTGATAAGTGGCCCCTGCATTTTTTAAGCCAAAAGGCATGACATTCCAACAGTACGTCCCCCAAGGATAGGTGAATGTTGTTTTATCTTGATCTTCAGGAGCTATCTTGATTTGGTTATAGCCTGAGAAACCATCCATTAGTGAGAGCATTGCATGGCCTGCTGTGACATCTACAATTATGTCGATACTTGGCAGAGGAAAGTCATCTTTGGGACAAGCTTTGTTGACATCTCTGAAGTCAGTGCATATTCTGATACTACCATCCGGTTTTGATACTGGAACGATATTGGATATCCACTCTGCATAGTCAATGGGTTAGATGAATCTGACATCTAATAATTTTTTTAGTTCAGTTTTGACCATGAGTGCCACCTGTGGATTCATCTTTCATAGCTTTTGCTTGACTGGCTTAACTCCTGTAGAGATGGACAAGTGATGCATGATTAAGTGTGGATCTACTCCGGGCATATCAGCATATGACCAAGCAAAGTTGATTTGCTGTTCTTTAAAGAAGATGATGAATGTCGATCTTTCTGCCTCTGTCAAAGATTCTGCGAGATGTATATTTCTGGCTGCTTCTGTGGTACCAATGTTGATTGATTGAGTAGGCTCAATCAATATGGGCGATCTCTCATGAAAGTGCTCAGGAAGAGTGTCAAGTCTCCCATCGTTAGGTGCCTTAAAAAGGTTTTCACCCTCTGATGCGTCCTTTATTTTTACTTTTTTATGATCTAGAGCTGCCATTGACTGGTTTTCAGCATTAGATTCGTTATTTGATGCATTTTTGCAACTGAGAGACTTGGCACTCCCTGATTGACAGATATCATTATTTCGTTCACTGGTAGAGCCTGTTTCCGGATTTATGGTACATAGGTAATGGACAATAGATGCATCATCTGGAAAAATAGGTATATCATTTGTTTCAGGTTCATCCCAGTTGATGAGGTCAGGAAAGACAAATGGTAAGGAATCATTGGGTGGATCAAGTTCGGCTACCGTAAGTGTTAGGATAGAGTTTTCATCGTGATGGGTCTTGGGTTTAAAGAAATTTCGGATTTTGTCGAGGTCCTCGATGGTATCATCTTCCACATAGACTTGTTCAAAATGTTTCTGTTCACTTTCTTGAGCGTCATAGATATGTTGCGGTCCAAATCCAAGAGGTCTATCTTTTGCGTTATGTTCTTCCTGAGAAAGGGATATAGAATCAGTATCATCCAGGATATCAGTAGTAGCATTGGAGCAAGTACCCCATTCATATTCATTGGAATCTGTCTCATAGGCATCATCCTAGATTCTATCTGTGTTGTAAACAGGTGTGTTGTACGGTGAAAACAAATCTTTGATGATAGATACCATTTTGATGGTTTTTGTAGATTCTGTATCAGATCCGTCTTCTACTTGCTAGATTTGTTCATAGACTGTGCTTCTTCGGGGAGGAATAACGGTATTTGAAGATGTCCCGATTTGTTCTTGAGATATTGGTGTTTGAATATGAGCTACTGCTACGGATAGGGCCCTTTTGTGACTTAGAAGTTTTTCCTGATGTAACTTCTGATCTTGACGTTCCCGTGCCTTGTGGATTGTTCCTGTTGATTCAAAAAGTGCTTCCTACCAGGATTCTTCTTGGTACGGTGTCTTTATTTTCCATTGAGGTTTGATAGGTAGGTGAGGCGGCCGCTTCAATAGGAACGTGAGTTTAGAACCCAATCCTGCTTTGTTTCTGCTAGGTTGTGAAGGAAGATTTATAGGTTCAGTGACTCCTTCTTTGTGTTTGCCGATGGGTCCTTTACCGTCATATCCCATTTGCTTCATGATTAAGTAGCCCTTTCCATACATGTGTGTTGGTAGAACAATGTCCAGAGCAGCTGCTCTATGATTTTCTTTTTCATCTTTGTATAACCAACTAAGAATGTCTTTGTCTTCTGATTCATGTGCTAGAGTACCCAATTGGATGAAGGTACCATCAAATTTAGTGATGGGCTTAGTATCCAGTTGTGTTGATGTAGTAGGCAAACCATGCAATCTAGGTGAGGTTGGCAATTTTGCCAAACATAAAGGCTCCAAAGAGTATTCTCCCATGCCTTGGTCTTTGATTTACATTTTCTGCTTGTAGTCTCCCCATAAGGAGTTGGATTTTGCTGTGTATGGATCTGATGTCGAAGATTGCTGCTTTTCTCTATTATGAAGAACCAAACTGTCCTGGGCTGTCCCCATTGCATTGGAATGTTGAAATGGATTATGATCAGCAGATATGGAGATTTCTTGCCCATCATAAGGAAACTTGACACACTGGTGATATGTAGAAGGGACTGCTTGCATTTCATGTATCCAGGGTCGTCCTAACAAAATATTGTAGGTTAGATCAATATCTAGGACTTGACAAATAGTATCCTTTTGTACTGGGCCTACTTGAATAGGTAATATTATTGTGCCTTTAGAGGACTACTCTTCGTCATCATATGCTTTTATGGTAATTTTCTTGCAAGGGTCAATAGATTCTTCTAAGAAGCCTAATGCATGGATAAGCTTTAAAGTACATATATTAAGGCCGGCTCCTCCATCTATTAGGACTCTTTTGATGCGGTGTTTACAAACAATGACTTCAATATGGAGAGGAGTATTATGTGGATGGATTAAGGAAGCATTGTCGTTCTCTGAAAAGGTGAGGTTATGAGGTCCTGTTATATGGGCGACCATGGCTTGAAATCTGTCTGTATCCAGATTTTGAGGTACATTTATTTCCAATAATGCTTGCTCCAATATGTCTTTGTGCTTGGGTGATATTTTCAATAATTCCAGGATGGATATCTAAGCTGGAGTCTTGCGTAGTTGGCTAACCAAGTCATATTGGATTTTTGGTGTGGTAGTTGCAGGTGTAGTATGTCCCTTCAAGACATATTTCTGAGTGCGGTTTGTTACATTAATAGATTCATGATCACACTGATCTTGGATGGTGATGACATTTACTTGATGATCTTCAGCTGATATATGGTTGATAGTGTTGTTGTAGATGTGATTAATATGAGCGCCACGTGTATCATCTGAAGTGGATGCTCCATCTTTGTTGTAATTTGGGAGAGGATTTTTAAAGGCTCCATGATCACCATTTGTTTTGAGACCATCGACCGTTAAATCACCTCGATCAATCATGTCCTGTATTATATGTTTCAATCTCATGCATTCATTTGTTCTATGACCCTTGTTGCGATGGAAATCACAATAGTGTGAATCATTCCACCAAGGTGGTTTGATTGGAGGTTCATAATTGTTGAGTGGTGGTAAAGAAAGAACCTTGTTTGCCAAAAGTTCTCTAAATGCGGATTCTAGTGATTGTCCCAGTGGTGTGAAGATACGCTTTTGGAAATTGTTCGTGTTGTTGCGTGAATTGTTGTTAGGTCCAGGATTCATGTTTTTGCCTTGATTATCGTTTGTGTTGAATTGTCCTTGATCAGTGTTTTGCGCATATGTGTTAGCACTGGGAATAGCATTTTTAGCATTTTTCGTGTTCTGAGGATTTCCAGATAATGCAAGCACTGGTTGTTTCGATTTAGGATCATGTGGTTCGTTATTGCCTTCGTTTTTGTTTCGAGTCCAAAATCGAGATTTGTCAAAGTTGGTGTTGTTTTGGTTATTGTAGTTTGATGAATTTGTTCCTTCCTTGTAGAATTTGAGTGTTCCCTTTTTGACACATGCTTCCTCCACTTGAATGCCATTTTCAATTAATTTAACGAAAGATGGTATGCATTGAAGTTTTAATCTGTAACTCATTTCGCCATTCAAGTTATCAATGAAGATTTCCATTTTCTCCTTTTCAGGAATATCTCGAGGATATCTGGAGAACATGCGTCTCCAGCGTTGCAGAAATGCCATAAATGTTTCATTGTTCTTTTGTTTGGTGTTGCAAATATCTAGCATGGTTATGGCATGTTGGATGTTGTAGGAATAGTGGGTAATGAATTTGTTAACCAATTCATCAAATGATCTAACAAGTGGTGAAATTTTGGCTAACCATTCCATAGTTTGCCCCCCCAAGCTTCTGGGGAATAACCTCATCAAATAGGTGTCATCATGAGCAAATTCCAGGCTCAGTGTGCAAAATTCTTGAACATGATCTCTAGGATCACTTTTCCCATCATATTTATCAAATTTGGGAACGTCAGAGTTTGGAGGAAAAGGCACCATGTTCAAGCTTCTGTCAAAGGGATAAGGACATATTTCATTTAAAGAGTACCACACTGTTGTCCCTTGTTGCATATCCTATATTTGCCTTTGCAACATTTGCATTTGTTGAGTAAGAGCAATCAAGGGTGCATTGTCTTGCCGAGGAAAAAGTTCTTGCCTTGTATTGGTTCTCAGCTGAAAAGGAGTGGTAAATGGTATATGTTGCTCTGGTGTTTCTAGTTCAGGTATATGCATTTCTGGTATGCGTTGTTCTGGAATGTGTTGTTCAAAGTTATGTTGTTCAGGTATGTGAGTTTCTTCTTCTCGGTTTTGTTCTTGAGATGCATATTGCCGGGATTCGGTTTGAAAAAGATTTGGGTTGAAATCTTCCGGAAGTTTAATGCCCTTGCTTGTGAGCATCAACAAATATTTTTCCTTGTCATTTTCCATGAGCTTTTCGACAAGTTTTTGGAAGGCGGGATTTACTTGACATTCTCTAAGAAGGGTTTCGGTAATTTCAGGTTCTTCTATGGGTGGAACTTCAAAAGGATTTGATAATCTTTGATTCATACTTGATTCTGCGTGTGCCTCACTTTGTTTGTCTCGTTGAGAGCGAGTAACAGGCATTTTTAATAGAAGCTTTTAGTGATGAAAGGTACAAAAGCCTCCTCAATGTGTTGCGTGGGCGTTGGTGGTTCTGGTCGAGATGTGTTATATGTGATGCACTCGTCGGGCAAGAATGCTTGATTGATTTTTCCTCTGTGGTTTATCTTTTGATTAAAAGCAGACTTTTGACAGTATGCTCTTGTTTTCAGGGGTTCTTTGTCAAATTCGCTAGATTTGTTTTGGATATAACATTTGACGTGATGAAGGAATACCCGATGAGATTTGAAGAGTTGATGATTGATGTATAAAAACTTATTTCGCTTGATGAATTTGGAAAAGATAGGTTGTTGTTTCTTCAACGTGATGTTACGATAGAGGTTCTTTCTTCTCAGAATAAGGGGATTAGTCATGCAAGAGTGATCAATGATTTCCTTTGATTGGTTTGGATTTAGGTGATTCTTGTTTTGAAAATTTCAAATCGTACTTTATCAGAATGAAGGTTTAGATGCCCCTTCACGATAAAGCGTGCCAAATGATATGGATAAAAAGGTTCCCGATCTGGAAACTAGATTTGACAATTTGAAAAAAATTTAGACAAGTGTTTGTGACATAAAAATCCGTAAGATGTTAAAGGATTTAATTGATACTGATGATGAAAATTTTCCAGATTATGATAGGAGAGACATCCTCTATTGTGCGATTTATTTCGGATTCGGGCAACTTTGTTTAACACAAATTTAGCTTGAGAAAAGTTTTGAATAGTTTGTTTTTGTCACTCCAGTTTGATAAAAGATGATTTTTTTTTATGAAAAAAAGTCTTTAAAATGTTTTTGAAATTTTCAAAAATTTTCAGTTTTGGACTTTTCTATTTTTCGGCTTTAGTCACGCGCTAAAACAGAGTTTACATGTGCTACTTAATTGATCTGATGCGCTAAAGGAATGAGCACACGCGCTAATCT
Source organism: Cryptomeria japonica (assembly GCF_030272615.1). Taxonomy (NCBI): domain Eukaryota; kingdom Viridiplantae; phylum Streptophyta; class Pinopsida; order Cupressales; family Cupressaceae; genus Cryptomeria; species Cryptomeria japonica. The sequence continues at coordinate 668,619,911 of NC_081412.1, forward strand.
GCCCCTAGACACGCGCTAAAATTTGATTTTTTTGGGAAAATGACGGTCTAACCGTTGAAAAATTTATGCGCTATCCTAGGTTTTATAAGCGCTAACTGTCCGACTTTGTGCGCTAAAATTTGGTTTCAACGCACTAGGTTGTTTTTTTTACGCGCTAAAACTCAGCTGTTGAAAATCGCTGCTAAGTTTGTTTGGAAAAGCGACGCGCTATACTGGGTTTGCTACGCACTAACTGTTTTGGTGACTGCGCTAATATATCTATTCCACGTGCTAAGATGTTGCTGCCACACGCTAAAAATTAGGCTTGTTGAAAATGGTGTGGAATTTGTTTGTAAAAGCTACGCGCTACACTGGGCTTGTTACGCGCTAACTATTTTGTTTCATGCGCTAATTATGGGCACCTACGCGCTAAGATGTTTCTGCGACGCGCTAGACTATGTTTCGGATGCGCTAAAGGATTTTGCTTGATGGTGAAACACTACTGTTTTAACTGCACGCGCTAATTTGTGGTTTGGATGCGCTAATAGACGTGTTCCACGCGCTAAGATGTTGCTCTTATGCGCTAGACTGCCCTGATTTTTCCTTTTTGGTGATTTTTATGAGGATTTTGAATTTTGTTGAGAAATTTTCAAGTGTGATGGATGATTTTCTGAAATAACAAATGTAAGCACAGCACACAAAGTACAATCATTTTGCCTAATCCAACAAAAAGTGTATGTTCTTGCGAGGATGTGTTCAAATCCCCAATGTTTTAACAAGTTTGGATACAAGTAAGACACTTTAGAAAAACTCTTTATTCAAGAGTCATAAATAACATCATAGCCCACTAGTCTCGATACTCCGTCAGCTCAAACAGCCGTGTCACCCCCTAGAGGGCACCCATTTTTTTGCCTTTTGCCAGAAGTTAACCCAAAGTGAATTGCTTCACAATTGAGTAGTTATCTTGGGAGATATATGGTGAGTAATCTTGGGGGCAGATTCTTCCCCACCCTTGCACTATGATGTTACAAATGTTTGGTTACTGACTCGGCTCAAAGTTTCTAATTCTATGGTTCCTAATCAGGTTTCCCGTTCGGCCGTCAGTGATAAACTCCCTCGGGAGGCTTCCCAACCTTTAGAACAAAGGCTTTATGTATCTCAAGGATACTGGGGGAAGGCTAATCACTGCACGCAACCGTTGAAAAGGACTTTCGTCACTTTCCACATTTGATTATAGTGGGTTGGAATTCTTGGCATCAAAGTCGTTCCCCACTTAGGTCGTTCCCTTCACACCGGCCATAAATGGCTTTAAGAGTTGATTGCAACTCCTCGGGAAGGCAGGCCTGCTAAAGGATGTAAATGCTTTGAAATAACTGAAAGCAGGAAGAGTGGTCTGGATTTTTGATCACCCAGTTAAGGGGAGAACATATACCTTCCACTTTCGAGACAAAGCAAACAAAGATTCTTTTTAAGCCTCCAATTCAGTGATTTGTTAACCTATGTAGAGATGTTGCTCCACAAAAACATGATGTTCTTTTTAATCTTTAAAAGAAAGATTTTCTAATCTAAAAAAATGGAAATGGTCAACAAAGCAAATGTTTCGTTTTGGAGGTCAACAAAAAAAATCATTTTTTTTTTGTTTTTGTAACAATAAAATTCCTCGCTCTACCTGCAAGAAACTGTTAGAATCCTGCAACCAAAAAGATAAAATGTCAGGTGATTCGGGGGACTTCTACAAGTCTAAAATTTCAATTTGGTTACAAGAATTTTTGTTTTTTTTTGTTTTTGATGCGCTACAGAACAAACTGTACGTGCTAAAATATACGTTCAATGTGCTAAACTTTATGATAAACGCGCTACTTTGTTCCCTGGGTGCGCTGCTCTGGGTGTTGGAAGCGCTACTCTATGTTTTTCTTTTCCCGCGGTCAATTCTGCAGGAAAATTTTAAATCTGATGCGCTAATGTTTGGGTTTTCAGCGTTGGATTATGTATTACAGGTGCTAAAATGGGGATCGGATGCGCTAATCTGTTGGGTCGATGCGCTACTCTGTGTTATGCCCGCGTCGAGACCTACAGGAAAAATTGTTAAACAAAATGATGCGCTAAGAAAAGGTCTTCACGCGCTAAAACAGAGAGCCCACGCGCTAAACAGTAGGCTAGAAGCGCTAGACTATTAAGTGGATGCGCTAATGTATGTTTTCGACGCGCTAATTTCTGTTTCCCGCGGACCTGCAAAAGTGATCAATTTGAAAAACTGATTTGTTATTTGGGGTCGGGCCCCACGGTGGGCGCCAGAAATGTATGCGGGAAAAGTGGGCTGATAAAACTAAATATGTGAAAATTTATTAGAATACTAGTCCACACACACACACAGGACTTCTTGATGCAAGCTATGGAGTAACGTAGTGTTACTCAGCTTCCCAAGGAGGGTCCCATGGTTCTCTATCTCACAATGTCCCTCAAACCAACGTTTTTGCTCTCAGATCACTGAGCAAAATGGTTTAGGGATGGCAAATATGAGAACGAGAGATGCTTTTGATTGATTTAGTATGAAATAGATATGAAGCTATGTATGACGCTAAAAATGCAATAAACTAGATGATAAGATGACGAGGTTAGTATGAATACTATCCTAGCATACTATATTTAGTCTATGATTGAACTAAAATGATAAAGAAAGTAATCTAAGCATGCATATTTGATCTAAAAGAGGCTAAATGAAGAGCATAAAGATGATGAAAAAGCTTGAAAGTATTTGAGCATAAGTATAATGCTTCAAATTTGAAAGATGATTGTTTTAAAATGGAGGAATGAGAGCTCTATTTATAGCACAAACAGGGCAATGGATGGTCAAGATTGAATGGTTTAATCAAGGGCCAGGTTTGAAAGTTGAGGATCCATGTGCACAATTGGCACCAATGAAATGGTGACAAGTGTCAACATAGGATTGGGTTGAGAGAAGAGGTTGGAGGCATTAAAGGCCTGAGAAGACCTCATGGTTATCTAAAGGCTAAGGGTCAAGTCTCAATTAAGATTATCCACTGGATTAAGAGTTAATCCAAGGATAAACCTTTGTGCAAATGATTAAGAGATAATCATGGTCAAAGCATTAAAGGCCTGATGAGACCTTTGGGTTGGATAGAGGTTGAGTCAAAACAAATGTTTTAACCATGTGGGAGGGTTTGAATTAACCATTAATGGTTATTGGAGACTTTGGGGATTAAGTGGTTGAAGGTTGGAAGCCTTCAATGGTTTTCAAAGACTTTAAGGGTTTTGGTGGTTGAAGGTTGAAAACCTTCAATGGTTATCAAAGACTTTAAGGTTTTTGAGAAGTGACTTCCCTTTGCTTAGGGATGTGACAAAGTTTAGGGGAGGGTTAGGTTAATTAGAAGTGATTAGAAGATTCTAGAAGGGATTAGAAAGGGGTTTGGGATTTTGCAAGTGGATGGGGGGGATAATACGATTTAATTGAATTAAATGATTTTCATTCAATTTGGTTGTAATTAAATAAATTTGATTTATTCAATTTGGGATAACTATTTAATTAAATTTGGATTTAATTAAAAGTGGATAGGGGGGTTTTAATTGAATAAAATGATTTATTCATTAAATGGTATAGTGAATTTTATTTAAATAAATTGAGTAATTTACTTAATAAAATAGAAGAATGTGGATAATTTAATTAAATTGGATTTAATTAAATAGAGAAATGAACATAAAATATTCATTTAGGAATGTGGTCATTTTTATACATCTACAGGGTCATCGCTAGAACTCTCCTCATCAGCCTCGATCATAAACGAATCCAAATTGACATCACTAGAGGGACACTCAACAATTGGATTCTTCACTCTTCATGGTTTTGACCTAGAACTTTGAGATGTTGAGGGTTTGGGATCCCAAAAAAAATTTATCCATGGTTCAGCACTGTCACTCTTCTCTTGTGATGTAGACTTTGATGAAGTAACTTGACCAAATCTGAATTTTCTATAAAATTCTTCTTCTTCTATGGGTTCACCTAATTCTCTGAATGTTTTGGTGAGATCATTATCACTAGATGGCTTGAAGCCCAAGTCCTTTGGAGTGCTGATTTTTGAATGTCAACTCTCGTTGCAATGGTTAAACAATTCCTTTCTTTTGTAACCCAAGAGGGCTCTTTCCATCATATCCAAATTTTTGTAAGAGCTTGAATCCTTTACCATATTTTTCACAAGGTATTTTGATGTGATCTTATGCAAATTCCTCTTCAAGTTCTTTATAAAGAATTTTGTAGAGATCTTCTTCTTCCATCTCACCCCATCTGTAGAATATAGTGGGATCCCATTTTATGGTAATGGTGGATACTTTTTTAGAAGGATGTGGTCGTCCATAATCTTTAGGAGAATCCACTATTTGTCTTAAATACATGGTTTGATTCAAAGTATATTCTCTCATGCCTTTGTCCTTGTATTTTCCTTTAAGCTCGCCTTGTTTTGATGTGGAAGGTTTTAGTGATTCTAGATCCACATATGTTGATGATGGAATTGCTTCTTTGTTGATTGGAATTATTATTTATGATCCTGGTCGTAGGTTATTACAATACATGAAAGGATTTAGATCACCTCTTATTGTTATTTCAACTGCATTGTAAGGTAATTTTATACATTTATGATATATTGATGGTACTACTCTCACCTCATGAATCCAGGAACATCATAAAAGTATATATTATGTGAGATCTAACTCAAGGACTTGACAAATCACATCCCTCGTGATTGTCCCAATTCTCAAAGGTAAGGTGATTATTCCCTTGGATGAATGTTCTTCATCATCATATGCTTTAATGGTTATCTTGTTCTTTGAATTCACAGTTTGTTCAGAATATACCAATTGTTTAATAGTGTTCAATGCACAAATGTTTAGACCTGCTCCTCCATCTATCAAGACTCATTTGATACGGTTTTTATGGAGAAATGCCTCAATGTAGAGGGGTGCATTGTTTGGTTGGCATATGGAGACAGCATCAGCTTCTTTGAATGTAAGGCAATGCGGAGTGGAAAGGTATCATACCATGGCTTTGTTAATTTTATTATAGTTGTGGTCAGAATCCACAACCTGACATTGATATCACAAAGGTTGTGATTATATTTATATTATTATTATTATGAGATAATATAATTATATTATTATGTGATAATATAATTATATAATAATTATAATGTATAATTATTATATTATATGATAATACAATAATTATTGTATTATATTAATAATGTAATAATTGGTGCCACTTGGAAGAGTGGCGACCCTTGGTGTATAGACATCTCTCACATATACATAATGAGATGTGTGATCTCATTCAAAAGGAGGGACATAACAATATAACAAAATATTTAGATCAATATAAATTAGAGTGCTCGGGGGAAACAAATATATTGTATATGGTTGGGAGGGAAATAAGAGTTATTTCCCATGGTTAATCGAGCATACTAGAAAAATAACAAGCTTGAAACTAGTCCACGTTCAGATCAGTGGGTACGGAGGTTTCTCTCATTTTTTTATCAAGGATGGCCTTATGTGAGGGGGACATACACCAAAGCTCAAGGATAGAAATGAGGGTGGGTGTCTTCCCTAACTTATTTACAAGGTCATACTCATTTTTGGTAGATGATGAGGTTGTGGTCTTGGATGGAACACCTTGCAAAGTGACTTTACCTCGATGGGTTGTGACATTGCATTCGGAGGTTTCGTATTTAGAGGATGAAGAAGATGGTCCAATGCCTTTTAAAACAAATTTACTCCTTTCGGTAGGACCTTTGGGAGTTTTATCCTTTATGATAATGGTAGAAACATAATTGTCCACTGAAATGTGGTTAACAATCAAGTCATAATCATAGGAAATTTTAGCATAGTTGGCTTGATTATCTATTTTGGCTTTTCCTTTATCATGTTTAGGGAATGGCTCCTTAAACATTGCATGTTCCTCATTGGAGGTATGACCATCAACTTCTATGTCACCCTTGTTAATAAGATCTTGTATGACATCCTTCAATTTGTGACAATTGCCAGTTATGTGCCCTTTGCTCTTATGATACTCATAATACTCATCATCAATCCACCATGCAAGTTTTACTTTTGGTTCATAAGGTGGATTGTCTAGTAGTGTTATGAGCTTGTTTGCAACCAATTTCTTGAATGTTATCTCAATTGGCTCTCCCAATGGAGTGTATTTCCTTCAAGGCTTTCATGGCCTTTGAGTGTTCACTTGATTGTTCACATTGGATGATCTTGCACCGGGGAAAGTCACTTTTGGTTTTACAACATTTGCATCTACTACCCTATCATTGACTGTGTTCTTATTCTTGTTCCAAAAGCAAGGTTTGTCTTTCCCATTTGATTCCTCTTTGTTCTCTTTGAGTATCTTAATGACACCTTGTTCAATAAGGACTTTCTTAGTTGCCAATCCTTTCTCAATGACCTCTTTAAAGGGAGACAAACAAGCTTTTCTTAGTTCATGTCCAATATCCATGTTAACGTTTTGAGTGAACAATTCTACCATTTGTTTTTGTGGGATATAACAAGAGCATTGACTAGAAAAACCTCTCCATCATTGTAAAAATGAAGAGAAAGACTCCCCATTTTTTTGCTTAGTATTGCACAAGGTAGTGACTGACACATTTGTTTCAATGTTGTATGAGAAGTGCTTTATGAAAGCCTCTACTAGATCACTCTATGATTTGATCCCAGGTGAAAGTTGGGAGAACCATTCCATAGCTTTTCCACCTAAGCTTTGTGGGAATAATCTCATCAAGTATGTTTCTTCTCCTACTATCTCAATGCAAGTTGTGGAAAATTCTCTTATGTGTTCCTTAGGATCCCCTTTTCCTCTATACTTGTCAAATTTGGGTGTCACAAAATATGGGGGAAATGGAGGCATTGGAATGATTCTATTAAATGGGTAAGGAAATATGTCTTTCATTGTGTACTTTTGCATTGGTGTATTCATGTCAGCGATTGTCTTTTGCAAATCCTCGATTTGTTGCTGCAAGTCATTCTTGGGTGGTGTCTTTTCTCTTTGAGCTAATCCCATGCCTAAGCCACTAGGTGGAGGAGGAGGGATATAATGCATATATGGATGGTATTGATCATATATTTTTTCATATGGAGGAGGAACGTAGTTATAGCTTGCATATGGACCAAATGGTATGGTATTGTAGTAAGGAGCACTAGGTATAGGTCGATACATGTCATGTCCATGAGGATAGGATGTATCAGAAGAATGATCTTATCTATTTCCCCCAAATCTGACACGGGGTCTCCTCGTATCATGATTTTAAATGTTTGCTTGGGTGTAATTGTATGCATTGGTATGATCTTGGGTATCATCATGAGCATGTGTATCATTTCTTCTCCATGGGCAAGGACAACCATGGGGTTGTCCATGATATTTCCTAGTAAAATTGGCATGAGCATAGGTATTGGGAAATTTTGGTTTTTGAAATAAGTATGAAGGTGACTCAGACACAAAACGCTCTCTCCTATTACCACCATTATGTCCTCTAGGATTTGCATTTGTGTGATTTCCTTGATTAGGGTCCTCTTCTACAATTTGTGACACATCAAAATCGTGAGGTAGCTTCATCCCACTTTGAGCCATAACTTGAAATAAGTATTGTCTATCTCTTCTTATGATTTCCTCAACCAATCTATTGAACCTTGATTCTATGATATTCTCTTCAATGTCTGTGGAAGTGATAGATGCATTGTCATTATCATTGTTGTTCTAATTGTCATTGTCTAGTATATTACTGCAGTTGTCAAATGGGTTGTAAAATTTATCTCCATCAAACTCATAGGTACTCATTTTGAGAGATCTTAGAGCTTCTTCAGATTCTCTTATATGCCTTTGGGAATGGGTTTCAACCATGAACTTGACCTTGGCTAAAATGAAAGATGGAAGAAAATATTAAGACTATGGAAGACCAAGCAAGGATAAGAGACAGAAAGAATCTAGGGTTGTCTTGCAATATCCGAAAATGTAAGTGTTGGATATTGTTGGTTATTTATGTTGATAGTATATCTTTTTTTGTTTATGTCAACATATTCCTATGTATTGCTCCAATGATTGCAGATTGGGAAGATCTTATGATCTGGTTTGTAGTGTTGTTTTGTTGATCACTGTTTTGCAGAGTTTGGTATATCCTCTGGTATATTCCAGTGTGATCAGATCTTGTGCTGAGATTTTGGGATATTTCTTGGGATGGTCTTCTGTATCTTCATTTCAGATGGCTCATGATTTGGCACTCTGCAAGTTATCTTTCTTCATGACAGTTGTTGATTGGTTGTATTCCTGAGTTTCAGATGTTGATCGATGAAGATTTGATAAGTGGTGTTGGTGCAGTTGTTCCTGATGATTTTAATGTGCTTGTTGGTATTTCCTATTCGTTTCCTATTTGGTTTGGTGATCTTCATTGATAGTTGTGCGAATTTTTTGGTGGTTTTTATGAACCAGCGATGATTTTTGTGTTATGCAGTTTTTCTAGTGGTGTAGCATGTTGCGGTTGATCAACATGATTTCTGGTGGAGTTGTGCATTTGTGAATTTAAGTTGCAAATCATTAAATTGGTCAGGTGGTTGATCTTTGTATCATGTGATGTAATTTTGTAATTGAGGGTTGAGGGTTTAGTCAACCTTGTTATCAAGGTTGATGAACTGTATATATAGGTGATATATTCATGTAATTTAGGTGTCAATATTGTGTTTGCATTATCAGAGAGTGGTGTATGTGTGAACAAGAGATTTATCCTTTAGTAAAGTGTTGGGGATAGATGGGTGTTACAGAGCAGACAACTGTGCTTAACCAAAACTGTAATCTGGCATTTGAAGATGCTATTATTTTAGTTCATTTCTTCCGAATTGTAGTCCAAATATTATTGTAAGTCAATGAGACTTCCTTGAGGGTTGTAGCCTTTCGGGCCATCATATTTGAGAAATGAGCTCTAGGCAGTGTGCCTGAATGCATGTGCATTCCCCATTGTAATATTTTCACATACTACTGCAGAGTATCATCTTACTGTGGATAGGTTCCCACCATGGTTTTTCCCTTTTAACTGGGTTTTACATGTCAAAATCTTGGTGTTGTGTGTTGTGCTTTCAACTTTCTTATTTGTCCTATTACTACAGTTTATCATATATGTTTTTGAATTATATGATCCGGTGAAGATTGATTCACCCCCCCTCTCAATCTTCCTTCTTGGTTGTTGCTAACAGTAAGTTCAAGATATGTAGGATCTAAAGTAAGGTATGGCTTCCAAAGAGATGATAGATCTCTTGATGACATAAGTTGACCTTGACTAAAGAGGACCAAGTGGGACCCTAAGATGAAAGATCTAATGCGGGAACCACCTAGTTATATGTTGTAGCAAGTTTGCAAGATATGATTAGGACAACAAAGAAACCTTTTGACTCTAGTTTGGAAAATGTGTATGAGGGATTGAAAATGAAGGGGAAATGATGGACAAATATGTGACCAAGACTGTCTGACTAAAAATGATGAAACCCCATAGGAAATTCCTTAGGAGCTCTTTAAATCTCCAAACTTAAGCCCATTTATCTCTTTTTAAGTTTTGCAAAATGTTGTTGTGAAACGGAGATGTGGAATTGTCTTGCACAAATGTGATTTTTTATCAAAGACACAATTTTAGATGACACGGACACAGTTTTAGCTATTAAACTGATGATGTTTTGCTATCTGACAAAAACACTATTTTGCTCTGCACAAACGCGGTTTCTAAACGTAGACGTGTTTTCAAGGAACAAAGACGTGATTTAATTTGTTGATTTGACAATGTTTTAATTTTCTAACAAAAACGCAATCCTATCCTACACAAATGCGGTTTCTAAACCCAGACATGGTTTAAGTTGTCACAAATGTAGTTTTTGATAAAATATTTGATTATGTCCAAATGTAAAGTTGTTGAATGTGACCAAATCTTGATGTTGAATGTTTTTGTGGCAAGAAGACACAACAAACAATGAAGACACAATGTCTGAAAGTGTGTTTGTCAAAAATGTTCTTGTGTATGTTCAAAATATTTTCACTGGTATAGCACAAATTGAAGACACTTGAAAACATGCACAACCTGGGCTGGAAAGAGAAACCATTCAATGGGGGGGGCGGTGTGACATAGAAATACCTCAAACAAGCTAACAACTAGAGATTATGGTAGCACTGGCTCCCCCACCACGGCACTCACTTCTCAGGCATACCAGATTCTCTTACCTCAAAAGATCAAAGATCAAATGAGGGATTCCTATCTCAACATGAAAGGGTACATGAGGGGTATCTACGAGGTACAATCTACACTCCCTAAACCATCAAACGTAAGGATTTTTGGCCTCTACAACAAAGGTGTTTAGTGGGGGAACTTTTGCGGTCCTTGGTGTCTACCCATGCAGCGGCGAATCATTTAAGAACCCACTCCTAATCTCAAAAGAGGATTTTTAATGCATCCAACACAAGTGTGGATATTGGGGAGAACCATTGATGTAGATACACATCACCAATTTGTCGCAGCTTTCACCTAATGTATTAATTTATATAGTGGGTAAAAGAAGTACCGCTTGGTTCATGCTCTCACTTGGCCTTATGAGCTACCTAGGAGATAGGCCCTCCTACCTAAATAGAAGATGATAACAATTTCTCTTACACCCAAGGTCCAATCGAAGGCGAGGGGAGAGGATACTTTTGTTATCAACTCTAGGGTTATAAACATAAAATGTGAAAAGAGCACCAAACACTTCAAACAAGTCCTTTAACCCCAAATGAAAAAGAGATGTGACCCTAATTAGAATAAAAAACCAAAGACACATACCTAGATTACCCTTGCAACAAATGATTCAGTTGAAGATGTCGGTCTTGTCCATCTTCATTGACAACTTTCTTTAAAATTTTCAACATAGTTTTGTTTGTTGCCTCAGCTTGACCATTTCTTTGGGGATAGTACGGGGTTGCAAAGCATTGTTGGATATGGAACTACTCACAAATTTTTGTGACCTCTTGGTTTTTAAAGGGATGCCCATTGTCTATCACAATACACATCGGGACTCCATATCTAAAAATAATATAGTTCAAGATTAATTTTTCTATCTATTTTCCAGTGGTGTAAGTCATAGGGATTTCCTTGACCCCTTTTGTAAAATATTCAGTGGCAGTGATAATAAACTTTTGTCCATTAGAGGAGGTAGGGTTGATTTTCCCTACTAGATCAAGTCCCCATTGTGAGAATGGCCATGGTGATGTGATGGGTTGAAGGTCTTGTATAGGTCCGTGAATTAGATCTCCATGTGTTTGGCATTGTCTGAATTACTAAACATACTTGTAAGCATCTTTTTCCATCGTTGGCCAATAGTATCATGTTCTCAATAGTTTCTTGGCTAGAGTTAGGCCACTGACATGGGCACCGCAGACCCCATCGTGAACTTATTTTAGTGATTTTTGTACTTCTTTAGAATTGATACATCTAAGAAAGGTGGTATCCAAGCTTCTTTTGTAAAATGTGTCTGCAATAAGTGTGTATCTAGATGCCTTTTGTATGAGGGTCTTTCTCTGATTGGATGAAAGGACTGGAGGCATATATTGATCATGTAGATATGAGTAGACTTCTTGATACCAGGGGGATTCATGTCCCACTATGACACAAACATATTTTGAAGCGGGTATTTCATATGAAGGTACCATCAACTACTCTACTATGAACTCAAACTAAGTTCCATCATTCATCATATCAAGGAGAGATCCCATAGTTGCCATTGCATCAGCAGCTCTATTCTATACTCTGGGGATTTTCTCAAAAAAGATGTTGGAGAAATATTGCTTGAGTTCTTCTACCAACTATTTGTAGGGTGTGAGTTTGTCATCCTTGGTGACATAATTATCATTCACTTGGTTGATGATAAGCTAAGAATCATCATAGACTTGTAGTTCTTTGATCTTTCATTGTATGAAAATCTGAAGTCCTATTACTAGTGCTTCATACTCAACTATGTTATTAGTGTATGGGAAGATTATTCTGAATGATTTGGAGATAGAATCACCTTGAGGGGTGATAAATAGTATTCTCGCTCCTACTCCATGGTTGGTATGTGATCCATTAAAGTATAGTGTCCAAGTGCTAGATGTTGTTATTGTAAAGATAAATTCATCTGGGAATTTTGTCAGCATTGGATGGTGGTCTTGCATTGGAACCTCTTCCAACTGATCTGCAATTATTTGCCCTTTCATGGCCTTCCTATCAACATAATCAATGTCAAACTCACTTAGGATATTCACCCATTGAGCTAACCTTCTGGTTAATGCAACTTTTCTTAATAGATACTTGAGTGGATCAAACTTTGCAATGAGCTGGATCTTATGACCGATCATATAGTGTGTGAGCTTCTGGGAAGAAAAAATCACTACTAAACATGCACACTCAATAGGAGTGTAATTCAGTTCATAGCCTACAAGGGTTCTACTAATGTAATATATTTCTCTTTCTTTTCATTGATCATCGTGTTGTGCTAAGAGAGCACCCAAACCGGAGTTTGTGGCAGATATATTCAACAATAGTGGCTTTCCATGGATTGTTGGCACTAACAATGGTGTGGTAAGTAGATGTCTTTCAAAGCTTGAAATGCCTCTTGGCATTTTTCTAACCATTTTAATGTTACACCTTTCTTTACAAGGTGTTGGAAAGGGTGACACTCAGCTACCCCTTGTGCTATGAAGTGTCTTATAGATTGTAGTCTCCCCTGCAAACTTCTCAATTGTTTAAGTGTTGTTGGTGTTGGTATTTTAAGATGGTTTTCACCTTTGCAGGATCTACTTCAATGCCTTTGTTTGACACAATGAAGCCCAATCTCTTTCTAGCTGTAATGCCAAATACACACTTTTTAGGATTAAGCCTTACTTTGTATTGTTCTAATCTATCAAATATTTTGGCTAGAAATTCCAGGTGATCTTCTCTAGTTTGTGACTTGGCTAATATATCATCAACATAATCCTCCATGATATCATGTATCATGTCACGGAACAATGTTGTCATACCTCATTGATATGTTGCACCTACATTCTTTAAACCAAATGGTATGGCATTCCAACAATATGTCCCCCAAGGACATGTGAATGCTATCTTTGCTTGGTCTTTTTGTGCAATCCTAATTTGAATATAACCAGGGAAACTATCCATGAGTGAAAGAATTTTGTTTCTCACTATAAGATCTACAATCGTATCAATATTTGGAAGCAGAAAATCATCCTTGGGACAAGCCTTGTGTAGATATCTGAAGTCATTGCAGATTCTGATGCCCCCAGTGTGCTTGGTTATTGGGACTAGGTTTGAGTTCCACTCTACATAGTCTATGGATCTCTTGAAACCCACATCTAACAATTTCTACAGTTCAATTTTGACTAGTAGGGATATTTGTGGATGCATCTTTCTTAACTTTTTCTTGTAGGGTTTTTTTCTGGTAATAGTGGTAGATGGTGTAAAACCAATTATGGGTCTAACTTCGGCATATCTGCATAAGACCGTGCAAATTTGATAGGCCTTTTCTTAAAAAATTCATATTTTATGTTTCTTTTGAGTCATCTGGATTGGAGGAAGATATTGCCTCTCCAAAATATGTTGTTCTATCTAGATCTATGGTGAATCCTACCTTGTGGTCATCAAATGGGAATCCATTTCTGGCACCCAAGAACTCTACTATAGCCTCATCATTCTCAAACCAATCTAGCTTTGGTTTCTCTTCTTGCCCCCATTCTATTAAATGTGGGTACATAAGGCATAGATCTCTTTCATCATCAAAGTTTGGGACTTTTGTTATCATGCAGACTTGATTATCAAATTGTCTTCTAAAGGAATTTGGGTCTATTCCTATATATTCGTAAACAATGCCATCATCTACAAGTGGTAGATGATCATAATATCTATCCACATCTCTTGTGCTATTGCTATGGAGAGATAGAAACTCATAGTCATGTGAGTCAATGATTGTTTCTACATAGGTGTATATGTATAATCTATCATCATATGGTTCCTCCTCAATTGGAGTTAGAGGGAACTCTTTAGTATTGATGATGTGTGGAATACTTGCATGAATTGATGATCCAGCTTCATTTATTGACATGTTTCTCATTGCTTGGATGATCGAATCTTGCCTTCTTACAATGGCATTTGTTGGTGCTATGTTAGTACCTGTTGATGCACTTGAAGATGAGGATGAGGCCAACCAGGTGTTTATCTCATTTGGTGGTCTTATGCTTGTGCATGAAGAAGTGATCCATGTGTTGCTTTCATTGGCAAGTGCTATGTTTGTCTCTATTACTGCATTGGCATGTGAAGATGGTGGACATACAGTTCTTGAAAAGTTTCCCAATGTAACATTATCAAGAATTCTAATTTCACTGGTTGATTATTATGGTATTGTTGGTGCCATGTTCATAATTACTGGATTAGCTAATTTTTTAGACCTTTTTGGTGTGTGGTTGTATCCCAAACCTTGGTGTTTTGGGTTGTCTATGGGTAAGATGGGTTCCATGATGCCTTGAGCATTTTGTCCCAATCCTGTTGTTCCATCATAGCCATGTCTTTGTAGCATTGTGAATCCATTCCCATATAGGTCTAAGGGAATTTTGATAACATACCAGTCTTCTTCATCCTTGTATATCCAAGCATTCATGTCTTCCTCTAGGGTTTCATCTTGCATATCTCCCCATCTCACAAATGAGAAAGAGTTTGAATATCTGACAATATTTTTTCCTTTATCTTTCTTTGTGAGAGTAGATGAGAGTCTCCCAAAAGTTCTAGGAGATAGAAATAATGGTCTTGTTGATGATGGTCCAGCAATAGAATATTCTCCACACCCTTCATCTTCGATTTGCAATGGAGGTGCAATGGTTATCTATGGTGCAGAATTTTATGCATTTGATAGTTCTAGGGATCCCAACTATGGAATGATTATGGATTCCTAATTGATTAGGACTTGGTCGTCTATACTTGTTCTCAAGTAGTTGTGGTGCTGAAAAGGATTTGGGTCTCCATGTACTGTTATTTCAATTCCATTGAATGGAAAATTGATGCATTGATGGAATATGGAGGGTACGCCCTACATGGCATGTATCCATGGACAACCCAATAGCATATTATATCCCAATTCCTTGTCTAATACTTGGAAAATAACATTAGTAGTGACAGGTCACACTTGTACTGGCAATGTGACAGCCCCTTTTGGAGGACATTCCTCATCATCATATGCCTTTATGTTGATTTTCTTTATAGGGTCTATGTGAAGATGATAATAGCCTAGTGCTTGAAGTAATTTAAGTGTGCATATGTTCAGCCTTTCTTCTCCATCAATCAACACCCTTCTGATCCTTTTCTTATGAATATATGCTACTAGATGTAAAGGATCATTGTGCATGATTCTATCTGTGGGGACATCCTGTTATGTGAAAGCAACCCAAGATGAAGCAGCTATGTTTCCCACCATTGCTTGAGTCTCATCAATATCTTTTGAGACAACTAAATATTGGAGTGCCTTGTCTAAGATTTCCCTATGACTTGGTGATATATGAAGCAATTCAAAGAGTGATGTTTTTGTTGGAGTCTTCTTTAATTGATCAACAACATTGAAGTTGCTTGTTTGAGGAGGTGTATGAGAAGGTACTCCTTGTAATGTAACCTTTGATCTACGGGTCATAGTAGCACAATCTTTGTTCCTAGGATTAACATTGATAGTAGCCACTAATGCATCTCCTTCACTGAGTGTATTAATGGTGTAGTCATAATCAGTCTTTGTGTAGTTGGTCATGTTATCTTGCGTTCTTGAACCAAAAGCTTGACTTTGATTGTGCTTAACAAATGGATCCTTGTAGATGATGTAATTTTTATTTGTAGATCCTTTATTGGCATCCACTATGGCATCCCCTTTGTCTATTAAATCTTGAATGAGGCTCTTTAGTTTATAACAGCTAGATGTCTTGTGGCCTTTTGCTTGATGGTACTCACAAAAGTCATTGTCATTCCACCATGCTAGTTTTAATGGACCTGGTTCATATTGTCGCACCTCAGGAAATATTATTACATTGATTTGCACAAGCTTCTTCAATGCAGAGTCAATTGGCTCACCCAAGGGTGTAAAATTTATTTTTGGTGTGTTATTCCTTGGAGGTTTGAAGCTATGGGATTGTACTGCATTTGTGCTACTATCTATGTTGCATTGTTAACTTGTGATTGATTCACATTTGGTGAAGGAGAACTTATTGGTCCTTGCAGTGATACTATTGGTTAAACTCTATTTACCATACGAGTGTCTACCACTCCATCATTTGTGATATTCTTATTTCTGGACCAGAATTTAGTCTTATCTGCACTCACCATGTTGGATGTACCATTGTCTTTGCTATTTTTAAGGATGCCTTGTTCTAGCAATCCTTTCTCACATTTTAATCCTTTTTCAGTGCTCTTTAAAGTTACTCAAACATTGCATTTGTAAAGGATATTTCATTGGAGATATGAGGTTTTCACTAAAAATATCTACTTGTTTTGTTTCTGGTATGTGGCTTCGATATCGGCGGTATAGAGATATCCATCTTTGCAAAAATGTAGCAAAGGTATCACTTTCCTTTTGCTTTGTAGAGAACAAGTCTATGAGAGTTACTAGGTTCACAATATTGTGAGAGAAGTTTGTAATGAACAACTCTGCCAGTTCTCCCCATGATGTAATCCTTGGTGGTAGATGTGAAAACCACTCTAGTGCAGACCGTCCAAGAATCTTAAGAAAAAGTCGTAAAAGATAGGTAACTTCATGGGCTACTTCAATGCATCATTTAAATAACTTTCTGATGTGATCTCTTGGATCACCATTTCCCCTATACTTGTCAAAATTTGGTGTTTCAAAATGAGGAGGAAAGGGTGGCATGTATAATGACCTATCTAAAGGATAAGGTCTAAGATCTTCCATAGTGTAATTATTTTTCTCTTTACTTGACTGTATTGTCACCAATTTCCTTTGTATATTATGTACTTGCTAAGCCAAAACCTTTGTTTGCGTAAAGGGTATACTTGATGTGTATGTATTAGTCACATATGGTGAAGTTGTTGTATAGACAAGTATCGTTGAAGACATTGTTTTATTATGAAGTTGTGAGTTGAAACCTCCACTAGGTATTGTAAAGTAGGCAAATTATGCTCTTGAATTGAGTTGAATGGACCCAAAGGGATTGGTATATCCTTGTTTTGTCCCTTGACCACTAAGAGAAGATCCTGTAGATACTATTGTGTGTGGGAAAAGCGGGTCAATAGAACTTAAAATGTGAAAAATAAAGCCTAAGTAGACTTACCCACACACCCACAGGACTTCTTGGTGCAAGCTATGGAGTCATGAAGGATGATCAGTTTCCCAACGTTGGTTCCATGGTTCTCTATCTCACAAGGTCCCTCAAACCAATTTCTCTACTCTCAGATCACTGAGGAAAGTGGTTTAGGGATGACAAATGCAAGAATGAGGGATGTTTTGGTTGATTTTAACATGAGAATGCAACCTATCTATGCATGATCCTACAAATGAAATGAACTAGATTATAAGATGACAAGATTAGTAAGTGATACTATCCTAACATGATATACTAGTTATATAGTTAAGCTATTGATAAAAGAAGCAATCTAAAATGATTATTAGATTAATTCTTATTTGCAAAGAGAGAGACTAAATGTGATAAAATTGAGCATAAGTATGATACTAAGAGCTTGCATATTTGTTTTGGAGGAGGGAGAGCTCTATTTATAGTGAAAATAGGGCAATGGATGGTCAAGATTGAAGAAGTTTATCAAAGGTCAAGATTGAAAGTTATCAATCCATGTTTGCAATTTGCACCAATGAAATGGTGACAATTGTCAACATAAGACTGGTTGAGAGGGGACAGTGGAAACATTAAATGCCTGAGAAGACCTCATGGTTACCCTAGGTGGCAAAGGTTAAGGTTAGGTTAGGATTACCCATTGGATAAAGATTTTACCCAAAGGATAAACTCTTGTGCAAGGGTTAAGGAATACCGATGGTCAAAGCAATAAATGCTTGATGAGACCCTTGGGTTACATGGAGGTTGAGTTTAGAGAAAGTCTTTAATCATGTTGGAGGTTTGAGTTAACCATTAATGGTTTGGAAGACTTTCAAAGTTAAGTTTTTGAAGCCTTTAATGGTTTTCAAAGACTTTGAGGGTTTGAGAAGTGACTTCCCCTTGCTTAGGGATGTGACAATATTTAGGAGATGGGTTAGGTTAATTTAGAAGTGATTTAGAAGAATCTAGAAGGAGGTTTAGAGAGGCAAGTGGGAGATGTAGGATTTTGCAAGTGGATGGAGAAATAATAGGATTTAATTGAAATAAAGTTAATTTAATTCAATTTGGTTGCAATTTGGGAAATTGAATAAATTAGATTTATTCAATTTAGGGTAAACTATTTAATTAAATTTGAATTTAATTAAAAAGTGGATAGAAGGGATTTAATTGAATAAAATGATTTATCCCATTAAATGGTAAAAGAGGTTTAGTGAATTTAATTTAAATAAATTGAGTAATTTACTTAATTTAAATAGAGGAATGTGAGTGATTCAATTAAATTGGATTTAATTAAATAGAGGAATGAACATAAAATATTCATTTAGGAATATGATCATTTTTATATGTCTACATTTTGCCCCTCTTTGAAGTGACGTGTGTGCACATGTTAATTCAAAGAAAATGGTGTGTCGTCAAAATTTGATTATGATCAGTGTGATGTTGTTTTTAAGATTTTCATGTCGTGCCCCAGATTTGATAAGTGATGTTGATAATGCCCCCTCGGAAGATGAATCAAAATTTTTGAAAATTTAATTTAATTTGATAATTTTGTTTCCATTTTAAAATTTTGTCAATGTGTAATGTGAAAAATTGATACATCTCCCGATAAATAATGCTTGTTAGGGTTATACGGAGACCGTGAGCAAGCTACATGCCCCATCTCCAAACCCTAATTTCAATTCACCCTATAAAAGGGAAAAAAGTGCATTGTTTTGTCTCATTTGTGCTTGTTGACCTTGGAGAGAGAGACTTTTGGAGAAGAGTCAACATGCCGAATTTGTATTCTACTCATCGATTCGAGCACGTGTGGAGGTATCGGAGGCCCACCACATATGGACCACCGGTAAGTCAACCTTTTTGACCCTTTTTGAATTTTTTATTTTGTCATTTCTGGTAATTTTTTGAATTTTCTATGCGGATTTAGCGCGTCACATCCAAAGGTTAGCGCATACGAAAAATTGCGTAGCGGGTAGGGTCTACCTAATAAGGTAGCGTCCAAATGTTTTTAGGCTAGTGCATAGTTGAGTTAGGGTAGTGCGTCAGGATAGGTTAGCGCACCGGGTGTATAGGATAGCGTAGAGGGTAAGTCAGGTAGCGCATAGGGCTTGTAGGAGGTCGCATGGGTAGGGTTAGATAGCACGTAGGTGTAACCTCGCGCATAGGGTTAAATGAGTAGCGCATGGAGGGGATAGTATAGCGCATAGAGGGTCTTAGCGCATAGGGTTTTTTAGAGGGCGCTTGCAAAGAAAAGGATAGCGCATAGGGTTGGTCAGGTAGCGTGTAGACAAAATAGTGTAGCGCATGAGATGCAGTTTGGCGCTTGGATAGGATAGGTTAGTGCATATAGGAAAATTTGTTGATAAAGTGAGATTTTGTGAATGAGAAAATTTTGTAGGTAATGTCAGGTTCGCTGGGATAAGTGAATTATTGTCATTTTCTGTGTCTGATGTCTTTGATATGTCCAATATGAGTTCTGATACAACTTGATTTGTTTTGCGATGTTGCAAGTTGATATAGATTTTGATGTGATTTTAGATATTTTGTGGAACTTGATTTAAATGTGTTCAAAGTTTTTCAAGTTTTGGATATGAATATGATTGATATGAATTTGTGGAGCTTGAGTTGTGTTACAAACTGATATGGAACTTGAATTGTGTTACAAGTTGATATGGAACTTGAGTTGTGTTACAAGTTGATGTGATGTGAAACTTGAGTTGTGTTACAAGTTAATATGATTTGATGAATTGATATGGTGTAAAACTTGATTTAGATTTGTTCAAATTTTTCAAGTTTTTGAGATGATTTTGATTTTGATATCCATATGTTGATGAGGGAACTGATATTTGGACTTGCATTGTGTTTCACAGGAGCATCTTGGTGTAGTGCAGTCACGTGAGCGATTTCTGAGACTGTGGTCATTGATACCACGATTGACATAGGGAGACAGGGATATTATTGACAGGTGTGGTTTGACCTCTTTGCTAGAAATGCCTCGGTTTATTGTAAACCGGGGTTTGTTGACAGCGTTAGCAAAGAGGTGGCATAGTGATACGAACACCTTTCATTTAGCTACAGGTGAGATGACAGTGACACCTAAGGATTGCTACCGGATTCTGTGGATTCCTGTAGTAGGTGCAATGCTACCATATGAGCAGACAGAGGAGGGTGGGACCGAGGCATTGCACCAAATATTTTAGGATGATACCCTTTGCGGGTATGAGATCCCATGGCAGGAGTTTTAGAATTTGGATTATGCTCCCTTGCCATCAGTTCTAGTAGGTTTCATTGGTGGTTTCCTATGTCCCGACCATAGGTCGAAGGGACTATCCATTGGATGGGGGTTAGTGCTAGAGGACATGGTGACGCAGGGTCATCATTTTGCATGGGGATCAGCTATGTTGGCCCATCTATACAGGGATCTTCATGAGGTAGTGTACCTGGGATACGGCAGTTTATCAGCTGGTGTGACACTTCTCCAGGTATGGGCATGGGAGCATATTCTCGTAGCTAGGCCATTAGCAGATAGGGATAGGCCTATTGGATGCACTTATGCATATGGGTACAGGGGGATAGTTTTCCAGTGCAAGCTAGGCAAATTAGAGCATTGGAGGAGAGTACTGGATGACATTGATATGGTCATCTGGTGACCCTATACAGGTTGTGGGGTTTGGACTGAGAATGGGATGGAGATGCTGCATGTCTTCATGTCTAGGTATCTGATAAGGCAGACGCCCTTTGTTATAGAGAGATTTTTGCATAGTCGGGTGTTGCGGTAGTATGGGCGACAGTAGGGCATACCATAGGGAGCATGCCTATATGCTCGACGGAGACAGGACATCCCAGATTGGGGTCCTATGATTGATAGCACGGTGGCGGTAGAGGAGTTCTTTCGGTTAACCGGCTAGAATTGGGATTATGCCCCTGAGATCATGGATGCAGGGATGACTCACGTGTTTTCAGGACTCTTTGCAATACAGGCAGTAGCCAAGATATCTGATCCAGCTGAGATGATTCGAGCATTCGATGATAATGAGGAGGTAGATGAGGGAAGGGGGATGGAGGAGGAGGGGACGGAGGAGGAGGGGATGGAGGAGATGATAGAGGAGGTGGGAGAGATCAGCGAGGAGTTAGAGGGAGATTGGAGTTGAGGAGAGGAGATAGGGATGGAGACGGTGGTGGGAGGGTGATACGGGCAGAGAGAGTTGTCCAGCGGGTGGTCTTGGATAGAGGGAGAGGGGGTTTGGTGATCAGAGTTGGAGAGGAGGAGCGGGCTAATGAGGTGATAGTAGTAGTTGGCGGGTATGAGGACGTGCAGCGATCAACTCAGAGGAGGAGGTCAGATGTGTTACCTCCACTAGCACCAAGGACAGGTAGAGGGATAGGGGGTACCCTTTCATAGGTACCCTTGCAGATGCGGATTCCTACGCATGTGGAGGATGCACAGATTAGATCACTACAGTTGTCATTGCAGTAGTTGTAGACACAAATGTTGGCACAGCAACGGCAAATTACACAGCTGACCATAGAGTGGGATACTGCTTTGGAGCGGTTGGGTCAAGCCGAGGCTCGAGCAGAGGCGGTGGAGAGAGCAGCAGCAGGTGGTCCAATGAGAGACACCTTGAGAGAGATGGGTTTGAGAGCCAAGGAGGTGGAGTATTACATGAGACATTATGAGGATACGTTGCCCAGGGAGCATCAAGTGCAGAGTTTTACACATTCAAGAACTAGTCGATCTCGAGAGACTTGTTCGCTATCAGAGAGCAGAGGCATGACAGGGCCTTCGAGACATGATCCACCTAGAGATCTAGGGGCTGGGACATCTTTTGCAAGACCGTCTCCCTCAGGAGATAGTCATTCCTAAGAGGCATTGTCTCCATTGTATTTTTTATCATTGTTTTTGTTGTACTGGGCATAGACATGATAGATATTGTATATTGATCATTTGTTGAGATATATATATATATATATGACACCATTTTCTTTGATCATGTGATGTATTATGGATTTATGCTTTCTATATGTTTTTTTGCTTATTTTATGATGATGCAATGCTTAGATAGGTGTATGTGATGTGAAATGTAATGAATATGATGTAAATGCATGATGTTATGAGATGTATCTTGAAAATGAGATGTATGATATGATATGCTGTGAGATGTATCTTGAAAATGAGATGTATGATATGATATGTTGTGAGATGTATCTTGAAAATGAGATGTATGATATGATATGCTATGAGATGTGTAACGTCCTAAAATTGTGACACTTGTAATTTCGACTGCATTTGGATCTTCACGATGGCGATGCAACACGAAACCTGAATGGAGACCCCGAAACTTGTTCATGACACCAAAAACTGCATTTCTCAGCACCCTGGCCTGATCCTCCTTGCACCCTGCTGTCTCGGGAGGTGGGACCATGGTGCCCAGCGCCCTGGTCCTTCAGGACTAGGGCACCCAGTGTCCTGGTCCCCCAGGACCATGGCGCCCAGCGCCCTGGTCCCTGGCCCTATTTTGGGCCCGGTCTCTTATGGGGCTTCGGGTCTTTAAGTTTGCAAATTGGAAAATAATCTTCCTAGGTCGGCCTAAGGTCGAGAAAATCAGTCTATCAGCCCTAATTGACAAGTATATAAACTACATTTCCTCTCCCATTTTGGTGGATGGAAAAAAGGCGGAAACGATATTCAAACATTCAAGCATTCAAGCATTCAAGCATTCCTTCAAGCAATTGATCATTCTAAGTCTCCATTCAAGGCTAAGTGTTGCATTCAAGACAAGGATTCAACCATTGAAGAGGAGATCACATACAACATACAACATACTACATACATTACACCTTCGCATGTAAGAATACAAACATTCTTACAACAAGGTATCAGTACTTGTTTACATTACAAACATTTACATTTACAACATTCTCATTTCTTGGTTAATTCCAAAACTGGGGTTTGACCTAAAGGCAAACCCCTCATCCCTAACCCCCCAATCGTCCTCTCTTTTCTGTGTGTAGGTTGCAGGTACGCGGCTGTAATTGAAGATCTGGAATCCTTGTGCAGAGACGAACAGATCCCCCTTCGTTTCGCGGATTTTTCGGAGGACCGTGTGCACGCTGGGCGCCATTGTCCCGTCAACTTTCACTCAAATTTGCAGAACAGCATTGTCTCGACATTTTACTGCTAATTCCAGGTCCGCAGCTTCATCCCATATCCCTATCTCTGTTTATAAGTGAATCTTTCTTGCTTCTACATGCATTCCTAGTTCAATCTTTCTATCTATAGTCTTTACAAAAGAGGGTATCCTTGATGTCTTAACCCTTGAAACTCATTTAGAATCCAATCTTGCATTACGTGGGATTGGATCTTGTGGGTTTCAACCCCTCTTTTGAATGTAAAGTCTCTCCCAAGTGAAAACCATCAACCCTAGTGACCTCCCTTCTCTCTCCTCGGAGTTAGGGAGGGGAGAACAACTAGGGTTCAATTTTTCCGCTTTACATTTTGGTGAACCCGACGTGAACATCCTCATTCTGATTATTCATGGTTAGATCTAAAAATTTTGCTTCCTTAATTACATTTCCATGTTTGATCTTTTGCAAATTTTAGAGGCTAATTGCATAAAAACCCTAAAATTTTCTTTTTAGTAATTAAACTTGTGAAATGTTTAATTGTTAATGCTTGTTTCAGATCTACCCTTCTATTGCAAATTGTCAATTTACATTTGTGCTTTAATTCTGAAAATTAAGTGGTTAAATGTCAAAACCCTAATTTTTAAGACCTTCTTGATTCAACCTTTGATTGAAAATTTCACTGATCAAAACACCTCCAAATCGGCTGTAACTTTGGATTCCGCAATAAAATCACAATATCTTTCATCCCTGAAAATTTGGAAAAAAGTTGCGAGGACCGTGTGCACCCTGAGTGCCATCATCCCCGACATTTTTTCTGAAATTTTGGGAGCTAGATCTTACTGTATTTTTCTGCTAAAATCCAGAATTTTGGCTGATTTTATCAATTCTAACACTTTCAAAATTAAAGTCAAAGTTGGTCTAGCGATTGCTTGGATTGAGGTTTCTAATCATTCAAAAATTGTTGAAATTGAAATTTGTGTCAAAATTGTGTTTCTTATAGTCCTAAATCTAAAAAGTGTGTTAGCATTCATTCGAAATTTCAGTGCCTTATTCAAATTCTTGCAATTTGTGACTTTTGAAATTAAGTGTTTAATTGCGGCAACTTTGATTTCCACTTTCAAATTTGAATTTTGCATGAAATTGAGTCAACTTTTAAATTTCAAAGCTTGCATTGCTTTCAGTATTCCCTCTAAAATCATAAAGTTCAAAATTTCAGTTTCCCTCTCTTTTTCAAAATTCAAATTCTGCATTTTTCAACAATCTTGGTAGGATTCAATTTTGAGATTGCAACTTTAATTTGGTCTATCTACAGATCGTAAAATCACTCAATTTTTTCAGATTAGCTTTAAAATCATCATAACTTTCATCCCTGAAAATTTTGAAAAAAGTTGCGAGGACCGTGTGCACTCCGTTCGCCACGGTCCCGGACATTTTTTCCAAAATTTCGGGAGATTATCCTGATTGTATTTAACAGCTTAAATCTAGGGGATTGGCTGATTTTATTGAAATTTGCTACCTCTAAAATTCAAAATCTTCTCTCTCTCTTTAGTGCATGAGTTTTACAACAATAAGCCCTACTTACACTATTCCCGTTAGACGAAGCCTTAGAATTAAGTCCTTCCAAGGTGTAATTACCGAGGAGATGGAACCTAATTTGAATGGCCTTTTTAACGAGGACATGGGTAATTCCTCTAATCCTCTTAATGATGAAGAAGCTCTCCATGAGGTTTCTGTAGAACAACTTTCGAAATTGGATAACCAATTTGATGATTTTCGACAATGGATGTCTCAAGAATACCCTGATAGTGAATCTCTTTCATTAATTGGGGGTCTAAAACGTATCGTTCAAAGTGATAAGAATGGAATTGATATTTTGCATGGTATTGCACACATTGTGGATTCGAATATGATGCCTATGAAAAGTTGTGCCAAGACTTTAGGTTATACACAACCTCCTACTCAAGTCAATCATTCTATTCCTTTGACGACTCCTATTGCTAGTATACCTACTTTTACATCAAACATAATGACTACTTCAACACAAGATATTCCCCCTATGATGACCAGTCATGGGGGCAATCCCTCTTCTTCAATCAACCCTCTTCCTTCATTCATTCCTTCAATGAGTGTCCCTATTATATCTCCACAAATGAACATGACGCAAGGGGGCAATTCATTTAACCCTTCTATTCCTCCTTGTAGTGTTCCTCCTGTCCAATCATCTCCTATGACTAACTATCATAGTGTCCCACCACCTTACTCTCTACCTTCTTTCAATAACATAACACCTCCATCACAATCTAACACGTCTAATATGAACTCTTCGACTGAAGCGACCATTAACAATCTTGCACAAACTGTCTCTTCTTTACAGCAACAAATTGCCTCTATGAATCAATCTAAGTTTAGTGTGCCCACATTTGATGTTGCGAGCCCACTTTCTCTTGACATTGTTCGAGCTATCCCCCCTAAACATGTTGAAATCCCGCATTTGGAGCTTTATAATGGTAAGGGTGATCCTCTAACACATGTTAAGACATTTCAAACAATATGTACTGATTTTTCTTATGACCAAAGGTTGCTTGCAAAATTGTTTACTAGAACATTAAGAGATAAAGCCCTACAATGGTATTTCTCGTTGCCTTCCTATTCTATTACTTCTTTCGAACAACTTGCAAATGCTTTCATTCAACAATTTCAAAACAATATAAGTCCTAAAGTTACTTTGATTGATTTAATGCATTGTAAACAAGGTGTTAAAGAAAAAGTGACTGATTTCATTGGTAGATATAAGCATTTGTATGCTCAAATTTCTTTTCCAGTGCCTGACAATGATATTCAAAGAATCTTTATTTCTAATTTACAAAAAGACATTAGAGAAAAACTTTTGTTTTCTGAGTTTACTTCTTTCCAACAGTTGTGTGCAACTCTTCACAATTATCAACTGACTGTGAGTCAAATGGAACAAGCAAATCCTATGGCTCTGAGTGATAAGGGTGATAGTAGTCAACAACCATTTGGGAAGTTTAAACAAAATAGAGAGTCCATTAAATTCAATGAAAACATCATCAACAACAACGTGAATGTAGCATCAGGTGTGCCTCCTATTTCTAAGTTTTTCAAGAAAGAAATAAAGTTTACTCCTTTGAATGAATCATTGCATAGTATTATGAATAAGTTATTGGAACAAAATGTGATTACTCTTCCTCCTATAAGGCAAATAGATCCTGCAAAGATTAATTCACCCTATTTTGATAACAAATCTTTTTGTCAATTTCATCGTCAACCTGGGCATGATACTGAAAAATGTTTTGCTTTAAAGGGTAAAATTCAAGATTTGATTCATAATAATACTATCTCTGTTTCCGGTGTGAATGATAAAGGCAACACATCTGTAGCTCCTCCTAACCAAAATCTTAAGATTTTCACTGATCCATTGCCTTCTGTAGCGTCGTAAATTGTACGCACTCGCTAGGGTGGTACAATTTCACACCTAGTTTAGCACCCGCCTTAGCGCATTTTGCATTCTGCATTGCATTTCTCCTTAAGCACTTAATTAATCAAATTAATTAGGTCTAAAGTCTTATTTCATCATTCTCTACATCATAAAGTAGGGCCCTTTCACTAAAGCGCGCCCTTCGCATTTCATTTCTTCAATACATCACTTAATCAAAAACCCTAATTAAGTCCTATTTCGAACTTGGGGGCTTGGTTTCGGGGTCTAAACATCTCGAAATCACCTGTAACTTTGGGATTCTCTCTAAAATCATCATATCCGATGGCCCTGAAAATTTGGTGAAAAGTTGTCGGGACCATGGCGCCCATCCAACATGGTCCCGGACATTTTTTCCGAAATTTTGGGAGCACGATCCAATCATAAAATAAAGCTTAACCCCAAGAAATTGGCGGGATATTCAATCTCTAGGTCGGCCAAAATACGAATTTACGACCTAGGGTTTCATACATAAAAGCTCTCTTTCCTCATTTGAAAGGATCGGACTTTTGTTTCCAGGAACTTGATATGCAGCGAAAGAGCAGATCTTTGAAGACTTCAACAACACTCAACATCATTCTATCAAGCATCTATCAAATCCATTCATTCATCCAATTAGGGCTTGGAAGACATTGAAGAACAATAGGAGATTACCAACTAAAGATTGGCTTGTACTCCTCCCTTGAGGGTTGGGTATGATTTCATATTGTTTTCATGTCCTTACATAAGCTTTGATACATCATTTATTCATGCTTTAGATCATATTGCATCTTGATTTAGAGCATTTACATTATCATTTACAAGCAATTAGGGTTTACTTTCTAGGTTGCTCTAGTTTGCTTTCTTGCATTTTGGACCTTGCACACACACTAGGTCTGCACACACAATACATTTTACAAAACAACTTGGCTATTCGTGGAGGTGGAAATCACCAAAGCGGGGGTTTGACTAAGGCAAAACCCTATATAGCCGCCCTTCCCCCTTTTCAAATATTATTGCAGGTTTTGGGATTCAGACGACACCGCAGGACACAGATCCGGAGAGAGAAGGCTGAGACAGAACTCTGTGTGCAATTGCAGCTCAGAAGACCAGGATAGGGGCGCTGGGCACCCTGGTCCTGCCAGGACAGGGGCGCTGGGCGCCCTGGTCCTGCCAGGACAGGGGCGCTGGGCGCCCTGGTCCCTGGGACAGAGGCGCTGGGCGCCCTGGTCCCTGGGACAGAGGCGCTGGGCGCCCTGGTCCTCCGGACAGACAGCTTTCCGACAGTTTCCAGACAGTGTTTCAGGGTGCAAAACAGTGGTTTCCGGTGCAGTTTTCAGGACAGTGGCACCCGCGCCCCCGTCCCGAACATTTTCAGTCTGATTTCGACTCCAGGTACATATCTGCATTCTTATTTTATCCTTACATTTACAGCTGTTCATTGTTTAATCTCAATTCTGCAAACTTGTTACTAGTTCATACTTACATTTCCAGGTTAGGGTTTGAACTTGTATCATTTTAGCTTTCAATTTCAACAAGGGAATAGAAATCCTAATAGATATCCCGTGGCTCTCTCTTTCACCAAAAGAAGTAGCCAACCGTGCGATATCTCTAGGCTCTTTCGTATTCCGCAATGTGTGTCAAAAGTTAGGATTAGGGTACATTGTCCTAGTCTCGCTTTTTCCCCTACACATTTTGGTGAACCCGACGTGAATCTATCATTGCTTCCTCTTGCATTGCATTTGTTAGATCTAGATCTAGATTTAGTGTGTTTTTCATTAAAAGAGAAAAAGAAAAAAAAAAGGAGAAAACTTGTGTTTCTTTGCATTGTGTGTTTAAATTTTATGCAATCTTTTCAAAATGTCAGATTTTTATTTGCAAAATGTTCATGCATTTAATGATTATTATGAGTATAGCCAAGATGAATTAGATGAAGCTTTAGATGAGTTTTTAAACCCTAAGGATGCTAAACCTTCATTTTACCAAAAACTCATAAACCTTGTTACTATGCCATTTAGGTGTGATGAGAAAGATAAGTCGAATGATTCCTCTCAAGGATACATTCCTATCCACTCTTCCCCTGAATCTAGTAACATGGTTGTTTTCAATAATCCCCTCTATGAGGAGATGTCTCCTTTTGAATCAAAAGACAAACCTTTTAACCGATATGATTATGCTTTGTTGGATGATGCCCTTGATGACTTTGTGGCTTTGTCGAAACCTATAAACAAAAACAAGACCTCTAAGTTGGTTAACATGATAAATTTGAATGAATATAACAAACCTCTCTTTGAAGTCCAAGGTGCTTATCCTTCTCCCACCTTTCAAATTCCTAAGACTCCTCTCCTTACTGTTCAAGGGAAGTATGATCATGATTCCTTTTGTACTCCGAATAAACCAATCATTACCGTACAAGGAAGACAACCTATAAGTCCTTACAATTATGCTAAGCAAATAACTAGAGAGAGTTATCATGCGGTTGCCCATACTTATCATACCAGAAATAATAAGCAACCCAATCCTCCTCCTATTATTCCAGTTTTGCTTCCTAATCCTCAACCAATTCTTCCTCAAGCTCCTCGTATTTCGCAAGTTATGGGTAAGGAATATGATCTCATAGAACAGCTTAAGGCTACCCCTGCTAAGATATCCCTTTGGGATTTGATTCAAACTTCTTCCGCTCATCATGGAATGTTACAAGATGCCTTGAAAGATTTGAATGTTCCTCCACCGAATACATCTAGTAATATAGCATCTTTTGTTAACTCTGTGATGAATCCTAAGCCTCAAATTGTGTTTACGCAAGATGAGTTGCCTACTAGTGAAGTCCAACAACAATATGATCCCTTGATGATTGTGGTTGTCATGAAAGACACTGCTATAAGACGAACACTAGTAGATAATGGCTCTGGCCTTAATGTGTGTAGCATCAATCTATTGCATAAGATGAATGTGGATACTTCTCTTATGGAGCCTGACTCTCGTTCCATTCGTGGCTTTGACAATGTGTCTAAGACTTCATTGGGTATCATCACCTTACCTCTCACAGTGGGACCTGTTACTTTGCCTACTCCTATCCATGTTATGCCGGGAAATTTAACATATAACTTGTTATTAGGGAGGCCTTGGATTCACAGCATGCAAGCTGTCCCCTCTACATTGCATAGACAAGTTAAATTCATTTATAACAATAAGACATATACTTTGATGGGAGATAATAATTTTCAAGCTTGTCTACAAACATCTAATTCCAAAGGAGATTCTTCTAAGCCATCCTCATCTAGTGATGACTCTTTAAACAAGAAACCTATCGATGAGTCTTCGCTTTCCGATGATCAAAATCCTTGGGATGAATCTGGAGTTCCTAAGGAAGATCCTTCTCGGCTTGAAACTACACATAAAAAGGATTTTGATCCTGAGAAGGTTCTCGTAGAAGATGATTGGGGATCTCTTGACTTTAACCCTACCTTTGTGGGTGAATATAAGATTCCTTCTAGAGAACTTAAAGTTGAAAAGAAGGAAGAAGCTGGAAATCACAAAGTTGGAAAGAAAGAAGAAACTAAAAGACAATCAACCCTGCCTGAAGCTATGAGTAATAATTTTGTGGCCGCTTCTCAAACTTCCTCTTCTCACAGCTATATCTATGAAGAGTTTGATTCTTTGTCTTATGAAAAACCACCTTCTTTTCCTGAAATGGCTGATCGCTATGGTCGTGGTTTTTGCATTTTTGCTAAGCATGGGTATCATGGAAAAGGTTGTGGTGCTAATGAACAAGGGATTAGAGTTCCTCTAGAGACTAATTTTCAACATTATGCCTTTGGACTTGGCTATAATCCCTGCAGACGTACTAAAGCCTCTAAAAGACCATGCATTAGTGTTAATGCCATCTCTACATCTTTATCAATACAACACCCTGAGTATATTGATGAGGATTCTTCGGGTGATTGTGCTCTAGATATCTTCCCTACCGACGACGCTTTAGCTAAGTTCTTGGGAGCCTATGACACTCTTCCTCATTATCATCACAATAGGGGACTCCCTTATTGTTTGAACACTGAAGCTTATTTTGGAAAAGAGATTGATAATGATAAGACTGTGAAAGAATTCCCTCAGTTAAAGGATACTCCTCAACAAAGTAATCTTCTCATAAGTGATACCACTGATGTTAAGATGGATCCTTGCAACAAAGAAAAAATCATTAAAATTGGAAAATGTTTGGATAAAGAGGAACAGAAACAATATGAAGAACTATTGCATGAATTCCCTGAGATTTTTGCTTGGGCATATTCTGACATGCCTGGTATAGATCCTAAGATTGTTACTCATAATATTGTCTTAGTTCCTGATGCTAAGCCCGTGAAACAAAAGATTCGAAAAATGAATCCTAAGATAGCTCTGCTTGTTAAAGCTGAGATTGAAAAGTTATTGGAGGCTGGATTTATCCGCCCTATTGACTATTCCCCATGGATTTCAAACATTGTCGCTGTGGCTAAACCAGATAACAAAATAAGAATGTGTACCGACTTTCGGGATCTAAATAAGGCTTCTTTAAAAGATGATTTCCCTCTTCCAAACATTGATATGATAGTTGATTCTACGGCAGGACATGCCCTCTTATCCTTCATGGATGGTTTTTCAGGCTACAATCAAATTTTCATTAACCCTCAAGATCAATACAAAACCGCTTTCACCACTCCTTGGGGTACGTTTTGTTGGATAATGATGCCTTTTGGACTTAAAAACGCCGGTGCAACTTATCAATGAGCGATGACCCTTATCTTTCATGATTATATGCATAAGATTTTAGAGGATTACGTTGATGATATTTTGGCTAAATCCTTTCTTCGCATGGATCATGTTAAAGTCCTTCGTCAAATCTTCGAAAGAATTCGTAAATATCACATGCGCTTGAATCCCCGAAAATGTGTTTTTGGTGTGGATAGTGGAAAACTATTAGGGTTCATAGTTTCGCATCGTGGGATTGAGGTGGACACTAAGAAAATAGATGCTATTGTTAACATGCCACCTCCTCGAAATGTATCTCAACTTAAAAGCTTACAAGGAAAGATTCAAGCTATTCGTAGGTTCGTGTCTCAGCTTGCGGATCGTACCTTTCCTTTTACTCAACTTCTTAAAAAGGATATCATTTTTCAATGGAATGAGGATTGTCAGCAAGCATTTGAAGATTTAAAAGTGTATTTAGCTAGTCCTCCTATTCTTCAACCTGCTGAACCTTCTAAACCCTTTATCCTGTATACAGCTGCTTCTTCTCATGCTCTCGCAGCATTGTTAGCACAACATGATAAAGATGGTAAGGAGTGTCCGGTGTATTACATAAGTCGTACCTTACTCAATTATGAGACCCGATATTCTATGATAGAAAGACAATGCTTGGCCGTGGTGTTTGCGACTCAGAAATTGAGACATTATCTTTTAAATTCAGAAGTCCATGTCATGGTTAAGTTTGATCCGTTGAAGCATCTTTTCTCTAAAACTGATTTATCAGGACGTCTCGCTAAGTGGGTTATGATGTTAACTGAATTTGACCTTAAATTTGTTTCACAAAGAGCAATTAAAGGACAAGCGTTGACTGATCACTTAGTTGAGGCTCCTTCACCTTTTTCATTCCCTAACCCTGAGTCCTTTCCTGATGATTTCATTCTTTCTATAGAGAAAGATGAAACCTGGGAGTTATATTTTGATGGCTCTAAGTGTCGTACGGGATCGGGGGTAGGTGTTGTTTTGGTTTCTCCTACAAAGAAACCTATTCCCTTATCATATCGTCTAAATTTCCTGTGTACCAATAACATTGCTGAGTATGAGGCTCTTATAGCAGGAATAAAAGCAGCCCTAACTCTTAATATAAAACACATACAT
The DNA here is from genome assembly GCF_030272615.1 of Cryptomeria japonica. Lineage (NCBI taxonomy): Eukaryota > Viridiplantae > Streptophyta > Pinopsida > Cupressales > Cupressaceae > Cryptomeria > Cryptomeria japonica. The sequence goes on from NC_081412.1 coordinate 668,652,721, forward strand.
ATCTATGGAGATTCGCAATTAATTATAAGACAAGTAACAGGAATATATCAAGCAAAACAAGACAAATTATCACAATATAAAGACCTTGCTATATCTTTATTACAAAATTTCGATTCTTATACCATGGAACCTGTCCCTCGAAAAGATAACCGACATGCGGATGCGATGGCATGTGTGGCTTCGTTAGTATCTTTAGAGGACCCTATGGTCGATCTTAACTTCGTTATTCACAATCTTACTTCTCCAGCTATTGAAGATGATTCTAGCTTGGTAACATGTTGTGACTTTGTAGACTCAGATGAATGGTTCTCGCATATTGTAAGATATTTGACCGATGGTACCTTCCCTGATTCTGCTAATAGGAACACTAGGGCTAGAATCCGCAAGCTGTCTGCTAGGTATATCATCCTTTCTAATGTCCTTTATCGAAGGGGTTATGATGGTCTTCTTCTTCGTTGTCTTAACAAGTCGGAAATCCCTATTGCTCTTGAAGAGGCACATTCGGGTGCCTGTGGGGGGCATTTTGGGGGCAAATCCCTGGTTCATAGGTTGCTTCGTATGGGATACTATTGGCAAACTATGCAGAAGGATTCCTTCTCATTTGTTAAGAAATGTCACCAATGTCAACAACACAATAATCTGATTCATGCTCCTGCCCAAGAACTTCGTTCTCAAGTAGCTTCTTGGCCTTTCTCCGCATGGGGTTTGGATCTTATTGGAAAAATTTCTCCTCCTTCATCTCAAGGACACACCTTCATTTTAACCGCAACAGATTACTTTACGAAGTGGGTAGAGGCTATTCCCCTTCGCTCTACTACTGCTGAAGTGATTTGTCAATTTCTTCTAGAAAACATTATTTCTCGATTTGGGATACCTTCCACTATTATCTCAGATAATGGAACATCGTTTAAGAACAAGGACGTGAAGAAATTCCTTGAGAAGTATCATATCAAACATCGATTTTCTACACCGTATTACCCTCAGTCAAATGGTCAAGCCGAATCATCCAATAAGATAATTTAGCAAATTCTTCGTAAAACCGTAAATAAGCATGGTAAGGATTGGAATAACCAGCTAATCTACGCTCTTTGGGCCTACCGAACGAGTGTACGAATTGCTACGGGAACTACTCCTTATAATCTTGTTTATGGTGCTGACGCTATTATGCCCTTAGAGTTAGAAATTCCATCACTTAGGGTTTCTCTTAAAGGTATAGTAGATGATGACTCCTATAGAGAACAACGACTTCAACAGCTTGAGATGCTTGATGAACAGCGTATAAATGCTCTTGAGCATATTCAAGCGTATCACAAAACTCTACAGCGAAGCTATAATGATAAGGTCATTCAACGTTCCTTCTCAGTAGGTGATTTAGTCCTTTATGAGAATCAGCACAATGTGAATGCCTTGCCGGCCGAAAAGGGAAAATTTAGTCCTAATTGGCTTGGACCATATATCGTTATTGAGGATTATGGATCAGGTGCTTACAAAATAGCGGATGTAGACGGTACGCCTCTTAAAGAACCTATTAATGCTATGCACCTGCGTAGATATTATGTTTAATTCTTCATTTTTTTCATCTATCTTCTTTTTCAATTCTTCAACATTGGATAATATGTTAGTATTTCTTAATTAAAGCAAAATAGAATTAAATGTTATGTTAATCTATATTGCTTCGTTCCTGACAAGCATGTCGTCTTACTTTATAGTTTGTCTTGAATTCATTTATGTAAATTGTAAAAGATTTACATTTTTCATTATGCTAGCATATTATACAATGTCTTTATGTGTTAAGTAGAATCGTATCATGTTGTGTTTAAGTTCAAAATTAAATCACATTAGTTATATGATTCTTAGACTTAATGCATATTTCTTCCTTATCATCAATGTCGTACTTGATTAAATATTTTAATTAAGTCACACATGTATCAATTTAATCATGAAGCATTGAGAAATCAATCACATAGAAATTAAATTCTGAATATACATGTACATTTACCAAATGTATTAGATTTAATCAAAACAAAATATACATTGTTTTAGGCATTAAAGATAACACATTTGAGACAGAACAAGAAGCATGTATATATACATATATATGTGTGGATCATGTACAAACATAGGTCACTGTATGTCCAAAATGTGATCTCTCTCTTACATCATACAATCATCTCCTATCCCTAGGGCTAGTGGCTGGAGAGTGTCGACTGGATGCTCCCTCCTGATCTGGCCGTGGAGGTGGACCCATGGGTGTGTAGCGTGATACAGATCGTGATTGAATCCGAGAGGAACTCCTACGATCCCTATCCATGAGGATCGCACGATAGGTGGTAGCCTCGGTCTGGGCCGCTACTAGATCTCGTCGCACCTACTGGAGGTCCTCTGATAAGACTCTCTCTCTCTGCCCCGCCTGATGGAGATCCTCTGATAGGACTCTCTCTCTCTGCCGCGCCTGATGGAGATCCTCCGATAGGACTCCCTCTCTCTGTCGCGCCTGACAGAGATCCTCTGATAGGATTCTCTCTCTCTCCCTCCATATATCTACCTGTAATCGGAATGGAAAAAACAAATCCTCATGCCAACCCGCGTTCCCCTGAGGCCTGTACGTAATCTGTGAGGAACTAGGAATCTGTGCTATCATGGAGATGTCTGTCATTGCCTGCTGAATCAAGGAACGCCAGTCCTGCACATTAGCTGTGGCAGTAGAATAGATCTTTGTTAGTACCATTCTATATCATCAAAGCATTAATCAATCAATATAAACCTACTATACCTGGATCTCCCTCGCGCCAGTAGGGATCATGATATGGTAGCATCTGTGACCAGGAACCGCTAGGCTCCCCTCGCTCGAATACTCTATCCACGATGGGTGTAGGCTGGACGGTACTGGTGACAGGTCTCCGTATCGCCTCCTGTTCCTCCTGTTGGGGAATAAAAGGTGGATCCAGAGCTATGGTATCGTCTCCTGAATGGTGGGGAGCTGCATCCGACTCCTCCTCATCATCTCTATCATCCTCCTCGTCATCCTCCTCATCATCCTCATCCTCATCCGCATCATCACCTGCATCCTCCTCGTCCTCCTCTCTATCTGCATCCTCCTCCTCCTTGTCACTGGGCTGATCGCCTGTAGGTGGATCAGGATCTCCCGTCTCCTCATGACCCTCTCCCTCATCTGGCTCCTCTGACCTGGATCCCTCGTCCTCGTCTCGGTCTACATGTCTCCATGGGCCTGGATAGCCTATCGGATGATCTGGTGGAAAGATAGGACCTGGATATGATCTCATGAACCATGAAACATATCTACGCTGTGCTCCAGGCTCTGCAGAATAGTCAGTGACTGCATCCTGATCTGATCCCTCCAAGTCTGTCGTCTCGATATCATCCACCGTCGGTCTCGCTACTACTCTAGGTCTGGGAAGGACCCGTGAGTGTCGAGTATAGATGGGCACATCGGCTGGAACACACTGCTCTAGTCCGAACTGCCTCCGTACTCGGTCGAAATAGAAAGGGACTATGATGTGTGCATATCATCCTCGCAGTAGGCGGTTCCTCTGTAAACATGCTAACTGTCTCTCCATACCATCCCATCTGTGCATCAGTAGGTAAGGTCTCCACACTATCACCTCGGATGTCAGTCTGTCAATAGTCACTCTCCAATACAACAAATCCCCAAATCTCCACTCGCTGGTCAGTGGATAAGCGAACACCCTAGGTCGCTCGCTCGCTATACTCAGTGGATAGCCGACGGGCCTGGTGCATGTGAAGTGCTCTAAGATCCACACCTGCAGAAGTGTGCATGTCATCAAACTACAACCCTGTCCGAATACATACTCCTCAAGGTCGTGATAGAGATGTGCAAGCATACTCCGACCCCATGTATAAACTCTCCTATGTCTCTCCATCCCTCTGATACACCATATGAGGCCCCCATGCATGTGTGTCCCTCACCCATTAGGGCAGACGGCTAGTGCTATGATGGCTATCATGAGGCGTCTCAGAAGTGGTATCTCTCCTGTAGGATGTAAGAGCCAGCTGACCATGATACGACCTCTCGTCTCGCTCGGCATGACTCTCCCTATGCAGTACATCTGCTCCCTCTGATGATCCTCTGCTACCCGATCAGTTGCATATGTGACTGTCGCTCCTCTGATAGGAAGACGCAGTATACGGTACACATCCTCAAGTGTGACCGTTAGCTCTCCTACCAGAAGGTGAAAGGTACAGGTGTCAGGATCCCATCTCTCCATCAGTGCCATCAGCATCGCAGGATGAAATCGAATGGCCGGCATAAGAATCATGTACCACAATCCTACTATCGATAGGGTGTCTCTCTCTGACTGAGTCAGCCGTGGAATCTGGTCTCGCAAAATGCGAAGAATGTGTCCCGCTGTATGCTCTCTCATGTACGGGAGACCCTGCAAAACGAAAACATGACCAAAATCAGTACTCAATCATCGAAATCGCAAATGCAAATTGTTGAACATTGAATGCTTGCCTTGTAACCCCTCGCCAGGCCCTGATTGGGGACCATGGCGCCCTGTCAGGGACCATGTCGCCCTGTCAGGGACCATGGCGCCCTGAGGGGACCATGGCGCCCTGTCAGGGACCATGGCGCCCTGCAGGGACCATGGCGCCCCTGTCAGGGACCATGGCGCCCTGGGGGGACCAGGGCGCCCCTCAGGGACCAGGGCGCCCTAGGTGGGCCCCGGTCGGCATTCAGGGTCCGCATTCGATCACGAAAAAGTCAAACATGTGAGAAATCAAAAGTCAAATGTTCAGTCAACTCACCTCATCCAGTGGCTCGTCATCGATCACGGCCTAGCGCAGGATCTCGATCCTCGTGGGACGCTCCGGTCGTCGTGAAGGCATGATGACTAGGTGGGCTCCGCTGCACTGAATAGTATCCTGAAATCGGCAAAGTGATGAATACAAGTGTCACTTTCGAAGTATATACTCTAGTTTGTCTATTCTTACTTCTCGAAACCCTAATTTTTCCCCTATCATTCATTTTATCATAACTTGGGTTTGGGAGATGCGATTTTCGAGCCGTTTGTTGCTTTGGAATCGTATTTTCCCTCTCCTACTCTCGGGATGTTCCAAAAAGTGCTCTGATGAAGCCTATTTAGTGAACACCCCTCATCAACACTCTATTACACAATTTGTCGCAAGTAAACATGTTACCCTGTTTCACCTCCCTAAATAAGCAAGTCGAAACAGGGGGGGCATATAGCTACTCACAGATTTCATCACTTTCCCTAGTAAGCATTAGGTGATTTTGTGATCTAACGTTTGTTTTGTAGGGTGCGGTTCCTAACTGTGTACTGCAGATACCGCTGGGGGCTTCGTCCGACGACTTATGGATATATCCTTTTTCAAATAATGTTTACTTTTCTGTACTTTAGCTTGCATATGCACGTAGTACTCATATGACCGCTAAAGTGGGGGCTAAATGTAGCGTCGTAAATTGTACGCACTCGCTAGGGTGGTACAATTTCACACCTAGTTTAGCACCCGCCTTAGCGCATTTTGCATTTTGCATTGCATTTCTCCTTAAGCACTTAATTAATCAAATTAATTAGGTCTAAAGTCTTATTTCATCATTCTCTACATCATAAAGTAGGGCCCTTTCACTAAAGCGCGCCCTTCGCATTTCATTTCTTCAATACATCACTTAATCAAAAACCCTAATTAAGTCCTATTTCGAACTTGGGGGCTTGGTTTCGGGGTCTAAACATCTCGAAATCACCTGTAACTTCGGGATTCTCTCTAAAATCATCATATCCGATGGCCCTGAAAATTTGGTGAAAAGTTGTCGGGACCATGGCGCCCATGCAACATGGTCCCGGACATTTTTTCCGAAATTTTGGGAGCACGATCCAATCATAAAATAAAGCTTAACCCCAAGAAATTGGTGGGATATTCAATCTCTAGGTCGGCCAAAATACGAATTTACGACCTAGGGTTTCATACATAAAAGCTCTCTTTCCTCATTTGAAAGGATCGGATTTTTGTTTCCAGGAACTTGATATGCAGCGAAAGAGCAGATCTTTGAAGACTTCAACAACACTCAACATCATTCTATCAAGCATCTATCAAATCCATTCATTCATCCAATTAGGGCTTGGAAGACATTGAAGAACAATAGGAGATTACCGACTGAAGATTGGCTTGTACTCCTCCCTTGAGGGTTGGGTATGATTTCATATTGTTTTCATGTCCTTACATAAGCTTTGATACATCATTTATTCATGCTTTAGATCATATTGCATCTTGATTTAGAGCATTTACATTATCATTTACAAGCAATTAGGGTTTACTTTCTAGGTTGCTCTAGTTTGCTTTCTTGCATTTTGGACCTTGCACACACACTAGGTCTGCACACACAATACATTTTACAAAACAACTTGGCTATTCGTGGAGGTGGAAATCACCAAAGCGGGGGTTTGACTAAGGCAAAACCCTATATAGCCGCCCTTCCCCCTTTTCAGATATTATTGCAGGTTTCGGGATTCGGACGATGCCGCAGGACACAGATCCGGAGAGAGAAGGCTGAGACAGAACTCTATGTGCAATTGCAGCTCAGAAGACCAAGACAGGGGCGCTGGGCGCCCTGGTCCTGCCAGGACAGGGGCGCTAGGCGCCCTGGTCCCTGGGACAGAGGCGCTAGGCGCCCTGGTCCTCCGGACAGACAGCTTTCTGACAGTTTCCAAACAGTGTTTCAGGGTGCAAAACAGTGGTTTCCGGTGCAGTTTTCAGGACAGTGGCGCCCGCGCCCCCGTCCCGAACATTTTCAGTCTGATTTCGACTCCAGGTACATATCTGCATTCTTATTTTATCCTTACATTTATAGCTGTTCATTGTTTAATCTCAATTCTGCAAACTTGTTACTAGTTCATACTTACATTTCCAGGTTAGGGTTTGAACTTGTATCATTTTAGCTTTCAATTTCAACAAGGGAATAGAAATCCTAATAGATATCCCATGGCTCTCTCTTTCACCAAAAGAAGTAGCCAACCATGCGATATCTCTAGGCTCTTTCGTATTCCGCAATGTGTGTCAAAAGTTAGGATTAGGGTACATTGTCCTAGTCTCGCTTTTTCCCCTACACACCTTCTCATACCTCTAATGCGATTGATACTACTAATTCCTCTGTCTCACCTGATGATCTTGTGTCTATGACTCCGAATGTGATTAACTTTGTGGAGCAACAAAAAATCCCTAAAGAACCTTCCATCACATTTCATTCCAGTGAAACTATCAGGGCACCTGATGGTCCTTTATATATAGTTGCAAAATTCAAAAATACACCTTGCCGTGGAGTGCTTATTGATCCTTCTTGCATGGTTAATGTCATTACTGAAGAATTTCTTTTTACTTTGCAATTGAATCAAGTGATCTATGATGAAACAAATGTGGTTGTGAAACTATTTGATGCATTTTCTTCTCCCGCAATTGGTTCTATTACATTACCTATTGAGGTCCATAACAAATCCCTTGATATGAGCTTTGCTATTATTCCATCATCCGAACAATTTCGTGTGAAGCTAGGCTATCCTTGGCTATCTTCCATGAAAGCTATTGCTTCTCCTATTCACAAGTGTTTGAAATTTCCCCATAATGGTGAAGTTGTTACTATCAATCATAGCCTCTTTAAACCAGCTGAAAGAACTTCTAGTGTTCCTATTGATTACTTTTGGCCTAAACAATTCCAATCTCTTCCTTCGCGAAGTGATCATCTTTTCAAATCTTATCAAAAGTGGAAAAAAGATATGATCCTATCTCTAAGTGAACCTAGAACACCCAAACTTGACATTCCTATCGTTCTTGAGAAGGAAGTTCTTCCTTTGAAAGATAAAACCAATGTCTTTCCTCAAGAAGATTCCCAACCCATCCCTATGGATGTGTCTATGTCTAATAAACTTTCTAAAGGTAGACCTATACCTCCTCACCATGATGGACTTGGTCTCCTTCCTAAACCAAATATTCCTCCTTTATATGGAGCAGTTCCTCCTCCTTCCTCTTATGGAGAGAAGAGACCTTCCTCTTCTCCTATTGTTCAACCTAAGAGACCACAACCTAAACACCCAAGTGATAAGGATGAGAACATTCCTCCTCCTCAATCTTCTCAACTTCCTACTAAGACTAGACAAAATCATTCTGCACGTGAACGCCGACAAAAGCGTCGTCTTAGAGCTCAGGCAGCTGCTTCTCAAACTTTGCAATCCCCAAAAACACCTTCAGCTAGCATTATTCCATTTTCTCCTCAGCCGAAAATTGAGCCAAAATCTCCTAAACATAAGATGCATGATGGGCTTGATCCTGTGCGAGTTAAAGATCCTATTTTTATAAATCTTGATGATGATATAGATGAAAATGTTATTCATGATGAAAATGTTACTCCTGTTCATTCTGATAGTGAATATGAATATGTTGATGTTGATAACCATTTATCTAATGAATTTTCTAAAGCACTTATCCTAGCTCCTAGACAAGAACAACGTGGCTCGGAACATGAACATAGCCCTTGTTTGGATCTTGTGATAGCTCCATCTGCTGTGTTGGATGTTCCTCCTCTAGTGTGTTTCCTACCTTCCCGAAATATTGATCAGCAAGATCGGGGGGTAGATGACATGCTGGACTAGTTTCATTAGCATAGCAGACTCTCTCCTCCTCTCTTGTGTTACTTCTTCTATGTGTTATTCTCATTCTTCTATTTGTTGTCCTTAGTGTTGTCTACTTGAGGACGATGCAAAGCATTGAGAACTTTTGATCTCTCTCATGTTGACTCAAAAGACACATGTGTTCCCTTCTTCTAGGTGACCTTCCTTGATTGGGGAATGAAGAACAATTATCCATACATACATATGATATACATGAATTATCATACAGCAAAACTGACCTCGAGGAAAGCAAAGTCACCTTGTGCTTTGTGTTTTGTGTCTATTATCCTTGGGCTTATCTCACACTTGGGGGCTAAATCCTTGTGATAACGTGCTCCTTTCCCTTCTCATTCTTATATGTATCACTACCTTAAAGCAATCACCCTCGGTGAGGCGTGTGCGATCGCTTTAACGTAGGGGGGCATACATCCCGTCCATATCTTTTCAAGATACTTGAAAATTTCTTGACAAATTTAGCTTTGCCTTGAAAATTTTTTATATCTTTCTTACATGACTCATAGTGAGGGAACCTTACTACTGATAGTCATGGTTCTCCCTCATGATCTTCCCTTTTACTTTTTCAATCGAATTCGTAAGATCCTTGGTCCACTGGGGGCTTGGTGTATCTTGCCTCCTTGACGTGGTGAAAGTTTTTCAATGTTGTTTCCTTGTACTTTACCGGAAGTATTGGCGTACGCTTATACTCCCGCTAAAGTGGGGGCTAAATGTAGCGTCCTAAAATTGCGACACTTGCAATTTCGACTGCATTTGGATCTTCACGATGGCGATGCAACACGGAACCTGAATGGAGACCCCGAAACTTGTTCATGACACCGAAAACTGCATTTCTCAGCACCCTGGCCTGATCCTCCTTGCACCCTGTTGTCCCGGGAGGTGGGACCATGGCACCCAGCGCCCTGGTCCCTGGCCCTAGTTTGGGCCCGGTCTCTTATGGGGCTTCGGGTCTTTAAGTTTGCAAATTGGAAAATAATCTTCCTAGGTTGGCCTAAGGTCGGGAAAATCAGTCTATCAGCCCTAATTGACAAGTATATAAACTACATTTCCTCTCCCATTTTGGTGGATGGAAAAAAAGGCGGAAACGATATTCAAACATTCAAGCATTCAAGCATTCAAGCATTCCTTCAAGCAATTGATCATTCTAAGTCTCCATTCAAGGCTAAGTGTTGCATTCAAGACAAGGATTCAATCATTGAAGAGGAGATCACATACAACATACAACATACTACATACATTACACCTTCGCATGTAAGAATACAAACATTCTTACAACAAGGTATCAGTACTTGTTTACATTACAAACATTTACATTTACAGCATTCTCATTTCTTGGTTAATTCCAAAACCGGGGTTTGACCTAAAGGCAAACCCCTCATCCCTAACCCCCCAATCATCCTCTCTTTTCTGTGTGTAGGTTGCAGGTACGCGGCTGTAATTGAAGATCTGGAATCCTTGTGCAGAGACGAACAGATCCCCCTTCGTTTCGCGGATTTTTCGGAGGACCGTGTGCACGTCGGGCGCCATCGTCTCGTCAACTTTCGCTCAAATTTGCAGAACAGCACCGTCTCGACATTTTACTGCTAATTCCAGGTCCGCAACTTCATCCCATATCCCTATCTCTATTTATAAGTGAATCTTTCTTGCTTCTACATGCATTCCTAGTTCAATCTTTCTATCTACATTCTTTACAAAAGAGGGTATCCTTGATGTCTTAACCCTTGAAACTCATTTAGAATCCAATCTTGCATTACGTGGGATTGGATCTTGTGGGTTTCAACCCCTCTTTTGAATGTAAAGTCTCTCCCAAGTGAAAACCATCAACCCTAGTGACCTCCCTTCTCTCTCCTCGGAGTTGGGGAGGGGAGAACAACTAGGGTTCGATTTTTCCGCTTTACAAGATGTATCTTGAAAATGCAATGTATGATATGATATGCTATGAGATGTATCTTGAAAATGCAACTAATTGTAAAATGATGTGCAACTAATTACTTTTTCAGCATCCTCATTCTGCATTTGTCATCCTGATATAGCCACATGTTATTTTGCTTTCGATATATGTATCATCATTGAGCTTTGATTGATCTTGGGATATGTTGAAAATTTATACAAGCATAATGGTATAATTGAACCATGATGACCTGAGAAAAATTTACATGATGTTTGATTTTGCAAGATAGCACAAGCATCAAGGTATAATTGAACCAGGACGACCAGAGTGCAGATTGTGTATTAACAGACAAGATTAAACCATTTGTAAGTGTAAAGTGGAATCATGTCTTCAGTGATGTGTTGTGAATCACGTCTCGAGACAAGTATCTACACAGTACAAAGGATCACCTCACAGACAAAAGACTGAGAAAAATATTGGAGTTTCCTGATGTTCTCTAGCTTTGAAGCATTGTGGAGAAAATTTAGAGAATCCAATAATTCAAAAAGTTCAAATGCAAAAATAGTCAAAACTTTATGCAAAATGCAACATGTGATACTTTAGAAAATCATCCATCGTATTTCTTTAGTGATTCTTGTTTTAGCGATCAATGTTTTGCTTTGTGAATTGTGTGAGTTTTTGGGTTGCTGGATATGATGTTCTGAGTTTGTAAATAGTCTTGATGGTTTGAACATGCTACAAGTATTTGACAATTATTGCCCCTAGCTAAGTGTACCTCTTGATGCGGGTATATATAGTGATTACAAAGCCATGGTGAGATGTGGTGAAAGGCTAGACGGATAAATCATGATAGTGACTACGCTAAGTATGTCCTGAATGGATATTTGTGATAAAATGTCGGGCGATGGCCGATAGTGCTTTACTGCGGAGATAAGGATATGGATATAGATAGAGGAGTTGTTCTTTCACAATAGCACCTGTTACCAAGTTTTCACCAGTTGCTTTTATTGTACCTTTTTATTTGCTTTTTCTTGATTTTTTGATTTTTTGATTTTTTGACTTTTTCCGTGCATTAGACTACTCAAGTGTAGTATTTCTTCATATGGATGTTGTTAGTTGGTTCGTCGAGCACATCTTCTGAAGTTGTTAGCTGATAAGTGCCTGATCCATAGACTGATATGATGACATAGGGACCTAACCAGTTAGGTTCAAATTTCCCTTTCTTTTCTCGATCTTGTTGATTTCTAGGATTTTCCTTGAGTACTAGGTCACCAACTTTAAAAATTCGTGGAATGACTTTGTGGCTGTAACTTCTGCACATGCGTTGCTGATATGTTTTGAGATGAGCATAAGCATGCTGGCATCTTTCATCTAATAGTTCAAGTTCTTGTAGTCGGTTAACTCGATACTCTTCATCTAGGATTAAGCCTTTCAGAGAGACTCTGAGAGAGGGAATTTCTACGTCCAGGGGTAAAATAGCTTTCGATCCATATACCAATGAGTATGGTGTTGCTCCTGTAGGTGTGTGGATGTTGGTTCTGTATACCCAAAAGTGTTGGATTAAGCTGCACATGCCAATCTTTGCCTACATCATTCATTGTTTTCTTTAGGATTTTCAATATCATCTTGTTGGATGCTTCTGCCTGACCATTCCCCTATGGGCAATATAGTGTAGAGAAACGATGTTGTATTTTAAATTTTTTACATAGTTCTTGAACATCTTGGTTTTTGAAAGGTCATCCATTATCGGTGATGATGGAGCTTGGAATACCATATCTGCAGATTAGATAATTTAGGATAAAAGAGGCAATTTGTATTCCAGATACTGTGGCCATGGGGACTACTTCTATCCACTTGGTAAAATATTTTGTTGTAGTTATAATGAACTTGTGTCCATTTGAAGATGAAGGATAAATTTTGCCAACTAAGTCTAGTCCCCACTAACAAAAGGGCCAGGATGTTGTGAATGGTTGTAGTTCCTGTGTTGGTGCATGTATAAGATTGCCATGGATCTGGCATTTAGGACACTTTTTTGCAAAGTGATAAGAATATTTTTCCATTGTTGGCCAGTAATATCCCATTCTTAGAATCTTTTTAGCAAGAGTAGTACCACTGGAATGTGTGCCACAAATATCTTTGTGAATCTCGTGTAAAGTGGAGTCAGATTCATTATGGTCAAGGCAACGAAGAAGAGTACCATCTAGACCTCGACGATACAAAGTATCAGTAGTAAGGGTATAACAGGCAGCTTGTCGGATAAAGTTACGTTTTTGGTTTCAGGACAAGTCAATGGGCAGGATATTGGTCTTAAGATACTCATATATCGTTCCATACAAGGGGGAGTCTGAACCAGTTAAGGCGTAGATAACATGGGATTCCGAGTGGTCATAGGCTGGGGGAAATAGTTGCTCTACCAGGAATTCATAACGAGGCTGTTGCTCTGGAATTTGATGGAGTGAAGCGATAGTAGCCATTACATCGGCTGCTTTGTTGTTCAACCTTGGTATTTGCTCGAAGGTGATGTGTATAAAATATTGCTTGAAGTCATCCACCATTCGCTTGTAGGGTAGCAGCTTGTCATCCTTTGTCTGATAGTCGTTGTTGATTTGATTGACGACTAATTGTGAGTCTCTATAGACCTTTAACTCTGTGATTTTCCATTCTACAGCCATTTCGATGCCTATAACCAATGCCTCATATGCAGCCAAATTATTTGTGCATGGGAACATAAGCCTATATGATCTTGGTATAGTGTGTCCTTCAGGAGTGATGAATCACCTGATTGATTAGAGACATCCTTGTAGTGACCTGAGCTAGCTGATATTCTTTGGTGGTGGCATCTCCATGATGGCTTGTACCTTTGCCGGATCCACTTCAATACCTTTAGTTGAAACTATGTAGCCGAGTAATTTGCCTGATGTAACCCCGAAGACACACTTCTTAGGGTTGAGCCTGACTTGGAAATTTTCCAATCGTTCAAAAATCTTTTCTAAGATGCTTAGATGTTCTGCTCTGGTGAAGGATTTAGCTAGTAAATCATGCACATAGTCTTCCATGAAGGTATGCATCATATCATGAAAGATTGTTGTCATTGCTCGTTGATAAGTTGCTCCTACATTCTTTAAGCCAAAAGGCATGACATTCTAACAATATGTTCCCCAAGGATAGGTGAATGTTGTTTTATCTTGATCTTCTGGAGCGATCTTGATTTGGTTATATCCTAAAAAACCGTCCATTAGTGATAACATTGCATGGCCTATTGTGAGGTCTACAATTATGTCAATACTTGGTAAAGGAAAGTCATCCTTTGGACAAGCATTGTTGACATCTCTAGAATCTATGCATATTCCGATACTACCATCTGGTTTTGAAACTGGTACGATGTTGGAAATCCATTCTGCATAGTCGATGGGTCGGATAAATCTGACATCTAATAGTTTTTTTAGTTCAGCTTTGACCATGAGTGCCACATGTGGATTCATCTTTCGTTGTTTTTGCTTAACTGGTTTAGCTCCTGGAGTCATAGACAAGTGATGCATGATTAATTGTGGATCAATCCCTGGCACATCTGCATATGCCCAAGCAAAGTTGATTTGCTTTTCTTTAAAAAATTTGATAAATTCTGACCTTTATGCTTCTGTCAGAGATTCTGCAAGGTGTATATTTTTGGCTGCTTCTATAGTACCAATGTTGATTGATTGAGTGGGCTCAATCAATATGGGTGATCGCTCATGATAATGTTCAGGAAGAGTGTCACGTCTCCCATCTTTAGGTGCCTCAAAAAGGTTTTCACCCTAAAGATGCGTCCTTTATTTTTACTTTTTTGTGATCCATAGCTACCATTGACTGGTTTTCAGCATCAGATCCTTTATTTGGTTTATTTTTGCGACTGAGAGATGTGGCACCCTCCTGATTGCAGATATCGCTATTTTGTTCACTGGTAGAGTCTGTTTCTGGGTTAACAGTACATAAGTAATGGATAATGGATTCATCATTTAGGAAAATTGGTATATTATGAATTTCGGGTTCATCCCAGTCTATGAGGTCTGGAAAGACAAGTGGTAAGGAATTGTTTGGTGGATCAAGTTCTGTTGCAGTAAGTGTCAGGATAGAGGTTTCATTGTGATTGGTTTGGATGTTAAAGAAGTCCAGGATTCTGTCAAGGTCTTCGATGGTATCATCCTCTGTATAGACTTGTTCATAATGTTTCTACTCGCTTTCCTTAGCATCATAGATATTTTGTGGTCCAAATTCAAGTAGTCTAATTTTTGTGCTATGTTCTTCTTGAAAAAGGGATATAGAACTAGTATTTTCAGCGGTATTTTCAGTAGCATTTGAGCAGCTACCCCATTCATATTCATTGGAATCAGTCTCAGAGGTATCATCCCAGATCTTTTCAGTGTTGTGAATAGGTATGTTGAATGGTGAAAATAGATCTTTGATAATTGATACTATTCTGTTGGCTTTCTCTGATTCTGCGTCAGATCCCGCTTCTATTCTTTGCATCTGTTCGTAGACTATTTCTTCTCGGGGAGGAATGATGTTGCCCTGAGGTGATTCTGCTTTGTTGGATATTTGTTCATGAATATGATTGACTTCTGTAGATGTTGTCTCCTTGTGAATGATGGACTCCCCTTGATGTTTCTTCCTTTCGTGATGTTCACGTTCTTTACAGATTGTCTCTGTTGACTTAAATAGTGCTTCTTGCCAGGATTCTTCTTTGTACTTCTTCTTTGCTTTCCACTGACATTTTTGATATTTGTGTGGTATCTTCTTTGGTAGTAGAGTGAATTCAAAGCCCAATCCTTTTTTGTCTTTACTAAATTATGAAGGAGGATCCAATGGTTTTGTGACACCTTCCTGATGCTTACCAATAGGTCCTTTGCCATCGTATCCCATTTGCTGCATGATTAAGTAGCCTTTTCCATATAGGTGTGTGGGTATAGCTATTTCCACAGTAGCTACTCTTTCTTCTTCCTCATCTTTGTATAGCCAACTAAGGATATCCTTTTCCTCAGATTCATGTGCTAAAGTGCCGAGTTGAATGAATGTGCCATCGAACTTGGTGATGGGCTGAGTTGCTTGATGTGTTGATGTTGTAGGTAATCCATGAGATCTAGGTGATGTGGGTAAGTTAGTCAAACACATGGGTTCCAAAGAGTATTCCCCCATGCCTTGTTCTTTGATTTTCATTTTCTGCTTGAAATCTCTAGGTAATAATTTAGACTTCTCTTGTTGAAGATCTGGTGCTAAGGAATTATGTTTCTCTCTATTATGCGGAACCAAATTGTCCTGGGCTGCCCCCATTGCATTACAATGTTGAAATGGATTGTGATCAGCAGATATAGAAACCTCCTGCCCATTATAGGGGAATTTGACACACTGGTGATATGTAGAAGGCACTGCTTGCATTTCATGTATCCAGGGTCAACCTAATAAGATATTGTATGTGAGGTCTATGTCTAAGACCTGACACATAGTATCTCTTTGTATTGGTCAGACTTGAATTGGCAACACCACTGTTCCTTTAGAGGATCTTTCTTCATCAGCATATGCCTTTATAGTAATCTTTTTGCGTGGATCAATAGACTCCTCTAAGAAACCTAATGCATGGATAAGTTTTAAGGTACATATATTAAGTCCAGCTCCTCCATCTATTAATACTCGTTTTACTCGGTGTTTATAGACTATGACTTCAATATGGAGAGGAGTATTATTTGGATGACTCAATGAGATATTATCATGCTCAGAAAAAGTGAGATTATGAGGCCCTGTCATATGAGCGACCATGGCTTGGAATTTGTCAGCATCCAAATCTTGAGGTACATTTGTTTCTAATAGCGCTTGCTCTAATATGTCTTTATGTTTTGGCGAAAGTTTCATTAACTCTAGTATAGATATTTGAGTAGGAGTTTTGCGCAGTTGGCTGACTAGATCATATTGAATTTTGGGTACGGTGTTTGTTATCGTTGTATTCTATTTAAGACATATTTTTGAGCTCTGGTTGTTATGTTGACAGATTCATGATCACATTGATCTCGGATTGTGATGACACTAACTTGATTGTCCTCAGCTGATATATGATTGATGGTGTTATTGTAGATGTGATTGATACGAGCTCCACGTCTATCGTTTGAGGTTGAAGCTCCATCCTTGTTGTAGTTTGGAAGAGGATTCTTAAGGCTCCATGGTCACCATTTGTCTTGAGACCATCTACCGTTAAATCACCTCTATCAATCATGTCCTAAATAATGTTTTTCAGTCTCATGCAATCATTTGTTTGATGACCTTTGTTGTGATGAAAATCACAAAAGTGCGAGTCATTCCACCAAGGTGGTTTGATTTGTGGTTCATAGTTGCTGATTGTTGGTAAAGAGATAATTTTGTTTGCCAGGAGTTCTCTGAATGCTGACTCTAGTGATTATCCCAGTGGTGTGTAGACGCGTTTTTGAAAATTGGTGGTGTTACCTCTTGAATTGTTATTAGGTCCTCGATTTGTATGATTATTTTGAGCATTGTTGGTGTTATTGGTGTTGTTGGTATTGGGTTGACCTTGATTGGTATTCAGTGTGTATGTGTTAGTGTCTGGGTTAGCACCTTTGGGATTCTTTATAGCTTGAGGATTACCTGATAACGCGAGCACGGGCTGCTTAGATTTTGGATCATTTGATTCATTGCCTCCATTTCCATTGTTTTTGTTTCTGGTCCAGAATCTGGATTTGTCTAAGTTGTTGTTGTTTTGGTTATTGTAATTTGATGAACCTGTTCCTTCTTTGAAGAATTTTAGCGTTCCTTTCTTGATACATGCTTCTTCTACTTGAATGTCATTTTCAATCAATTTGGCAAAAGATGATATGCATTGGAGTTTGAGTAGGTAACTCATCTCACTATTCAAGTTGATGAAAATTTCCATCTTTTCTTTTTCGGGTACATCTCAAGGATATCTCGAAACCATCTATCGCCAACATTGAAGGAATACCATGAATGTTTCATTGTTTTTCTGTTTGGTGTTACAGATGTCTAGCATGGTGATAGCATGTTGAATGTTATAGGAATATTGAGTTATGAATTTGTTGACTAGTTCATCAACTGATCTGACAGGAGGTGTGATTTTGGATAACCATTCCATTGTTTGTCCTCCCAAGCTTCTTGGGAATAACCTCATCAAATAGGTGTCATCGTGAGCGAATTCAAGACTCATTGTGCAGAATTCTCGAACGTGATCATGGGGATCACTTTTTCCATCATATTTGTCAAATTTGGGAATATTTGAGTTCGGGGGAAAAGGTATCATGTTCAATCTTCTGTCAAATGGATAAGGACAAATTTCATTTAATGAATACCGTACCGTTGTCCCTTGTTGCATGTCTTGCATTTGTCTTTGTAACATTTGCATTTGTTGAGTAAGGGCAATCAAAGGAGCAGCATTTTGCCGAGGGAAGATTTCTTCCCTTGCATTAATCCTAGGTTGAAATGGTGTATGGAATGGTATGTTTTGCTTGGGGATGTGCTGCTCAGGGATGTTTTGCCCTGGCGTATTTTGTTCTGGTATGTTTTGTTCAAGAATATCTTGCTCAGGGTCGCATGTTTCTCCTTCTCATTGTCATTCTTGATATTCGTAATGTTGAGATCTTGTTCTAAACATGTTTGTGTCAAAGTCTTCAAGAAGTTTAACCCCTTTGCTTGTAAGCATGAGTAGGTATTTTTCCTTGTCTTTTTCCATGAGTCTTTCCACAAGTTTTTGAAATGAAGCACTTTCTTCACATTCTTGAAGAAGTTCCTCAGAAATTTCAGTATCCTCTAGATGCGGGCCTTCAAAAGGATTAGATAACCTCCGATTCATGCTGGATTCTAATTGCATTTCGCTTTGTTTGCTTTGTTGAGAGCGAGTAACAATAGGCATCTAGTAGAAGCTTTATGTGATAAAGGGGATAAAATCCTCTCCGATGTGTTGCTCAGGGGTTGGTGGCTCAAATCGGGGTATGTTGTAAGTGATGCACTCGTCGGGAAAGAATGCAGGATTGATCTTTCCTCCACGATTGATTTGTTGACTAAATGCGGATTTTTGGCAAAATGCTCTAGTCTTCAAAGGTTCTTTGTCAAATTCGTTGGATTTGTTCTGAATATAGAGTCATACATGATGAAGAAATGTTCGATGAGATTTGAAGAGTTGGTGATTGATGTATAAAAACTTATTTCTTTTCGCAAATTTCGAAGGACTTGGTTGTTGTTTCTTTAACTTAGTGTTACGATAAATATTCTTTCTTCTCAGAATATGAGGATTAGTCATGCACAAGCGATCAATAGTTTCTTTTGAGTTGGTTTGGATTCAATTTATCTTGTTTTGAAGACTCAAGTTTTACTCTATCAAAGTGAAGGTTTAGATGCCCCCTCACGACAAAGCGTGTCAAATGATATGGATAAAGTTTCCCAATATGGAAACTTGATTTGACAACCTGAAGTTTTTGAACAAGTGTGTTTGGGATAAAATCCGTGAGATAAGAAAGGACCTATTTGTCACTTGTGATGATGTTTCCTGATTTTGATAGGATAGATATGTTTATCGTGCAATCAGTTTTGGATGTTTGGACAACTTTTGTTTGACAAGAAATTTGTTTTAGAAATAGTTTTCAATACTCTATTTTTGATATTCTATTTTGACAAAAATGAAGCTGATGAAAGGAGGTTTCCAAAAATGTCTTCAAAATTTTCTAAATTTATCTCTATTTTGCCCCCTGTTTTTCTGGTTTTGATCACGCGCTAAAACAGAGACCCTATGTGCTACAAAAGTCTCTCAAAGCGCTAAGGAAAATACTCCATGCGCTAAGCTGCCCCGGTCTACGCACTAACTATTTCTGGCAGTAAATTTCATTTTCGATCCGGTTTCAAAGTATCATGCGCTAATATGAGCTGCTGATGCGCTAATGTTTGTACCTCACGTGCTAAAGTTTGACTTCCAAGCGCTAAGTTGATGCTTCGACGCGCTAAGCTATTTTCTGGAAGCACTAACTGTTACTGTTGTTTCTAAATTTTTGCGAAGCGCTACTGTGAATACTTGACGTGCTAAGGATAAATTTTGATGCGTTAAGGTATGGTTGATACACGCTAAGATGTTGCTCTTACGCGCTAAACTGCCCTGGTTTGATTGTTTTCTGTGATTTTGGTGTTTTACCTTAAGTTTTTAATGCTGATGGATTATTTTTTGAAGTAGCAAATGAAGACACAACACCAAATATATAACCATTTTTGCCTAATCTAAACAATAAGTGTATATTCTACGAGGATGTGTTCAAATCCCCAATGTTTCAACAGGTTTGGTTACAAAGAATACACTTCAAAAAGACTCTTTATTCAAGGGTCATAAGTAATACCATAGCCCACTAGTCTCGATACTCTGTCAGCTCAAACAGTCGTGTCACCCCCTAGAGGGCGCCCATTTTTTTACCTTTTGCCAGAAATTAACTCAAAGTGAATTGCTTCACAATTGAGTAGTTATCTTGGGAGATATATGGTGAGCGATCTTGGGGGCGGATTCTTCCCCACCCTTGCACTATGATATTATAAATGTCTGGTTACTGACTCGACTCAAGGTTTCTAATGCTAAAGTTCGTAATCAAGTTTCATGTTCGGTCGTCAGTGATAAACTCCCTCAGGAGGCTTCCCAACCTTTAGAACAAAGGCTTTACATATCTCAAGGATACTGGGGGAAGGCTAATCGCTGCGCGCAACCATTGAAAAGGAATTTCGTCTCTTTCCACATTTGATTATAGTGGGTTGGAACACTTGGCGTCAAATTCATTTCCCACTTAGGTCGTTCCCTTCACATCGGCCACGAATGGCTTTAAGAGTTTTTCAACCCCTCGGGAAGGCAGGTGGTGCAGGAGCACCCATGGTGTAAGGCAAATATATGGTCAAAGTCATAATTTGAAATATAATTGATATTTGAAGGTCATTTATAATGTATTTGAATCCATTTGGAATGATTTGTAAGGCTTGGAAGCCTAAAAATGTAAGCAAGTCTTGATTATGTCCTAGTTGTCCACTAGAGGCCTAGATTGGTCAAAAGGTCAAAATCGTATTAAAGGCTATGAGAAGACTAAAAAGTATGTAAAAGTAATTAAATAGGTCATTTGGACATGTATTTAATGTTTTTATAAAGCCACAAAGTCATTTGTGCAAAAGTGTAAAAGTTGTCAACTTGGCAACAAAATATTGTCAAACAAAGTTGCAAAAGGGGTTAAGAGTTGGTTATGAGAGGTAGTTGTAAGGTCAAAACTTACCAAGAGTATATAAAAATATATTTTATGGTCTTTCCAAAGAATAAAAAAAAGAAAGGGAAGAAAGGAGAACATTTTGGATACATTTTGGTGCATTCTACTATTGTTATTTTGATTGGCTTTCCAGTTTTTATGTTGGTTTCAGACCTTGTACGACCATGTATGGCCTGGAAACCTTTGTATATGTATAATGGATAGTTATATATGTTAATTACCTTTCTTTTAATTTTGTTTTGGAGTGATTATGTTTAGAAATGAAGAAGATATGGAAGTTTTGGTGAAAGTTGTTAATTGCATATTTGATACTTCCTGAGAACAGTCACATTGCAGCGTATGGTATGAACTCATATGAGATTATTAAGACCTCTAAATAGACTTATTGGAAAGATATGTGAATCCTCTTTCTTTTCCCTTTGGTCTGAGGTGTTTTTGTTAATATTTGTGGAAGTTATGAAGATTTTGGTGAAAACTGGTTTTAAACTGTGTTAAATGGAGTTGTTGGAAAGGGTTTGTACTTATCTTGTGATTTCACCATTGGAAAAATTAATGACTTGAATATTATGAAAGTAGACTCAGAGGGATTTCATTTTAGTATGGTATTTTTTTAGTTTGGGTAAGTATTTGTTGTGAAATATGATGCCCTAGCAGGCAACAAGCATACATTTTCCAAATTTATGACAGTCAAAATTGGTCTCGGTGCAGAGATGATAGATTTTTATTGTACCGTTGCATCTTTATGAATTTTGGATATGTTGTTTATAATATAGTTAATCAGGGTCGAACCGAAGGGATTGAGATGTTTAATTCTTGTTAAATAGACCTTTGTGTATAGGTCTATCCAAAGGGGCAGCAAGTTGGCAAGTTTGATACCTAGATTAAGTTTATGTTTTCTTGATTGATTGATTGTTGAAGAATGATGAAATATGCCTCTAATTAATTGTTATCATGATTAAAATATGGATGGATCAACATGATCCTAGAGTTGTGAGTGGTTTTTCATGATGCTCTGCGTCAGCAGGCCTGCTAAAGGATGCAAATGCAGTATGACTGAAAGCGTAAGAGTAGGCTGGCTTTTTTATCACCCAGTTAAGGGGAGAGAATATACCTTCTACTTTCGAGACAAGGCAAACAAATTTCTTTTTATCTTTCAAGTCAATTATTTTCTAAGATCTATATGGAGATGTTGCTCCATGAAAACATGGTGTTCCTTTTAACTTTTCAATGCAATGGTTTTCTGATCTATTGAAAAGAAATGGTCAACAAAGCAAAATTTCGATCTTGGTGGTCAACAAAAGAAATCAATAAAAGGGGAAGAACTTCCCTCTTTGATTGTAAATGACCTCTGAACTTGTGTGATTCTTTACTTTGCACAAATTAAAATGAATCCTTTTATGCACCAAAGGATGGTGAAGTTCCTTTTAACCCTTTTGATTATAAACTTGAAAATTTGATTTGTTCCTTTTAGAGCCCAAATTGAGAAATTTTTCTCCTAAAAAAGCAAGAAAAGATTGATTTTGTGGTTCTTTTTATAGCCCAAATAAGGTGAGTTCGATTTTATTTGACAAGAGTTAAAAAGACCTTAAATTCTAACTAACTTAACTAAATTAGTAAAAATTTAAACTATTTATAGCTCTAAAATAACACTACGCTCATCCCTGCAATAAGATGTTAGTAATCCTGCAAAATATCAACTCAAAATGGTTAAAAAGATTTTGGATTTGGTGGACTTCTACAAGTCTAACTTTAAGTTTGGTTACAATTTTGTTTTTGTTGTATGTCTGTGATGTGCTACAGAACAAACTGTACGCACTACAGGATGACTTTGATGCGCTATCTGACAGGCCTGATGCGTGGCTCTGTTTTCTAGATGGGCCGCTCTATTTTCTGGATGCACTGCTTTGTTTTCTGGATGCGTTGCTCTTTTTTTCTTCTGCGCCGAGACCTACAAGAAAAGTTAGTGAAGGCAATGTGCTAATCTAAGAACTTCACATGCTAGAGTATAAACCCCACATGCTAAACAGAATACAGGATGCGCTATAATGTTAGCAAGATGCGCTACAAAATATGCTCCACGCGCTGATACCTGTTTCCCGCGTACTTGCAAAAGTGGTTAGATTCAAAAACCAATTTGATATATGGGGTCGGGCCCCACAGTGTGCGCCATAAATGTGTGTAGGAAAAGCGGGTCAATAGAACTTAAAATGTGAAAAATAAAGCCTAGGGAGACTTACCCACACACCCACAGGACTTCTTGGTGCAAGCTATGGAGTCATGAAGGATGACTCAGCTTCCCAAGGTTGGTTCCATGGTTCTCTATCTCACAAGGTCCCTCAAACTAATTTCTCTACTCTCAGATCACTGAGCAAAGTGGTTTAGGGATGACAAATGCAAGAACAAGGGATGTTTTGGTTGATTTTAACATGAGAATGCAACCTATCTATGCATGATCCTACAAATGAAATGAACTAGATTATAAGATGACAAGATTAGTAAGTGATACTATCCTAACATGATATACTAGTTATATAGTTAAGCTATTGATAAAAGAAGCAATCTAAAATGATTATTAGATTAATTCTTATTTGCAAAGAGAGAGACTAAATGTGATAAAATTGAGCATAAGTATGATACTAAGAGCTTGCATATTTGTTTTGGAGGAGGGAGAGCTCTATTTATAGTGAAAATAGGGCAATGGATGGTCAAGATTGAAGGAGTTTATCAAAGGTCAAGATTGAAAGTTATCAATCCATGTTTGCAATTTGCACCAATGAAATGGTGACAATTGTCAACATAAGACTGGTTGAGAGGGGAGGGTGGAAACATTAAATGCCTGAGAAGAACTCATGGTTGCCCTAGGTGGTAAAGGTTAAGGTTAGGTTAGGATTACCCATTGGATAAAGCTTTTACCCAAAGGATAAACTCTTGTGCAAGGGTTAAGGAATAACGATAGTCAAAGCAATAAATGCTTGATGAGACCCTTGGGTTACATGGAGGTTGAGTTTAGAGAAAGTCTTTAATCATGTTGGAGGGTTGAGTTAACTATTAATGGTTTGGAAGACTTTCAAAGTTAAGTTGTTGAAGCCTTTAATGGTTTTCAAAGACTTTGAGGGTTTGAGAAGTGACTTCCCCTTGCTTAGGGATGTGACAATATTTAGGAGATGGGTTAGGTTAATTTAGAAGTGATTTAGAAGAATCTAGAAGGAGGTTTAGAGAGGCAAGTGGGAGACGTGGGATTTTGCAAGTGGATGGAGAAATAATAGGATGTAATTGAAATAAAGTTAATTTAATTCAATTTGGTTGCAATTTGGGAAATTGAATAAATTAGATTTATTCAATTTAGGGTAAACTATTTAATTAAAATTGAATTTAATTAAAAAGTGGATAGAAGGGATTTAATTGAATAAAATGATTTATCCCATTAAATGGTAAAAGAGGTTTAGTGAATTTAATTTAAATAAATTGAGTAATTTACTTAACTTAAATAGAGGAATGTGAGTGATTCAATTAAATTGGATTTAATTAAATAGAGGAATGAACATAAAATATTCATTTAGGAATATGGTCATTTTTATATGTCTACAACTGTCATTGTCACTTGTGAAGTATTTGCCAATTGTGAACTGATCATGGGTGTTGTTTTGAATGTAGCAGACGTGGTTCCTGACATTTGTGTTGAAGCCATGGTATCTTGTATTTCATTTGATTGTGTTGACGTAGTTTGAGCAATACTTTGCATTAAATTTGTTGTTTTTGTTTGCAATGCATTTGGGATTTGAGTTGTATTTTGGTTTAGAGTTACCCCAGACAACAAGATTGTAGAAATGTCAACATTCGAGGGTAACTTTTCTCCATTTTGGATCAAAAGAGAGAGGTACCTATCTCTATTGTTATTGATAAGAGCGTTCAGGATTGTTAGTACTTGTGGGTCTTGTTGAGCAGCCTCAATCTCTTCTTGTGTTAATCTAGTCTATAACTCCTCAATTGTGGGTAGGTGATTTGTGTTTGTAGGTAACATAGCAACCCCTCTCGATTGTGAATTTGAGCTTGTAGGTGGGCTCATATTCCAAGTAGGATTGTAATAGGGGTCACTATTTGGATCCATTTGGTGTTTTTCCTTTTGAGATCATGTTAATGGCATGAATGTAACTTCAAATTGATCTTGACTCTCTATGATGCACCTAAAAGGAGTGTGAAGAACTTGGAAAACTAATATGCAATACTTTGATCTATTGATAGTAGGATTATGTATGCAAACTTAAACTATTATGAGGACTCTCTACTACTGAGGAATTTGTCCTTTGATGGTAAGTTTGCAAACCTATCAAACAATTTATTGTTCTCTTTGTCTCTTGATTTGTCATTCAACTTGCCTTTAGATCTGGATTGACTTATGAACTTCGTTATCTAAGACAAATTCAACCTCTTCATACTGTGGGAGGTCTATTCTTAATTCCCAAGCAAGATTGTCCAAAACATCAATTATTTTCAATTGATCGTTATCTGGTCCAAGGTTTGGTTGCTCGAATGGAAATTCACCATCTCCTGGTAGACCCATGCAAATGAAATTCTCTTAAGACTTCTAAGGGTGATAGACTACAACTGATGCAGGTGCAGACAATGCAAGAATTAAGATGGTGGACTTTGTTGCAACCTATTGAAGTATGCAAGACTAATTTTATCCTAGGAGGGACGTAAATGATGGCTTTGCAAAGACTATTTGGATGTGAATAGTTGACCTTACTTCCTAAGTATGTGGTGAGGACTTGTGCAACATGAGGATGTAAGTTTTGACTATGCATGGATTAAATGCATGGGACCTAAGATTACAAAAGGTGGCATATTCTCCTTTTCTCTTAATGTGGCAATATTGTTTGATTTGTTGATGTTGATACTTGATATTGCAATGTTTTCTCTTGAGGTTCTCAGAGTATATTTGTGGTTGAAAGATTCTTGACAAGACTTGATTTTTTTTTACTTTGTTTTGGCTATGTTATGAATGTTTGATTTTTTGAAAGTGTTGCGTAAGACACAGTAGCAAAGTAAGAAAACAATCTGATATAATCCAAAGAGAGTATTGTTTAAAGGATCTTTTCAAATCCTAATGGTTGTTGGGGTCTTTTCAAACCTCATTTGTTTTTGATAAATTTTGGTCATACGATCATAAAACAATCAGACTCTTCTAGGGTCAAAAGGTCACGAATAATACCACAGCCCACATCTTGATACTCTATCAGCTCAAATAGTCGTGTCACACCCTAGGGTGTGCTTTTTTTTTTCCTTTGTCCGGAAGTTGAACCAAAGAGAATTGCTCCAAAATTGGCTCATTTTCCTGGGAGATATATGGTGAGTGTCTTGGGGGCGGATTCTTCCCCACCCTTGCATTGTGATATTACAAGTGTTTGGTTACTGACTTAGGTTGGCCTCTAATTCTTAAATCTTTTGATAAACATTTAGTTCGAGTGGTCATAATCAGCACCGTTTTCCACTCCGTTAAAAAAGGTCTCCCAATTTGTAGAGGTTAGGCTCTACAAATTTTTACATACCATATAGGCACTAAGGGAGACATAACTTTGTTATGACAGCTTGTAACACTTGTCGCTTGCAACTTTTGTCACAAACGCATTTATTTATAGTGGCTTGGATTACTTGGCTTTAGTCATTGCCACTTAGGTCGTTCCCTCTCACTTGGCCTTATGGGCTACTTGGGAGGAAGGCTTGCTAAAGGTTTTATCCTATTGCAAAGAAAGAAGAAAGCATAAATGGTGAGTCTGGCTTTTTGGTCACCCAATTAAGGGGAGAGCATATGCCTATCACCTTCAAGACATGGAAGACAAGATGGTTCTTTTTAACCTTTTATTACAATTTTTTCTAAAAATTATTTGGAGATGTTGCTCCAACAAGCATGATGTTCATTTTAACCCCACATAGAAATGATGAATGTTCTTGCAGTAAAACAAGTTTGTTTTGTTCTCTTTAAATAACACCAAAGGAAGTATGAGTTAAACTAGGTCCAGTTGTACCTGCAAAACCCATTAAAGCATTAATTTGTATTGTGGACTCACAATCCTAATTTTTTCCTTCGGTTACAGAAACCTGCTTCACTATTTGTTTGGAAAGTAGAACATTACAATATCAAAACACGAGAAAATAAAGACCAGAAAGTATCTGACAGCATTCAACAAATGTGAATCACCATCTAGGCAATTGCGAATTTATGTTAAATAAGATGTGAATTAATGTCAAATCAGTTGCGAATTTTTGTCTAAGCAATTGTGAATCAGTGTCTAAGCATATGCGAATCAGTTATACACAAATAAAATAAAAAAAGGCAGGAGTTTTTAAAAGACATGGCTTTCATCGATTATCATATTGCCCATGACCTCGACGTCATCAAATATGTCAAATTTTTCTAAGTATTTATGCACAAGATGATAATATTGGGATAGGGTAGCCAATTCTTCAAGATCTTACTGTAACCGGTAGGAAGAATTTGTGAGGAGAACCAGTAACCAGTGTAAATCTTATCTATTGATGTAACCTGTAAACCCTACCTGTTGTTTTTGATAAACCCTAACCGAATAAGTTTGGTGAATTGGTTATATTGGTTTATGATCTGATGATGAGCGGTAATGATGACACGCATGATTATTGTATGAAGACAATTCCAAGAGATTTTGGCGAGTTGTTGTAACGGTTTTTGTCTACGGAATGAGAAAATGTATTGCATCTAATCCAAAGCGCATGATGAGTTAGTAATTTCAATGAAGCGGTGATCAAGGAGCGATCAAGGTTTTCTTGATTGATGTGCAGAGATTGCTATGTAATCCAACGATCATACTTGAACCGAATTTGTTTGTAATCTCGATGAGAGTTAGGTTTTTGTTGTGTTACTGACCTGATTGATTTGTATTTAAGGTCGATGAAGTTGTTTAGTTTTAAGAGAGTTGGCAAAGAGATAGACAGAGTTCAGTTGAGTGTGTGGTTGTTGAACCAAATGATGTATCTGCAGTTTGAGTAAAGGCGGATAGGAACATGAAATGGATCTGATCAAGCAAGTGTAGTGCTATTCAAACATATCAGCAAACTCCTGTTGTTTTCTAACAATTACAGCAAAATTGAAATCTCGTAACCAGGTAAGCTCTAACAAGCTTGGTGCTTTTCAAATCCTCTAACAAGGTAGTCTATTAGATTGGATTTACAAATCCTCTACCGAGGTTACTCCTTACAGGGTATTGCTTCTAACAATGCATTTGTAGTCAATCCCTTAACCAGGTGATTTCTAATAGGATCAGTTCTTAACAGGACTTTTTGTAAAGCTTTAATAGGATAGGCTCCTAACAGGGTGAACTTCAGAAGAGTTCAGATATTATCTTGTGAGTCTTATCTCACCATGGTTTTTACCTATTTGGGTTTCCACGTCAAAAATATTTGTGTCAAGTGGTGAATGTTTTTGTGGTTATGTTTTCATGGTTGATTTACTTAACTATTTCTGATAAGTCGTGATAACCGGAAGTATTGAGTTATGAAGAAGTTGTTTACTGTTCATTTGTTGTAACAGACAACCGGTTTATCTTACGAGTTTTTATCTTGACAGAGTTATTATTCTAATTTTACTTGAGAGATTGATTGGTGAAGTTTAATATCAGTTTTTCTATCTACTGATTCACCCCCCCCCCCTCTCAGTAATTGATCGGATACTTATTCTTTCATCATACCATCACTTGGAATCTTTTCTCTGCTCTTATCATTCGTCAATAAGCTCTCCATTGTCTTTTGTCTTTGGATCTCTTCCTGGCACTTGAAACCTTGAATCTTACCTTCCCTGC
The DNA here is from genome assembly GCF_030272615.1 of Cryptomeria japonica. Classification (NCBI taxonomy): domain Eukaryota; kingdom Viridiplantae; phylum Streptophyta; class Pinopsida; order Cupressales; family Cupressaceae; genus Cryptomeria; species Cryptomeria japonica. Next base: position 668,681,390 of record NC_081412.1, read on the forward strand.
CATGGGGTTAGACACATTTTATGTAACAAAATAAAAGTTTCCATATTTCAAAAAGAATGATGGGTTAACAACACAAATGATTTAGAAACAGAAACGACAATTAAAATTGAGAAAACGATCAATCCAGGCGATTGCGAATTTTTATATAAACGATTGTGAACTGATGTTTGAGTGATTGCAAATTGTTATAAGAGATTGCGAATTTCTATATGCTCAAATGCATAGCACTTTCTGATGCGTTCATACAGAACCTACAAATAATGAAAACTCATGCCAGAAGGTTAGAAAATGTGTTCTTCACGTCGGGTTCACCATTTGTTTTAGGGGTAAAATCAGTCATAATTAATCAGATATATAAGATTGAATCACAAATCTCTAATCTAATTAAACCATCTCCTAAATGACAATGAAATACATCAAATCAATTGAATATCAAATAATAACATAATGAAACTCCCTCAGTTGATCCAAATAGACTTACATTGCTCTTCTCCAAATTGTGTGATAGGTGGCTCTCAGGTGTTGCACTGGGATTCCTGCATATGACAGACACAATTATTTCAAAGATCGTGATTCTAGATTGAAATTGAGAAATAAGCCTTGTTTTTATATATTTTCAGGTGAGATGGGGTGAGATTTGGAACTAAAGTGTTGATTGATAGTTCATTGATTTTAATTGATCAGTTAAGTGGATTGATTGATCTGTTAACAAGATTGATTGGATAGTTGACTCCATTGATTGACTAGTGGACTGAATTGATTAGGGAGATGAGTGATTTGACTGATTAGTCAGAAAAGATGATTGAGAGTGAAAAAGGGAGATTGGAGAGTTAATTGAGTTAACTGATTTGATGAACTAGTTAGGATTTTCAACATGTGATGTAGGAATTTTGAATTGAAATTCATTTTCATTTTGATTTGATTTTCGAATGTTGAAATGCACATGAGATTTATCTGAAATTGGATGAAATTCAAATTTGGGGAAATTCATATTTGGGAAATTGGAATTAGATGAAATTAGGTAAAATTTGAATTTGGGGATTGGAGGAATAAATTAATTAATGAAATTATTTAATAATTATAAATAGGACTAATTAAATAATAAAGATTATTTAATAAGGGAACTAATCATAATAAATTAAATAATTAATATTTGAGAAAAGGGTTTGATGATGAATTGATTAAAGGATGGAAATTGATTAATTCATGAGATGGATGATGATGATTGAGTCAGAAGAATAAGATTAATTAGATTAATTAAAGAATTAAAGAATTATTTAATTAATAGGATGAATAATTAGTACATGATCAATGAGACATTTTTAGGTGTCTACAATTCTCTCTATTGTGGTGTAGGTAGTGTCATTTTTGTTCTTTCTGCACTTCCTTTGGATTATGTGTATTCAATCAAGGATGTCCCAATTTGTATCCTTATTGACCTTTGTAAAGTAGAGGTCTTTTGTTCTTCTAGCTTCTTATTTGGTATTGTTGACTCTTAATTTTACATTAAACGTGAATAGCCTTATGGGAAATTCAATGATGGGGGACCTTTTGCACGAGACTCGTTGAATGACCTTTAGGTTTGAGAAGTTGACTCTTCATACAATTGGGGGAGAAAAGGGGAAGAGGAAGACTTAAAAAGCTACACTACTTGGGCGATACGCCAGAATATTTTTGAAAACACTAACAGCATATGAAACCCAGATGCATGTAGTTTTAAATCTCATTCAACAATCTACATGCTCAGCGTAGTTAGAGAACAGACTACACTCGATTCAACATAATATGACATTCACCATTCATCCAACAGATAACAAGTTCTAAAACATAGTTTAATTTGTAGAGTCTCACGGCACATATCATAAAAGTTAATGAATCTTAATACAACACATCAATCAATTTACTAAGCTTTAAATAAAGCAACCAGAGAGGTCATAGGCACAATCGTATATGCTTATCATTCACCTAATTTAGTTAACATAAAGGCTTCTCAATGAGCCAAAGTCTAAAAAAATTATCTCTAAAGTTTGAACCTCGAAAAAAAACTGAAAAAGAAGGCCTATATAGAGCCCTCGACTCTTAACAAACAACATGAAAGCACCAGCAAAATCCTAGCAACCGCTTCTGACAGGAATCTCCCAGTGTGACACTCCGCGAGATGCTACCCAGCGAAAACGGCCTTCAAAGTTGTTACCTCAACCACATCATGGCGACCCCTACACCTGCCAAACAAGAAAATCATGGCATCAACAGCATTCTGGTTCACAAACCATCATGGAAGACACGCGGCAACTCGGGGGAGACCCGAAGTCGAGCACAAAAAGAGAACTGGAACGTGCAACGTGAGGGCATCAAGTGTCGCTGCCCACACACGAAAGATGGTGGGGCCAAGAAGCATACGCCGAATAAAAGACTAGTGCCACATGACAGCTCCATGTCCTCTCAACATTGAGCGAGAAGAGTGAGTTGCTTAAAGCAACGCTGAGACACCACTTGGCATGCATGAGCGATCCGAAGAGCGGGTCAAAAATTAAAGGAAGGGGCCGAAACTTTACCAAAATGCCGCACACGAACAATTCCGAAAGAATATTAACAGGTATACCTCGTTTCTATTTTTATTTTTTCTATTTCTTATCCATATGCTCCTTAGATTCGTTCTTAGCGAAGTTGTCTATATATTCTCAGTATGTAGTGAAATACTTTGTTTGTGGGTCTTTGGGAAGGTTGAGGGGTGTGGTCACATATGAGTCAATTTCTACATCTAAGACTACATATGGTAGTTGTAGAATCCAAGATGTCCTAAGTTAAATAATATCCCCCATAAAAGTATATTCCTTATCTTCTAAGATGACTGCATCTTTTATATACTTGTGAGCCACTTCATAAGAGATGTATTCTCTATCCTAAAACTTTTGTTGAAATAATTTAAAGAAACCTTAATATATGACCATGTAAGAGTTGGCATCCTAGAAATGATTTCCATGACAACTGGCGTAGTGGTGTCCCAAATTTTCCCGTGAAAATCATTAATTCATTCATGAAATAAAAGGTGAGGTAGATGTGGCATATGGTTCGATACTGATCATATGGCTACCTAGTGTATTAAATAAAGAAATGAGAATAAGGCTACTTGGTAATGATGCCTCCCCTCATCATTATTCAATGGAAAAGGATGATTTGGATACGATAGATAATGTAGTGTTGAAGCCCCTAAAAAATTCACAAAGGAGGTAAACCCTTCACCAAGTACAACACAACTTTCACATAAGACTAAGGTTGACTCTCCTCCTATGGGGATTGGAGGTACCAAGGATGCATCGATCCGAACTAAAGGGTTGAATGAGCATGAGGAGTTTAGGTATTTTGTCTCTTGGTAATAGGAAAAAATTATTAGAGAAATCAAATGAGATTTAAGAGGATGGAGAATCACAAGGTAGGTGGATGGTAGTGCAATGGAAGAGGAAGAAAATGAGACTACTTTCAACAAGCTTCTTCACTCCCTTGCCAATACTAAGGCAAAATCGTCTAGATTTGTTGTCTTGTGTTTTACCCCCTTAAATTTGTATCCAAATAAGGGGAGGTTATGATTTAGATGTTTGAGGTCTTATTTGCAAGGATAAGTTCCCCAATTTGTGGCCTCACCTAGTGCAGGCCAAGATAAGCTTTCTCGTCATATATTAATGCAAGGGTGGTAGTTTAGAGAAATGACAAGCTTCAAAATGGGATTTTGGAAGCCACGAGCTTCAAAACGAGATTTTGAAGGTTATAGTGCTCCCAAAACCTCATTTTGAAGCTTGTGCTTCCAAAACCCCATTTTTGAGGCTTCAAAATTGAGATTTGGAGACACGACAAGCTTCAAAATGGGAGTTTGGAAGCCATAAATAAATTGAAATTTAATTAATAATTTAAATTTATAAAATAATTATTTGAATTATTTATATCAAACTATAACTTAAAATATTATTTTAAAATAAAACCATTATTAAACCAAACAACATTTATTTAATTTAAATTAACATAGTAATTGTTCAATGGATAATTATATACCTGAAAAAATAGCCTATAAAATTGCCAAATAAATTCCTCTCAATTAGAAACTCAATAAATCCACTCCTATAACACAAAATCAATTTTAGACAATGGGATTGAAGATAAATAATTTTTGAAATTGATTAACCTAAAAATTTAATTTTTAGATAAACATTGAATAAATAAAAATTATAATTAGTACAAAACCAATTTATTAATAACCAGTTAGTCCTAAGTTTAAAGGAGTTATAAAATTGATGTATAATTAAAAATCTAAAATTTATATATAATATATACATTAAGACTAATCTAGTTATGAGTATAATATAAAAGATGTATAATATTAAATATGTGAATATGTAGACCAAATTGTAAACCCTAACAAAGTCATTGGTGCTATTGAATGTGGGTTCTAGTTGTGGCTAGCTCTATCGGTTTTTCCCATTCTAAACTACTTTAGATCTTGAACTACAAACTGAGGGCTTTGGAGTTTTGCTCCAACATATGAGCCCCCTTCCTATGACCACCCTTTCTAAGGAAACAAAAATCATACCCCAACAAAGGGACTTATTTGAGAGGATGCCAGTATAAGGAAAACGTTTTTCAACCCGAAATGCAATTAAAATCTAAGGTCAGGTTAGCAAAGAAAGATTTTATGGTGCAACCCTATCAAGAATTGGCAAAAATGGATGAGGAAGGAATGAATGAAAAGACAAATGGCAAAGGAGAATACCCGCATCCCTAATAATGGAAAGAAAAGAAGTATCTTCCAAGTAAGAGTTTATTATGGAAATTGAGCTTAAACGAGTTTAAACGACCAATAACTTTGTATGCGGGAAAAGCGGTGCAATGAAACGAGAATTACGAAATCAATGACTTTTCCACACACCAATGGGACTTTTGGTGCAAGTTATGGAGTTGTATGGAATAGCTCAACTTCCCAAGGGGTGTTCCATTGTTCTCTATCTCACAAGACCCCTCAAGCCAATGTCTTTGCTCTCAGATCACTTAGCAAAGTGACTTAGGGATGACAATCATGAGAATGAGGGATGTTTTTGATCAATTTATCATGAATGCAATCCTAATGTGCATGATATTAAAAGATGAACTAACTAACATGCATATGATGATAAGATGAAAGGATTAGTAACAAGACTATCCTAGCATATCATACTAGTGTACCATGATTATACAAATAAAGATGATTTGATTATTTCTATCAAAGAGGGGCTAAATGCTATATAAAAATGATTTATATGCTTAATAAAATGTCTAAAGTTTGATGCTAAAGACTTGGATGATTGAATGAGAAAATGAGGGCTCTATTTATAGGGAAAATAGGGCAATGGATGGTCAAAATTGAATAATCTTATCAAGGGCCAGGATTGAAAGTTATCAATCCATGTTTACAATTCTCACCAATGAAATGGTGACAATTGTCAACATAAGACTGCTTGAGAGGATATGTAAGAAGCATTAAATGCTTGAGAAAACATGATGGTTACCCTAGGAAGTAAGGGTTAAGGTTAGGTTAGGGTTATCCATTGGACAAAGCTTTTACCCAAAGGATAAATTCTTGTGCAAGGGTTAAAGAAATAACCATGGTCAAAGCAATGAATGCTTGATGAGACCCTATGGTTAGATGAGGGTTGAGTTAAGCAAAAAGTCTCTAACCATGCCACAAGGGTTAGTTAACCATTAATGGTTTGGGAGACTTTGGGGACAAATTTGTAAGAGTCCTTCCAAATTTGGGGGAACTCAACAAGTTAGTTTGTTGAAGGCATAAAGGCTTTAATGCCTTTGGAAGACTTTACTCCAAATTTGAGAAGTGACATCCTCAAATTTAGGGAAAGGGGATAATTGGAGGGTTTAGGCTAATTGATTATGATTAGATAGGTTCTAGAAAGAGGGTTAGGAGGCAAGTGGAAGATGTAAAAGAATGCAAGTGGATGGAGGGTAATTTTAATTAAAATAAATTGCTTTATTTCAACAAAATACATGCAAGTGGAGAATTCAGATAAATTAGATTTATTTATTTAAAGTGAATAATTTAATTAAATGTAAATTTAATTAAAAGGAGAGACAAGAGGTTTAATTAAATAAAATGATTTATTCAATTAAATGACATGAAAGGCTTAATTGAATTTAAATAAATAAATTGAATAATTTATTTAATTAAATAAAAGAATGTGGATGATTTAATTAAATTAAATTTAACTAAATAGAGAAATGAGAATAAAATGAACATTAAATATTCATTTAGAAATGTGGTCATTTTTATGTCTACAAACTTCACTTTTAGTTAGTTAATTTAATTTCATTGACACTCATATATACATCAAATTAAATATTTTTGATCTTTGATCGAATTTAAATAATTAGTGACTGCAATTAATTTAAGTTATTTAATTTATTATAAAAATCGAGTTTAAATGACCAATAACTTCACTTTTAGTTATTTATTTTTATTGACACTACATCAAAATAAATATTTTTATTTTTTATGAACAAATGTCCTGTAAATTTGAAATGAAGAACTCAAACAAAAATACTATCATTTTCATTTACTTGGTCCTAGTAACTGGCATTTATTTCCGCACCGCCTTCCGCACCGCCATATTGCGTAATACAATTTTAATACAATTTTAATGGTATTTAGTATTCAGTGTTGTTTGAAAATAATTGTGATAAAATATACTTCCTATATGTAAGGGTAGTAAGTACGCATTAAAAACTAATTAAATAATTAAATTAATTTAAATAAAAGAGTTGACGTTAAAAATAAAAATATTAAATTAAATAAATTTAATGTAATATCTAATTAATTTTTGAAACTTAAAAATCATTTTTCAGGTTCATTGTGATTTAAAAATCTATAAAAATAATCTCCGTGAGTATGGAAATGACCTAATGTGCAGATCTGGTTGTAGATCTGCATGAACAAACAAAAAAAAATTGACTCCCCAAATTCACATCCCAATCTTCTAATAACTAAATTTTGACAAGGAAAAGTAATGTTCACAACCTTTCTACTAAATTGCAAAATTTGTGTTCTCAAACAAACCCCTGGTTTGATTGATTTGACAGCTTTGAACCAAAGAAATCAAAGATTGTGGGCAGCAAGCAAATGTGCAACAGGTCTAAGGTGATGTATGTTGATGTAATATTTTAATAATGTTGTTACGATAAATGATACACTTTAATGATCCTTAGTTGTCCTTGATGATTTCAAAATGAGTGCAAATGTATGCTAGGTCAGTTCACAACAGCTAGTGAAAAAAGGTCGGTAAGATTTATTTTGAATATGAATTTTACAAGTCTAGTATTCTAATCCATAACTATAAAATAATGACTCAAGTAAAGTCCAGAACCACAAATTTGATCAAGATGACCAATATCTTATACTGAGTGATAATGAAAACGAGATGTATCAAAGACAATTTAATCAAAACAAACCCAAAACATTAAAAAAGACACAAGTATATAATACTTTCACCATTAAAAATTAAAATCTGAAAAATTAATGCCAACAAGCTCATACAGTCTAGCATCAACTCGACTTTTTCAACATAATTTATAGTACAGTAAAAAAAATGCCCGCATCTACAACAAAGCAACATATAGATACTCAAAATGAGTCAAACGAGCTTCTGTCATTGTCGAATCGATCGTCATGCCAACCTTGCCCACACTGAAGTCCTGTCTTGTTTCGTGGGATGAAATTCGCTGTTATATTGTAGTCAACCCGATCCATGTAATCCAATGATACAATGAACCAAGGCCGAGCCAAAAACACTATTGTCTATTCGGGAATCAGAAAGCAACGTTGAATATACCTTTTTTCAATTTATGATTCTATTGAAAATTATAAAACAACTGTATTCTGATTTTCAATTTGATTGATAATTACAGAAAACATATAGTCAAAGGCGCATTTTGATCCCTCAATAGACATTGCCGCCAAAAAATCTCCTTTAATTTTTTGGGCAGGGTTGCCCTGTTCCTTCAAAATAAATAGGAGAGGCTCAAGCAAACAATTAAAAATGTTCAAGCAGAAAATTCAAGAAATAAACAAGAAAATGAACAGCTTATATAATGATTTTCAAACAACCATCAAGCTCATCAATCGCCCACTGAGTACAAGGAAAAAATTATGACTTCCTCACCAAAATGGCATTGCCTACGAGTTATTTAACACAGGTAATCAAGAATATGATGTTAGAAAAGGAAATTACTGACCAATCTAGAAATAAAATACAGAACTTGACATATAAAAATCCCAAGCCAAGTAAGAAAAATCAACTCCAGAAATTACAAACTGTTATTTCATTGATCCACTGGAGTGTCCGTGAGATCCAATAAATTATAAGTTAAAGAGTTAAAACAAACCATGAACAAGTTAGCTCAACTGCACACGTGACGAACAATATGGTTTTGTAAACAAGTACTTTAAACTCATGGAATCTCAGTACGGAATCTGGGTTACATCCCTGAATCCAACTATTCTTGTGTTCAGATAATACATACATTTAATTCTTCAATACCATCAATCCAATCTTTCCCAATAAGCTACAATTATCTGCAGCACACACTAATCAAGTATGAAGGTAGTTCGCTGCCATCATCAACTCCAAAGTAATTTCGGGTTCTATATGGAATTCAGTTTCCTTCCCACTGTCACAAATTGAAAAAAAACATATGTTAACAAACTTGCAATAAGAGCAAACCACAAAATCTTAAGTTAGCTGATGGAAAGCATTGATATATTTTCTGCCAAAAGTTTGAGGTCATATACTACGTCAAATTTCAAAAATATAGATGCACCGTATAACTAAAAGCCAAACCGAATTTGTCCAAGCATTTTACTGTTTAGTGCTTAAGAACTTCCATAAAAGAAAGTATGCATCATTGTAGCATCCATTTACAGGGCATGACAAAACTGTAAAGGTAATTCCCTTACTCAGGTTTTAAAACATAGATAAGGAAAAAATAATATTATATTTGTATAAATAAAGAAAATTTTGATTTCGTTATTTCATTGTTATGACATTCTATCATGATTCAACTGTATAATTTTTTAGTCAAACTCATTAATCTCTTATTTGTTATTTCGCATCAAATATAATGCATAAAGATAAGAAATAAATATTGTACATTAATAAAATCCAATTGTAACAAAAGGGAATTTTAAAAACAATTATTTTACTTCTATTTCAGAATTTATGTAAAAAACTTATGATTGGTATTACAATAGTAAGCAACTAAACAAGCACTACCGTGATAAAAAACTACTTGCTATTTTAGGGTTGACCCAATGTTCTATACCAAATCATCATTAGAATAACACTCATCAGTGTTTACAATTTTCATTAAAAATTTAATCAATTCAAAGTTAAACTTAAAAAGATTCAATATCCTAGCCTGAACCATAAACTAAAATTTATAAATTTTCTCGTGCTTTTATTTTTCTTTTAAGTGTAGAAATGAGCCAATTAAAGCAACGCATAACAAAATTAAGAGCCCCTATTTGGAAAACATATGAACATACTGGTGGTGGATATTTGAGGTTAATTACATGTATTGGATTGTAATACTACTATGAACTATTATTAAACAGGGAATGCGGGAAATCACAAAAGCTATTTAGACACTGTAGAGATGTCATAGTCAAATTGGCATTGAATATGACTGACAGAGAAAACCACACTTAAAGCAGGCAACACAATAGCTAATGCAAAAGGATAAAATGAAATGCTTTTAAGACGTGAGACAGATAAAGAAATATGGTGGATGATTAAGCAATAAAGGGGAAAGGACACAAATCTCGCCACAGTACACAAAGGGAGATATTCAATTTTGAGTTTTAGCACAAAAGACACCTGTAAGTTTATTACATAAAGTGATTACTATGGCATAGGTTGGAGGTTGGTGCAATGCCCCACAATGGCACCCTTGTAGACCTAGACATATTTAAGATGACACATGCAAAATTTGGATCTCTTTAGTACTGTGTAATCAGACATAATCTGGGTTGAGCAAAAAATTCACGAATCAAAAGTGACATTGATTGGCAACATGTTCGACCTTATTATTAGAAAAATGAATATTAAATATTAGCTTATCAAACTATTATAATAAAAACACAAATAGGTAGGGGTTCATCCCATAGTGTCATGATTAAGTTGTGACATTGTTGATGTTGTCACCAAGGTTCAAATCTCCGCTGGGCTGTTGTGATCATGGGCTATGTGCCCTCGCCAATCCATTGTGCCCGGAGGTTTAAACCTTCGCGTTGATGCTGCAAGCATTTATGCCAAGAGACTTAGTGCTGACTGTTCTTCAGACCCTTTCTGGGCTAGTGTGCTTGTAGGCTTTGTGTCCTTGCTGGACTATTATGCTTGCAGTTCTGGACTATTCATGTTGATGCTGTGTGTTTATGCTGGGGATGAGGTCCCCTGTTTGTGGCCTCACCTGCTTGGGCTAGGCTAAAAATCCCATGCTTACTGACTAAAAAAGAAAACAGAAATATGTAGGTAAAACTTACAAATAGATGCCCGAAAATATTTTGATAAATAGAACAAAAAAATCATCTAATCAAAAGTGGAAATAATTTACAGGTGAAACCAGAAAAGAAATATTCACAATTAAGAATTGGCTTGTCACTGAATTTCTTTTGATATAATGCATGTAATAAAACTACCTTTTGAATGTTGTTTATAATTTGCTTAGAATAAGAAAACTATATCATTTATTTTTGCAATTCAAAGGCTTAAAATCCAAAAAAAAACATAATGAACGGGCTAAAGATACCAACCTGGCAAATTGCAATGACCAATAAAAGTACTGACAAACTTTTTCCAGAACTGGAGTACTTATTTCTGGAAACCTCACTTCTCCAAGTGTTGTCTCTGTAAAACCCCCTGCTTGCAGGAAAATTGAAAAATATGGTCTTGATCAAAGTTGGAAACTAAATCAAAATGACAGATCATTGGAAAAATTTAGAGACCCATGTGCTGCATAAAACTTAAAACGCAATACAAAAAGTAAACCATGATAAGAGTTAAAAAAAACTTATGTCAATTTGGATGGGTGCCTAATTTTTGGATTTTAAATCTTATAATTGACAAGTTTACCATATTTGTTATAGAGAACAAAGAAATTGGTCAAAATTTAACCACAAAAAGCAAAGCGTGACATTGAATTTTGAGTTTTCGCACAAAAGACACCACCAAACTGAAACTGTAAGTTTGTTGCATAAAGTGATTACTATGGCATAGGTTGGAGGTTGGTGCAGTGCCCCACAATGGCACCCTTTTGTAGGTCTAGACATATTTATGATGCTACATGATAAGTTGATCTGTTTAATTTGGTACTTGATAATTATTTCTTCATTTTACATGAAGACGTCATAATCCTATCCAACTCGTGCAGATCACAGGGGTCTATCAAAACCAAGTACAGTTAAGTGGGGTGCATCATTCCATAAGAAGGTAATTGTGTCAACCCAATAATGAGGTGGCTTTGGTGATAAAAGCATATGTAATGTCCCCTTTCTGTATTTTTTGAATATATGGATTTTTTGCATTTTCTTGAATGATTACAAACTAAAATAACAAGAGATGCAAACAGCTACAGTAATAATCACAACCGGTTCTCCTCCTCCCATCAAAATATACAGATTTGTCAATTTGAACTTCCACTATATACCAGAAACAAACTGGAAATTGATCAATGAACAATATGCAATACTGATCTAATAATATTCTGATATGGACTGCACGATATTAAGATTGCCATTCTTATTCAGCAATTCTGAGAATACAATGACATGCCTTACAAATACCTCTTAGTACCCAGATAGCAGTCACTGGCAATGGCTGGTATATACTGATTGCCCCTCCAAAATGTGTGCAGGTCTGCAGCGAATCCCCTAGCAGTCCTCCATTATTGTGCAATGAAATCATACGGTGGTGATTACGGCTTGTGTAGCTGCAGGATCAGCTTCAAAGTCTCCTCTAACAGCTGCGCTCACTAAAATATATTAGTTGCCCTTCTTATTATGTAGGTATGCTGTGATTTCCCTAGTGAATGTGAGGAATGCCACGGATCGTCAAAGGATTGGTCCAAATCACCAAATTAACAATGAATAATGGTGCTCCTTCAAATTTGCTTGCAAATCTTGATCACTCAACCTGAAAGTATGCAAAAAGTCTCCAAATCAGCTCATCATGCAACCCCCAAGTGGAATTGCCAATGCTAGAGACGGGTTTTCATCCTCACCTCCAAAGTACAGATCCAAGAGGGTTTTTATCCTCCAAGATCTCTAAAAAACAGATGAGGGTTTTTATCCTTCGATGCAAATTCTGACACAAAACTCCAAAATGAAAAATGCCAATTGAAATTGTGTTACCAAATGAAGCAAAACCAAATAAATTCAAGCGCCACCTTTTTAAACCTTTCCAAAACACTTTTCCTTCCAAAGTAGTTAATAATACTTTTTATAAATTAAGTGTTTAAAAATACTTTTATAAATTAATTATAATAATATTATTAAGTTGCCCCTTAAATACATAATTGTCAGACCCAACATAAAATAACATTATTATTTCTTTAGCTTTGGAAAGGGAACATGACAATCCACCCTTCTCAAAATTGCTTGCCCTCAAGCAATTGCAAATCCTAATGCTCAAGTATCACCAGACCAATACATTGAATTATATTGTAGTGTCCATAAAGTCTAGATCATGTGCTTGTCAAGTGAAACAACTTCCATCAAAAAACACTATAAGTCTACCATCTCTATTATCCATAACATTGTTAAACTATCCATATTTCTTCAAAGATCACTTTGACCATATGAGGAGAAATAATAGAGTAGGCATAATTTGCAACAATATAACTGCAAACCTTTGGGATGCCCATGATGAGATGCATGATTGTACCTTCCCACATTTGACTTGGATTAAACAAGCGATGCCACCAATTGAAATATGTTCTTTGGAACGATTACAAATAATGCCTTATTCCCAAAGGGAAACTCATCATTGTGTTTTTTTTGCACCACTTGACAACTCCTATGTGATGAAGAATCCAGAACACTTATTTGAGCTGCATAACTAATGCCTTGAGTTTCAATGGGTCCTACAATGATGTTGTAGGCTGTATGCTTCAAGATTTAGTGAAAATAAAATTGTATATAGGATAGGAACAAGTTACAACAGCCACAAATCACATGAAATATCGACCAAATCAATATTATAGCGGCTGAAATGATTGTTCCCATCAGCTGAAACCTTCTAACAACATCATCAGGCAATGGATCTCCCTCAAAATGTACAAACTTGCAGCTGTTCATGACCAATAACAGCGATTCCAAGTCTGATATTTTCAAAACCAGTAACGTAGCAATGGAACAGCAGCTGCAAAACTAAAAATTCCTAGCAAACATAAAAATTTTGAGCGATGTAGACGCTGCAAACAGCCATGCAAGGAATGAAAATACTCCATTAGTAGTCACAAACTGAAAAAACCCTCCTTCCGGTGACTAAAAACACCTGCAACATCATTTGTACGAGGGCAAATGAAGCAATGTGGTGGCCGATAATGGTGGTGACAGCAGCATCAAGGCTGGAAAGTATATTCATAACTGTCCTGAGTGTGTTTTCTCTATCAATTGATGGTAGAATGCTATCACCAATTAGTCCCTTCCTACCTTTTTGGTGATCCTTTGCACAGCTACCCAAATTTGAGGTTACTCAATGTTAATGCTGCATTACTCTAATATTCATGTGAAACTCTCCTTGAGATCTTCTCGTGGTGCTTCCAACTTCCTCAATAGGAAGGATACATCCAACACAATTCTCCCTTAACTCTTTATGGTTACCTCTACTCAATGGCAATCTGGGAAGTGTGACACCAAGCAACACGCAAGGCTATTCAAAAGTAGACCAAATATCATCGTGTGAATATATCGACCTATAATGTAATCATGGTTTCATGCTCCATGCCCTTAACCATGACAACTTTTGGAGCTCCCTCTTCAATGCCATGAAGTACTACCTCTTCCCAGCCGATTTGAATTTTAGATCCTAGTTTGATAGTTGAAGGTGAACTCTCCAAGTGAAAACAAGCATTGCACACCCAAAATCATGGCCATTTCCCCTAATCCCACAACATAGAAATCATAATGCATTTCATGCATTCCCAAGGTAATGTTGAGCTGCTTTATTATCTAAGTGTACAAAATGGTGAAGCCATCCACAACTATGACATTAAATCCCTCAAAAACTTTTGTGTCAAGTCCTCTCCTAGAGACCAAAACCTCATCTATGAAATTATGAATGGCTCCACTATCAATTAACACTATAATCCTTTGCCGAAGCAATTTACCACTAACTCTGAAAGGATGATACTTAGGTGCACTTGAAAGTGAGGCAAGAGTGCCTCTTGAAATCTCCTAAGTCCTCTTCTTGGGTTTCCCTATGCTCTATCTCTTCAATTTTGGGTTCAAGATCCTCTACTTTTGGATCTTCCTCTGGAACCATTTCAATGGAGGGTCCCTATCCTACCAAAACATAAATGTTCAAGCTCCAATGGCTCCTTGCAAGAGAAACACAATTTCTTCCTCCTATGCTCATTTTTTATATCTTCTTTGTTGAAAACTTTTTGGCATGTCTTTTGTACAAGGAACTTCCTTCAACGATACTTTCTTTTGCAATGCTTGAGATGGTTCCTTATGCTAAAATTTGTTTTTAGCAACTGAAGTCTCCAAGTTCAATGCTCTTTTGATGGCCTCCTATAAGGAAGCTAGATCAAAATCCTTTAAAAAACCCTTAAGAGGTTTAGTTAGTCCTCCAATAAATAACACAAGAAGTCTCCTTTCTATCACATTCAGTACCATCACAAACAATCTCTGAAATTCAACCGAATAATTTTCCACAAGTCTTCTAAGAGGGTGATGGTGGCACTGTGCCCTTATGTAACCATACCATGGTAGCACCACCCATGAGATACACCCTCCAAATGAAGGATAGCAAACATAATTGTCTCCTCTTCATACATAGGTTTTAATGAAAAGCATGTGTCCATCTTCTACAACCAAGCCCTAGCTAAAGATTTGTCTGACCCATCATACGTAGATATGGTAATCTTATCCAATCAATGTTTTATATTTTTTTGGAGCTGATCATAATGATATCTCCTTCCTCTATTTTATGCCCATTCTTTGTCCGTGAATCAAAGAACTCACCAACGGATACGTCATTTTGGATTGCTTGACTTAGACAATTAATTCTTCATGATATTGTGCCATATCATCTTCCATCCGAGTTGAAATTGTTGATCCTCCTCCAATGGATCTTCTTCTTTTTGTAGAAAATTTGTCCAGAAAGTCTTAGCAGGAGGGTTGATTGAAACCCTATCATTAGCTGAATTACTTCCTTCTGTAGAGTTCTAGATTGGCCTAGATGTACTCAAATAGTGATTCAACTCCCTCAAGGTTTGGGCTATATCTGACATATACTCCCTCATGGAAATTTGGATCTCCCTGCTGATTCCCTATTACTTTAATAATTTAATTGATAATTTCCTAGAAGTTTGTTTCCTCACTCCTATCTCAGCCAACCATACTTTTCTCATTTCTTTTCTCTCTAATAATATATGAATTCTCTATCACTTCGGTGAATCAAACTATATCTGCATCAAAAGATTAATTCTTCCCCCAAACAGACTAGCAAGATCAATGCTTTGATACCAATGTAATGTCCACTCTCTGTATTTTTCAAATACATGGATTTTTTCTTGAATGTTTAAAACTAAAATAACATGAAATGCAAATAGCTAGTAACAATATAGCAAGTTGGTTTTGCTCAAATCATGATATGCAGATTTTTCAATTTGAACTTCAACTAAATACTAGAAGCAAACTAGAAATTGATTAATGAACGATATGTAATGCTGATATACTAATACAGGTAATACTCCGATATGGACTACACAATAGTAAATTATTTAATCTTATTCGGCAATTCTGAGAATACAATGGCATGCCTTACAAATACCTCTTGGTACCTAAAACCACTATTGAACAAAGATCGGTGTGTAGGCTGCAATGACAGTTGTTGCAAATTTATATTATTGAAAATCTCAGTTAGATTTTGAAATGTCGCTTACAAAAGCATTCAAACAACAATCACAGAAAATGCTCATACTGCTGTAATGACCCTTCAAAAATCACAAATAACGATCACAGAAACATGCTCCAATAAATATATTTTAATTTCTGCTGACAACATACTTTCAAATGAAAAACTAATGAACTGATACAACTTACTGGATATTCTAGTATTTGAACTGCACACTACTGAAGGTCCTAATGACACAATATAACTCGTACTGCAGGTTGAAGGTTTTCATCCTCACCATGATTAATATCCATGCCTAAAAGGTTTTGTCTCCAAAGTACAAATGCTAAAACACCATATTCAACCTAGACAAGAAAATGGTTTGTTTGCAATATCCAGAATATGATCTCCTTTCTTCTTTCCCACCAGTCCTGTATAATCTTCAATTTTGGAGATCCTAAATTAATGGCAATCAGTTCCACAATTTGTGGTGTCTAAGTGACAATGAAATCCCCATCATTCATTAGCAGCTAACTGATAAATCAATCCCTCAAATTAAGGCAGTCAACTGGATAGTTAATTGACAAGTGTGAGACAGTCTCAGTTTCTTATTCCCTATAGTGTCCCCATTTTCAGGTTCTCTAGCAGTGCAGTTGTTGCTGACGTTCTGGGTTTGTGTCAGTTTGATCGGAGGAGTATTTCAATGTCGCCGATGAACTCAGATCGTCCAATGGAGTTGTGTAACACTTTATAGAGGGATTTTGAACAAACTGTCCATACCATAGTTTTAAAACTCGTGGACTCGCCACAGACTCGTGAGTCCATGGGAGCCACGAGTCGACTCGACGAGTCGACTCGCCGAGTCCTGGCGAGTCCATCTGAAAGACTCGCAAGTCTTTTGCAAGGACTCGCGCGAGTCTTTTGCACGGACTCGTGAGTCTTTCAGATGGACTCGCGCGACCCAGAAAAAACGTCATGCAAGCTTTAAAAGTGAGTTTTTTTTGTTTTTTTTTGCCTTCATTTGGCATAATTGAGGGAGTGAAATATCTCATGAAGGGTTTTTTGCCAATAGAAAAATAACACCCGACGCCTATATAAAATAATAAAAGTATTTTTGGCCTCGCGGGGCGCTGCCCCTCGACCCCGCCCTGTATCGCGACAGCGAGCGCGCAAGGGGCGCTGCCCCTTGACCCCAACTTGGGGGTGCTGCCCCCAAACCCCCATCAAAAAATATAAGGGGAAACTGCGCTGATGGAAGTAGTGAAAATTTAACCTCCGAGTTTGATTAGGCTCCATATAACAACATAATTAGCATTGAAGAAATCTGGGTATTTAGATTTAGTATTTCAAATTCATATACAAAGTGTTGTGTTGAGTGACTTTGGACACTTCATATCTTCAAAGAACTATGATGTTTGCGCTCTTTTGAGACAAATTCAAAAAAGATTCTCATGAATGGTAGTAATTTAATGCCTAAGGCCCTATTTATTTGCAACATCTTGCAATAAAAATTGTCTCTCAAGTACGTATCTTTTTATTTTTAAACTTTATACTTTTCATTCGCTCCTATTTATTATAATTTTATTGTTTATAATTGTGCCTTTTCATTATAAATATTGTATGCAAATTCCAATAGGTTGTGAGTTATTTGACTAAGTAGATTGAAGTACATGATCCTTTATCCACTTGGTTAAGCACAATCGATTGAGGGCAAACAAGCTAAGGATTTGATCATTGTGTCGTTCAAATTGCATCTCTTGTCAAATAAGAGACCTAATTACATGGTTGCAAGGAGACGTGTTTCCGTGTTTCCGACCCCCTAGGACATGTATCCCGTACTAGAGACATCTTGGAATCCAAGAAATTAACGACATATGTGACTTTGTTTTCTGATACTAATATTTTCAGTTTTAATCTTAGAAAATTAAAAAATTATTAAATTATATTAAAAAATGGCATCTCCAAGTACCCTATCTCCCTATCTCCATATCGATACCGGAACCAATCTCTCGTACTAGTCTCTTGGCAACCTTACCTAATTGTAATGAGTAGGTGATCAAGAATTGGCATCTAACTCCCAAGTGTGCCAACATAGACACTCTAGTTACATAGCTTGCTGAAGTCTCTATAGATGAGGCAACTTCTACATATGGCATGGCTAGTGGGAGCAGCATTGCAACTAATTATGGTTCAAATGAAATTGATATAAATGTTTTCTTTGATGCTCTCAATAAAGAGCAATATAAAAATTATTGAATCTTGATAGTAAATTTCATTTTTTATTGACATTTGACGAATCATTTGAATTATCAAATTGTGAATTTATGAGTATTTTCTTTCTTACAAATTAAAAGGTTTTTAAATAGTTAGTTCAATAATTTTGAGTGATTGTTATTTTTATTAAAAAAATAAAATTATTTTTTATATATATATATATACAAACCCATTCCTATACCCAAGGAAAAAATGCCATACTTGTTGGTATGTGCCAATGTGGCAACTGATCATATTGCTTGACTTAAATTTTGATGACTTTGACAACCGCATTCACCACCCCCCCCAAATCAATTAACAAGGGAGTGTACGGGGAGCAAAGCCCCTCTTGCAAGGTCTGGAGGGGTGATCCCCCAGTGATGCCTGAGAGTGGAGTCCATGGTAGGGGTATGGGGCAACATTCCCAAAGCAAAAATTGCCCATTATTTAATAAAAGAGTTGGTTGTTATTTTGGTATGTAAACCAACCTTTGAAAACCACTGAAAAGTCAAGAGATTGTAATTTGTTCTTTGCTAGATAATAGAAAAAATTGGATGGTTGTTTCTCTGTGGATGTAGCCCACATTGAATGAACCACCTTAAAATCTGTATGTTATTGTGAATTGCTATTTTTGCCTTTTATTCTGCATTATAATATTGTTTATTGCTTCGATTTGCCTAAACCCTAACAATACCAGTGTACCCACACCCCAAACACTTACCCGACTCCATACCAGGACCAAGAACTTAGCAATTAATAAATGATACTCTACTAATGGGTGCTGCAATTATCATATTAGAGACTTCTAGTTTTTAAATTATGGATACTCCTAGAAGTTAGCTTGAGGCTTGATAATGGATTATCCTATGTAAGAAAAAATCAATTGACTGAAATACGGGAGCTAATTCAGGGAAAACACCAAACTAAGAATTTTAAAAATTGGTTGTTGAGTCCAAGGGTTTGAGATCAAGTGGTTTTGCCCTACCCAAACAGGTGTCTCATCAAAGACAACAGGTATGTAGTTAATGTCATGTCCCCTTTTTCAATCTACAGCTATTCGGTGAATAGACTGTCAGCATAGGATTAACAATTAGATAAGCTGGTAATTGCTTTCAGTTTTACTTGTAAAAAAATCAAGTTAAACAAACATATCCACAAAATTTCTTTTTATCGAAAAGAAAAACATGAATATGATAATAACCGTAGCAAAATAATTGGATATGCTTCCAGAAAATGAGCTCTATTAGCTAAAGTGGGGGGAAAAATTGGGATGTAAAAATGTATAAATGGGTGCAAGGCTTGATGGTAGGCACTTGTTTACGTGCCCTAGTTCAACTCCCCTCACCGTAATAATGCATGATGGGGTACAATCGAATGTGGTCTGTGATTAGAAGTCTTCAAAAGATGTCCAAGCTTACCCAAGATTTAAAAAATAAAAAATAACACTAATTGTACGAAACTCCACGACTGAAGATATGATGTGAAAAAAGAAATTGAGCTGCATCAAGATGGGGAATGTGCATTCGAATATGACCTATGTTAAGAAATCTTCAAAATGCGTCCAAGCTTATCCAGGATTTACAAAATAAAAGAGAAAAAAATTGTCCCAAACTCCAGGACTAGAGAAATGGGTGTGTCAAAAAAATTTGCGTTGCATCAAGAAAGGGGTTAAATTGAGACCATAGGAAAATTCATTATAATAAATTCAAAAAAATAATTATATGAGCTTATGTGACACTTGCTTATTTAGCATTCTGTTGTATCCCAGAATGAATATATTGCTGTATGGATTGATAAAAAATGAAGTTGTCCACATGTATATTCCAATTATAGGGATACATGGAGCTGTGGTACAAGAATAAAATAGGGTACAGATAAAAGCATGTTTCAAGTTGAAATCCTTCAATTATAGGAATAAAATAGAATAGAAAAATTGTAATCTTTACGAAGCCAACAATAGTTTATGAGACAAACCCTGTCTTTCTAACTTTCAAAATTACAGAATGACTGCTACAAAGCTTAATGATGAACTCCCAGCAAAATGACCATTAAATGTCTGTGTAATGTAATGATAAACTTACCTATTAAAAAGTACACGATACATTTAAGTGACTTATAATGCACTCCACTCAAATTTAGTCAAAGCTATTCTGATTCTAAAATGAACCTTTCGTACAGTGCGATAGGGATGTGTTAGTCAATCACAGCCGTTTATTGCAAAATTGACGGTGTAAAACGTACGACATGTTAGTCAATCCGTACTGCCATTTTGAAACCAGAATAAATGCGTCCCTCAAATTTGTAACCTAGATTTTACCTTGTGACCAAGTTCAAAAGTAAACCTTACATGTGGCAAGGTTGTGATGTAAAAGTTTACATTATACAATTGAGTCCAACCCATGTTTAGAAATAACAAAAAAAGCGATCCAAGTTAGCCCACGCTGACAGCCCATGATTTATCTATCAAGAAAAATTTCACGAAGAATAATATATTTTGCAAGAAAAAACCTGCGAAATAGCATACAATCTCTAAAAAGGAGATATTGATTGTAAATACCCAGCGATTACAATTCAGAAACAAGGAAAATTAAGCTGCATGAAAGGTAATTACCTGTAGAAGTGAGCATATTCTTAAGGGTGTTGGAGACGAGAGCTGCCTTCCTATCAATGATAAATTCGAAACCCTCCGCACTGATGAGTTTCACTGTGTCCTCCTTCCTCATCCTTGTTTCTATCACAAATGGCCACACCAGATCCAATTTTGATCGCCCAACTTATTTGCAGGCACCCAGTCCAATTTTGGTCACACCCAATTCAATTTTGATTACCCCGTCGAATTCTGGTCATACCCACCTCAAATTTGATCACAACGAACAGGTTACTAAAGAATGGGTATGTTCCAGGCCTTCTGGAAGGCAGGGAACTTTTTTGAGCACCTCTGCGTAACAGAACAAAGGAAAGAAATAGTGTGGGCTAAACTGTTCGGGGAAGTTTTAAGGAGGACTAAAGATATTAAGAGGTGGATTTACAAAACAGGGGCAGGAGATTTTCGTTTGTTTTAGAACTTTTCCATGGTTAAATGTCACACTCGAGTTTTAAAAGTGAGTTATTAAGTGTGATCTAAGCTTTTGATTTGTCGGCCACGCCATGATGGAAATGGTGGTTGCGTTCATTAGCGTTCAGGGAATACGTGTTCTTTAATTATTATTATTATAATATTATTTAATGTTCGATCCATATGGCAACGTAGAATTTTTTCCCATGATGTTACCTAGTCGACATATGAAGTTTTAATACAAGGATTGTTATCTATTAGTAAAGTGGGTTTCCTATAGTGATATTGATTTGAGTGGAAATGGAGTAAGATACTTTTAAAGGAGACGTGGGACAAGATGGTGGAAAGGATGCAATCCCTAAGCTTGGTTTAGGCATGCATACACATAAGCACTCATTTAAGTTAGAATAAACAATTAGTTGGTGTTTGATTGATTGATAAGTATATATTTATTAATTATTGATTAAACTGGTTTTAAACATCCACTCACAAATTACTTTTATTTCAATATTTCTCCCTTTTCTAATGTGTGTTTGTTGAACCTGCATATTTTTTACCCCAAATATTGATTCAAAGTTTTTTGGTGCATGTTGATTGGGGTTGTTGATGGCTTGCAAAGACGTGCTCAGTTCTCAACGCACGAGAACACACCACTTCAGAGGAGGCACCCACAACTTCAGAGGAGGCTGCGGAAACAGATAATCACTTAGGTTGCAAGTCACATTTGGTAGTTAGGATTTGAATTGTCTCTGCATGATGCTCTAAGGTGAACGATTGTGGGAGAGTTTAGGGTATAGGGTGGAGTGATGGTCATAATAAAAAATGCAAATAGCTTTTAAGAAAGTTGCCCAAACTTTTGGATTTTGTAAGAGACTTTTGGACTTTCCCAAGGATTGTGGTGGTTGTGAGCCACAACATTTGCTATAAGTTTTTTTTTTTTTGGCTTATTTTAGCATATGCTACTTATCGTTGCTCAGATTAGACAAAACCTCCCAAGTCCTTCATTTTCTTGTTGTCCTTCTACAATATAACTTCACGCGTTGGCACATTGCTTGGTATTATTCATCTGCCATCTATGGGACATAGTCTTTTATCTTCTTTGCGCCTTATTTTCTTTTTAAAAGTTTTCATCCACCGTCTCTAAATCTACAATTTGATTAGGCTTAATGTTGCCATCTTCCCATTCTCTATTCTACACACCACACACATCTTCCTCATCTATGTCTTTTATATATGTGCAGACTATCTCTTTCAAGTCATCCTCCTTTTTTTTCAATGCAACCCTCTTTTGCTTTCTTTTTCTTTGTCAACTGCAAAAATGACACCCTTCTTGCTTATCCACCCTCACTCTCTACTATCTCCCTTGGGGGATGTTTTTCTCTTGTCCACAAAGTCTCTTTAATCTTCCTAGTTCTATCTTGTTTCCCTTACTCTTCCCACTTTCTTGCATAATCTTACCTTTCACATTAACTAGTGATTAAATTAACTTTAAACATCCAATCACAACTCACCTTTATTTCAATATTTCTCCCTTTTCCTATATCATGCACCCATTAAACTTGCATATTTTTAACCCAAAATATTGACTAAAAAGTTTTTTGGTGCTTGCTAATTGGGGTTGTTGACGGCTTGTAGAGACATTCTTGGTTCTTAAAGCAAGAGAACACACAACTTCAGAGGAGGCACACATAGCTTCAGAGGAGGTTGCAGAAATAGATGATCGCTTAGGCTGCAAGTCACATTTGGTAGTTAGGCTTTGAATTGTCTTTGCATGCTACTCTGAGATGGACAATCATCAAAGAGTTTAGGGCATAGGGTGGAGTGACGATCGTAATAAAAAATGCAAACAACTTTTAAGAAAGTTTCTCAAACTTTTGGATATTACGAGAGACTTTTGGACTTTCCTAAGAATCATGGTGGTTACAAGTCACAACATTTTTTATTGTAATGTGGTGAAAATAGGATTCACTAGCTTAATGCATGCAAAATAGGCCTATTCCCACATTTGATTGCATTCAGAAGGAGAATGATCAACTAGGCTCAAGATGGCTCAAACACAAAGTGGATGTAGTTGTCCTTCGATGTTGAGTTAAAGTATAAAATGTAATTGTAATGAAGAATGAATGAATTAGGAGTAAGTAACCTAAAATGATGGTTTTATGCATGTACAGGAAGACAACAAACTCAAAACCCAATTCTAAAAAATTATGTGGAAGTATAAACTGTAACTAACCTGCAGTCCAAATTGGAGGCAAAAGTGTAGGGACTCTGTCGCCTAGCTCAACCCATTCCTTGGACTTAGTTACCCAGCATGGCCTGCTCTCGTTAGTTTCAACTCTGACGAATTGCAAACTATAGATCTTTGTTTGATTTGCACTTTTCATAACTTCATATGCCTTCTTTGTGTTGAAATGCTCATGAAGATGCTTGATGTTGACTTGTAGCTGACTTAGAAAGAGAAGATCATGGAGGTTATCACAAATGCATAGATTTGCCACAAACTCCTAGTCTTCAATGCCTTGATGCTTGATCTCTTTATCTTGAAATGGAATTGAGGGAGAACTTCATCCTTGTAATTGATAGATGTTTCATTAGATCAAAATGAGGGAGGATACCTTGCTTATATACCTCTCCCAAACATTTCAAGGTGCAAAATACAGAGCAAGTCAACACGGGAAAAGATTTCTCACTAAATCAAGTTGACTATTGTGTGGACCAAATTTGGGGCTAGTTTAGAGGGAACGAAGCACCCTAGGAACCTTTCTCCCTCCATGATGGTCCTAAACTAGGACCTAAGGTCCTAAATGAGGAGAAGATGTTGAAAACAAATACTAAATTGGGTTGGATCAAGCATGTTGAGCACAAAAGTCCAGGAACGCTAAAATGGGGCTCAGATAAGCATGAATTTTCATTAGGGTGTAATTTTGTGACAATACATTTAGCCCCCACTTTAGTGGGAGTATGAATTTGCATTCATACTCATAGTAAAGGAGATTGAGATATAAAAAACTTTCATCAAGGTCAAAGAGAGAAGGATCATCAAGCCCCCAAGTGACTTAGGACCTTATCAATCTAAAACCAAGATAAAAGAAGTAATGCATGGAGAGAGAGAGAGAGAGAGAGAGCATAACCATGCTAGCCTAGTAAGGTTAAAACTTACTATGAGTCATGTAAATAAAATGGTGCAAAGGAGAATTGAAATAGTCTAGGAAGTTGTGTTATGCTAGTCAATTCACCTTAAGGATAACCAAGGAAAGCATTGTATCCAAGGAAATTCGCTAAATAAATGGTGCAAGAGATAACCAAGGAAAGCATTATATCCAAGGAAATCTGCCAAAGGAAGATTACAAAGAAAAAGGCACAGTTTGCTAAGTAACCTAAAAAAAGCGACTATGAAAATTGATCGGTGGTGTGTGCATAAAGTGTAACAAAGAGCAGAGCATATGACCCCACCTTAAAACGATTGCATATGCCTTACTAGGAGCAATTGCTTTAAGGTAGCATACATGCATCCAAAAGACAAGCACATTTCCACTATGATATGCCCCTAGACAAGGACAAAATCAAAGGAAATAATATACATGACAAAAAGAGCACATAAGGGATCTACTAACTCAGGGGTTAGTATGTGCATGTGATAATTCGTGTATATCAAGTATAAATTTGTATTGAATTAACATCATACCCCAATGGCAATAAAACTAAAAGAAAAATGGAATAAGAGTACATGGGATGACAAACAAACATCTCTTTGGGTCAAGATGGAAGAGACCAAAAGAGAACGCAATGCCTTGCATCGTCCCCAAGTAGACAACACAAGGAACAAAGATCAAATGCATGACAAATAGAAGAGTTAAGATACAAATAGAGGAATGTCACAATATATTCTATCTCTTTATTACCTTGTACCAATAAAATAACAAAGGTCATTGGAAGAGGATGTAACATAACACAAAGACATATCAAGCAACACATCACTTAGGAAGCACATCACAAACAAGCAAACACACAAGAGAGAGTCCACGACATTAATGAGAGATAGTCAAGCAAATAATCCACCTCCCAATCTTACTTTAACATTATTTTAGGAAAGTGGACAAGATGCAAGAGGAGTAATATCAAGCATGGTGGATGGAGCAACTGTCACTTCAAAAAAAGGACTATGCTCTAATGATGTGTCACTTTGTTGTCACTAAGAGCTAGGGTTAATGCTTTGGAAAATGTTGAATCTATAACTCATGATTGATTTCAATAACCTCATACATATCTTCAAAATTATTAGAATTATTTGTATTATTTGCATCAACATTGTTAATATCATAAACATTATCATCCATATCATCATCTAGATTAATCACAATAGGATCTTTATTGTGAAAAGAACAATTATCATTCTTAGACAATTTAATCATCTTAAGATTTCCTTCCTCCCTTGGACTAGTTATGGTTTGGTCAAATGGGATCAAAGCATTGGTAGGTTCCTTAAGGGAGGGAATGGTTTGGGAAGCAAGTTCATGGGCCTTAGCATGACATCTTCAGCATTGATCATGAGCATTGTGGTTATGTTTGGTTTAGCTTGAAATTTTAGAAGTTTTGGGATCAACCAACATTGACTCCTTGTATTCCTTTGTAGAAGGAGGAACAAAAGGAACCTCACTAGGTGGAGGAATAGAGGATGTTAGATGTTTGTATGAAATAGGAGATGGAATTGAAGCATAAATAGGAGGAATGAAAGGTGTAGAAAGGATTCCAGATCTAGAATGTGGAGATGGTACATCCTTACCTTTCTCTTAGATTGGAAATTAGTTCATGTTTGTATTTTTGGTAAAGTAAGAAGAAAATGTCTTAACGAGGTTGCAATGGTTTAAGTGTTTGAGGCCAAAAGAAGTCAAGGTCAAAGTTTCCATTACTTGATATAGGCTTATAAAGACTATGATTGATCATGACAATTTCTCCATTATGTGGGAACTTCAAGCACTTATGGATAGGAGAAGTAATAGCTTCCATGGAATTAAGCCAAGAAAGTCCTAGTCTTACATGGAATTGGTCAGAGGTTGGAATAACATAAAAGATAATATTCAAGCAGTTCTTGCCAACTTCAATAGAAGGGGTAATTGAACCATGGGTACTGTAAATGGTGAAAATGGATAACAATAATAACGACATTGAAAGGCTAAATGAATTCAACCACAAAACCCTAGCCTAACAACAACAAAGATCCACCATAACATATGAAGATTACCTAAGACAATGCAAATCAAATCAAATCACAAAGATTATACCATCACATGTCCAATAGGGTTTGGATCTCCATTCTTCCTATCTCCATTGATCTTGCTTGATATATTTGCTCTCAGATTTTATGTGTGCACAAGAGCTCAACAAAGAACGGAATGTGGTTGCAAGTAGGATCGCATATGTTGAAAAGCGTAGTGTAGTCAAGTAGTCAATGGGGGGCTGAATGCATAGATTGATTAAAATGATTGATTAGGGTTTGATAATGAAGGAAGCATCTCCTTATATAGAGGACACTATATGAAATGGAGGGATAAGATTGAGAGGTGTAAAAGGAGGTCGGCTATGATTAGAGGGTAGGTAAAAGAAATAATAAAATAATGAGAGAGTAGGTAGTGTAGGAATTAAGAGATGAATGACATGTGTCATAAGTAGAAAAAGCTAATGAATTAATTAAATGAATAAAGATTTATTTAATTAATAGAAGAAGTGGGATCAATTAAATAAATAAGATATTTATTTAATTTAGGAAAAGGATAATTTAAATAAATAAATGTATTTATTTAAATGAGAAATAAGGCTAGAAGAGGATAAATGAATTAATTAAATAAATAAAGATTTATTTAATTAATAGAAGAATTAATTTTAGATAATTAAATAAATAAAATATTTATTTAATTAGACTAGACAATTTTGGGTGTCTACATTTTGCCCCTCTTTGAGACAATGCAGCTTGTCACATTGTTTCAAAGAAGATAAGATGAACTGATACAGAGTTGCCCCAAGATGCGAATGATATGCCTCCTCGAGAGATTGGATGAAAATGTGTGGAAAGACCACAGACAATCTCTCGATAAGAAAGAAAGGCTAGAATGGACTGACCAGATAAAGTGACAAAGTCACGGGATAACGAAGATTGACACAGGAGACTAGGGCTAGGGTAGTCTATAAGATAGACCACGAGGGAAATACATCCTCATTGTCATCTACACCTCCAAGAGATTAGAGTGCAAAGAGAGAAAAGAGTAGCAGCAGTCAGCAACGATGGCCTTGGTTCACAGATTCGACCGCGTTCGCTGATTCCAGAGGCCAGCAGAGGCAGGAGAGCTTGTAAGTACCACAAAACCTCCTTGTACTTTGATGCATTTATTGTTGTCATTAATGCATGCTAGGTAATGTAATAAATGCACGTTTATGCGGTCTAAAAGAGCGTTTATGTCATGAAAGCATGTTTGTGTCCAAAAATGTGAATTTGTGTCTTCTAGGTCAAATCGACAGTTCTGTGATGAACATATGTTGTCGATTGGATAAGCTGCTGAGAGGATACACTCAAGCAGGTCCTCTAGGGAAGACTAGGATAACAAATAGGGCAAGGATTGACAATTCTGTGATAGAACATACGTTGCCAATTAGGAAACTACTCAAGAGGATTCACTCAAGCATAGGCCCTAGGATAAGATAGATCAAGGCACTTTGTGATGAACAATGAGTACCAAGATATAGTACTTTGTGATGAACAGGGAGAACTAAAATATGAGCAACACTTTGTGATGAACAGTGAGTGCAAATGTGAGCAGCACTCTGTGATGAACAGGGAGTGCAAAACACGTAGTACTTTGTGATGAATAGGGAGTACCACTAGGATAGAAGCAACACTTTGTGATGAACAGTGAGTGTCACTAGGATAGAAGCAACACTTTGTGATGAACAGTGAGTGTCACTAGGATAGATAGCAACACTTTGTGATGAACAGTGAGTGTCACTAGGATAGAATGCCATATGCACTTAGATAAAAAGTAGCATTTTGTGATGAACAGTGAATGCCACTATGACTGACATGATTGATTTGCTTGACTGCAGGAGTATTTGCCTATGCTAGAGTCATGGGAGAGATTCCCATTGACATAGAGATTGCAACCTGAGCTGACCTTCGAGGACCACGCGGCTATTGAGGCTATGGGTCTGAGACATATTCTGTATGTGCCTGAGTTTTGGGTGAACATGGGACTGCTGACTGCACTGGTGGAGAGGTGGCACTCTGAGACTTGTACTTTTCATTTGTCGATGGGTGAGATGACAGTCACCCTAGAGGATGTATACAGGATTATGCGGATACCAATTGATGGGGAGCTGATTCCGTATGATCGAGACGGAGACAGGGATGCCCTTAGATGAGTGTTCTAGGATCCGGGACTGGAGATGAGGGTGGGACATGTGGCATGGGATACCATGACATGGACAGGATTAGCACTACTAATAGTGTTGGCAGGAGTTATCAGTGGGTTCCTCCATCCGGATAGGGTGACATGAGGGGTGGTTGTAAAGGACACAGGGGCCAGGAGAGATGATCTTGGGGCGGGTCCTTCTAGGGCTCAAACTCTGTCGAGGCCAGCTGGCTTTGAGGGAGGGAGTTCATCATAGCCGTAGAGGGCTCCCTATGTATCAGTATTGTATCATTTTTGTATGATGATGTAGACACCTGTGGGTGATTGTAGCCATATGATTTTGACATCATTGTATCATGACACTTTATATATATATATATATATGAGATGATTCATCTTTGCGGCAGCTATATGCATGTGTACCTATGTGATGTATGTTCTTATGTGATGCTTATGATATGGATGCAAATATGTATATGATGCAATGCAATATTTTTTTCTTTTATGTTTTTGCATGTTATGCATGATGCAAATGTGAATGTATGTAATGCAGATGAATATGATAATGCAAATGTAAATTGTGCTAACAGGTGTTGTGTGCAGGATGTGATGCAGTTGTGATATCTATATTTATGTATGAAATGCTTATATGTGGTAATGCAGGTGCAACTACATGAAATGCAAATGTTTTTGGCGTGTCATTATACTCAGTCATGTGATAGCAGGCTATGCGGACTCGAGAAGGATGATGGAAGTCAATCAAGAAAGGGGGATGAAAGATAGAAGATATGAAAGTGAAAGAGCTTCTTGTGTGTTATCATCATTGAGCTTTATTATGGCAAGTAGGTTATGACAATCGAGGCATATGTTTGACCCAGAAAGTCATTGTACCTGTTTGCATGGAGATAAGACAATCACAAACAAGGAATGCCCCAGTTCATACTAGACTCACAGTGTCCTCATATCCTTGGACAAGTCATAGCATTACTAAGAGACAATCCACAGACAACAAATACAAATAGGTGATGATACCCCATCCTCGCCTTTCTAGTCAAAGACATCCTGGAGATAGAATCTCTAGTCAGAGACATCCCGGAAAAGCTAAAAGACATGTCACCAAAAAAGATGAAACCAAAAGAAAACCAAGACTCGACACCACATCCAATGTAGTCCTCAAGTTTAGTGTCTCTTGTCACTTGTATAAGTCTTATTTGATTGTGGTCACAATGTTTACTTTCACAAAAATGATAGATAGCACGAAACCATATGTTGTCTGAGTTTGTTGAAAGATTTGATTTGTTGAAGCCCATTGTTGCTGCTGTCTCATCTGAAACTGACTGAATCCATGAAACTGATACTTTATTGCGGAGAAGACGGAACTTTATTGCGGATTGGCAATGCAAGATGTTGCTTTATTGCGGATTGTGCACGGATAGACTGAAGGAAGCTGGAAGAAACTGTACTCCTCGAAACATGTGATGTTCTTAGTTCCACACCCATCACTAGACGTAGGATTTGCCTTAGCCACAGATAGGATCTAATTTTATTATGGATGGAAAGGGAGGTGAAAAGGGAGGTTTATTATGAATGGCTAACCAATCTTGGGTAGACCAATAACAAGCCATGATGGGAATGTGTAAGTTTATTATGAACGAATAGGTTGTGAGTGTGTGCAAAGTGAAGGATGAAAGTGAATCCTGAAGGAGGGAGGAGCAATGTCTCTACGCATGGCGCTAGTGACCCAGTTTTCACCATGGTACTTGCCCAGGGCGCCACCGAAGTGGTTTTCACCGTTGGACGAAATTATTTCTCTTTACTTTTTTTTTATTTTTCAATGTTTTTTGTGTCACAAGGCGCCTGTTTGCCAGGTTTTCACCAAGTAACGATTTTTTTTGTTTTATAATTTTTTTTGTATTTTTCAATTTTTTTATTTTTTTGTATTTTTGAATTAGGATATTCCAAAGAGCTATGTGTAGAACCTGCGAAGGTGCATGTTGTTGATAGGATCCTCCAAAGGTTCACCTTCTGTAGTTGAGAGCTGATATGCCCCAGATCCATATGCTACTGTAATGATGTAAGGACCAAGCCAGTTTGGTTCGAACTTGCCCTTCTTCTCTCTGTCTTGCTAATTTTTAGGATTTTCTCTGAGAACTAAGTCACCCACCTCAAATGTATGAGATTTAACCTTGTGATTGTAACTGCATTGTTCCTTGATTGAATGATGTGTAGCTTGAGTGACTGTCTTCCTTGATGAAGGAACTGAGATAGAATTACTAGTGCGTGGACTACATAGGCCCATATGTGTGTCACCTAAAGAAGTTTGGGCATCCTTGATAACAAAGTCCTTCAAGGAAGCTCCATTAAAGTTCCATGATGTATCGCCAAAAGGAAAAGGATGTGCGGAACAAGTGGATGAGTTATGAAGGCTTATGACTGTGAAAAGAAGTGAAAGTAGGATAGCATGATGGAGACTTAGGATCAACAAGTATGCTTTTTGACTTGAAATTTTAGAACTTTTGCCCCCAGTTATTTTGATATTAGGGGAGATCAACTCTTGTTCTTTTTGATTGATAGGATTTTTATCCTTGACTTTGATTTTTGCAGAGTCCAATAGCTTTTGATTTTGATTTGGACTAAAGGACTTCTCTTTATTTTTGACTTTAAGATTTTTCTTTTCAAAGCTTGATTTTTGATCCCCAATGAGTAAGGGCTTTTGTAATTCTTGTTGATCCAAGTCTGGAAGTGGAGTGGAAATGGAATGAGTGGATGATATGGTAAGGCTATGTGAGCTCTCAAGAGGCCTGGTGATATGCTCAATAGATTCTTTGTTGGAACCACTCTTAGGACTATTGATATCAAGAGTTGCTTGCACTACTAGAGGAGATTTGCATTCAGACTTAGTAGCCACAACACTAGGTGGTTCACACCCAATTCCTTGATATTGCAAATTGTTTGTAGATTATTCATGTTGACTGAATGTGTTAGGAGATAGTGGGAGTTGCTCAACATGAAATATATACTCACCACATCCCATGTCTTTAAACTTGAAATTTTCTTTGATCTCTGCTTGTTTTGATGTAAAAGCTTTCAAGGATTCTGGATCCACATATGTTGATGAAGGAATAGCTTCTCGATTGATTGGGATTGTTATTTATGACCGAGGTTGCAGATTGTTGCAATATATGAATGGATTTGGATCCGCTTTGACGGTCACTTCAACTCCATTATGTGGAAACTTGATACATCGATGATATGTAGATGGTACTGCGCTCATCTCATGAATCCAAGGACATCCTAGCAATATGTTGTATGTGAGATCCAGGTCTAGGACTTGACAAACCACATCCTTTGTAACTGGCCCAACTCTGAGAGGTAAGGTGACTGTACCCTTGGATGAACTCTCTTCATCATCATATGCTTTGATAGTTATTTTGTTTGTAGAATTCACAGCTTTGTCAGAATATCCCAATTGTTTAATTGTGCTCAATGTACAAATGTTTAGACCAGCTCCTCCATCTATCAGGACTCATTTTATTCAATGTTTATGTATGAAGGCTTCGATGTGTAAAGGTGCATTATGTGGCTGACTTACGGAGGCGTCATCGACTTCTGTGAATGTAAGGGAGTGTGGAATGGAAAGGTATCCCACCATGGCTTGAAACTGGTCCACATTTAGATCAGTAGGAACGACAGTGTCTCTCAAGATTTTGTCAAGAATATCTTTATGTGCAGGGGATATGCGTAATAGCTCAAGGATGGATATGAGTGCGGGTGTCTTCCCTAACTGTTCTACAAGGTCATACTCAGGTTTGGTTGATGAGGAAGTGGTGTTTTTGGTTGGAGCACCTTGCAAAGTGAATTTACCTTGACGGGTTGTAACATGACATTCAGAGGTAGGTTCGGAAGAAGATCCAACACCTTTTAGGACAATCTTGGGTCTTCGGGTAGAATTCTCAGGGTTTCTGTCCTTGATGATAATGGTAGAGACGTAATTGTCCATTGAAATGTGATTGATAGTTGAATCATAGTTGTAGGTTGCTCTGGTATAGTTGGTTTGGTCATCTATGGCTTTAGCTTTTCCCTTGTCATGCTTTGGGAATGGTTCCTTAAACATCTCATGTTCTTGATTGGATGAGGGTCCCTCAATCTCAATGTCACCTCTATCAATGAGATCTTGTATGATGTTCTTCAGTCGATGGCAATTTCCTGTCTTATGACCCTTGCTCTTATGAAATTCACAATATTCATCATCATTCCACCAATTTGGTTTAACCTTTGGTTCATATGGAGGAAAATCTGGAACTGTGATTACCTTGTTTGCCACTAGCTTCTTGAAGACTGACTCAAGTGGTTCTCCCAATGGAGTGTACTTCCTCCGTGATTTAGAAGTTGTTTGAGTATTCACCTGATTTGATCCAGAAAAAATGAATTTGGGTCGCACTGTGTTGGCATCAACAACACCATCATTGACTATGTTCTTGTTTTTATTCCAAAATCTTGGCTTGTCTTTTCCTTTAAAGTCATCTTTGTTTTCCTTGAATATCTTAATGACTCCTTGTTCAATTAGGACATTCTTTGTTGCTAAGCCTTTTTCAATGATGTCCTTGAAGGTGGACAAACAAGCTTTCCTTAGATCATAGCCAATGTCTTTGTTAACATTCTGGGTGAACATTTCTACCATTTGTTTTTGTGGAATTTCACAAGAGCATCTGCTGGCTAGATTTCTCCATCTTTGTAAAAATGATGCAAAAGACTCTCCCTCTTTTTGCTTGTTGTTGCACAAAGTGGTGACTGATATGTTTGTCTCTATGTTGTAGGAGAAATGTTGAATAAATGCCTTTGCTAAGTCACCCCATGACTTAATTCTAGGTGGAAGTTGGGAGAACCATTCCATAGCTTGATCACCTAGGCTTTGTGGGAATAATCTCATCAAATATGTCTCTTCTGCTGCTATCTCAATGCAAGCTATGAAAAACTATCTTATGTGTGCCTTAGGATCCCCTTTTCCTCTATACTTATCAAATTTAGGTGTCACAAAGTGTGTAGGAAAAGGAGGCATTGGAATGCTCTTGTCAAATGGATAAGGACATATGTCTCTCATTGTGTATGTTGGCTTCAGTGTATTTATGTCCTCCATTTTCTTTTGTAAGTCCCTGACTTGTTGCTCCAAATTGCTCTTAGGTGGAGATCAACTTCTTGGACCATACCCTATGCTTGAGGCACCAATTGGAGGAGGAGCATGTTGCATACATGGATGATATTGATCATACACATGTTCATATGGAGGAGGTCTATAGTGATGCTACATATATGGACCACTTGGTATAGATTCCTGTTGAGGACCACAATATCTATTTTGTCCATGTATACCATACTCTACAGGCATGTCATGTTCTAATGTATTGCCCCCAAATTTGACACGGGGTTTCCTTGTGTCCAAAATTTGAGCATGCCTTTGAATATCCAATTGCTTTGGTGGTTGATCCTTAGCGTTGATATGTGATTGAGCATATTTCTCTGCATAAGACTTCCATAATGGTCTGCGAAGGTGAGTATCATATGCTTGACCATGTGTGTATGGGACCTCTAGTTTTTGAAACAAAGATGATGGTGATTCAGGTACCATATGTGGTCCTCTATTGCCTCCACTATTAGGCCTTCTTTGATCCATGTTGGAGTGAGTTTGTTGCAAAGGTCGATTTTCCATTATTTACGACATGTCAAAATCATGAGGTATCTTGGCTCCACTTTGTGCCATCATTTGTAAGAAGTATTGTCTATCCCTCCTCATTATTTCCTCAACCAATCGATTGAAACGGGGATCCATAATGGATTCTTCCACATCTGCTGAATGTACTGAAAAGTTGTCCATATCATCATTGTGTGTATCATTGTTGTTTGTAGTGTCCATGTTCTCAACATTTGGAATGTTTCTATAGGCATCCATGTCAGGTAATGTAGTATGATCAGAATTGAAAAAGATATCATTGTCATACTCATAAGAACTCATGTTTACAGACTCTTGAGCCTCTTTAGTTTCTCTCCTAGATTTTTGAAGACGGGTTTCAACCATGAACTAGGTATTGACCGAGATGTGTGAGACTAGATGAAAATGGAATAAGTATGGAAGATCAAGGGTTGGATGGAATGTAAATGAATCTGAGGTGTACTTGCAATGTCCAAAGTGTAAGACCAAGTATGTATGTAGTAGAGTAGTTGTGACTTCCAAAGAGAGGATAGTTTCTCTTGATGAGGTAAGTTGACCTTGACTCTAAGTAAGACCAAATGAGACCCAAAGGTGATAGACCTTGATGAGGGACTTAGCAAAATGTTGTTGTATGTAGTGTGTTGACAAAGTATGATGAGGACAAGCAAGTGACCTTTTGACTCAAGTTTAGACAAATGTGAATGTAATGTAAGATGTAAAGCAATGATGGACTGTGTGAGACCCAAAGACAAGTTGAATGCTAAATGAAACTTGGAGAAACAACCTAGGAAGCTCAAGAATTCCGAAACTGACTGTGTTTTTTTGCTGGACTGTAACAATTTTTGTTTTTTTTTCAATTTTGATCATAGATGCGCCTATATACTGCACAAACGCGATTTCCTGACACAAACGTGATTCTGTTTAACACAGACGCGTTTCTGAGATTTTTATAAAGTGCACTGTTGATTCTGGGGACATAGACGTGTTTTTGCCCTTCACAGACGCGGTTATACAACACAGACGTTATTATGTCAGACACAGACGTGTTTATGCAAAATTTGTGCAATTTTTTTCAATCTGTGAAGTCATTTTGTTGTGACCAAATCTGACTGTTTGACTATTTTTCATGACAAGAGGACACAATGTTGATGTAGACCCAATGTTTGCAAGTGTCTAGACTCCAAAATGACTCCAATAAAAAGTGTGTTGTTTGATGTAAAAATGTTTTGCATACACTTGAAGATACAAAAGGCACAATGTTTTGTTGTTTGGTCTTGAATGTTTTGAATGTTTAAAATAAGTCAAGCACAATTCTTATCGTTGGCCAAGACAATAGTTGTTGATCCCACATGGGGTTTTACCCCTAAGGCTACACTATTCAGAGCGGATACTTAGATGCTTGACCTCACTGGCTCCACCCTGGGCACTCACTTCTCAGGTCAGCCAAGCATCAGTCCCCATGAAAACTCCCCGTGGTGAACTTTGTATCTCTACTAAGAACCGTATGTGTGTGTGCCACTACCAGAGGTCCGACCTCCTACCCCAACAACTAGAAGGATTTGGGCTTCTAAAACAAAAAGGTGCTAGTAAGGGCATCCGCTCGTGTGGCCATACATGCGGCACTTTCAACTCTGTAAATACAGAAGGCTCCCAGCCGGTAGGGGTTACGCCCTACAACTGATCAAATAAATTTGTTCAAACGGGTTTATGGGGAGACAGAGTGTCGGTATGAACTAATCAGCACACGTTATCCATAGTTTTCACCATGAATATAGTTGTTTATAGTGGTTCAAAAGAGGTGGGTTTTCCTCACTACCACTTGGGTCGTTCTCTTCTCACTAGTAGTCCTAATGACCACATGGGAAGATAGGCCCTCTAAAGATTAAACAAAAAGAGCCTATTGCTCAAGACACAAAAGACAATGATTCAATTTTAGTGCACCAATTGAAGTGTTTGCTAGTCTATGAAAACAAGGCACATAATAAAAATCCAAAAACCCTTGCCAATGACCTGCAACAAAGAGTTGTTAGTAGTTTGGATTGTTTCAAATAATCACCCCTTCCTGCAAGCACACAAGTTAGGTAAATTTTAAATCCAAAAGACTTTGTGAAAATAGGGGCCTTCAACAAAAATGATTTTGCTTTCAAGACAAGCTGCACCAATTTCGTTAGCTAGATCTGAAAATGTTAGCTCAAAATAAACCAGATCTGAAACCTTAAATGCAAAACTCAAAACCAAATCAATAAACCCCCAAAAAATTTGAAACCGATGTGCACAGACACGGTTACCTTCGACACAGACGTGACTTAATGACGCAGATGCGGTTATGTGAGACACAGACGCTGCTCCAAAACCCAGACATGACTTCTGGACACAGACATGTCTAAAAACACCGCAGACGCGACTGAGGAACACAAATGCGGTTTCCAAAATCTGCAAAATAAAATGCTGTCGATAACATAGACGTGATTCCAAATGTCGTAGACGTGCCAGAAAATCAAAAACGCGATCTGAAAGTACGCAAATGTGAAAATATCAAAATGTTGTCGAAAATGTCAGATCTGCAACTTCAAAACACAAAATCTGCAACAAGGATGTTAAATGCAAAAAGGGACAAGAGTCCCATCGGGCGTGCCAAAATGTATATGGTGAAAATGGATAACAATAAAAACGATATTGAAAGGCTAAATGAATTCAACCACAAAACCCTAGCCTAACAACAACAAAGATCCACCATAACATATGAAGATTACCTAAGACAATGCAAATCAAATCAAATCACAAAGATTATACCATCACATGTCCAATAGGGTTTGGATCTCCATTCTTCCTATCTCCATTGATCTTGCTTGATATATTTGCTCTCAGATTTTATGTGTGCACAAGAGCTCAACAAAGAACGGAATGTGGTTGCAAGTATGATCGCATATGTTCAAAAGCATAGTGTAGTCAAGTAGTCAATGGGGGGCTGAATGCATAGATTGATTAGAATGATTGATTAGGGTTTGATAATGAAGGAAGCATCTCCTTATATAGAAGACACTATATGAAATGGAGGGATAAGATTGAGAGATGTAAAAGGAGGTCGGCTATGATTAGAGGGTAGGTAAAATAAACAATAAAATAATGAGAGAGTAGGTAGTGTAGGAATTAAGAGATGAATGACATGTGTCATAAGTAGAAAAAGCTAATGAATTAATTAAATAAATAAAGATTTATTTAATTAATAGAAGAAGTGGGATCAATTAAATAAATAAGATATTTATTTAATTTAGGAAAAGGATAATTTAAATAAATAAATGTATTTAAATGAGAAATAAGGCTAGAAGAGGATAAATGAATTAATTAAATAAATAAAGATTTATTTAATTAATAGAAGAATTAAGTTTAGATAATTAAATAAATAAAATATTTATTTAATTAGACTGGACAATTTTGGGTGTCTACAGGTACAACAAGTACAACTATTATACGTCTTAGTCATCACATCAACTTTGTCATAATATTCTCGATGAAATTGTCTTGTAAAGAGGTGTTCTTCAGTTATAACATTCACCATACACACATGATCAACAAGCACACCCTAATAAAATTTGTCATTAATCTTTTATGAAATGTAAAGGGGTTCATCAAGTGCCTTAATAGTTTATTTAGGATCGAAAGCAATACAAGGTTCAGGCTTAGGTTTGGGTTGTTCAATAAGGTTAACAATATTGTCAGCCTCAACACAAGTATTATCAAGATTCGTGATGGTAAGTTTGCTAGGTGCAACAACATTGGTGGAAGAGGAAGGTAATGAGTTGGAAGGTTCTATGTTACTGGTGGAATGGGAAGGAAAAGGATTGGTATAGATTTATAAATTTTGGTTAGGGGGTGAAATTGATTTGTTTCCTTTGTCATTAACACACACAACAATTACGTTATTGGAATAAATGAGGTCTTGGACAAGATGTTTCAACCTATAAAATTTCTCAATATCATGGCCATGTTGATGATGATATTGGCAAAGGGATTTAGGATCATGGGAAGTTGACAATGTTTTGGAAGGGTCATGTGGTTTGATAGGAGGAAGTTTCAAAACATTAGCATTAATCAATTGCAACATAACATTATGCAAAGATTTAGGAAGAGGTGTAAAATTACATGCTGATTAAAAATGGATGACGAAGGAGCCACAACTGGTATTACAACTACCACTTGTGCATCAATATTATATGAGGAATTATTTATCTTAATGAATCCTTTGTTTGGTTTTTGAAACTTTGGGAAAACTTGTTGAATGACATCATTCTTATCAACTAGAGACATTGGAGTGGATGACTTAATCTGGCTCACTAAAAGTTGATAATTATGAAGCACTGCACACAATTGGGTGTAAGAGGTAAACTCATAAAACAACAACTTATCTCTAATGTCTTTTTGCAAATTAAAAATTAAAATTCTTTGAACATATATATCAAGCACAAGATAAGATATTTGAGCATGAAAATGTTATCTACCAATGAAATCAACCACTTTTTCCTTAACACCTTGTTTACAATGAATCAAATACCTCAAATAAATTTGTGGACCAATGTTATTTTGAAATTGTTGAATGAAAGCATTAGCCGATTTTTGAAAATAATCAATAGAATAAGGAGGTAAAAAACAAAACCATTGTAAGGCCTTATCTCGAAATGTCCTACCAAATAATTTAGCCATCAATATATGATCATTTGAGAAGTCACTACACAAGGTGCAAAATGTTTTCACATGAGTCAAGGGATCACCTTTTCCATTATACACCTCCAATTGGGGAATTTCAATATCCTTAGGGGGGACAGTACAAACCACATCAAAGAAAAGTGGGCTTGCAACATCATGTGTAGGAATATTGAACTTGGATTGGGTCATGGAAGCAATTTGTTGTTTCAAAGAGGACATAGTTTGGGCAAGACTATTAATGGTTGCTTCATTAGATATATTGGTATTGGAAAAGTTGGATAATGAAGGATGTGGAATGGTATGGGAAATGGATAAGTAGGTATAGGAGATGTTTGTGAAGGACATGGATCACTCACCAAAGGTGGTATGATAGGGATTTCTCCAAGACTAAAATGTGTAGGATTGAAATTTTGTGTGCATGGTGGAGTACAAGTAGGTGCATTAGGAAATGATGTTGGAATAGAAATAGTAATTTCAACACTATTAGGAGGAGTAGAAAAGTGAATAACCTCAACAAAATTTTCTATGGACATAAGATTATCATTCACAATATGTGTTATACCATGCAACAAATTCACACCATGTAAATCATTTTGAACCACCACCCTCAACTTTTCAATCAAGGGGATGGTCTCACTATCCAAGTGTTCTTGACCCATCCCATGTTCAAGCATTTCCAAATCATGAACAATCATTACTACTTGGGTAGGAGACACTTGTGTGAGGAAGTCATCATCACTATGAGAAGTATGGGAAGAATGATTGTCAACAATGTTAGGTATTTCATGTGTGGATCTATAGAAGTTTCACCCAAGTTTCCATTAAAAATGTTAATTGACTTGGGATCTACACCTTTTAGGGAATCCATAAGTATAAAAATTATTTTCACAAGGATAAGAGATGTAGGACTCAATATCATAAAACTCATACACCAAGGAAATGTTTAAACAATACAATTTTTTGTCAAAATGACCATTTAAACATTGCATAGAACGAAGAAAAATTGAATCTCTAAATGCATAAATTCTAAAACAAATTAGATCTATACATCCAAATCATAAAAAAGCAGGAAAGAAGTCAGGTTCACCAAAATGTAATGTGGTGAGAATAGGGTTCACTAGCTTAATGCATGCAAACTAGGAAACTAGGCCTATTCCCACATTTGATTACATTCGAAAGGAGAATGATCCACTAGGCTCAAGATGACTCAAGCACAAAGTGGATGCAATGGTCCTTTGCTATTGAGTTGATAGTATGAAATGTAATTGTAATGAAGAATGAATGAATTAGGAGAAAGCTAAAATGATGGTTTTTTGCATGTATAGGAATACAACAAGATCAAAACCCAATTCCAAAAAAGTATGCAAAAGTTCATAGTATAACTAAAGTGTAGTCAAAATTTGATGCAAAAGTGTAGGGACTCGGTCACCTAGCTCGGCCCGTTCCTAGGACTCAGCCGCCTAGCTTGGCCTACTCTCATCAGTTTCGACTCTAACAAATTGCAGATTGTAGATCTTGTCTAATGATTTTGCACCTCTTTACGTAGCTTTGACACCTATTCCTACACATAAAAAAGAAAGATAATTTTTGGGTAGAAAGGGTTTCCCTAAGTCAAACCCCAGTTTAGGAATCAACCTTGAAATCGAATTGAATTGGAATTGAAATTGAAAACGTGTTGTTAGGTAGCAAAGGCTAGAAATGAAATTGAAATGCTTACACCTTCATATGCCTTCTTTGTGTTGTAATGCTCATGAAGATTCTTGATGTTGACTTATAGTTTACTTAGAAAGAGAAGAACATGGAGGCTATCACAAATGCATAGATTTGCCACAAACTCCTAGTCTTCAATGCCTTGATGCTTGATCTCTTTCTCTTGAAATGGAATTGAGGAAGAAGTTTGTCCTTGTAATTGATAGATGTTTTATTAGATCAAAGTGAGGGAGGATACCTTTCTTATATACCTCTCCCAAGAATTTTGGGGTTCATAACACGAAGTAGGCTAACAAGGGAAAACAATTCTCATGAAATGAAGTTGATCGTTGTGTGGACTGAATTTGGGGCCAATTTAGGGGGAGTGGGGTGCCCTAAGCGCCCTACTCCTAGGAGTGGGGTGCCATAGGAACCTTGCTCCCTCCAAGATAAACTGGGACCTAGGGTCCTAAATGAGGAGATGTCAAAAAAAATATTGAATTGGGTTGGATCAAGCATGTCAAGCACGGAAGTCTAGGATTGCTAAAATGGGGCCTAAATAAGCATGAATTTGCATAAGGGTGAAATTTCACAATGCCATAGCTATAAGTTTTTTTGGGGGGGGCTTATTTTGGCATATGGTACTTCTCATTGTTGAGATAGACAAAACCTCCCAAGTCTTTCATTTTCTTGTTGTCCTTCCTGATTAAAACTTCAGTCATTTACATATTGCTTGGTATTAATCATCTACCACATGTGGGGCTCAGTCTCTTATCTTCTTTGCACCTTATTTTATTTAAAAAAAAAAATCATCCACCATCTCTAAATCTACAATTCAATTAGGTTTAATGTTGTCATCTTCTTATTCTACATTCTGCATACCATACACACCTTCCTCGTCTATGTCTTTAATATCTGTGAAGCCTATCTCTTTCAAAGTTTCCACCTCTATTTTCAAAACAACCCTATTTTGCTTTATTTTTCTTTTTCAACTACAAAAATGATAGCCTTCTCTCTTATCTTCCCTTACTCTCTGCTATCTCCCTTGGGGGATATTTTTTCTCCTATCCACGAAGCCTCTTTAAACTTCTTAGTTATGCCTTGTCTCCCTTACTCTTCCCACTTTCTTGCATAGTATTACCTTTCACATTAACTAGTGATTAAACTATCTTTAAACATCCAATCTCAATTCACCTTTATTTCATAATTTCTCCCTTTTCCTATGTGTGCTCCTTAAAGTTGTATACTTTTAACCCCATATATTGACTCAAAGTTTTTTGGTGCTTGTTGATTGGGTGGT
Organism: Cryptomeria japonica; assembly: GCF_030272615.1. Lineage (NCBI taxonomy): Eukaryota > Viridiplantae > Streptophyta > Pinopsida > Cupressales > Cupressaceae > Cryptomeria > Cryptomeria japonica. The sequence continues at coordinate 668,723,649 of NC_081412.1, forward strand.
TGATAGATTGTAGAGGCATACTTAGTTCTTAACGCAAGAGAACACACAACTTCAGAGGAGGCACACACAACTTTAGATGAGGTTACAAAAATAGATGATCACTTAGGCTGCAAATCGCATTTGACAGTTAGGGTTTGAGTTGCCTTTGCATGTTGCTCCAAGGTGGATGATTGTGGGAAAGTTTAGGACATAGGGTGGAGTGACGGTCATAATAAAAATTGCAAACAACTTTTAAGAAAGTTGTCCAAACTTTTGGATTTTGCAAGAGACTTTTGGACTTTCCCAGGGATCGTGGTGGTTGCAAGCCATGACATTTGTTGTAATTTTTTTTGGGGATTTCTTTTGGCATATGCTACTTATCATTGCTCAGATAAAAAAAAACCTCCCAGGTCCTTTATTTTCTTGTTGTCCTTTTGCAATAAAACTCTAGCCCTTTGCATACTGCTTAGTATTATTCACCTATCATACATGGGGCTTAGTCTCTTATCTTCTTTGTGCCTTATTTTCTTTTTTAAAAAATTCATCCACCATCGCTAAATTTGTCATTTGATTAGGCTTATTGTTGTCATATTCTTATTCTTTGTTTAGCACACCACACACATCTTCCCCGACTATGTCTTTTATATTTGTGCAACCTATATCTTTCAAGTCATCCTCTTCTATTTTCAATGTAACCCTCTTTTGATTTCTTTTTCTTTTTCAACTGCAAAAATGATATTTTTATTGCTTATCTGCCCTCACTCTCTACTATGTCCCTTGGGGGATGCTTTTCTCATGTCCACATAATTTCTTTAATCTTCCTAGCTTTGTCTAGTCTCCCTTACTCTTCCCACTTTCTTGCGTAGTCTTTCTTTGTCTTTTTCAGATTTAATTATTTCAAGTATCTTTAGAATTTTAAGCCTATAGTAGCAAATTGCAAGTGTTTATTATAAAACTAATTCTATGCCAAGTAGATGTCTAAAAATATATTGGAAAAGATATAGTGTTTAGAGAGAAAATATAAGCCTATTTCGTGATGACTAGCAGATTTCATGCACAACCTTAATAGTCTTTAATTCAAATGATCTAGCGTTAAGAAAATGCAAAATTCCATGTATCCCAGATAAATTGCATGAATTAATTTAAAGCATAATTACCTAATTTGGAGAACCCATAAAATAAATTGAAAACAAGGGAAAATCCCAAAAATTTATCGCAAATAAAGAGTTTCAACAATAGTATCAATTGTTGGGACAACCGTCTTTATGTTTTTTTGTGCCTTTTATTATCTTCACTTTGTTCCTTATCAAATGCACATGCTTTTTGGATGCCTCTTCTTCAACATAGATATATTATGTGATAGAAGTAGACTCTTTTCTTTTAGTAGAGGTATCATAAGAATTGTAACCCTATAGTAGAAAATTGCACATGTTTATCATAAAACTAATCCTATTCCAAGCAAATGTCTACAAAACATTGCAAAAGATATAGGATTTAGAGAGAAAATATAAGCTTGTTTTGTGATGACTTGCAGATTTCATTCACAATCTTAATAGTCTTAAATTCAAATGACCCAGCATTAAAAAAATGCAAATTCCATCTATCTCAGATATAATTTAAAGACTCTTTGAGAATTTAAATAATTTAAATGCAAAATTTTAAGTAGAACTCCATTTTAAGTGCTAGAGAAGCATAAAAATAAGAAATTTTTTAAATATGTTCACCTTATGAAAGGTCACAAGATGATTTATTTCCATTTAGCTCATACTCAAATTTTGCATACCTTGGTTTTGACCTAGAGGCCAAGCTTAGGAGTAACAATACTTCACCAATCCACCCATATCCAAAGTACCAAGTAGAATTGCTACAGGGAAAATTTTTCATCACATTATTCGAAACATAATAAGATACTTTTAATGAATTTTACTTGAAGCTCCCTACCATTAACATAACATGGAAAAAAGCACCACCAAAGACTTCTTGAGAACTCAATTAATCTAGCTCCAATCATCTAAGGAAGAAATGTGCAGCTATCTAGGAGGCAACATTGGTATCTTATTTCTCTTTGGTATTGCTTAGTGGTGCCTTAGTGTTTTTCCCCAGACCCCTTTCCTTGATTTTTTTATGAATGTACATAAGCAGGAGGCCATAGAGAAATGATCACTCACATAAAATAATCATCAAAGTGATGATAGAGTATTAAAAAACTCCATTTTATTCAACTTTATATTCATTTTTATTTATGTAGGTCTTTTTCCACAAAATTTAAAAATATTCATTCTAAAGCAGGTTTGAGATTTTGTTGGGATTGTCCTACTAATTTCTTAATATTTTAATTCTTTTCAAGTGATAAAGATCATGAAACTACTAAACACTCAAAAGAAATTCATAAGTATCTATGAATGAACAAGTAAACAATGACACATGAAGAAAAATATTGTATTCCTAGAATAAACAAAGGCATACAATTAGGTTTAAATGAATATATTTTTAAAGATATTAGATGTTGGATGTGCAGTCTATTTTATCAGAATTCCTAGGCAATAATTCTACTATATAGGTTTTTCTCTACAACTACATCAATTTGAATTGTTAACATGATACACATCTAACTTACACCACATCTCATTTAAAAAGAGATACATGAAGAAACAGGTTAGAATATATCACCATCACATCATGTTGGGATTAAGGTGTCTCAAGCTTTGCAAATCCTAACATTGATTTTTTAATATTTATTTATTATTTTTTAATTTATTAATTGCCTAAAAATGTCTAGTCATCTAGTGGGACCCACAAGATCGGTGGCATCCTACTTGGCAATGATTGTATGACTCATATGTTGCACATGTGGAGGTAGGCATCCCACTTTGAGGATCTTGACCAGTGTCATGTTATGATAGCCTATGACAAATTCTATGACATATTGGACAAGTGATAGGAGATAGCTTTTGCATGGAGAAGGTGGGTGCCCAAGTTGGGTTATGACAAGTTGTAAGAGAATAAGACAATTATAATAGTCAGTTATGACAATTTCTCTTAAATTTTTTAAATGTTGTAAGTTATGATAGTTGTAAGATGTGTAAGAGTATTTGTCATACCTCAAAACACTAAATTTTGGGTGCCCAACTTAGGAGGTTTGAATGGGAAGTCATTTGGAGACATACATGTGTCATTTACATTCTTTTTTATGACTGAAAAATAGGGTTAAATGTTTTGCATGACACCATGTTGTAACTTCATCTAGAAGCTTCATCTTGAGTGTTATGTCTCTATATAAGGTAGCCTTAAAGAGTATTAGTAATGTTGAGTTTCGCAGGTGAAGTGTCATGCTATCTAAATTGATCTAGATTGTGGGTTGTTAGTTGTAGACTCATGTCTAAGAAGCTAAATGTTGATGTTTCATTGTAATTGTTGTTTCAATACTACAAAGTATTGTGCTCCCAAAAGAGTTTTCCCCATGATATATATGTAGACACCAAAATTTGTCCACTTGATTAAATGAATTTTATATTTGTTTAATTATCATTCATCCAAATATTAATTAAATTAATATTTAATTAATTAACCCACCCCCATTCTTCTATTAATTAAATAAATTATTTGATTTAATTCATTTAATCAAATTCATATTTAATTAAATAAATAAATCATATTTGTTTAATTAAATCCTTCTTCACATTTAAATAAATTAATATTTATTTAAAATCCCCAAATCCTCCTTCACATTTAAATAAATTAATATTTATTTGAAATCCCCAAATCCTATCTCCCACATTTAAATAAATTAATATTTATTAAATCCCTAAAATCCCCTTTCTCACATTTAAATAAATTAATATTTATTTAAATTCCTAAAATCCCTCCCCAACTTGCATTTTCTGGAAAGTGCAAGTGGGGGAGGGATTTTAGGAATTTAAATAAATATTAATTTATTTAAATGTGAAGGAAGATTTGGGGATTTTAAATAAATATTAATTTATTTAAATGTGAAGAAGGATTTAAAATTAAACAAATATGATTTATTTATTTAATTAAATCTGAATTTTGTTAAGTGAATTAAATCAAATAAATTGAATAATTTATTTAATTAATAGAAGAAGGGGGGTGGGGTGAATTAATTACATATTAATTTAATTAATAGATGAAAAAGGGAAAATGATTAATTAAATGTGAATTTAATTAATAGCTGAATGAATGATAATTAAACAAATATAAAATTCATTTAATCAATTGGACAGATTTGGGTGTCTACATGTTGCCCCTCTTTGAAGTGATGTGTGACGACATGTCAATTCAAAGAAAAATTCACTTGATGATGCTGATAAAATTTTCGATTTGGCCGATGTTGATGATCAGATAATGATGCGAGTACGCTCCCTTAGGAGATGAATCAGATGGATTTTTTAATTTTTAGGATTCTGACCAGTGATACCTTTAAGAAACCCCCTCTCAAAAAATTGTATAAAATCTTGGCGAATATTTAATTTCTTTAAAAATAATCATTATTTTAATTGACGAATCTTTCCTTTTTCAATAGAAAAATATTAATTTTAGTGGCGAATTTTTTTATATCAATTTTTTTGGTAGAAAATATTAGCGAATCTTGGAAAATAATAAGAGTATGCATTTATTACTATTGCAAATCCTTTCATTTTAAAAAAATAGTTTTTTTTTTAAAGAAAAGTAAAGGCCTGAAGGTGGAAATCACTAATGACTTTAAGGGGTAGAATCTACTTTATTTAGTTTCTACCATTAACTTAAAATAATCTAATAGCCCTCTTTATATTTTGTGAGATAAAATGTACCAACAATTTGTAATACTCATGGGGCCAAAAATTGCTTTAAGACGATTGATTTTTATTGAGGCCATTACAACTTGTAGGTACAATTTACATCAGAATACAATGAATGTCATTAGATTATATTTTAAATCAATGGTGGCAACTAAAGATTGTTTTTTTTTTTTATCGGTAATAATATTTTTTATTTCATTATAAAATATGGTTATTACATCTTCAAAATACGAGCTTCCATACATCTAGTTAGCCCGATCATAGAGCCTACAAACCTACAATTGCCTCACACTCCAGGCATAAGTATCCAAACCACCATCAAACAAAAATCAAAACCACTCACCATTCCAGCTCCCTTGAATCTCACAGGATGAATTCTAAACTTATTACTGTTTAACCTTATCTATACTATTCAGACCCTTATTGGGCTCACATAGATAACTAAAAACATAAAAAACCTATTTGAAATTCCAAAAAAATGCCTGACATTACTAACAAAAAACATCCCCAAACCCACAATTGCATCTGCACCACCTCCAAATGGAAACTCGAAGGGTTCTTATTGTTGCTGCTGATTGGCTTGGAATATTCGATGCTTCCTCATCCCTCTGTGCCTACCTTTGGGGTGTGCCTTCGGCCATGCTTTAACCAGGTCGTTCACTTCCATCTTGTGTTGCTGAATCAATTTCTTCAGATTCTCCCATGCTCCTGCCCTTTCCAACACATATGCCTCTTTGTCTACTTTCCCTATCCACCGAACAAAGGAGACCAGGCCGAATTCATCTACATCCTTAGCATCAACAAAACCTTTTGAATAATCGAACTCAACCCCTAGCACAACCCATTCCAGAATGGAATTGAGTCCTTCCAGTATTGCTTCATCAAAAAATGACGTTGCTGCCCACTTCACCATGTCAATATCTTCTCCAATTTCTAAACCCCAGGCTATCACCATTGAGATGATGTCTAAATTGACCTTCCAGCGAGACACATTCTCCATAAAATATGGACCAACCACCTTCAAAACAATGTTGATCATTTCCTCCTCCTTGAAATGAAGAAGCCCTGACATTCTGTCTCTGCTAACGGCTCGTTTGAAGCCTTTTTGTTGTTTTTTGGTTGTGATTGTAAAATTCGCTTCCATGTTAGCAGCTCCTAAACTTTCTTCCCTCTTAGTTGTCTCTGCTCGTTTCTCTTTGCAACTTGTTTTCTTCTCCTTACTTCACTAAAAAAACTGCATCCCTTGGATTTATAATACCCTACACCGACTCTATTTATGATCTTTGCACGCCATCCCTCTACTTTTGCCTTCAAACGATTTCCCCCTAAAGGCAACTAAAGATTGTTGTTATAACCCTAAAGTAACTAATAATTATGATATATTATTGGCAAATTAATTTAGATTTCTACAATAAATTATAAATATTGGTGAATATGATCCAATCATGTATTGAATATTGTGGTGAATCTTTGACTTAAAAAATAAATAAAAATTGGCGATTTAAATAACACTAAAATAAAAAATTGTAAAAAAGTGGCGATTTGAGTCACCCCAAAAATTGAACTTATTAGCCAAATCTTGATTCCCAAATTTCAAAAAATAGCCAATTGGTGAATATTAGCCACTAAAATTTTCACTGATTCTGATAATCGATTTATTTCTCGATAAATTAAATAATTGATGTTGTTGATTAACTTGATTTGATGTCCCAATAAAATGTCGATTTCTTGGTTGCTTTGATGAGTTCACTCAGGTAGATGATTGATTGCGTTTGATTGCCCTCATGATTGATGAGTGACAATGACATAAACCCATGATTCGATGATTTGATAGGTTTGATTGATTGTATGACCTCATGATGGATGAGAGTCACTGATAGGTTGAGTTTGACTGACCTCATGATTGATGAGCAACAATGATATAAACTCATGATTCGATGATTTGATAGATTTGATTGATGGTATGACCTCATGATGGATGAAAGTCACTGATAGTTTGAGTTTGATTGACCTCATGATTGATGAGCAACAATGATATAAACTCATGATTCAATGATTTGATATATTTGATTGATTGTATGACCTCATGATGGATGAGAGTCACTGATAGGTTGATTTTGATTGACCTCATGATTGACGAGTGGCAATGATATAAACTCATGATTCGATGATTTGATAGATTTGACTGATTGTATGACCTCATGATGGATGAGAGTCACTGATAGGTTGAGTTTGATTAACCTCATGTTTGATGAGAAACAATGATATAAACTCATGATTCAATGATTTGATAGATTTGACTGATTGTATGACCTCATGATGGATGAGAGTCACTGATAGGTTGAGTTCAATTGGCCTCATGCTTGATGAGTGACAATAATATAAACTCATGATTCGATAGATTTGATTGATGGTATGCCCTCATGATGGATGAGAGTCACTAATAGGTTCTCAAAGAGATTGATTAAAATCTCGAGGGAGCTGATAGGATAACTGATTGATCAATTTGATCGATTGATAGATAATTGACATTTTGTTGATATCACATTGCAAGAAAATTTAAATGTGCCGATTTTGGTGCATTTGGGGGAGAAACAGGAGGTTTGGTTAGGCCAACAGTTTTTGGAGAGAGCACCACTTAGATCCATGTGTTCTCTTTTTGATGTATACATGCCCTTGGAAACATTTGATGATTCATGTTTGGTCGGAGATGTCTCTTTCATATGAATTTGACATCATTGTACACTTGGACATTGATTTTTTATTTATGATATGACATGCAATGGATGATTAGATGCATGTACATGGTACATGACTTAGGCTTTTCTTATATGATAAGTGTACATTGATTTTTTATTTATGATATGATATGCAATGGATGATTAGATGCATGTTACATGGTACATGACTTAGGCTTTTCTTATATGATGGATGGATGTATATGATTTCCATGTATGATGATACAAATGATTCTATATGATTACATGTTTGTGATCATGTTATATATACGATAATGTGATGATGATGCATGTATTAATGCTTATATGATGTGATGCATGGAAATATGCCATGATGAAATTTATGCATATGATAATGTTCTATGATACTATTTGATTGTGCATTCGTGATTTATGTATGTTATTTATGATGATGTGAAAAATGCACTTAAATGATATGGATAAATGCAAATGTTACTAGTTTTTAAATGATATGGATGAATGCAATCTATCTTAACCATGCAAGCCTAATTATGCATTGTTGTCTATTCTGTCGGTCAATTGTTTGTGCCCTTTTTATCATCATTGATCTTTTAAGATGTTGAAAGTTAGTACAAACATTGATGGTGTAATTGAACCATGATGACCTAAGTATAAGTTACATGGATTTTGATATTGCAAGAGGACACAAGTGTCGAGGTATAATTGAACCAAGATGACCTGAGTGTTGTTTGCGTAAAACAGGCAAGAGTTAACCTTTATCCTATACAAATCCAAAATATCCTTGATGATGCATTACTGATCATGTCTTGCGACAAATTTGTATAGTATGAAGGATTCACTCACAAACAATAGACAAAGAAAAATATCAAACCCCTTCCTTGTTTCTCTAGTTTCAAGACATCCTTGAGTTGCTTAGGAGATATGATAACAAAAATCAAACTACCATAGATGAACATTCACTCTTATTTATGCCACTTGTGAGATAAAAACATCCTCATAATGGATTTCAACTTGATTTTGCTTTGGATTCTACCTATGAGTGTTTGGGAAACTGGTTTTAATGTTCAATATTGATTCTTGTGATCTTTGTTTGATGTGCATGTCTCATTATTTGTGTGCCTGTTTGTGTAAGCTCAAAGTGAATTGTCCCTACCGAGTTCAAGATTTTGCCCCCAATCTAGACACAACCTTTTATTATAGACATATACGATGATCACCAAGCCATGGTGAGATATTTTTGCAATGCTCGAGGTATATACAAGGCCTTTTTACATATATAGATAATGATAGGGAAAAATGGATATATGATATATGTACTAATAGATAGAGGAGCCAATCAATCACAAATAGCGCCTGTTGCCAAGTTTTCACTACTTTCTTTTATTGCACTTTTTTTATTGTTTGATTTTATTTTGTATTTTATTGCTTTTTTAATTTTTTATTGCTTTTTCGTGCATTGGGTAAGTCAAGTTTAGAACCTTTCATGATGAATGTTGTTGATAGGTTCATCAAACTGATCCCCTTTTCATGTAGATAGTTGATATGCCCCAGATCCATATGTTGTTCTAATGATGAACAAACCTAACCGATTTGGTTGAAATTTTCCCTTCTTTTCTCAATCCTATTGATTGTGGGGATTCTCTTTTAGTAGAAAGTTTCCAACCTGAAACATTCTTGGCTTCACTGTATGATTATAACTTCTAGACATTCATTGTTGATATGCTTTTAGATGATCAAAATCATGTTGACGATTTGCATCTAACAGTTCCAGTTCTTGTTGTCTATTTACCCTGTACTCCTCATCTAGGATGAGTCCTTTCAATGATACTTTGAGAGATAACATTTCAACCTCAATGGGTAAGATAGCTTCTAATCCATAGACAAGTGCATATGGTGTGGCTCTAATAGAGGTGTGAATACTAGTTCAATATGCCCATAAGGTAGGATTTAATTGGACATGTCAATCATGGCCAACATCATTTACAATTTTCTTTAGGATTTTTAGGATGGTTTTGTTTGAAGCCTTCGCTTGGCCTTTCCCTTGAGGATAATAAGGCTTGGAGAAGCAATGTTGGATATGGAATCTTTCACAAAGTTCTTGCACAACTTGATCTTGAAGGGTCTACCATTACCAGTGATAATGGAATTAGGAAAGCCATACCGATAGATAATTTAATTCAAAATGAAGGAAGATATTTTCTTGCCAGTGACAATGGTTAATGGAACTTCAATCCACTTTGTGATATATTCAGTGGTTGTGATATTAATCCAAAAATGCAAGTTAGAGAGGAATTTTAGGAATTTAATATTTATTTAAATTTCTAAAATCCCTCCCCAACTTGTACTTTCTATAAAATGCAAGTTGCAAGTTAACCTTTTTCCTAATCATGTCTAAACCCCTAATATTATCCTAATCACCCTTTAATGGTTTGCACATTCCTAAACCTAAGGTTAACCCAAAACCCATCAACTCAAGCCTTTAATGACTTTCTCTAAAGTCTTCAAACCTTTAATGGTTTCATTCTAGAGACTTCTAAAGCCTTTAATGGTTTCCCTCAAAGTCTTCAAGCCTTTAATGGTTTCCTTCTAGAGCCTTCTTAAGCCTTTAATGACTTCCTTCAAGTCTTCAAGCATTTAATGCTTTATCCCCCTTTTTCTCATATAAATAAATTAAGATTTATTTAAATAAAATCTAAAATTCACATTCACATTTAAATAAATCAATATTTATTTAGATATCTATCCAAATGCAAGTTTCACCAATAAATTGAAATAAATAAATTTTATTCCAATTAAAAATTCTAAAATCCCTCCCACTTGCATTCTCCTACAAATCCACTTAGCCACTTATCTTTTCTTCTAGAATATTCTAATCTCTTCCAATTTAGCCTAATACCCTTCTAATCATTTGCACATTCCTTAAGAAGGAGTCACTTCTCAAAAATACACGAAGTCTTCATAAAGCATTAAAAGCTTTATTTCGTCAACAAGATAACCTCCAAAGTCTTCTAAAAATTCTAAGGCTCTTACATAACTATTAATGGCTAACTCACCATTGACCCTTGGTTACAGACTATCTCTCTAACCTAACCATCCTTTTAACTCATGGGTCTCTTCAATCATTCATTGCTTTGACCATGGTTATCCTTTAACCCTTGCACAAGAGTTTATTCTTTGGATAAAATCTTTATCCATTAACTCAACCCTAACCAAACCCCCTAGGGTAACCACCATGTCTTCTCAGTCATTTAATGCCTCTTATATTTCCTCTCAAGCCTTCTCATGTTGACAATTGTCACCATTTCATTGGTGAAAATTGTAAACATGGATTGAGGATCACCAAATTCTCAATCAATCCTAACCCTTGTTAAGATTATTCAATCTTGACCATCCAATTGCCCATTTCTTCTATAAATAGGACTCATTCCTTCATTATCAAGGTCACCACTTCTTAGTCTTAGAATCTACATTTTGTCTCTCTTTGGTTATCTCATGAGCTTAAGCATTTAGAAGCATTTTTATCAATAGGATATCATTAGCATAACATACCATGTTAGCACCGTATATCATGTTAGCACAACATCTCTTTATCAATAGCATAATCTTGTTGATCTTGGTTCTATAGGTATATAGATCATTTCATCATATATATAACTCGTTCTTTGATTTTTCATTCTAAGGATCAATTGCTCAATGATCTGAGAGCAATCATGATTTAAAGAATCCTTGAAGATAGAGGACAATGAGACTCTTTTGAAGGATTGGTTTGTTTAATTAGTTTACTAAGTTAGTACTTATATCTAATGTTTCATTGGTATGTTAGTTTCGTGTTTTTCTATTTGATTGACTGACCCACTATTCTAGCATACAATATCTTATGTTCATTGTGTTTATCTTTATGCTTGTTCATTATCTCCTTGTGAATGTGTTTCTATTTTTGTAATCGTTAATATTTGTAACTAAAATTTGCACCATCTCTCCACTAGATTAGTGTTAGGAAGAATTATCCACGCCTAAGATTCCTTTCACACCATGTCTCATCAACAATGCCTTTGACAAAAGAGTTTGCACTTATTGGAATCTTGAACCATCTTCTAATCTGCCTTGAGCTTTAGAATTGGATACAAAATCACCTTCGCTATTGTCCTATGTAACTAATCCATTGAATTGACTGAAATTCATAAGGATTGATCTAATCAACACCATTCTTTCAACTCAATCTAGTGAATTGTTACATTATCAAGTACAAAAGGGGATTTTATAGAAGGATATAATTTCAGGTTATACCGTATATTCAATGTATGACCAAACCATACAACTTATGTCTTTAAATAAATAAGATGATCTTATCAGACAAATTATATATTCATACATTTCATAATCTCAATCAATGACACGACTTGATAGATAAATTTTGTGTTTAGCAAGATCCAAAGAGCATTAAATTAGAGATGAGATTGTGAACATAAGCCTAGAATAACTTCACATCAATGGTCATTATGCTAAATGGATCTAGACCTCATGTTGTATCAAGTTTCCAATAAATTGAATAAACAATTGTTGAGCTTAATATGCCATATTTCTTTTTTTGGTGAACAAAAACTTCTATTCGGATAATATGTATGCAACATTTACATAGACTACTATTTAGTTGACTATTTGAGCTTTGATAAAATATGGAATGTTGATCTGATTTTTTTATTTTGTCAATTCAAGAAACACTAGAGTTTTTTTTATCCTCTAAAATACAAGTTTGACTTGAAAATTGTTTAAGATTTGATGAAATATATAACATTGATGTAAATTTTTGGTTTCATCAATTTAGGAAACCCTAGAATTTATTTTTTATTCTTGAATATAAGTTTGACTTTACTCTCATGTTTAGAAGTAAATTATGGTCTTGACCTTGCACCTTATTGTACAACTAAAATGTTAAAGGGGTCTACAATTAATTAACTATGAATTTTATTTTAAGGGGATTACAAGAAACTTTCTTTCTTTAGTTTCATTCATTTCTACTAAATATCAAATTACTAAAAAAATGAATTAGATTTATTTGAATACACTTACAAGAATTTGGTGCTCTAGTAGACTCGTTTGTCGAAAAGTGTTTAATAATTGGTATTGGTAATAACATGAGTTAGTTGAATTTATGAATAAAAATAAACAGTTGATATCAATAAGATGGGGTTGAATTTAACAAAATTTGTTTCCTTCTTACCATCATTACCTTCTTGACAATTTTTTTTATGACTTCCGTTGTTGCTTACTTTCTCTCTACTACATCTGATTTGTAGGTTGTGTATTGTCTTCAGTGTCTTCAATTTAGAGGTTGCCTACATAAAGCATGATACGTAGAGCATTAAGAGCATATAGCTACAAAAACTAGAAGGGGTAAGATATTATAGACTTGTGTTGGATTTCATTGGGTTGTTGCTACATCATGCACAAGATGAAAGGAAAACTGAAATTAATAAATTCATTAGAGAAAATCATAGATGTAGAAAACTGCAAATCGATAATAAAGAACTGTTCATTCAGACAAATGACAAAGTGTTGGAAAATAATAATATGTTCAAGATTAGACCATTTATATATATCATAGGTGATTGTCTTTTTGACTCCTTCCAGTTGTTGTTACATATGCAATACACTTTTGTATAACTACGCAATGAAACTATTGACCACTTTATAAGTAGCTTACAAAACAATGATTCTAAAGCTTTATTTTCATACAACTACGAGCTAGACACATATACATTGTATGAATTACATGGACTGAATGATGATGACATATATATGTGATGTATGTGATTGTCAGTAGTTTGAAATCCAAATTGTAATGAGTATGGCCTTTGGGGGGGGCCTATTTTGTATTAAGTGGCTAGCCAAATGGCTAAAGATCTGATTGTGTATCTAGCCTTCAACAAGTAAGTTAAAGTATTTACAATTCAATGAGAGTTTATAAAACAATGCATATGCTATCTTTTTCCATGACAAAAACCCTATATAGGGACACTTTGAACCACTTATTAACAAAAACCCTATATAAGGCACACATTCACCAATTTGAAAAGTCTAAGATAAGTTTCTATTTAGATAATAGCTTTACAAAAGACAAGTAGGTGGAATGTCTAACTTATGATAGAGTGCATTGCCGGTATCAGATCGTGGTAATATCCTTTTTAATACAATTAATACTTTGGACAAACAATGAATATGATAGTCAATCTCTTATATGATGCATGAATCGATCATTTTGCAGTGCAATACTCTATGGAGATAAAGTAGCAATGACTTGCATAGAAACATGCATCAAATGTATGACCTAATCATTAGTTGTGGGGTCGCAATCTAGGAAGCATTCGTTGCAAAGTTTGGAGACCCATATGAATAGAAAAAAATTGAAGGAGCTTATTTTTGTTTTGAATGGCTATCCTACATTTTGCAAGTGAAGATGAAAATTTGGTCAGCAACCACTAACATCTATATAAAGAATACTGCAAGTGTCTAAGACCAACTAGAGTATACAATATTATGTGTTGGGTGAACTCACAATAATGGTTCCCACTTTTTTGCCACTTTTTGACACTGAGATGAATAATTTTAAAATAATCTTCAACTTCTGTGAACTATAACTTTAAACTATTAAAAATTTGAAGATGATGTAAATTAGTGATTTGTAGCATTTTGTCTGTAGATTATATATATATATATATATATATATATATATATATATATATATATATATATATATATATATATATATATATATTTCAAAAAAAATTTGATTTTTAAAAAAAAAAATTCCATCTCCCTAGAAAAGTAGTTTTTTACAACAAACTACATTGTTTAAGAGTGATGTGCCTCCCGAAACGCATAATTTCTTTTACATAAATAATAAAAACTCAATTCTTTCAAATTTTGGTTTGTAATATCAATATCCAGGGCTTGCAGTTGGTTTTAGAGTGACATGTTGAATATTTTTCATTTTATTAAGTTTTGAAGTCCGAGTAGTCATAATTCAGACATAGGTTTAAGTTTGAACACATAACTTGTTCTATATATATCAAAATTCAATTTATTTATTTTTGTTAGAAAGAAGACATCAATACTTGGGGCATAGATATTTTTCAAAAAAAATTTGAATTAGTTTCCTATTTTTCCCAATGCATTGCATAGAGAAGTTCATGTTCGGTGAAAAACCAATATTCCATAAAATTAAAAAAACAAGAACATAATAAATTCACAATGTAATAAAAGTATGCTCATTGGAAAGCTTGCTCCAAGTACTACCATCTAATATTTTTGGGTTATCAAGATTATTTTATTTGTGCATTGAACCAGAGGTCCGAAGTCAAAACTTCCTCAGAACTCTAAATTTTTTTGGGAGAAACCTCTAACAAGAGGGTTCGAATGAACACGAGTTCGAGCGAAGGGGGGTCCGCTCGAACCATAAGGGGTTCGAGCGGACCCCCCTTCACTCAAACCCACATGCTAAATTATGACACAAAATTTTTCATAACGAATGGGTTCGAATGAACCCGACCTTTTCTAACTGTCGACGTTCGTTCGAACCCTAGCCGACTCAATTTTATTTTTTTTGTACATTTAAGTAGTCATATAAATATACATATTTTTTTTCATTTTTTAACACACAAATGATTAAAACAATTCACATGTTTGGATGAAAGAAGACATTTGAAAATTATTTTGAGGGCAATAATTTGAAGATATTTGAAGGTTTTTTAAAAAGCATGGGGAACAAGAAGAGAAGGCAAAATAAGACTTCAAGGAATTATTCTCCCGAAACGGAACAAAGATATCGAGAACAAAGAAGACAAATATATCATGATGCAAGTATGTATTTTTATTTTTATTTCTATTTAATTTATATGTATTACGTACCAAAAATAGTGTTTATTTGTTAGTATTAATTAGTTCAATATTTTTTATCTAATATTTTTAATGAAAATTAATTTTAAAAATATTAATTTAATTTATATAATAATTATATCTTAATTAATTATAAATGATGTTATTTATATTAGCTTAATTGGAAATAGTAGGATTAAAAATAATCTCGTTTTAATTGGAAAGCATAATTAATTTGAAATAATATGTGTATTTGCAAATTTTAAATTCCATCAACTTGCTTGTTGTGTAATTGACTTTTTCTCCTATATAATTAAGTCCATTTATAATAGATAAGACCTATTAAGTCATAAAATTAATAAGAACTATTATGTCATAATTTAGGTTCTAACTTATATCATATTTAAGACACGTACTTAATTTCATGTGATAGGTCCTTTAATATCACATAATATATCTGTCTTAAGGGGAGTCAAGTATATTAATGTGAAATGTTTTTGCACACATGGTCATATTAATTAATAATAAGGCCTATTATGTGATATTAGGACTTATTACATTGATTATAGGTCTTAAATGTGACATAAATTTAGAACCTATTACATAATAGGTTCTATTTATATGACTTCACGTATGCAAACATATTTCACATTATACTCAAGAGTCCCCTTAAGACAGGTATATTATGCAGATCATATTAGGATAGGTATTACATGTTTAATATTAGGAGGTCTATTATGCAATAATACCTATCTTAAATACACATGACATTATAGTCCACCTGTTATGACATAATTTTTAAATGTCTTACTAAATGTCTTGAAATTTTGGTTTAAAATTAAACTTGGAATTTCGTTGCATTAAAAATATTCTTTGTCATCTTAAATTATGTGCAGAATGGGGTCAAGAAGAAGGGAGTTCTGAAGCAGGAGTCGAGGAAAACAAACCCGTTGAAGAACACAATATATTTGATGAACATAGGGAGGAGCTTGTCCAAGTTGAACCAATGGAGGTTGAAGGAGAGTGGTCAGGATCCTTACCTCCTACCACTGGTATGTACGAGCATATTGTGGATCTAGCTAAACAGGTGAAGAGAAATATTTCTTATAAAAATTTAGATCATTTACTTGAAATGGATATGGATGAGTTGAAACGTCTCAGTGAAGAACCTAGACATACTAAAAGGAGGTCAATGAATAAAAGTGCAAAAGAAATAATGTCTCATTTCAACAATCTTGATACTACACTAGAAAAAGCTCAATTGTTATCAATTGTACTTACTCGTAAAGACTTAATAGATCCAATAAAATTATTGGGTATAGATACAAAAAGTCAAAAGAGGAAAACTTCTCAGCTACAAAAATCTATTGTTGATAATGTTAAGAAAGGTTTGGTGAACATTGGTAAAAAATCTCGAACAATAGATAAGACCATTTCAAGAAGAGTGATGTTGACATCTTTAGTAAATGAAAAATTGCCTCAAAAAAGACAAATCTCTTCACTGTCATCTGAGTTTGGTTTTAGTAGAAGGATAATATCAAAATATGTTAAAAGGAGAAAGAGTTTGGATGATACTACCTTAGAAGGGAATTGGGCAATTATGTGTAGAGCTCCTCATTTTGATAGAATTGAAGATGTTGTTGGGAACTTTGTGACAAGTTTTTGGATTGATAATACTCATCCTTCACCAAACAGTAGAGATGTTATCAAGCAAAGGATTGGTCCTGATCGTTATGATCTCCATGTAAAACATTGGATAGACACAACAAAACATGAATTGTATGTGTTGTTTACAAAAACAAAACCTCATATAAAGATTGGACAAACCATGTTTGAACGGTTAAGGCCATATATGTGAGGGTAAACAAAGTTTTCGAAACTTCTTGTTGTTGTTGTCACATTGAATTTGATCTGTACTATCAGGTGTTTTGAAAGATTAGAGAAGATAGTGATGATTATGAAAATGCTCCTCCTAAATGAACAAGTCAATTCATAGCATCCATCTTATATGATAAATCAGATGATAATGCAACCGGTCAAATAAATTGCATAAAAGGGATTTGTGGAACATGCGAGAACTTGGCTAAATTGTCTTTCAGAGATGAAGATACTGACATGAAGAAGATGGTAAATTGCAAAAGTTACAAGTACAAAAAATTTGAAACAAAATTTGGAAAGGAATCTACAAGGTTAGATTATGTAGAAGAGAAAACACCTATTGGAACATTTATGGAAAATTTTTGTAAGTTGATAAAACCATACATATGCCATGGTTTTTTTGCCAAGTGGAAAACAGAAAAATTTATAATAAATTAAGAGACGCTTTCCCACTTGGAACTATTCTATCCATAGTGGACTTCACAGAAAATTACTCTTTTGCACATCAAAAAGAGATTCAATCAGAGTATTACTTTTCAAAGCAAATCACTAATTTGGTGCATGTGTGTTATCAACATGAACAGATGGATTTGGATGGTGTTGATAGTACATTTGAAAATTGTGTCATTAAGAAAGAGTACCACTTCTATATCAGTGATGATAAGGAGCATGACACACTTTTTGTACAACATTGGTTTAAGAAGTTTTTCGAATATTTGGAAGAGAGAGGCATAACAATAGTTAAACATTTTGTTTGGTTTGATGGATGTGCGACACAATTCAAATCTTCAAGGTCATTTTATGCACTATGTAGATATCATCGAAATGACAAAATACCACATGTTTGGAGTTTTTTTGAGAGTGGTCATGGAAAGGGTGAACATGATGGTCTAGGAGCTTGCATCAAACGTTCTCTAAGAAAGCATCAAATAAATTACACAGAAGATCATATAGACAATGCACATGATGTTGTTGAAAGGTGTAAGAAACACTTTGAGAAACCTAATTATCCCAGTGAATCATTATCGAGAACATACAAACCCATTCCATATAGAGTGTTTTGGGAGATAACCGGTACATGTTCTCTTTTAGTGTTTTATTTATTTTTTTATTTTTTTAAAAATGTCCTAGTTCAAATGTTTCAATTTAACAACTTGATCTACATGTATGTTCGTGTACACATGTACATTTTGCAGATGTGGATAGAAGATCAATGCATGGATGCAAGAGCATGGAGAGGACAAGATCTTTGTATTGTGTCATGAGTACACATAATCGCACATGGACATTATACACTAGGGATGATTCATGTTTTTGTTCTAATTGCCTTTTGGAAAACTATGTTGATTTCAAGAACCAAGAGCTTGGATATGTTAGTGAATGGAAATTGGTGCCACTAGATGTTTCTGACACATACGAGGATTCAAATGAGGATGAAATATTTGAAGACATTCCTTTGATTTCTGGTGATTATGATCATATTTCAGGATTGATTAAAAAAGGTACATATGACGTACACATATATATGTTGTGTACATATAAATATTTCCTTAAAAATGACATGTTTAGAATTTATTTAACTTGTTTCAAATTGCAGGAGATATTTTTGCAATCATAGCAAAAGATGGAAATATAGAAGGTGTTAGTTATTATTTATTGCATTGCACAGAAGAGAGAAAGAAGTTAACAAAATCTGAAATGAGCGATGGAATGTCATTTCCCTTGAACTGATTTGAATATGTATATACAGATCGCTTACGTGCAAATTTTTAATTTATCACATTTCTTATATACATGTACATGTAGGATCAGTTGTAGTGCAAGGGACATATTTCAAACAAGTTAAAATTGTTCAACATGGGATTCATTTTAGTGAATACCAAATTGACAACAAGTTATATCAGTATAGCCACTTGGTCATTGTTGTTGGCCTAATTCTTCAAACAGTTCCACATTGTGGGCAGTCTCAAAAGTGGAGACTAGATAGTGAAGATCATGACAAAATATTAACTGTTATTGAAGAGCGTTCTAAACCACTTGATGTGGTATGAACTATATATTTAGTAATCCAAAGTTCATGTGGTTCAACCCATGAATTGAATTAATAATTGATAAATTAGAACTTAACTTGTTTTGAAACTTGGATAAATATTTGATCTATATATATATATATATATATATGGCTTGTGTGGACCATATATTTTTTAAGTTTAAATACATGAAATTTTCAATTATATCAAATTAGGATGTATAAAGTTAATTTGTATGTATGTTAAATAATATTTACATGCACGTATGTAAAGTAAATTGGGACATGTGGATGAGTTGAAAATGTGTTAAAAGGCGAGCGATGTATGCAGTTGATTAGGATGTATATAGTAGATATATAATTCTAAATGCATGTAAATAGTACATATCTAATTCTAAATGCATGTAATTTGTAAGTTGTTAAAATAATTTTAAAGCATACATACATGTAAAGTAATTTAAAGGACATGTGTATTTATTTAATTAAAGATGCACATGCACATAAATATAATTAAAAATGCATATTTAAATTAGAATGTATGTATGTGTAAAATTGATATATTAAATTAGGACATACATGTATAATAATTGAAGAGTGGTCTGAACCACTAAGTGATGTGTTGTGAACTATTTACCTTGTATACAGACCTATAAGTACATACCATGTGAACTATTTAGTACATGGTATTAAGTTTAGTTTGTTCATTTGATATTAATTAACAAGTGTGATTTTTATATTGTTCATGGCTTGCACAATGGAGTGGATATACTCTTTTGTTTGAACATATTCTTTTAAATTAATGCATATCTACTGTATACATGTTACATACATCTAGAGTAAAATTTAAAATTTAAAATTTAAATTATAAATATATCAATCTTTTTTTAATCTATCTACATGTACACATGTAAATTGAGTCACAGATATATATAAATTTGAAAGTATTAGAGAACATGTGCATTCTTGATCATATATATTTAAAGTGTGTAAGTAATCTAAAATGCACGTGCATTCAATCATATATATAATTATCTGAATACAAATAATGTGTTATATTTAATCCAGGATCAAATGCACAAACTATACATGTAAATATAAAGTATAAGCTAACCATACATGCACATGATATATATAATCCACTCCATCGAACATAAACTGTATAAAGTCAAGATCATCTAACATGTACATGTGCATGAAATATATAATCTAATCAAACACAAATTGTATAAAGTATACTCTAGTCTAAACTTCATACATGCATGAAATATATAATCTGATCAAACACAAACCAGGTATAAAGTATAATCTAGTCTAAACTTCATACATGCATGAAATATATAATCTGATCAAACACAAACCAGGTATAAAGTACAATCTAGTCTAAACTTCATACATGCATGAAATATATAATCCGATCAAACACAAACCAGGTATAAAGTATAATCTAGTCTAAACTTCATACATGCATGAATACATATAATATGAAAGTCTATAAAAAGATAAACAAATGAGCTATAAATTCCAGCAAATCAACACGGATCATGCCGGCCACGAATAGAGAGACCATCTGAGGGAGAGTCTGGATGTCCAATAGACCCCTGCAAAAGTAGAATTTATTTAAATATTAAATATAGATCTCTCTAGAAACATGTACATCAAATCCGACTAGAGTTAAATGTACATATATACAAAAAGCCATAACTAACCTATCCACTAACAACATCAAAAGAATCTCTCCTACGCACATGCTCAAAGCTCAAGCTAGGAGTGACATGAGCTAACTGTTACACACACACACACACACACACACATCTGTGTGTGTGTGTGTGTGTGTATTTAAGGACTAGTCCAGGATTGATTTAAATGATACAAATTAACTTAGAACTAGATTATTTATTAAATGATCTATATATAGATTTATCGTACATTACAACATGTATACATATCTTGTAAAAATTTAAACGCACATGTATGTACATACCTGTGTATTAGGAGTACATTGTATAGTCTGATCATCTCCTGTGATCATATCAAACACATCACTCATGCCTGCATATCTCTCTCTCTTTATACATATGACTGAGGAGTGTAAGGGGCTAACTAGATGACTAGGCATCGTGGATGAAGTGTCTGACTGTAGTAGCATATCCATAAACCTAGTATGTCTCTTGAACCTTGCAGTTGCTCCTCAAATGAATCCAAGCCCTCATCTATGATATGGACCTGATCAGCTCGTATCTCCTCCTCAAATGAATCCAATCCCTCATCTGTGATATGGACCTGGTCAGCTCGTATCTCCTCCTCTACAGCAACAAAGTGATCTGTAGGTGGGTCAGTTCCCGGAGCATGCATAGAGTGATGAGAATATTGTGACTACCTCGGGGTATGCATCAATGCAGTGATAGCCTACCCGTCTTTGAGAATCTCCTCTCTAACATCAGTTGATGGTATCCCAAGTCGAGATGAAATAAAATGGTAAGAATGTAGTAGGTCCGCGACTAAATACTGCGAAATCTATACATGTCTACTACCTCTGACTATAGTTGCTACCTCATTTGGGGAGGGGATGCCAGCAGTAATATACTGATCATCTAAATCTGAAGCCACCCCATGACTAGAAGATGCATGATCTATGGATGATCTCGAACATGGTCGACTCATCATATATCTTCCCAGCCTGTCAGATGATATGGTGGCTGTTGCTGACGCAATCTGTCCAATCCTATTAATTGCTTCTTTTTGAGAAGTAATCACAACGTGATCCGCTATGGGGGCCAAGGTTGGGAATACTGTAGGAAATCTCTGGCCAGCAAGGTCCATGTGTCTAGGCGGAGCTCTAACACGCCTACAATATGCATCTCTAACAACAATCCTGCCCCTCCCCTGTCCATAATATGCTGGAATATCAAGATAGTTTGGTTTCATCTGACAATGAACCTCAACAAATACCTATTGTGCAAAGTATAATGGTATCTGGTCGTTATTAGGTTAACAACCATGGGTAGCTAAGAAGTGTGGGTAAATCAATGATGCAACCTATGGGTCGATACATCTCATGACCTGATATCCTCTCACCTTACTCTTCTCCTGATACTGTGGAAAGCATCTCTCCTTGATGGTCTCCTTCGAGACCACCCTCACCACATTAGCAAAAGAATCAGGACCCCTCACCTCACTCCTCAACTGTCTATAAATATCCTCTATAACCTTAGGTGAGAATGAGGTGTGAGGAACTAAGCGGTCCCTCAATGTCTGCAAACTATAAAAAATGGATGTGCATGTACTCTTGTACATGCCATCAATACAGGGGTCATCTAATATGACCCTCAACCTATGCAGCTCATGATCACTATACTGGAAAATGGTAGCAATGTTGGGCAATAGGGGATCCTGGTGTGGAGGATCTATATCATAAATGTGTGGCTCCTAATCAGGAGCCTATGCAAGTGGATCCTGATCAGGAGCCTGTGAAGGTATATCTTGGGATGCCATCTATCTAGGTATGTCATAAAGTTAAAATAAATACATAAGCACACATACACACATGAAGTGCATTCAATTTAAAACATTAAAAATTAAAATCAGTTGAATTGTAGAGAGAGAGAGAGAGAGAGAGAGAGAGAGAGAGAGAGAGATAACATATATTTCAGAGAGATAGAGAGATACCATATATTTAAATCTTGAATACCTAAAAAATTCAAGAACATGATAATTATAAAAAATTTATAAGGACCAATAACAAAAAAAATTAGACCTATATTTTATTGTAACGTATAAATAATTGTAGAGAGAGAGAGATAGAGATCATTTTCATGAGAGAGAGAGAGAGAGATAACATATATATATATATATATATATATATATATATATATATATATATATAATATATATATATATATATATATATATATATATATATATATATATATATAAAATAAAAAATTTAAATCTTTGAATTTACATAAAAAATTCAAATATTTCAGAGAGAGAGATAACATATATTTCAGAGAGATAGAGAGATATATATTTAAAGATCTTGAATACATAAAAAATTCAAGAACATGATATATATAATTTTTATAAGTCAATAACAAAAAAATTAGTTCTACATTTTATTGTAACGTATAAATATTTGTGTGTATATCAAATTTTTTTTTTTTGTTTGAAACTAAAACATGGGCATTGATCAACAAAATGGAATGTAACTTCTCTAAATTTTTTGACATTGTTTGTTATTGAACTCCATATCTCAAAAAAATAGAGGTCATTGTATTTTTGTAATGGGCATATGATTATAAAATTATTAAATCTATAATATGTGATCCTAAGGGGAATGCCATATGTACACTAGGATGTTATAAGGGGTCATATGTGGTCCAAAGGGGTCATGCATGTGTTAATGCATGTGTTAACACATGTGTGACCCCTTAGGATCACATATGACCCCTTAGGACACTATGTGATGGACTAAGGCCCGTCATATGTGGTCCTAAGGGGTCACGCATGTGTTACCCCTTAGGACACTATGTGATCCTAAGGGGAATATCATATGTACACTAGGATGTTATAAGGGGTCATATGTGGTCCAAAGGGGTCACACACATGTGTGTTAATGCATGCAAGTGACCCCTTAGGACCACATATGACCCCTTAGGACACTATGTGATGGACTAAGGGGTCATATACGATCCTAAGGGGTCACGTGTGTATTAGAACACATGTGTGACCCCTTAGGACCACATAGGACCCCTTAGGACACTATGTGATCCTAAGGGGAATGCCATATGTACACTAGGATGTTATAAGGGGTCATATGTAGTCCAAGGGGTCACGCAAGTGTTAACACATGCATGACCCCTTAGGACCACATATGACCCTTTAGGACACTATGTGATGGACTAAGGGGTATGTCGTTCACACTAGGATTTTATAAGGGGTCATATGCGGTTCTAAGGGGTCATGCATGTGTTATAACACACGTGTGACCCCTTAGGACCACATATGACCCCTTAGGACACTATGTGATCCTAAGGGGAATGTCATATGTACAATAGGATGTTATAAGGGGTCATATGTGGTCCTAAGGGGTCACACATGTGTGACCCCTTAGGACCACATATGACCCCTTAGGACACTATGTGATGGACTAAGGGGTATGTTGTTCACTAGGATTTTATAAAGGGTCATATGTGGTTCTAAGGGGTCACACAGGACCACATATCGACACTATGTGATCCTAAGGGGAATTTCGTATGTACAATAGGATGTTATAAGGGGTCATATATGGTCCTAAGGGGTCACACATGTGTTAACACATGCATGACCCCTTAGGATCACATATGACCCCTTAGGACACTATGTGATGGACTAAGGGGTCATATGTTGTTCTAAGGGGCCACACATGCGTGACCCCTTAGGACCACATATATGTGATCCTAAGGGGAATGTCGTATGTTCACTAGGATGTTATAAGGGGTCATATGTGGTCCTAAGGGGTCACACATGTGTTAACGCATGTGTGACCCCTTAGGACACTATGTGATGGACTGAGGGGTATGTCGTTCACACTAGGATTTTATAAGGGGTCATATGCGGTTCTAAGGGGTCACGCATGTGTTAGAACACGTGTGTGACCCCTAGGACTACATATGACCCCTTAGGACACTAGTCCTAAGGGGAATGTCGTATGTACACTAGGATGTCCTAAGAGGTCATATGTGGTCCTAAGGGGTCACACATGTGTGTGACTCCTTAGGACCACACATGACCTCTTAGGACACTATGTAATGGACTAAGGGGTATGTTGTACACACTAGGCTTCTATAAGGGGTCACATGTGGCCCTGAGGGTCACACATGTGTTAACACATGCGTGACCCCTTAGGACCACGCGTGACCCCTTAGGGTCCACTATGCAATCCTCTATGGTCCTAAGGGAACGTATAGTGTCATTAGGGGCATATGTGGTCTTAAGGGGTCATAAGGGGTCATGTTGTGTGTGTAATAGGATGTGAAAAGGGGTCACATTGTAGAGGATTTATTTAGTCTAATTTGTTTAAATTTTTTGTCTAAATTTCCTAATGTTTTTTTAAATTATAATTTATTAATTTTTCTAACATTTTAATTTAAATTTAGATTTAGATTTGTAACATTTTTCTAATTTCCTTTTTTTGCTAATGTTTTTCTTATTAATTTATTTAAATGTGAAGGAGGATTTGGGGATTTTAAATAAATATTAATTTATTTAAATGTGAAGAAGGATTTAAAATTAAACAAATAGGATTTATTTATTTAATTAAATCTGAATTTAGTTAAGTGAATTAAATCAAATAAATTGAATAATTTATTTAATTAATAGAAGAAGGGGGTGGGGTGAATTAATTAAATATTAATTTAATTAATAGATGAAAAAGGGGAAGTGATTAATTAAATGTGAATTTATTTAATAGTTGAATGAATGATAATTAAACAAATATAAAATTCATTTAATCAAGTAGACAGATTTGGGTGTCTACATGTTGCCCCTCTTTGAAGTGATGTGTGGCGACATGTCAATTCAAAGAAAAATTCACTTGATGATGCTGATAAAATTTTCGATTTGCCCGACATTGATGGTCAGATAATGATGCAAGGATGCCCCCTTGGGAGATGAATCGGATGTATTTTTTAATTTTTAGGATTTTGACAATCGATTCATTTCCCGATAAATTAAATAATTGATGTCGTTGATTAACTTGATTTGATGTCCCAATAAAATTTGATTGCTCTCATGATTGATGAGTGACAATGACATAAATCCACGATTCGATGATTTGATAGGTTTGATTGATTGTATGACCTCATGATGGATGAGAGTCACTGATAGGTTTAGTTTAACTAACCTCATGATTGATGAGCGACAATGATATAAACTCATGATTTGATGATTTGATAGATTTGATTGATGGTATGACCTCATGATGGATAAAAGTCACTGATAGGTTGAGTTTGATTGACCTCATGATTGATGAGCAATAATGATATAAACTCATGATTCAATGATTTGATATATTTGATTGATTGTATGACCTCATGATGGATGAGAGTCACTGATAGGTTGAGTTTGATTGACCTCATGATTGATGAGTGGCAATGATATAAACTCATGATTCGATGATTTGATAGATTTGACTGATTGTATGATGTCATGATGGACGAGAGTCAATGATAGGTTGAGTTTGATTAACCTCATGTTTGATGAACAATAATGATATAAACTCATGATTCAAGGATTTGATAGATTTGATTGATTGTATGACCTCATGATGGATGAGAGTCACTGATAGGTTGAGTTTGATTGGCCTCATGATTGATGAGCAACAATTATATAAACTCATGATTCGATAGATTTGATTTTAATGGTATGACTTCATGATGGATGAGAGTCACTAATAGGTTCTCAAAGAGATTGATTAAAATCTCGAGGGAGCTGATAGGATAACTGATTGATCGATTTGATCGATCGATAGATAATTGACATTTTGTTGATATCACATTGCAGGAAAATTTAAATGTGCTGATTTTGGTGCATCCGGGGGAGCAACAGGAGGTTTGGTTAGGCCGACAGTATCTGGAGTGAGCACCACTTAGATCCATGTGTTCTCTTTTTGATGTATACATGCCCTTGGAGACATTTGACGATTCATGTTTGGTCGGAGATGTATCTTTCATATGTGTTTGACATCATTGTACAATTGGACATTGATATTTTATTTATGATTTTATATGCAATGGATGATTAGATGCATGTTACATGGTACATGACTTAGGCTTTGCTTATATGATAAGTGTACACTGCTTTTTTATTTATGATATGATATGCGATGGATAATTAGATGCATGTTACATAGTACATGACTTAGGTTTTTCTTATATGATAGATGGATGTATGTGATTTCCATGTATGATGATACAAATGATTCTTTATGATTATGTTCATGATCATGTTATATATATGATAATGTGATGATGGTGCATGGATTAATGCTTATATGATGTTATGCATGGAAAGATACAATGATGAAATTCATGCATATGATAATGTTCTATGATACTATTTGATTGTGCTTTCGTGATTTATGTATGTTATTATGATGATGTGAAAAATGCACTTAAATGATATGGATAAATGCAAATGTTTCTAGTTTTTAAATGATATGGATGAATGCAATCTAGCTTAACCATGCAAGCCTAATTATGCAATCTTGTCTATTATGTCGGTCAATTATTTGTGCCCTTTTTATCATCATTGATATTTTAAGATGTTGAAAGTTAGTACAAACATCGATGGAATGGTTTGAACCATGATGACCTAAGTATAAGTTACATAGATTTTGATATTGCAAGACGACACAAGCGTCGAGGTATAATTGAACCAAGATGACCCGAGTGTTGTTTGCATAAAACAAGAAAGAGAGCCTTTATCCTATACAAATCCGAAATATCCTCGATGATGCATTACCGATCATGTCTTGCGACAAATTTGTATAGTATTAAGGATTCACTCACAAAAAATAGACAAAGAAAAATATCAAACCCCTTCCTTGTTTCTCTAGTTTCAAGACATCCTTGAGTTTCTTAGGAGATATGATAACAAAAATCAAACTACCAGAGATGAACATTCACTCTTATTTATGTCACTTGTGAGATAAAAACATCCTCTTAATGGATTTCAGTTTGATTTTGCTTTGGATTCTACCTATGAGTGTTTCGGAAACTGGTTTTAATGTTCAATATTGATTCTTGTGATCTTTGTTTGATGCGCACATCTCACTGTTTGTGTGCCTATTTTTGTAAGCTCAAAGTGAATTGCCCCTACTGATTTCAGGATTTTGCCCCCAATCTAGACACAACCTTTTATTATAGACATATACGATGATGACCAAGCCATGGTCAGATATTTTTGCAATGCCCGAGGTATATACAAGGCTTTTTTACATATATGAATAATGATAGGGAAAAACGAATATATGATATATGAACTAATAGATAGAGGAGCCAATTAATCACAAATAGCGCCTGTTGCCATGTTTTCACTACTTGCTTTTATTGCACTTTTTTTATTGCTTGATTTTATTTTGTATTTTCTTGCTTTTTAAAAATTTTATTGCTTTTCCGTGCATTGGGTAAGTCAGGTGTAGAACCTTTTGTGATGAATGTTGTTGACAGGTTCATCAAACTGGTCCCCTTCTGATGTAGATAGTTGATATGCCCCAAATCCATATGTTGTTATAATGATGAACAAACCTAACCAATCTGCTTGAAATTTTCCCTTCTTTTCTTAATCCTATTGATTGCGAGGATTCTCTTTTAGTACCAACTTTCCAACTTGAAACATTCTTGGCTTCACTATGTGATTATAGCTTCTGGATATCCATTGTTGATATGCTTTTAGATGATAAAAAGCATGTTGACGACGTTCATCTAACAGTTCTAGTTCTTGTTGTTTGTTTACCCTGTACTCCTCATCTGGGATGAGTCCTTTCAATGATACTTTGAGAGATGATATTTCAACCTCAATGGGTAAGATAGATTTTGATCCATAGACAAGTGCATATGGTGTGGCTCCAGTAGGGGTGTGAATACTAGTTCGATATGCCCATAAGGCAGGATTTAATTGGACATGTCAATCATGGCCAACATCGTTTACAATTTTCTTTAGGATTTTTAGGATGGTTTTGTTTGAAGCCTTTGCTTGGCCTTTCCCTTGAGGATAATAAGGCTTGGAGAAGCAATGTTGGATATGGAATCTTTCAAGAAGTTCTTGCACATCTTGATTCTTGAAGGGTCTACCATTATCAGTGATAATGGAATTAGGAAAGCCATACTGATAGATAATGTAATTCAAAATGAAGGAAGATATTTTCTTTCCAGTGACAATGGTTAATGGAACAACTTCAATCCACTTTGTGATATATATTTAGTGGTTGTGATATTAATCCAAAAATGCAAGTTAGGGAGGGATTTTAGGAATTTAATATTTATTTAAATTTCTAAAATCCCTCCCCCACTTGCACTTTCTATAAAATTCAAGTTGCAAGTTAACATTTTTCCTAATCATGTCTAAACCCCTATTATTAGCCTAATCACCCTTTAATGGTTTGCACATTCCTAAACCTAAGGTTAACCCAAAACCCATCAACTCAAGCCTTTAATGACTTTCTCTAAAGTCTTCAAACCTTTAATGGTTTCATTCTAGAGACTTCTCAAGCCTTTAATGGTTTCCCTCAAAGTCTTCAAGCCTTTAATGGTTTCCTTCTAGAGTCTTCTTAAGCCTTTAATGACTTCCTTCAAGTTTTCAAGCATTTAATGTTTTATCCCCTTTTTCTCATTTAAATAAATTAAGATTTATTTAAATAAAATCTAAAATTCACATTCACATTGAAATAAATCAATATTTATTTAGATATCTATCGAAATGCAAGTTTCACCAATAAATTGAAATAAATAAATTTTATTCCAATTAAAATCCTAAAATCCCTCCCACTTGCATTCTCCTACAAATCCACTTAGCCACTAATCTTTTCTTCTAGAATATTCTAACCTCTTCCAATTTAGCCTAATACCCTTCTAATCATTTGCACATTCCTTAAGAAGGAGTCACTTCTAAAAAATATGCAAAGTCTTCATAAAGCATTAAAAGCTTTATTTCGTCAACAAGATAACCTCCAAAGTCTTCCAAAACTTGTAAGGCTCTTACATAACTATTAATGGTTAACTCACCATTGACCCTTGGTTAGAGACTATCTCTCTAACCTAACCATTCTTTTAACTCATGGGTAGCTTCAAGCATTCATTTCTTTGACCATGGTTATCCTTTAACCCTTGCACAAGAGTTTATCCTTTGGATAAAAGCTTTATCCATTAACTCAACCCTAACCAGAACCCTTAGGGTAATCACCATGTCTTCTCAGTCATTTAATGCCTCTTATCTTTCCTCTCAAGCCTTCTCATGTTGACAATTGTCACCATTTCATTGGTGAAAATTATAAACATGGATTGAGGATCACCAAATTCTCAATCAATCCTAACCCTTGTTAAGATTATTCAATCTTGACCATCCAATTGCCCATTTATTCTATAAATAGGACTCATTCCTTCATTATCAAGGTCACTACTTCTTAGTCTTAGAATCTACATTTTGTCTCTCTTTGTTTATCTCATGAGCTTAAGCATTTAGAAGCATTTTTATCAATAGGATATCATTAGTATAACACATCATGTTAGCACAATATATCATGTTAGCATAACATCTCTTTATCAATAGAATAATCTTGTTGATCTTGGTTATATAGGCATATAGATCATTTCATCATATATATAACTTGTTCTTTGATTTGTCATTCTAAGGATCAATTGCTCAATGATCTGAGAGCAATCACGATTTAAAGAATTCTTGAAGATAGAGGAGAATGGGACTCTTTTGAAGGATTGGTTTGTTTAATTAGTTTACCAAGTTAGTCCTTATATCTAATGTTTCATTGGTATGTTAGTTTCTTGTTTTTCTAATTGATTGATTGACCCACTATTCTAGCATACAATATCTTATGTTCATTGTGTTTATCTTTATGCTTGTTCATTATATCCTTCTGAATGTGTTTCTATTTTTGTAATCGTTAAGATTTGTAACTAAAATTTGCACCATCTCCCCACTAGATTAGTGTTAGGAAGAATTTTCCATGCCTAAGATTCCTTTAACACCATGTCTCATCAACAATGCCTTTGACAAAAGAGTTTTCACTTATTGGAATCTCGAACCATCTTCTAATCTACCTTGAGCTTTAGAATTGGATACAAAATCACCTTCGCTATTGTCCTATGTAACTAATCCATTTAATTGACTCAAATTCATAAGGATTGATCTAATCAACACCATTCTTTCAACTCAATAGTGAA
Source organism: Cryptomeria japonica (assembly GCF_030272615.1). Lineage (NCBI taxonomy): Eukaryota > Viridiplantae > Streptophyta > Pinopsida > Cupressales > Cupressaceae > Cryptomeria > Cryptomeria japonica. The sequence continues at coordinate 668,754,859 of NC_081412.1, forward strand.
TTGTTACATTATCAAGTACAAAAGGGGACTTTATAGAAGGATATAATTTCAGGTTATACCATATATTCAATGTATGACCAAACCATACAACTTATGTCTGTAAATAAATAAGATGATCTTACCAGACAAATTATATATTCATACATTTCATAATCTCAATCAATGACACGACTTGATAGATAAATTTTGTGTTTAGCAAGATCCAAAGAGCATTAAATTAGAGATGAGATTGTGAACATAAGCCTAGAATAACTTCACATCAATGGTCATTATGCTAAATGGATCCAAACCTCATGTTGTATCGAGTTTCCAATAAACTGAATAAACAATTGTTGAGCTTAATATGCCATATTTCCTTTTTTGGTGAACAGATACTTCTGTTCGGATAATATGTATGCAACATTTACATAGACTACTGTTAAGTTGACTATTTGAGCTTTGATAAAATATGGAATGTTGATCTGATTTTTTTATTTTATCAATTCAAGGAACACTGGAGTTTTTTTAATCCTCTGAAATACAAGTTTGACTTGAAAATTGTTTAAAATTTGATGAAATATATAACATTGATGTAAATTTTTGGTTTCATCAATTTAGGAAACCCTAGAATTTATTTTTTACTCTTGAATATAAGTTTGACTTTACTCTCATGTTTAGAAGTAAATTGTGGTCTTCAACTTGCACCTTATTGTATAACTAAAATGTAAAAGGGGTCTACAATTAATTAACTATGAATTTTATTTTAAGGCGATTACAAGAAACTTTGTTTCTTTAGTTTCATTCATTTCTACTAAATATCAAATTGCTAAAAAAATTAATTAGATTTATTTGAATACACTTACAAGAATTTGATGTTCTAGTAGACTCGTTTGTCGAAAAGTGTTTAATAATTGGTATTGGTAATAACATGAGTTAGTTGAATTTATGAATAAAAATAAACAGTTGATATCAATAATATGGGGTTGAATTTAACAAAATTTGTTTCCTTCTTACCATCATTACCTTCTCACAAAAAAATTTTATGACTTCCGTTGTTGCTTACTTTCTCTCTACTGCATCTGATTTGTAGGTTGTGTATTGTCTTTAGTGTCTTTGCTTTACAGGTTGCCTACATAGAGCATGACACGTAGAGCATTAAGAGCATAAAGTTACATAAACTAGAAGGGGTAAGATATTATAGACTTGTGTTGTTATTCATTGGGTTGTTGCTACATCATGCACAAGATGAAAGGAAAACTGAAATTAACAAATTCATTAGAGAAAATCATAGATGTAGAAAACTGCAAATCGATAATAAAGAACTATTCATTCAGACAAATGACAATGTTGGAAAATAATAATATGTTCAAGATTAGACCATTTATATATATCATAGGTGATTGTCTTTTTGACTCCTTCCAGTTGTTGTTATATATGTAATACACTTTTGTATAATTACGCAATGAAACTATTGACCACTTTATAAGTAGCTTACAAAACAATGATTCTAAAGCTTTATTTTCATACAACTACAAGCTAGACACATATACATTGTATGAATTACATGGATTGAATTATATATGTGACATACATGATTGCCAGTAGTTTGAAATCCAAATTGTAATGAGTATGGCCTTTGGGGGGACCTATTTTGTATTAAATGGCTAGCCAAATGGCTAAAGATCTGATTGTGTATCTAGTCTTCAACAAGTAAGTCAAAGTACTTACAATTCAATGAGAGTTTACAAAACAATGCACATGCTATATTTTTCCATGACAAAACCCCTATATAGGGTCACTTTGAACCACTTATTAACAAAAAACAAGGCCTGCATAAGGCACATATTCACCAATCTGAAAAGTCTAAGATAATTTTCAATTTAGGTAATAGTTTCGCAAAAGACAAGTAGGTGGAATGTCTAACTTATGCTAGAGTGCATTGTCGGTATCAGATTGTGGTAATATCCTTTTCTATACAATTACTACTTTGGACAAACAATGAATATGATAATCAATCTCTTATATGATGCATGACTCGATCGTTTTGCAATGTAATACTCTATGGAGATAAAGTAGCAATGACTTGCATAGAAACATGCATCAAATGCATGACCTAATCATTAGTTGTGGGGTCGCAATCTAGGAAGCATTCATTGCAAAGGTTGGAGACCCATATGAATAGAGAAAAATTGAAGGAGCTTATTTTTGTTTTGAATGGCTATCCTACATTTTGCAAGTGAAGATGAAAATTTGGTCAACAACCACTAACATCTATATAAAGAATACTGCACGTGTCTAAGGCCAACTAGAGTATACAATATTATGTGCTACAAATTTTATGACATGCATACACACAACATGTCATATGGAGTAGAGATTAAGATGGTAAGTAACACTAAGATTGAACAATAAAAAAGAATGGCATTGGTCAATGGAAAAAAAAAACAGTGTACACAAATTGAAACAAGTTATTTGAAATAGTGAACACGTATAGATCAATAACCTTGCACAATGGACAAATACCTTAAATAAAATCTCTCGTGACTCCAATCTACTCGAATCAATGCACATGTACAAATGAATACCCCTACACGATTGACAAAAGCCTTTAAAAAATTCCTAGGTGATTCACTTTGTAAAGTATTTAGCAATGAATAGGTGAAGCTACTATAATTCAAAGGCTGGGAAAATGAACAAAGAGACCAAAGTCAATAGTAGAGTCTTACCTGGCAAAAATACATGACACACCAAAACATGTGTGTACAATTTGTGGATGACTTCAATTTAAGAAAAGCATGAGAAATCTTACAAAAAAACAATATGCACATATCAATTACTATTATCAAAGATAGAAAATTTGTTTGGTGTCAAGGTATGCAAGTTTTGTAAGTAGAACTTGCAACAAAACATAAAATCGCTATATGCAACACCAGAACAGATCAATACAAACAAGCCAATATGACATATAGCTACATTTTCATAACTTGAAGAAAGAGTAGTGTCACTTTGAATAACATTTGCACAAATTTGGTAGCTAGGACACAAGTGATCTCAAGTTGGACTAAATGGAACTATTATCAATGTTCCAATTGACATTAACATCATATAAACAATATTGCCACGATCATCAAATGAAACATGGACAATTGTCATTGCATTGAAAAGATGCATGTAATACACAAATGCATATAAAAAAGGAAGAGCACAACTGAACACTATTATGAATTCCCTCAATGACTTATGCAAAACAACACTGAATGTAAAATTGAACAACAATTGGCATGAACATTTGTACTTATCACAAGAATGAGAACCTAATATCAACTCTTCATCAAGTGACAATGATAGTGCAACTTCATCAAGTGACGATGATAATGAGATTCCCAAGGCTGTAGAAATTGAAATAAACATGTTGATACATGGATTTATTGAGTCCTAAACTATACATTATCTTCAAAATAAATTAATATAGATTGGACCAACAGAAGGAAAACAATCCCTAAGAATCTTCCAAGATAAATATGTAGAAGAGATGAACTTCCCGACACTATATTTTGGGGAACCACATGATGAAGAAATTGCAAAAAGGATTTACAATCGAATGAATGCCTGCATATTGTGTTGGTTCCATCATGATGGTCGTTACAACTAATTTTAGACTCCGGCATCATTTCCTTTCTCTTGTGCATGTCAACATTTAATAGGCTACTATGATAAGCTTTGATTTGATTTCCCAATTGACAATCCGATTAATGTCTATCTTTGCTTGATGTCGATCCACCATTAATCCATATTCCTGCTTCACCTCATGGCCTTTTTGGTTTCCTACAGGTAAAGCATTTCAATTAGAAAATCTGTGTTAATCAAATGATAACCACACGGGTCTACCTCCTATTCCTGCACATCACAAATAGACATTAGCATTGCCAAGTAAGGAATTTAAAATGGTGGAGCTTGATTAGATTGTAAGAACGAGTCATGTTGTAGAATTGCAGGGTTTCCTCAATGATGCAACTTGCGAGCTTCCTTATTATATAGGTGCAAAGATGACAAGTGACAAGCACAAAGACATGACTGGGGTTTAAAAGAAGCAACACGACACGATTTGTCTAAGCACAAATAAGGTATACCAATTGGTGGAGGATTCAATTAACTCTCAGTGGGAGGTACAATGGTGTCCCAATTCTACCATGATTGATAGGGAACTCTATTTAAAAGATCACAATGAAACACTACCCAAGAAGAGAAGAAGACATTTGTGCATTCGTCATTCAAAATTATGATATAAAATTTGGAGAAGCCCACCAAAAGAAAGATTTTCTTTATTGAGAATTCGCATGCAGCAGAATGTCATATCATAACGCGTAGAACTCCAGTGATTTTGGTGTATGCACTATGTTTAATTGTTTGTTCCTTCCTATGGGTGAACTACATTTCCATTAAGCTACATAATTGGTTTGTCCCTCATAGACAACTCGGATAGAGCCATGCTGTCAAACAAGTGTCTATAGCCCTGAAAAGGATATCGTTTTGATTTTTGCCAAGTTCATACATCTACTACCAGTTGAGTGTCCATAGCTTTAGTACAAGTTCATAGATCTACTACCAGTTGAGTGCCCATAGCTTTAGTAGCATAAATAATTTGAATTATATTTTTCTTTAAAGCCATTTCTCCTTTTTGGATTTTCATTTTCACATTGAAATCCTGTCGATAATGAAGCTAGGCTGTTAGGTTGGAAACCAAAGTAGTAGCAAGGGCAATCTTAAGATTTTTCACTTATTAAAAATGTACGCTTTTGTTGTACTTCTTCTTGGGGAAACATTAAATTTTGACATTATTGCTGAATTTTATAGAGGCCGTCACCAACTTATGATATGGCTTTCTTCGAGTTGGAAAATATTGAAAGGAAAGCCAAAATCCTAGTTGATCTCAGACTAAATCTTATGTCACAAATAGGAATATTAATGCACTAATTTATTACTTAACTCAATAGGCAAACCCTACTTAATATAATCCTCACTTTCATTAAGGGGACAACTAAATTTAATGTTTCTTGAGTATGAATATATTACATGTGTCAACCTACCACCTTGAACTTGTTTCTAAATGCATTATTACTTACTTCAATTTGCAAGCTAGAATTCTCATTCATGCAAAAAGAGGTTGAATTGTCTATAAAACAAAGCCATCCTACTATACACCACATTTCAAATTTAGAAAATAAGGATAGTATTGCAGATAGAACCCTAATGCAATAGCAAAATTAGATTCATGAATACTCCCATTAGGTTGAATGCTGCAAAACCTCAAAGAGGTTTTCTAGGATTAGCAATAGACTTGTGCCTTGAATGCATGATGAATGTAAAAAATGACCACCATGAAATGGGTTTAAGGTAAAGATTTCATAGTATGCAAGAACCGATATTGAATCAATATTGACATAGTCTCTTTCTTTGTATCTTTTCTCTTGGATATGAGAGAGTCAAAGCTTGACATTATGAATCTTATGAGGGACATGTTTGGGAATAATTATACCATTGCCCTAGAGGAGGTTCAATATGTAGTTCAATATGGGGTAGGCAATCCAAATGCCACTGGCTTGAGAGCTTATGTGGAAAAAGATGTTGTGGTGCCTTGAATTCCTTTCCTTGCCAATTTTTGAACAACCATGATCAAGAGGCATTCTGAGCGGTTCATTCTTGCCTATGAAGTTCTATGAAACACGATGGGAGTGGATCTCATCTATGGCAAGAACTTGTGGGAGGATTTTAGGGCTTTGGTTGCTACCATGGAAGGTGCAGATCACATGGACACCAAGAAGAGCACAAAACGTGAAGGATCTATCTTTGCTATAAAGGATATCAATGATAATGAAATTGAAGAGGATAGCCCCTTCAAAACAAAGAGGCAAGATACACCAAGTCCCTAGAGGACTTTAGGCAACTTACAACCCGAATATCAAGATAAAAGAGACATCATAAGAAAGAGAATCACAACTACTAGCCTACTAAGGATTGCTTACTATAAGTCATGAAAAGAAAAATACCAAAATTACAAAGCAAAAGGCTAAGTTTGAAAAGTAACTTGAGTATTGGGATATGCAAAGAGTAAAATATTGAGCAGAGTGTATGCCCCCATGTTAAATTGATTGCATATGCCACAACAAGAGCAATCGCTTTAAGGTAGTATACATGCATCCAAAAGATAAGCACACTATCACAATGATATGCCCCCAAGAAAGGACAGATCAAAGGATAATGATCACAAAACACAAAAAACATAAGGTTCTACTTAACTCTATGGTCAATATGCTCTTATGATAAATAATGCATATCATGAAATATATTTGCATTTAATTGTCCTCATCCCCCAAAGAGAGTAGAACCACAATGGAAGAAGGACACGTGTCTTTTGAGTCAATATGGGAGAGACCAAAAGAGATTTTAATGCTTTGTATCATTCTCAAGTAGACAACACTAGGAAAAACAAATAGAATAATTTAGAAACAAATAGAGGAATGTCACAAACAAGAAAGAAAGGAGAGAGAGAGAGAGAGAGAGAGAGAGAGAGAGAGAGAGAGAGAGAGAGAGAGAGAGAGAGAATCTATGACATGAATAAATCTAATCAAGCAAATCATCTAACTCCCAATCTTACTGTTCATTGTTTTTGGACAGTGGATAATATGCAATAGGAGAAACTTCGAGCATGGTAGATGAAGCTACCACAAGTTCCAAGCAAGGACCATGCTCTAATGATGAGCCACTTTGTCTGTCACTAGGAACTAGGATTCATACTTTTGAAAATTGTTTAGATAAATCATTGTCAACATCAACAAGTTCATATTCATCATTGGAATCATTATCATCAACATTGTTAACATGAACATCATTTTCATCCATCTCTTCATCAAGATTAATAAAAATAGGATCTTAAATACATGAATAAAACATGAACCATCATCTTTCTTAAGCATATTTAATCTTGGTGATTTAGGTTGAACATCCTCCTTAGGGTTAGGCAAAGGCGGGACAAATGGGATTGTCAACATTTAATGTCTTCAAGGAGGAAATGGGTTGAGAAGCAAGTTCACAAGCCTTAACACAACGTCTCCATCGACATTCTCTTGCACAATGATTTTGTTTAGTTTTAGCCGATGGTTGTGAAGGTTTAGGATCAATAGACATAGGCTTCTTCTCTTCCTTTAAAGGAGGAATACGAGAAGGTCTACTAGGCTGAAAAATAGGGGGTGTCGGGTGCTTCTGTTTGTATGATGTAGGAGGCAAAACAACAGTATATAAAGGAGTAATAATAGGTGTATTAAGGATACTAGGTCCATTATGAGGAGGAGGAATAGGTCGAGGATCTCTGGGTTTACTCAAGGATAAGATCATATCATTTTTCCACTTTTGATAAGATTGAAAAAGAGAATCACCACGAGGCTTAAGAGGTTCAAATTATTTAGACCAAAAGTAATCAAGATTAACATCTCCATGCCTCATCATGGGTCGACACATGCTATGATCAATTGTTTTTATTTTGTCATTATGAGGAAATACTAAGCATTTATGAACAATAGAAGGAATCGCTTTCATGGAAGAGAGCCAAGGATATCCCAAATTCACACAAAATTGATTTGATGTAGGAATGATAGCAAAAATGACATATAAGCACTCAGTACCAACCTTAACGGGAATAGTAATAGAACCAATAGTAGGACAAGAGAAACTATCAAATACCTTTTAAACCACTACATGATATTTATCATATGTTACTTGATGCAATTGTAAAGTATAAAGATATTCTTTGGTAATCACATTCACCATACAGGTTGGATCAATGAGCACCCCTCTTGAGAGCTTGTCTTTGATCTTCGCAATGATATATAGTGGGCCATCAAGTGCTTCAATAATATCACTAGGATCAAAAGTAATGGATAGGTACTTAGGAGGTATAGGTTTATGAACAAGATTCACCACATTTTTAGACTCAAGGCCAAGGTCATTGGGAGAAAATGCAAGATGCTCAGACTCAACCACATTAGTAGAATGGGAAGGCAAAGGATTAGTGAAAATTTTTAAGATTTTGATTAGGAGGAGAGTTATCAATAAGGTCATGAATTCTACTCCCTAAGGAATAATACTTTTCAATACCATGAACAGGTTGACGATGATATTGGGAAAAGGTTTTGGGATCATGATAGGGTGGAAAAGGTTTTAATGTATCAATTGATTTGAGGGGAAGAATTTTCAACACATTTTTATTAAACAACTGTGTCATCATACTATGCAAAGATTCAAAAAGAGGAGTAAATTATTTTCTAAAATACTTGGATAAAGGAGGTACACTTATTGCACCTGCTACCTAGGTATTGTTGTTGTCATTTAACTTGATTAATCCCTTGTTCGGTTTAAACTTCATATTGTTGAGTACTTTCATTCTTATCAACCGCAACCATTGGAGTAGATGAATCAAATTGTCTTGAACTTGAAGCTAATAATTATGAAGCATTGTGCACAACTACGTAAAGGAAGTAAACTTAGAAAAGAGAAGCTTATCCCTAATGTATTTTTGTAAATTAGAAATGAAAATTCTTTTAACATCTTGATTAGGCATAGGATAAGCAATTTGAGAATACAAATGTTTATATCTAACAATAAAATTAGTCACTTTTTCTTTAACACCTTTTTTACAATGAATCAAATTAGTCAAAGCAATTTTAGGACAAATATTATTGTGAAATTATTAAATTAAATCATTAGCCAATTGTTGAAATGGTGTAAAAGCATAAGGAGGCAAAAAACATTACCATTGCAATGCTTTATCCCTAAATATTGTTGTAAACAATTTATCCAAAAGTCTTTGATCATGAGCAAATTCACTACACAAAGTTTGAAATGTTTTCACAGAAGTCAAGGGATCACCTTTTCCATTATAAATCTCTTATTGAGGTACTTCAATATGTTTAGGAGAAACAACACAAATAATATCATTAGCTAATGAGCTCGCTACATCAAATATGGGCACGCTAAACTTGGATTGGTTCATAGACGCTATTGGTTGTTTTAAGGATGAGACGGTTTGGGCTAGGCTATTAATGGTTGCTTCAGTGGATGGATTGAAACTAGACATGTTGGATTGGGATGGAGGATTAACACTATTGAATGAAGGTGGAGGTTGAGAGTGAGGAGGTGGAACACTATGGTATGTAGGTATGGGAGATGATTGGGTTACAAATGGAAGACTCACAAAAGGAGGTATGAAAGAGGTTTGATTAGCAAAATTGCCCCCTTGACTAACATGTATAGGATTAGAATTTTGTGTGGAAGTAGCCATGAAAGTGGACATGAAAGTAGGAACACTATACTGTGTGGGGGAAAAAAGTGACACTAAGCAAACATGCCCTAATCTCACTTTCAATCACACATTTGTGGAATACGAAAGAGCCTAGAGGTATCACACAATTGGCTACTTCTTTTTGTGGAAGAGAGAGCCACGGGCTACCTATTAGGATTTCTATTCCTTTGTTGTAATTGAAAGATAAAATGATGCAAGTTCAATCCCAAACCCCAAAGTGCAAGTATGAACTAATAACAAGATTGCAGAATTGAACTTAAACAATGGAAAGCTGTAAACACAAGGACAAGACAAGAATGCAAATGCGTACCCGGAGTTAAAATCTGACTGAAAATGTTCAGGACGGGGGCGCGGGCGCCACTGTCCTGATTCTGCCCCTGAAACTGCTCTTGAAACTGCTATTTTGCACTCTGGAAAAGCTGTCAAAAAATGCTGAAAATGTTGTCTGTCAGGAGGACCAGGGCGCCCAGCGCCCCTGTCCTGGCAGGACCAGGGCGCCCAGCGCCCCTGTCCTGGCAGGACCAGGGCGCCCCACGCCCCTGTCCTGGTCTTTTGCTCTGAAACTTGGTGTGAAGTTCTGTCTCGGTCTGCTTCTTTCGGATCTGCAACTTGCGGCGTCGTCTGAATTCCGAAACCTGCACTTATATCTGAAAAGGTGTGGTGGGCGGCTATATAGGGTTTTGCCTTAGTCAAACCCCCGCTTTGGTGATTTCCACCTCCACGAATAGCCAAGTTGTATTGTAAAAGTAATGTGTGTGCAGACCTTGTGTGTGTGCAAGATCCTAAAATGAAAGTAAGCAAGCTAGAGCAACCTAGAAAGTAAACCCTAATTGCTTGTAAATGATAATGTAAATGCTCCAAATCAAGATGTAAAGAGATCTAAAGCATGAATACAAGTGATATAATGAGGCTTATGCAAAGACATGAAAACAACATGAAATCATACCCAACCCCAAGGGAGGGGTACAAGCCAATCTTTAGTCGGTGATCCCCTATTGCTCTTCAATGTCTTCAAAGCCCTAAATGGATGAATGAAATTGATGAATGCTTGATGGATGGATGTGGAATGTTGTTGAATTCTTCAAAGATCTGCTCTTTCGCTGCATAGAAGGTCCTTGAAACCAAAATTCTGATCCTTTCAAATGAAGAAAGAGAGCTCTTATGTATGAAACCCTAGGTCTTAATTTCAACTTTTGGCCGACTTAGAGATTGAATCTCCCGCCAATTTCTTGGGGTTAAGCTTTATTTTATGATTGGATTGTGCTCCTAAAATTTCGGGAAAAATGTCCGGGACCATGTGCACGTCGGGCGCCATGGTCCTCTCCGGGCACCATGGTCCCGACAACTTTTCACCAAATTTTCAGGGCCGTCGGATATGATGATTTTAGAGAGAATCCTGAAGTTACAGGTGATTTCGAGATGTTTTGACCCCCGAAATCAAGCCCCCAAGTTCAAAATAGGACCTAATTAGGGTTTTTGATTAAATGATGTATTGGAAGAATAAAGTGAAAAGGGCACACTTTAATGAAAGGGCCCAACTTTATGATATGGGAGATGATAAAATAGGACCTTAGACCTAATTAATTTAATTAATTAAGTGCTAAAGGGAAAAAGCAATGCAAAATGCAAAATGCGCCAAGGCGGGTGCTAAACTAGGTGTGAAATTGTACCACCCTAGCAAGTGCGTACAATTTACGATGCTACATATACATAGATGTAGCCATAGGAATATAATGATTAACTTGACTAGGTGCTTTAGTGTAACCAAGGACTTCAACACAACTTTTCATATGCATGATATTAGTGTCAACAATATGAGCAAGGCCACAAAACAAATCATACCCAACTTTATCACTTTGAACCATTCTCTTTGATCCTTCAATCAATGAGATTGCCTCACTTTTTGGGTATTGTTGACTCATCCTTTGTTGAAGATTTTAAAATTCATTGTCAGTTTTCTCTAATTGATCAGAAAAAACCCTAACTAGTGATTGACCCTCAACATGAAAATTATGCGAAGAATGAGGATAAATGACATAATGGAACAACTTATCCAAATTAGGCTCCATGTCCTTAGTGATTAAACCTTGGGAAGCATTTTTTCTACAACTTCTTCTTACGAGAATATTATAGGTAGGACTAATGGTAGTAAAACTCATGCACAAAGGAGGGAAATTTGAATTTGAAATTAAAAATTGTGATTAAACAATAAAATTCTGGTAAAAGCGATTGATTAACCAATTAATTATGAAACTTGATTTGTGAATTTGAAATAAAAATGCAACTAGATCATAGAATAACATATCATAAAAATCAAATCCAAAAATTGATTTGAAAAATTATACAACCCACATGTAAATTTTAGAATTATAAATTAGGGTTTTTGTAAATTCAACCACTAAATTTATGTAATTTAATAATGAGATCTAGGAGGGAAAATTTGAATTTAAAATTGAATGAATAATCAGATCTGAAATAATAAATGTAAATTAGACAACCCACAAGCTCAATTTTAGAATTAAAAATTAGGTTTTTTGTGAATTTAACCTCTAAATTTTTTAAATTCAATTGATAATTAAACTTGTAAATGTAAATTTGAATTTGAAATGCATAAACACTCATATCTGGGAACATAAATAAAAAAATTAAAGTGTAAGATGTCGGGTTCACCAAAATGTAATGGTGTTCAAAATATTAGGGATTCCACAATTAGATGTATGAAAACTGCTAATATGCATACTTGGGAACCATTACATTAAAAGAGGCATGGACCTAATAGATCTAGCCACAAATCAACAAGGATAGGGATAAGAATTCTTATTAGATTCACTTTGGGGGGATCTTCTTTTAAATTGAATTGTAAAAATGTTGAAATTAGGGTAAATGTGTTGAAAGTGAAGTGAAAACACATAAACAATGAGCTATAGTCATCGAATGTAAGAGTGTTCAGATCTATTCACAGAAGGAGCTCCTGAAATGTTGGGACTAGAATGCATGTCGCTCTAGTCCTCTGCACTTTTTTCCCTCCAAAGGGGAACCTATTCGTCTTTGTAAATAAATCCAATTTTGAAGATTACAACTTTGTACTTGTTTCTGCACACACTAGAGAAGGGAAATAGGTTGGGAATAGGGGTTTGCCTTAGGTCAAACCTCAGTTTTGGAATTAACCATGAAACATAAATGAAATGTAATTGAATTGTAATAATGAAAGTGATCTCCTTTTGAAGGAAATGTCGAATAATGTCTAAAAAACTAATTTTGTACATTTTAATGAAGTTTTGTTTGTCTCCACAAGGAATTAGGGTTTCATGAAGTCTTCATAAACATAGATCATGAATTTCAACTCCAATGCTTGAATCTTGACCTTAATTTTGCTCGAATGCTTGAAAGAAGTCTGATTATTTACTCACTTGAATGTAGATCTCAATTTGCTCTCTTGAGTGGATATGACTTCAAATTTATTCTAAAATGAGAGGGGTAGACCTCCTTTTATACATGCTTGTTGAAAAACAAATTATTTTTCCAACATGAGTTGACATGAGATCTAGGTCCCCACCAAAATGATGTTATTGTTGAGGGGCCCCAAAACAGGTCTTGATTGGGAGGACCAAATGTCTAGCCCCTTGGTCCTGACTAATTATGGACACATGAAATGGGGTAAGAAAGTGTGCATTCTAAAAAAAAAGGATTATTATATGGTGTGAGAAGAATTAGGATTTTGATCAGGCCTTGGGACACAAACGCTAAGGTGAGGGCCCAAATGAGGACAAAATTGTAAGAGAGTACAACTTAGGATGCTACATATTTTTCATGGAAATGAGGAGGAAAATAACAAAGTTTGTGACCTCTTTCCATACTAAGCATGAGTTGAGTGAATGCTTTGTAAATGATATCTCAAAATGGAATGATAGGTCTACTCAAGATTAAGATTCAAGGCACATACCTAGAGTCATATGGGTGTTTTAATTCCAGCACATCACACCATAAAGCCTTCATCATTAGAAGGATAATGAAATAAAAAAATTTACATGAACATAGGGTATACATTTGGATCCTTTTCATGGGAAGAACCTATCAAGGCTCAATAAAAATATACTTATCCTTTTATATTTTTCATCAGTTAACCATTCATAGTTTCTGTTCACCGAAAGCCATAGTTTAATTTCCTAAAAAATGGAAGAGTAAAATATCCTTACATGGTTCATAATTCCTAATTTATATTATAAATTATAAAATCCAAATTTTGCATGCAATAGTTACATTCATGAACTTAGTGACATAGAGCGTTCAAATAAAATAAAACAAGCCTAAAGATACACAAGGCACAGTCTGAATGTTTCTTTTAAGAACATAACATGCTAAGTTTTGTGCAAGATATATAAAACTACTAAACTTCTAAAATTTCCTCCCCCCCAAAAAGACACATAATATAACTTGAACTTCCAATTGAACAAGTGTCAGGACCAGAACCCTCAATACATCTACCATGAGCTTACTAATTGGCACACATTGTCTTGGGCTTACGATTTGAAGGGTGTGAAGTTGGTGGATTATCCCATAATAAACAACCACTCAAAAGGGGAAAACCCCATGTTAAAATGAAAAACTCTCCAAAGGATGAGATCATAACATTATTTCTATCGATCCTCTAACCAATAACTTCCAAAGCTTGTAGATTCATCTATAGGTGTCTCAACCTTGCATTTATATAAGGGTATTATTTATAGAAAGATTTCATTTAAGAATTAATTAGTTTGAAATTTTCCCCAAAGCTTTGGATTGGCTAGATGATCATTTTGGTAATTTTTTGTTGCACCATTGTATCCAGATTTGAAGATATTAAAGTTTCTATTTTTGAAAGTCGTGAATAAAAGTTTTGGAGTCAATTTAAAGGGCCTTAGAGGCTCTGAAATGGCTCAAAAGTGTTTGTAATTGGCACAATGGATTATATATTGATAGACCATGTCATGATCTTTTTGACGCTTCAAATGGTTTGCCAATTAGACAATTGGTTAAAAAGTCATGGCCTCTGGAAGTTGGGTCTCCTAAAATAGGAATATAAAAACATATCGGACACATAAATGAGTTGAAAAAGGGATCTACATGTGTTGGTATGTGCGTTGACACGTAACATGATAACTTAGATTGGAGATAAGTTGGGTGCCACCTTTTGGATGGCTTTAGTTCATGATTTTGTAATATTGTTTGACGGTTTTCATGCATTATATCTCCTATATATTAGGTGTGTACGATGGAGGTTGTGAGTAAGAGAGTCTTATAGCTATTAAGTTATCTCTAGATCTCTAGTTGGTGATACTCCTATGATGATATTGTTCTAAAAGTATTTTGTACGTTGTTGTTGATTTTTGAATAATATATTAGGTGACTTTTGGAGTGTGGGGTTTTTCTCCCGAAAGGGTTTTCCCAAGGCCACATCTTGTGTTCATTGTTAATCTATTTTCATGGTGTATATCTCCTTTTTTAATAGTTTAAGATTTGTAAGAAAATTTTCATTGTCTCCCCTACTAGATTAGTGTTAGGATGTGTTTTCCACACCTTAGCTTCCTTTCAGGATGGTCCACTTGATGCTCCATGTCAACCCTTGATCTTGCCGCTCTCATTTGTGATCCTATGTTGAGATCACTTTAATCCCCACCATATGACCAACTCAAACCAACTCAATGATCTCATTACTTTGAACCTTCTTCAATAATTGATTCTTTTACTCATAATGTGACTAGCATACCTCCCCACTAACAATATACAATCCTCTCGCTTTGAGAACACCAACCAATTCAAACCAACCTACATATAGGCATCTCTATGGTATCATATGCCTCATGATATATTTTTGATGTTGTCTCCTACATATGCATGTGACACATGGTTTAGGTTGTTATATGTAGCCTAATTAGACTCATAGGTTAAAATTTTCCCTTTTATCGACAAAGTTTCCCCCAAAATTATTCAACGGCAGTTTGGGGGAAACACCCCCAAGATGGTGTCAAGGAGCAACACCCTCAAGATGGCAGTGCCCCTGGTGGGGTCCCTATCACGGTACAGGGCAGGGTCAAGGGGTAGTGCCCCCGTGGGGGTTTTTAGGGGTAGCGCCCCCAAAAGATCAAACAACTTTTATTATTTTATAAAGGCATTAGGAGTTATTTTTCTATTGGATGACATATTCTAACCCTATTTTGTAACCGACATAAGTCTTGATAAAACGACTAAGGGTTAAGGTTTTATGTGGAGAATTTTTGTGACATTTTGTAGCAATATTGAGTTGCGAGGGATTGTTGGTTGTAATCAGTTCGATTTGCTAGATAATAATATTGGACTCTATGTTTGGTGGATGTAGCCTGAGTTTGGATAAACCACATTAAAAATTGTCTCTTCACTGATATTATTTCTATGTTTTTCATTCCTCTGTTTAATCTTTATTTGCATTTAATTGATATTTTTTGCATGCAATTCCAAATATAGGCCTCACCTTTCACCACCTCATTCCCATTATCCAATCATTAAATTCAATGATCCCTTTGATTTTTGTTATCCTTTGGAATCCACTCTGGTCATTAATCTCACCTATCACATTCTTTCATAATGTGGTTCTTACATCTTTTTCCTAACATATTAAGTGTTATCCCTTAGGCAATGTGTGAGCCTATCGTTCTATCGTGTCACCTTCTTCACAAACCACTATTGTATTTTCATGTCCCTTTTCCAAAAAATTCATATAGTTTAAAAAAAAATTAAAAAAATTCATACTTTGGTTGAGATTAAAATATTATTTAAACACCAAATATATTTAATATTAATTATTTTTTCAACATTGGAGTGGGATCCTCTTTTAACCTATTTTTAGCATTTGGTGGTCATGATAAGCTAGAACAAGTGACACAATGCATTGGGAATGGAAGAAATCAGAGAACACTTGGCACCGGAGGTTACATGCACTACATGCAAGCGAATATCTCTCCTTGGTCATAGGTTTTGGGTACCCAACTTTGAATTTGGAGGGTTTTGCAATAAAATAAGTTTTTGGCTTCATTTTGCATCATTCTTGTTGTAGATTTTAGCTGAGTTTTTTCTTGTCTCTTTAGCGACTAATAAACCAATGGCGAAGGAGACTTTTGGATGTGATTTTTATGGTTTCAAAGGTGATATGAGGATGGGATTTAGAGGAGTACTATGTGTTTAGAGGATGGTAGTCAAGAAATACCATAGTATAATCTCATTTAGAGATTATCATTGTGATGAATAGTTTAGTTTTCTTTAGGTCTATAGTTTGTTTGTAGTGAGCTTCTTGGGGTTTAAATAAAACATTGTTTGCAGATTTAGATGATATATTAAAGATGTATTATTTTTATGATTAACTATTTTTAAATTAGGCATAATATCATAATAAATTCATATTGTAATTTGAGAAGTTTTCTTGAAATTTTGGTGAGCTTGTAGTACATTTCAGACTTCATATTTGCTCATTGTTTTGGGTTAGTTTATAGAAGAAACTTCATATTTGCTACAAAAAAACATTAGGCCATACAAGCAATTTAATTTTTAGATTTTTAGCTAAATTTATAGTTTGGTAAAGTTTCCAAGTAATTTGGTAAAGTTTCCATGAGAACAATGCAAACCAGGTGCATAGTTTGTCAAGAACATTCTTGAATCTTTAAGGATAATTCAATTTATCTTTGATAAGTTAATTTCATATGGATTTTGAATTGATAAATTAATTTCATTAGATGTCCTTTCTTACTGTTGTAGACACATAAATATGTGCACTAAATTATATAAATATTTAATATTTATTTAATACACTAATATTCCTCTATTAATTAAATTCACATTTAATTCATTCATTCAACACTCATTCTGCTATTTTAATTAAATAATTACATAAATTTATTTAAATTAAAATCCCTATCTATAACCCAGTTCCCTAATTCCTCTCATTTAAATAAATCAACATTTATTTAAAAACACAAATCAAATTCCCCTTTTAAAGAAATCAATATTTATTTAAAATCCCACCCCACTTGCATTTTCCTACAAATGCAAGTTGCACAAATAAATAGATTTTATTTCTAAATAAAATCCTATTTTCTCTCACCCACCAAACCCACTTGCCCACTAAATTCCTTCTAGATTCTTTTAACCCCCTTCTAATTATCCTACCCCCTCTCCTAATCATTTGCACATTCCTTTAAGAAAAATGTCACTTCTCAAAACATGCAAAGTCTTCACAAACCATTAAAGGCTTGGTGTCTCCAACAATTTACCCTCCAAAGTCTTCAATAACAATTAAAGGCTCTTACATGACCATAAATGGTTAGCTCAAACCCAACCCTTGGTTAGAGACTTTCTCTTTAACTCAACCATTCTTTAATGCATGGGCCTCTTCAAGCATTCATTGATTTGACCATGGTTATCCCTTTAACTCTTGCACAAGAGTTTATCCATTGGATAAAAGAATTACCCTTGGATAAAAGCTTTATCCACTAACTCAAGCCTAACCAAACCCTCCTAGGGTAACCCTCATATCTCCTCAGACATTAAATGCTCCTTCCCTCTCCTCTCAAGTCATCTCATGTTGACACTTGTCATCATGGGATTGGGTTTAAAACCATCACATGTATCACAAACCCATCAATCCTATCCCTTCACAAGCTCATTCAATCTTAGCCATTCAATCAACATTTTTCCCTATAAAAGGACCTCATTTCTCAAGCAAAGGAAGGAAGCATTTTTGCATTGTTATATACTTGTATGTTCATAGAGCTTTCTCATAGCAATCTTATTCTAGGCATTTGCATAGCAATAGATTTTGGATCATCTTTCAACCACTTTCAAATCTTCATGTCATCCATGGTTCTGTGCTAAAAGCCGAGAGCTACTTACAATCACCCATTTGGATCTGGGAGAGGAGGAGAGAAAGGGAGGAACATCTATGAGCATCTTTGGGAGCATCTTAGGGAGTCTTCTTTCTCTCTTTCATTTGTGTATGCTTTTCATTGTTTGCTTTGTATCTCTCTTGGTATGCATCTTAAGGTTTTTGAGTTCATTTGTGTTTGGTTTTGGTTGGAACTAATCTATTAATGTTTGAACTTGTGTTTGTGCCTTGTACCCCTTTTGCATCGCATCATTTGGTGAACCCGACGTGAATCGAACACGTAACCTTCTGATCTTTTTTTGTGATTTTCCAGATTTTCACACACAGGTTGCGCTTTAGCGCTTTCGTTCTGTTGTTTAGCACCTTTGTCTATTTTAGCGCTACTGCAATCTAAAGTTTTGGAGCTTTTGTTAGGGTTTTAGCACTTTAACACATTAATTATCACTTTTGAAGTAATATGGCGCTTTTGTGCTCTTTGTTTGTTAGTCTTTATTCTGTCTGAAACTTCTATTGTAGCACTTTTGTTCATATTTGGGCGATGCAATTAGCACTTAGGTTTTCCCACAGATTAGCGCTTTTGTTCCAGAGAGTTCAATATTGTAACCGAGAACTAAATTTAGGCTTGTGGGAGCCCACCTAAGGTTTTGGATTTTCACTAACTTCTTTCTTTGCAAGTTTCTAACAGTTTCTTGCAGGTTGGAGGAGTTAAAATTAGGATTTTTGATTTCTTTTTAGCTTTTTTTCAAAGATTGGTTAAAAATAATTCATATTTCCTTTTTGGTAAAAAGAACCTTACAATTTTGTTTTGGTGCTTTAAAACAATTCAAACTTGTCTTTTGGACTTAAAAAGAATATCACTTGCAAAGCTAAAATTTACAACAACTTCAACATTTCTTTTTGCAAGTTAGGTTCACACTTCAAGTTTGGGCTATAAAAAGAACAATCAACTTGTCCATTTCTTACAAAGAGATTTACTTTCAAGCAATGTGCTTTCATTTCATTGACCGGGATTTCCATTCCTAGTTAAACAAACAAATTGCTTTGTGGGATAAAAAGAACACCATACTTTTTGGAGCGACATCTCCAAATAGGACTTAACAAATCATTGCTTTGGAAAGTTAAAAAGAAAATTGTTTGCCTTGTCTCAAAAGTGGTAGGTATATGCTCTCCCCTTAATTGGGTGATCAAAAAAACAAACCACTCTTTTATGATTTCTTTTATTTTAAATTAAATCCTTTAGAAGGCCCGCCCTCCCGAGTTGCCCTTAGGGCACCATTAAGGTTGGTGAGAGGGGAACGACCTAAGTGGGAAACAACTTTATCGCCAAGTGTTCCAACCCACTATAATCAAATGTGGAGGCTGACGAAAGTCCCCTCCAACAGTTTTGTCAGCGATTAGCCTTCCCCTAGTATCTTTAAGATATGTAAAGCCTTTGTTCTAAAGGTTGGGAAGCCTCCAGAGGGAGTTTATCATTGAAGACCGAACGAAAGCCTGAATAAGAACCTTAGCATTAGAAACTTTGAGCCAAGTCAGTATCCAAATAATAATAATATCATAGTGCAAGGGTGGGGAATAATCCGCCCCCGAGATTACTCACCATATATCTCCCAAGATAACTACCCAATTGTGGAGCAATTCACTTTGGGTTAATTTCTGGGCAAAGGCAAAAAAATGAGCGCACTCTAGGGGGTGACAAGGATGTTTGAGTTGACTAAGTATCGAGACTAGTGGGCTATGATGTTGTTAATGACCCTTGAATAAAGAGTCTACTTGGTGTGTCTTATTTGTATCCAAACCAGTGAAAACATCAGGGATTTGAAAACATCCTCAAAAGAACATCCACTCAATGTTTAGCATAGTGATGGTCATGTGCTTGTATGCTTGACATGTTTTCTTGTCCAAAGGAGATCAAAACAAATAAGTAAGTTTCCAAATTCAACAAGTACCTTTGTGAAAATGGTTTTCAAAAACATTAACTATCTCGGGATAAGATTTCATCCAACTAGATTAAGGAATATCAAATAGAGTCATCAAAGGTTCCACCATCTAACAATCTTAGCAACATGAATACCTATTTTTTTCTCAAGTCATCAAATTAAGTCTCTATATCGTGAGGCTTGAATCATATTATTTCACACTTTGTCATGGGGGCGAATCAAACTAAACCTCTACTTGACAAGTAAGCTTGAGTTTTGAAACAAAGTATCCATCCAACAAATCTACATCAAAATTGATCATTTAGTATGACCATTCCCCGTATCTTGAGAAGAAGAAGTCTTCATCAAAAGACTAAGTTGAAGAAGAGACAACCTGGTCCAAGAGCCCTTATCAAGAGGAGGAAATTTCTCTATATCAATAGACAACTCTTTCTCTCACATAGAGTATTCTTGCGTCATATGCGCTTGTACCTTCAAGGAAAATCCAATGAATTTAACAAAGATCCTTTGAGAAATAGAGCTTTCGCTCAGTATAGAGCTTTTGATTATCAAAGGGACAAAGGGGGCAAGATCAATCCCACTTTATTTCCTAAAATTTGTATCACATACAATTAAGCTTGACAGGAACCACCAACCCCTATAAGAGAGGAAGAAGTAGAAACCCCCTTCATAACTGAAGAGTTTAATTGAGACACATATCCTATCCACTTTCACATCCAAACATCCCAATATCCATCTCACAATCTCAACACACAAAGAGGTCTTGTCCTTGGTTCTTTCCACCATATTGCTTAAACAAACAACCAAATCATTTTTAAGGTGTCTCTACATCTAGGATCAATCATCCTAAGAGGCATTTCTACACATCTAGATAGGTTAAAACTAGTTTGTGAGTGCATCCTCTCATTACTAGATAGCTTGGATTATAACACATCTCAAACCTTGCTATACCTCATCGCATCAAATTGTTGAAAAACACAAAAGCAATTCAAAAAGAACTTTGTTGATATCCAACCTTTAGTATTAGAGATCTATCTTCCACCAAACATTTCAAAAATATTATCTTCCATCAACCATTTCATCACGCCCTTACCATTTCAGAATCTTGGATTTATCGTAGGAAGACCACCTCATATTCATTTTCACAACATCCACTTTTGACCATGGCTCACACAAGAGCAATGAAAAATCGACAACCAGAAATTGAAGAGGATGGAAAAAAACATCAACAACTTTCATGAGGCCTTTGGAGGAGGCACTAATGATGAAGATCCCAACACTCCAACTCTAGAAGAATTGGAAAGAGCACAACATAATCCAAAATTCAACAAACTCTTTGATGAAATTCTTATAACCAATGCCAATGCTCATTTCTTGAGACTCGCTCAAGAGGGTGCCAAACTTCCCTCCAATTTTGATACAATAGAATTACGACAAACATCTGAGCAACATAGCCATTACAATGGTGGAGGAGATAGAGACCAATTCCACTATGATCATAATCATCAAGGGAAACCTCCACCTCCTCCTTCAGAAATAGACACGTTGAGGCAACAAGTACAAAATATTGCCCAACAACTAAACAGTGGTGTGAAGACCAATCGATTCTCACTAATATTTGTCCATATCCATTTGACAAGAACATGCTTATGCCACTTTTTCCATGAGGATTCAAAACACCCAAATTTGAAAAATATAGAGGCAAAGGAGATCATAGGGACCATGTGCAAGAATTTCATTCCGCTTGCTTAGAGGTGGCCTATGAGGACACATATCTGATTCGCCTCTTTCCTCAAAGTTTGGGAGGCACATCCACACAATGGTTTTCACAACTACCAAGTGGTATTAGAACATTTGAAGAACTAGTCCCAAAATGTATTGCTCATTATGCACACAACATAGAACATGACATCACCATGGAAAATTTGTGCAACATAAAACAAAAACTAGGGGAGTTGTTCTCAACTTTCCTACAACGGTGGAGACAATTGTCTAGCAGACGCTCTCTTCAACTACTTGAGCAAGAATTAGTGGAAATTTTTATTTCCAACATAAATGATGAAATGGAATTTTATTTGGACATGAAGAGCACAAAATCCTTTAAAGAAATAATAACTTGAGGGCTCAAATGTGAAAGAGCCCTCATCAAAAAGGGACTTATCAAAATTTATAACTGTTGGTGTAAATAATTATTCATCTTGGATATTATTACACCTTACTTAAGTTTACTTAGGTACATGCATTTAATAGTAGTTTGGGTATGAGACACTTGGGTGTTTGTGCCACATTGGGATAGTGTGTGTAGGAGAATTTCCACCTTTTATGGTGTTGATCTTGTTACTACTCTATCATATCCACTTATTGTGGAGTGATAATTCCACATTCAGTGGGTGATCCACCTCATGTGGAATATTATATTATTTCTCCTACCTACCCACACCTATTTCCTACCTACCCTTGTTTCTTATTGAGCCACATGTCATGTTTGTGTGCTCACATATCCCTAGTCTTGCCTATATAAGCAGGCTCATCTACATTGTTTGTACGAGCAATCAATCTATATCTTGTAATGATCCAGTTGATCATATTTTGCATCTTGATAGAATACAGTTTATTCCCATCAATATTTTGTTCTCTCTTATTTGTGCTTTCCATTGCCTCTTGATCTTGGAAAAATATCACATGGTATCAGAGCTCGTCCAAATCTCACGTGGTATTAGAGCCATTAGAGTGTCATTAGTTTGCTAATTAAGAGAAATTTGATACTATTTAGGGTTTGCATTTTGGAGTTTTCTATTGCAGGTTATTATTGAAGCTTAATGGGTCAAATCTAAGGTCATCATTGGATTGAGGAGGTCCAAGAAAGTCAAATTTTCTTTTTTTTTCATCCAAATCGGACTTCGGAGGCCAAATCTAGAGACATTTGAAGTTTGAAGCTGCGGCGGAAATTTTCTAGAAATTATAATTTCGCAGACAATTTTCAAATAGCGATATCTCACTCATC
The DNA here is from genome assembly GCF_030272615.1 of Cryptomeria japonica. Taxonomy (NCBI): domain Eukaryota; kingdom Viridiplantae; phylum Streptophyta; class Pinopsida; order Cupressales; family Cupressaceae; genus Cryptomeria; species Cryptomeria japonica. The sequence continues at coordinate 668,778,024 of NC_081412.1, forward strand.
CGGACTCATTTTTTTGAGCACTTATTTTTGTTTGGGGTAGAATTTCGTGATCTATACAGTGGTGCACGATTTTTCTGATTTTCGGATACAGGTTGTTTCGGAAATCATGAAATCCCAATTTTTACAACTTTTGAGGCTTCATTTGGGCTCATATGGACTCCTTTTCAGGTGCCATTTTTTTGAAAGTGCATAGTTTTTCATCTACTTTCATAATCTGCCATTTGTTTGTAGTGATTTTGAGTAGAAATTGTACTTTCAGTATTTAGCCATTTTTGGCATATTTGGTACTTGCATTTTTCTTGGATCTCAGTTTAGATCACTAGCAATATTTGTTGAAGTCTCTTAGATCTCATTTTGAGAAGTTATAAATTAAAATCAGAAGTCCACTTTTCCATTATTTGCAAGTGCCAACATGATCCTTTTATGGGGGGTTAGTTGTTCATTTATATCTCTTGGTGAAATTCCATTCGAAGGCATCTTCATCTGCAGTATTCTACAGGGCTTCTTTGTTGGTGGCATCATTTTCATGTTTCCACATTTGAATATTTTATCATGATGTATGCTCTTGCTTGAGCAATAATGTACTCACACTATCATAAAATGCCACACCTCTTTGTATCTTGTCATTGTTGACATATTTGATGTAATCCTCTTGTACACATAGATTAGGAATATCTTGTGAGACTTGGTGCATGGCTCCAGTTGAGACTTAGATTGTACACATTTGTGCATGGCTTCCGTGAGACTTGGATTGTACCAATATTTTTGCTATTTCTAAGTATCCAGATGATGCTCACAATAGGTTGTCTCCATGCTTGATCTTCATTTTATTGCAGCGAGTGATTCATCGTCATCAACTTGGTACCTGGTTTTGTCACACTTTGACATTATTTGTGTAGCATTGGCTCTCTTTCTTCCTTATGGGGAGGTATTTTTGTCATCATCATTGGACCATCTTTGCAAGAGATTCGACATTGAGAGGGACCTTCATGGTCTTTTCTTCTCTCTTATGGGGGGGACAGTTTTGTTCTTCTCATTCATCATTGAGAGTATTGTGTGATTTCATCATCTCTCTTTTGGGGGAGGGTTTTTTCCCATTGGTTTTTTCTCTCTTTCCTTGATTTGTGGGACATTGCATTTGCATTTGTATATGGGTACCTAACATGGCCTCGTAGCCGGGACCCATCTTGCATTTCTTAGTTGCATTGTAGACTTTAGTGCATTCCCCTAAGTTGCACTTAAGGGGGGTTGTTGGTGTAAATAATTATTCATCTTGGATATTATTACACTTTACTTAAGTTTACTTAGGTACATACATTTAATAGTAATTTGGGTATGAGACATTTAGGTGTTTATGTCACATTGGAATAGTGTGTGTAGGAGAATTTCCACCTTTTATGGTGTTGATCTTGTTACTACTCTATCATATCCACTTATTGTGGAGTGATAATTCCACATTCAGTGGGTGATCCACCTCATGTGGAATATTATATTATTTCTCCTACCTACCCACACCTATTTCCTACCTACCCTTGTTTCTTATTGAGCCACATGTCATGTTTGTGTGCTCACATATCCCTAGCCTTGCCTATATAAGCAAGCTAATCTACATTGTTTGTACGGGCAATCAATCTATATCTTGTAATGATCCAGTTGATCATATTTTTCATCTTGATAGAATATAGTTTATTCCCATCAATATTTTGTTCTCTCTTATTTGTGCTTTCCATTGCCTCTAGATCTTGGCAAAATCTCACAATAATGAACACAAAGATGGTCCTCGTCCACACTATAATAGTGACAAACCAAAATTTTGGAACAAAAACAAAAATGTTGTCAATGACAGGATAGTGGACAAAATAATAGTAAAAATTGCACAACCTGTGGTTAGGTTTGCAGGACCAAATCCCCCTCCTAGCAACAATACCAACAATAATCCACAAAATCAAGGTCATAATACACAAGAAGAGGAACCAAAAGAAAAGTATCAAAACTACAAGCCAAAATGCACATATACGCCCTTAGGGGAACCTATTGAAATGATCTTATGCCAATTAATATCCTCTAATCTTGTGACCTTACCAAAAACATCCAATTATGAGCCTCAAGTCAAGCCGCCATGGTGGCGAGATCATGAACATTGTTAATTTCACCAAGGAAGAAGGCATAAAACAAGCAATTGCCATCAACTAAAAGATCTTGTCCAGGATCTTATCAATAGAGGAGAAATCAAAATTGAGGGACATGACCCAAAAACATCCAATTATGACCACTTAATGTTCAAAAATCCACTTCCATCACATGATCAAGGGAATCCTTCAACCTCAGGGAGACACACAGATACCACAACCAATCACACACAAGCCGCATACAATTATACTGTGAATCACCTTTATGATGCGGATGAACAAGTTGCAACTCTTACCATAAAAGATCAAAATCCTACATGCAACGTCATTACACATCATAGCAAGATTACTATTCGAGGGGCACCATCAGGAACGACACCCCTCCCCAAACAATATAATCTTGTAGAGCAATTGGATAAGACGCCAACCCTCATCTCCACATTAGAGCTTTTACGCTTATCCCCCTCACATAAAACAATCTTGGACCAAGTTCTCCAAGAAGCGTCTATCCCCGCCAACCTCAACACAGATTAGTTTCAAGCCATGGTTGGTAATCTAAAATCATCACCATATCTCAATTTTATCGAAAGTGACAACACATTCTTCCAACCATAATTCCTCCCTCCATATTGAAAGGTTCGTAAACCAACATAGAATCAAGAGAGTCTTGATTGACAATGGAGTCAGCTTAAAAATATGCACCTTACAGTTAGTCACGGCATTGGGTTATGCAACAGAATCAATTGATGCCAATAAGAAGATAACCATCAAAGCATATGATGATGCAAAACGATCTTCTAGAGGAGCAGTTACATTACCCATCAGGGTTGGGCCAATGGTGAAGCATGTAGTTTGCCAAGTTCTAGAACATCCTTTTCCATACAATCTCTTGTTAGGGAGACCTTGGATACATGCCATGCAAGCCGTCCCATCCACCTATCACCAATGTATCAAGTTTCCACATAATGGGGTAGAAATTACAATCCTCGATAATGCTAATCCATTCGCATATTATAATAATATTCACCATCAGCCATGCATCACCATACCTAGAAATAGGGAAGCTATCGCTTCCTCATCCTATGTTAATCCAACCTCTCTTTCCATCTTAACAATCCCTACACCAAAATAGGAGAAATTAAAAATGAAAATGGTTGAGGAAGGTCTCAGTGAATATAGTCTTAGCCAACTCTTTTGTCTTGGGCAGTTACTCACATCCCCTAAGACTCATGGTAGACCCCAAGGTTTACTTCAATTACCGCTGGCCAAAAGGACTTGCACTTTGGCACAATTCATCCCTGGTAAAAGTCAAGAGGAGGAAACCATGAATGAAGACCTAGTAGGATGGATCTACACAGACCCTCTCAACAAATAAATCCCAAAGGCTAAGCTCCCCATTGACAAATATGGCAAGGGCTTCACTATAATGCAAAAAATGGGCTATGATGGCTGGGGATCCTTACAAATGGAATGGTAACTAGGTAATAAAACACAATTCAGAGATTGAGTATTCTTAAATAGCTAAATTTTCCTGTGGCAAAGGCTCATTTAGTTATCAACTAGGGACATAAACTTGAAATGGGCCAACACTGTATGTGCACCAAGTTCATATTGCAACTATCCTATATTATTGCAGGAAAGGGAATTCTTCTTAAAGTAAACACACAAAATCTTAAATGAACTAATACTTTAATCTTACAATTGGAAATTACTTTAAACAACTACTGTTAAATGATAAAGTTTTGGCGGGCAACAAGAACTACTCTGCTATTGTGGCTGCAGGAACAAAAAACTGCAGAAAAAACTACTACAGAAGTACGAATTAACTAAAACATACAAAGGATTACTCACCAAGTGGGCCCCCTTGAGTAAGTATCTCAAGAACTTCAGATTACAATTATCTAATTATTCAAAATCACATTGATCTCTTTATTTCATCTTGACTGGAAAATATATAAACAACACCAAAGGATTGTCTATTACAGAATACTATGGTTGTTCTCTGCTATCCCCAAGAGGAGAGAGATCCCTTTATTTATAGGAAAACTTATAACAAACTTATAACTGATCGATCACATTCCTACAGAATAGGTGAACAAGATTTATTAACAAGAAAAGAAGTCAATGCAGGACAACAGAACAACATCTATCCTGCAGCTGAGAAAAGATAGCATGACTAGCTTCCTGGATCTAAGCTCCACTAAGAATAGTTGTAAATGTTCATAAATCAATTTGTTGGAGAACCAGTCAAGAGGTTTTGATCATTACTGTTTTTCTCTATCTGGGTCTGCATTGCGGTTATATATTTGATAATCTTTTGAACCGCCATTTGTCTTTAATTCACCTTTGCTGACCCTGCATCATGATATTAATGCACAACAAACATGTGTATATACTAATGCTAACATGATATAATGCAAACCATATTTATAATTATTTTCATATATTTGTATAGATAGATCATTATATGACATCCTTAGGTATAAGTTAAACTAGTTTCAAAAACACTTAAAAGGTATCAACTGAAAAGAGTATTATAATCCAAATGTCATCTAATCATAAGAGTTAGGCAGGAGTATTATATCAAAAATCTATCAAAATAGAGCCATTATTTCGGCTCATCAATGGCCATAGTGCTTTGGGACCTTGCAAGAAAGAAAGACAAGAGCCATTACAATCTGAGTTGAAACCAAGAGATAAAACTGGACTAGGTTTTCAAAGAGAGGCTCCTAAGCTTCGATTCAAAGGAAAACTCAGCAAATTTGTGTATCGACCAATTATCCCAAGGATGCAATCCTTGACTATATCTAAAATCCTAGTAGCACCAACAACCCCACCTCCAATAGTACATAAGCCAGTAACTAATGCACTATTAAATTCAAATGACATCCCAGTTTGGTATAGTAATTGGATGCTAGAGAGTGATTCAGAGACAGACTCGCATGAGTGGGAATGGGATTTAGTGCATTTAAATGATTCAGAAGAGGAGGAAACATCACCTCCACCACCTTGTAAGGATATACTAGTTTATGGAGAAGTATGGATTAAAATTTTTTGGGATCCTGGGCTAGAAGAAACTTCCACAAGCCCTATGTCAAATCCTATGCCTGAATCTGACAAGGAGAGTACCATCGATGAACTTCATGCCTCCATATTAAACCTCACTGATGCCTCCTATGAACTTAACTTAATCAATGAAGTAATGCCTATCATTCATCCTGAACTCATTGAATGGAACCAAACAAATCCCCATGCCTTGACCATTTCCAAAACGATGAGGCACTCATAGACTTTCTAGAATTACGGGATAACATACCAAGTAGAGATCATAAATTTGGGTTTACCATTGAACTTAACAAAGCAACATACTTTGGGGTAGATGTTAAACCTTTCAGCTGCAAAAATATTACAATAAAACATGGATCTCCTAGTGAAAACCCCACGGTCTCACTTTTAGATCCCAAAAGAGTAAAAACAAAGAGCGTATCCAAAGGTGAAAACCTCTCTGAGGTGCTTGAGGATGAAAGGTTTGACATCCTCCCCTTTAGTACAAATCAATAGAGATCAACCATCATAATATAAGAAACAAAAGAATTCAATATGGGGACCCCTCAGACTCCTCACAAAATACATTTGACATCTCTATTAACTCCTGAAGAAGAGCCAAAATTTTTGGAATTATTCCAAAAGTGCCAAATCAAATTTCTATGATCATATGCAGACATGCCCGACTTAGATCTAGATTTGGTCATACATTAGTTAACTATGTAGCAGAAGGAGCTAAACCTGTCAAACAAAAGCTCGAAAAGATGTACCAATTGATTATGCAGAATGGATCTGTAATATTGTACCTGTTGGTAAACCTAATGGGGGCATCCGTATCTGTATAGATTTCAGAGATTTAAACCAAGCATGTCCTAAAGATGACTTTCCTTTACCAAACATTGACATGATTGTCGATCTAACAATAGGTCATGTGATGCTTTCTCTCATGGATGGATTTTCAGGATATAACTAGATTAAAATTGCTCTAGAGGATCAACACAAAACTGCTTTCACATGTCCATGGAGAACATACTGTTGGAATGTAATGCCATTTGGTCTAAAGAATGCAGGGGAAACATATCAAAGAGACATGATTACCATCTTCCATGACATGATTAACACAATAATGGAAGATTATGTGGATGATTTACTAGCTAAATCATTAACAAGAGAGGGTCATCTTGCAGTACTGGATAAAATCTTCAATAGATTGGAACAATACCACATCCGTCTCAATCCAATGAAATGTGTCTTTGGAGTAACTTCTGGGAAGCTCTTAGGATACATTTTCTCAAGTAAAGGCATTGAGGTAGATCCTGTGAAAGTCAAGGCGATCATGGAAATGCCACCTCCAAAGAATATCAATCAATTGAGGACATTACAAGGGCGATTACAATCCATTTGGTGGTTCATTGCACAATTGGCTGATAAATGTCATCCCTTCACCCATTTGTTACATAAAAATATCTGATTTCAATGGGATACAAAATGCCAGCAAGCATTCCAAATGCTTAAAGGCTACCTAATGAATACACCATTGTTGATTTATAAAAAAAAATTGGAAAATTTGTCTAAAGTCACACCTTCTTGTTTAAACTTCATTTTCTCATCTTTTCCATACAAGATGATCATTTAGTAAGATTTTTTTTAAAATCTATGAGAAAATCACAAGGAATTCACTCAAGGGATGTCTTATATCATTTTTTCTATCAATAATTTTGGGCTATTATTGGTGTGACTAACCTACCCTTTGCAACTTTTCCTTCATTTGATGAAGACCCCACAACTTGGTAACAATTTTCTTGCAGGGAAGATAAGATTCAAAAGTTTAGGTACAAGAAGGAGATCAGAAGACAGAAGACAACAAAGGGATTACAAACGAATCCTCGGAGAAGAATCTCTTTTGTCTTTTAATTATATTTCATAACTAATTCGGAATCACTCAAATAACACTACACACTTGATCAGACAAGAATTCGCAATCGCCTTGACATAAATTTGCAATTGCTATCACAAAAAAATAGAATTGCTAGGACAAACAGTGAAGCAAATTCTTATAGCTGCAAAAAGAAAATCTAGGCTTATCAGCCCACAATGTCAACTAACATTTTAATGGATTTTGCAAGCACTCATGGACTTAGATTAGCTTACATTTCTTTTGGTGGTATCTAAAAGGAACAATACAAATCTTCTTTATTACAAATCATTGAGGTTAAAAAGAACATTCATCATTGCTATGTGGGATTAAAAAGAACATCATGCTTGTTGGAGCAACATCTCCAAATATATTTTAGACAACATTGCAATGAAGGATTAAAAAGAACAATCTTGTCTTTTGTGTCTCGAAGGTGATAGGCATATGCTCTCTCCTTAATTGGGTGACCAAAAATACAGAGTCGTCATTTATGCTTTCTGTCATTTTTTGCAGTAGGATAAAAACCTTTAACAAGTTTGCCTCCCAAGTAGCCCATAAGGCCAAATGAGAGGGAATGACCTAAGTGGTAACAACTAAAGCCAAGCAATCCAAACCACTATAAATAAATGTGTTTGTGATGAAAGTTGCAAGTGATGAGTGTTACATGCTATCATAACGACATTATGCCTCCCTTAGTACCTATATAGTATGTGAAAATTTGTAGAGCGTAACCTCTACAAACTGGGAGACCTCCTTGAACAGAGTGGAAAACACTGTTGATTGTGACCACTCGAATAAAACCTTTACTAAAAGCTTTAACAATTAATGCCCAAGTTGAGTCAGTATCTAGACACTTGTAATATCACAGTGCAAGAGTGGGTAAGAATCTGCCCCCAAGACACTCACCATACATCTCCCAAGAAAATGATCCAATTTAGAAACAATTGGTTCAAATTCTAGGAAAAAAGCCAAACAAATGGGCGCACCTTAGGGTGTGACACGACTATTTGAACTGAAGGAGTATCAAGATGTGGGTTATGGTATCATGAGTGGCCTTTTGTTATTAGAAGAGTCTGACAGTTGTGTGTTCATTTGGCAAAAATCTATCGAAAACAATTAGGGTTTGAAAAGATCCTGTTAGCCCTAAATTTTGACCCCATTGAAATTCATCAAGGTCCTATAAGGTTTTTAAAATTAGATAGGCAAGAAATAAATCCTTGTCAACCCATGCCAAAGGTGGGTCCCGAATCCTGTGGTCCCACTCAGTGTACCTGACTCTTCTAGGGTATCCACCAGGAAAGAACTCAATACTCAGTAGAATGTGTTTTATGTTCTAGCTGAGTCCCAAGTCCTATAGTAGAAAATTGAGCATTTGGCCTTCGGTGGGTCCCACTTTTCCAATTGGGAAAGCTCCGTGTTTTGCGGTTGTGAGTGTGCAGGACCACTTGGGACTTGGTGAGAATGTCTTTTCCACTTCAATGAGTCTCAAGTAGATGAGAAGACATGCACTGTGTGCTGAATGGAGTCCAAGCTGGCAACTCGGTACTCAGTGAAATTCCCAAGTTAATCTCATCGAGCCCCAAGTAAAAGGAGGAAGTGGGCAGCGTGCTAAGAGGAAGGTGAGTTATCAACTTGATATTCATTAAGATGCCAAAGTTGACTTCGGCAAGTCCCAAGTTCATGAAGATGACGTGCAAGGATATGAAGGGAATACTAATGAGGTGACACGTGTCATTCTCAAGTGCTAAGATAGGTAGTACATATGATTGCAGATGGTAATCATGTTAATAACAAAGATCAAAGTTGACACGAGTGAAGTAGAAGCACACTGCATTCCGAGGTATGAAATGTGTGATCAAGAAGCATGACGATCATGACATAATCATTTATTCATGATGAGTCTCAAAAGGATAAGTCATAGTTGTTCATAGATGATGGGACAAAGAGATCAAAGTGATGGAGACAAGAGATTGAGTAGATAAATACAATGGTGATTTTTTAAAAGAAAGACGACTAAATTGGTGATGGGGATAAAATAGGGACAATTTTAAAAGCATAAAACAAGACAAATAGCGTGCATGAATAACTCAATAAGAATGAGATATTTTTAGTATTCCCAAATCCTTATAAAAAGGGCATTGAGTTGCATCTCAAGAAAGTAGTTGTCACGATAATCCTGCATGTTATCATGAGGATGGTTGTAGAAGAATGATTCTCATTTGTAAGACAATATTGTTTGTTCTTGGGTTCTAATTTTTATGACAGGGGATGGAGAAAATTAGGACTAATTGTTTTACAACCAAAGGGCCCTTGACAATGTGTTGGACAATCGAAGGGGTCTTGAAAGGCCCTTTTAGTCGAAAGGAACCTTTCAAGGGTTGTCCATAATTTCTCCTGCACCACTAGATGGCTCAAAGGCAATGAAAGAGGATTGGTAAAAAGTAGCTGGGGGAAGTGCCTGGTTTAGATGCAGCTTTTGTGTGATGCTAAAATATTGTGGAAGTATCAACCCCTCCTTTGCTTACAATATTCATCTATAAGCTTCTCCTTCCATTTTCATTGCTTCCAATCTAGGACTGTGAGCTCTTCCTCTAGTTTTAAGGATGCTCCAATATTTTTGTTGTCTAGCTCGTCTATTAGTTTGGAGTCTTCTTTTCTAGTTGGATAAGTGTTCATATTTCCTCCATGGAATCAATGACCATGCGATGATGGAACAAATCAAAACAATTAGGTGACAACAAATATTCATTCTCCATCAAATGGTTAAGACACACATGTCATTTTTTGTCTCTTCGAGAACCAACGAGGTGGTCTCTTTTGGCACATAGGGATGATGTGTTGATTCTAGAATTATCCAATTGTAAAGAAGCTTTCATCTTGTGCATTCCTTGTGTTATAAAAGGAATACCAAGTCTGTAGTAAGGGGGTTAGAAAAATTTCATATCTCGGGCTGTGTAACTATAGGGTTAATTTGGGGGTTTTGAGTTTATTCACAGAAGGAAGATATGGCTTCCATAATATAAACATTGATTAGAAATTTAATATTTTCATTCTTACATGACTTGTCTCCTTATTTGTTTTTGAATTCATGTTAGCTGATGTATTAAGGATACATCGGTTAATCTTGACATGTCAGTATCATTGTGTGATTCTGCTTATGGGTTTCTCTCAAGGAGAGGATTAAATTTTGTATACAAATTACAATGAGTTCTGAAAATGTTTGTAGGATTAACAAGAATGAATGAGTGTCATAGCTAGTTGAATTGTGTTGATGTCATGCATTAACATTGAAGAATTTACTTATTCAAATTGTTTGCAGAGTGGGGTTGTGTTTTCATTTTGTGGGTGTGACTATGTTCCCTTGGATAAGTATTGGGTTATTTGTTGCTTCTGATATGTTTCCAAAATCTTCAAAAATCAAAATTCCTTTCTCTTTTTATTTCTTTGTTTTGTCCGGGCAGGGGTGTAATTTCTAAGTGCATGTAGGATATCCCTTGTTTTGTTAAGGCATCAGATGTATAAGTTTCTTAGTCAATTGAAGAGTATTTAGGGATCAAGGATTTGTATGAATTATGCAAAAGAGGGTCCCATTTGTAACTGGGAACCATCTACCCATGAGTAATTGTTTATTTCAGGACTAAAATTCTAAGACAATCCCAAGTGTATTGGTCATAAAAGGAATACCCTCCTGAGTTGGGTAGAGCTTAAAGTGAAGAAGAAGATTGTGAGAGCCTTGTTACTGTTGGAAATTCCTGTCCTTAGTCTATTGATATTTTTGAGACCACATTCAAGGTTCTATCCCTGACCTAAGATATGATGAGATCCTTAGGATTGAGGGTTGTAGGAAAAAACACCAACAAATCCTAGCAACCATGAGGATTTGAAAAGATCTTATAAACAACACTCTTTTTGGATTATATCAAACTATTTTCTTACTTCTTGTTGTGTTTCATGCATATTTTTCAAAAGATCAAACATCCAAAACATAGCCAAAATAAAGTTAAAAAAATTGTTAAGCACAATCAAGTTTTTTCAGAAATATTCCAACCACAAACATAGTTTGAGATCTCAAAGTAAAGACATTACAATATCCAATGTCAACAAGAAATAACAAATCAAACAAAATTGCCATCTTCAGAGAAATGGAGAAAATATCTTATCTGTTACGATCTTAGGTCCATATTTTGTCCTTATCATAACAAGTACAACAACAAACATCAGAAAAGTACCCAAACCTCACATAGATATATTTTTATCATCTCATCTTCTATTCTCATTATTTCCCCTCTTGTGTCTCCATATCCAAGTATCAAGGTCATATACAAATTAATCATCATAGTCTTAAACATTCTCAATCTCAGTCTAAACCAATCAAGCAAACATCATGGAATGACATTATGCATTTCATAGGGAAGGTGAAGAATTCATCCCTTCCATTCCTATTCCATTGTCATCCATAGAAATTTCAGTTCAAGAAATTAAGACTTTGCAACAACAAATGAGACATGACTAGTCCTAGCAAGCATAGGGATTGGTTAGAAAAAATGATGAGGGAAGTGATAGCCAGGATACCTCTAATCAAAAGGGAATCATTATCATGTCAACATTCCTTCTCTTGTGAGACCATTCAAACATGCCAACATTCGTTCTCCAACAAAATCATTCCTACTTCATGTCAACCAACATTAGAGTTAGTTCAACCAACTTTTTCTTTCAACCCAACATATCAATCGTATCAATCACATCAACCCAACATTAAAACCTCTTTCAACCAACATTAAACCTCTTTAAACCAAAGTCCAACTCAACCATATCTATCCATCATTTCATCATCCCCTAAAGTCACACAAGAACAATCCACACCATCTCTATCCAATAACACAATCTCCCAAGGGCTATCCATAATACAAATCCAATCTAGATTCCAAGTCATGATGCTAGTCCTTTCCATGCTTCAGAAATTCAAGATCCAACGCTGCCATATATTCCATTTCTAAGAAAACCCACTTCAAAGAGTCTCATTCAAAATCCTTTCTCATCAGGCCAAAGTGTTGAAACCTTCCAAAAATCTCCCATACATATCCAAACTCCTTTTTGTGTCAAGAGGATAATCCAAAATCAAAAGAAATGAGTCATGAAATAAATCAAAATCAAGAACAAACCCTTTCATCCTACTCAAATTTTTATCAAGATTCTACCTATCAAGAATCCTATGATGATCCCCTCATTCTTTTCTATTCCACTCATAATGATATCCTTTTATTTGAATAACAAAGTGTCCTTTCAATTCCCATCCAACATCTACCTCATAAGCAAGATCTGGACATCCCTTACATCCTTCCTAATAATCCCTTTCCAAGTCAAGATCAAAGTATGCATTCACCTTCATGTCCTAAACAAGATCCCATTATTTCTCTAGATCCTTATCAAGATCCCTTCATCTCCATATCATAATCCTCCATATCCCTCACAAGAATTCTACTCACCAAATGAATCTACCATTTCTCCTAGTCCCCCTCATGATCTGAATGCCTCTACACGTTGTTCATGAACCCCTTATCAATGAAATTACCAATCCAGATCATACTACATAGGGCAACTTGTCAACACTTGTATGTGCACCCTCATCAAAAAGCAATATAGTGAGTGTAAAGTGGAATTTTGAACCCTAGTGATTCCCCACCTAGAAGAGAGAAAGCAAATCACTAGGATGGTTTTCACTTGGGAGATACTTTACATTCAAAAGAGGGGTTGAATTCACTAGATCCAAACCCTAGAGTGAATAAGGATTTGAATACTAATTGAATTGCAAGGGTGCAATGCAATTTACCCTCTTTTGTAAGCAGAAGAGTTGACTTGTTGACTATGCAGAAAATGAAGACAAAATGGGTGAAATAAGGAGCTACCAATTCAGGATCGCGATGTAACTTCAGATATGAGATATTTAGACTGATATAGATCTACCTTGCAAATTTGGAGAAAATTCGTCAGGTTCAGGTTGAAGTTGCACCCGGTCCTCCAAAAAATCTGCAAGTCGAAAAGGGTTTTTTCATCTTTGCAAATGAAGCCTAAATATGCAATTACAGTTGTGCACCTACAACCTATACACAGAAAAGAAGGGAAGAAGGGTTGTGGATAGGGGTTTTCCTTAGTCAAACCCCGGTTGAGGAATCAACCTTGAAATAAGGTAATTGCAAATGCTTAAATGTAAATAATGGAAATGTATACCTTGTAGATCTGCAATTTGATGATGATGCTTGCTTTGCTCCTTGAATGTAATCACAAGAGTTGCATAAAATGGCATGTAACATGACAAAAACCTAACACACACATGCTTACAAATGAATGTTGTAATGTTTCTCCAATAGATGAATGAAGATGACACATGAAGAAGAAGATTTGATGGATGCTTGACGATGATAATGAAGACCTTCTGCTTGTTTACCCAATTCTTGCTTATCTTTGTTTATCTAATTTATTCTTATGCAAATGAGAGGACTAGATCAATTTTTATACTTGCCTAGGAAGATTAATTTTCATCTCATCGAAGACCGACATAGGGGAGATTAAATCCTGAAGAGCAAATTGGGTCCAAGGGTCAGATGGACCCATTTTAGGGTCACCCAAAGAGGGAGGACAGGGGTGCCACACCCCTATCCAAGGGGACAGGGGCACCATGCCCCTATTGTGCCCTATTTTAGGGCTTGGACAAGGTCACAAGGTGATACAAGGGCTGAAACAGGAGGGGATTTAGAAGAATGATGTAGAAAGGGGTCCCAAATGACTAGGTAGATGCAGTCGCCAATGTGAGGGCCTAAAACATGGTAAAAATTGTAAGGGTTGCAATTTTATGATGCTACAGATAGAAACAAGCATAACACCAGTTAATGGGATCAACTCTTGGTTGGATTCATCATCCTCTTCAAGCACATCAACAAAAACAAGCGTAACATATGTTAATGTCACAACTACAGGGCCAAAATCTCTTATCCAAGGAATCAATAATATCTCAATAACCAAAATAGGATCAATAATTGCTTTGCATGACTATGAATTCTTATCTCTTCACAACAACAACATGGGAGACATAGACAGATCTTATGACAATCTCCCAACAATAGATGATGGAATCACTTATGAAGATAAGGAAATAGATCCAAATTCCTTGAAAAGCCACTATGATAATTAGGCTTGCACAATATCGATAATCCATAAATTTGATAGAAGTATTTATCTCACACACCCACACTTGAAAGATTGGGGGCAAGAAATTCTACCATAGCTAGATTGGTTTGAAAATAACGAGGCTATAGTAGAAACTGTACATGAAATACACCCAGCTGAATATCCTATGAAAAAATAAAGGTTTATCCAACTCTTCAAACAAATACCAACAAACTACCTACACAAAACTCCTCGACCCTATGAACAAAATGCACCTATAAAGATATTACATCTAAGGGATGGGTTTGTTTAAATTTTTTGTACTGTATTTGCATATTTCTTTACTGCATTGCATCACATATCTCCATTTCAGAGTGCATCATAATTGCTTGCATATCACCATTGCACAACATATAGCTACATATCATTATTGCTTTCTCATATAGTTGCATCAATAAAACAAAGACCATTGTTTGAGTCATTTCACATGTCTGCACTGAAAGGAGCAAAGGTAGTCTCATTTCCTCGACACTGGAACATGAAGTTTGTAGGAAGCCTTAGAACACTTATCTTCAATGTCATTTTGTGATTAAGATTTATCCATGGTTGGGTAGAAGTTTCACTATTGAGTCTTGTTATCCAAAATCTATCAATTGTTATATCTCACACATTAATCGTATGCTCTAAGTCATTATAGATACCTAGTTGGTCATGTGGCTAGTGAAAAATCCAATATTCTACTTCAACACTGCTGTAATCGTCATACCCAAGTAGGTTTCATTACTTACAAGTCAAGGCAAGAAAATAAAAGAAAAAGTGTTATGCCAAAATCCATATAAAAAATATCAAGGCAAAAGACCAAAGATATATAACCGAAATATCATGCATACAAGTGCAATAAAAGCTTGATTATGGGAACATGCAAGTAACTCCATCAAGGCTATGGACGCCTGCTAGCAATAAAGCAATATTCGAGAGATTACAGTGTATAACCTCATCGAGGCTATAAACATTTAACTGGTGTAGCGAGGCTCTATCCAAGATGCTTTTGAAGTCAAAATAACTCACGTAGCTAATCACATTGGATTCTAAGGGTCTCTAATGGTTATAAGAGTAAAAAAAAATTCAATTGCACACAGATGGGCAAAATAAGTTCAAAGTCTCAAGATTCGGTGGGGAATTTTTCAATGTCTCCATTTATAAATCTTGGTTACATAGTGTGTTAAGTTGGATGGTCTAAGATCTTCTAAGAATGGATTGAACTCCTATCTCTGAAACATTTCACACCTTTAATTCAATTAGTGCATTTCAGAATAAAAGACACATACAATCATCCTTGTTTGAATTGGAAATGCATCTTTATCCTACATACTACATTAACATAGGTCATGCCAAAAATTCATTGTCTCCATGTGCATTTTGTAGATCAACATATCATACAGGTCTGCATACTGGGGGCATAGCTGACAAAATCATAAAAATCATAAAAAGTCCTGAAAAAATCCTTAAAAAAAAACCTAAAAAAAAAGCAAAAATCCTAAAAATCAGTTAATGTCCTGAAAAAATTTGAAAAAACAAAAAATTACCAAAAACATTAAAAAGTAGAAAATACCAAAAACATAAAAAATCCAAAAATCAACCAAAAACATTCAAATACGATTATGAAAAAACCCTAAACATCGAAAACTCGAAAACAAACTAAATATAGAAAAAAATTAAAAACTTGCAATAACATGTCTCGCAAGAATCAAACACCCTAGTAGATATCCAATAAACACTTCGCACGAAGTTCACAAAAGATAAAACTATCTAATCAACATATGCAACCAAACTGATCAAACTGTCTTATCAATTGTATCACTATCCATATCAAGTGATCATTATCTTGTCTTAAGCAGAGATGGATACACTCGAAACTAGACAGGTCACTCTTAAATAGGGTCCAAGCTTTCTGAAAGCAGACATTATCAACCATCACATCAAGCAATCAAAATGAAGACATAGATCATCAAGGCTACCAGATGTTTGTCCTATTCGGTCTTTATCTTTTTATCAATTGGCGATCAATCATGTTACTATGCTACTCAAGGATGTCCAGAAGTGACTAGATGAGCCGTGATGTGCATGATCTTTTTTTGTTTATTTTTTTGTTTGTGGTGTGAACCAATGAAGTTCTTGGGCAATAGATCTCGTGGGTGTTTATGATTAGTACGTTCATTCGACAAGTATCCTATGCAAAAATTAAAGTAAGAGATATCTATGCTTGTGACTATCGCACATACCTCGACCCCTGGCGCTATTCCCAGAATGGAGGGTTCACTCCTTGTTTGCTACTTGTTTGTTTCTACAATGAGATATCTTTACATCTTGGTTCCTTATACCATGATGTACAAAGATTAATTGTTACATAATAAGGCTTAGTGATGAATATATATTGCGCTATGAATAAAGGCACAAAAGTTTGTGTATCAATCATTAATCTCATCATGCTAATTGTATCAATCAAGATCATTCTTTTATCAAGTATCTTTTCGTGGATCGACCTGATTATTCTTTCTGATCATTTCATTCATCTAACATGGTCTCTCTCATCACTTAATTCCAATATTTTCATCTATAATTCTTTCATTTTCTCACATCAACTATTCTATATCTATCAATCAATTATTCTCCACTTTCATCATATTTCATCTTTCATCCAATTTTCATCATATTTAATTATTTGTCTTATACAGGATGTGTCCTTCCTGAAACTAAACGTTGTGATCATCTATTTTTGTCTTATACAGGATGTATCCTTCCTGAAACCAGACGTTTTGATCATCTTTATCTTATAGAAGACGTGTCCTTCTTGAAACCAGACTTGATCTTTATCCTATCAATCAAATCAATCAAATCAATCCTATCAATCCAATCAATCAATCTAAAAATCACTCTAACCATTTCTTTTCTCTAATCAAACCCATTCATGTTATCAAACTAACCATTATTCTATCTCTCATATAACACTCTTTTTCTTTCAAGAGATAATCCATGCCTTCAATGCACAAATAGTCTCTTGAGGGGGCATCCTCCCTCCATTATCGAGGCATAATTTTTTTTGTTTTCTTTGAAACAACATCGTTTCGACATTGTCTCAAAGAGGGACAAATGTAGACACCTAAAAATGTCTCATTAATTATGCACTAATTATTCATCCTATTAGTTAAATAAATCTTTAATTATTTAATTAATCTAATTAATCTTATTCTTCTAACTTAATCATCATCACCGATCTCATTAATTAATCAATTTCTATTCTTTAATCAATCCATCACCAAACCCCTTTCTCAAATATTAAATTTTTAATTATTTATGATTTATTCCTTAATTAAATACTCTTTATTATTTGATTAATTCCATTTCTAATGATTAAATAATTTCATTTAAATTATTTAATTTATTTTTCCAATTTCCCTAAATTCAAATTTCAACTAATTTCATCTAATTCCAATTTCCCAAATTTGAATTTCATCCCATTTCAATAAATTTCATGTGCATTTCATTATTCGAAAATCAAAGTTCAAATCCAAATAAACATGAAATTGAATTTCAATTTATATATCCTACAACACATATTGAAAATCAGGATTGATTGATCAAATCAATTAACTAATCATTTAACCCAGTTAACTCTCCAATCTCTCCTTTTCTCTCCAAATCACCTTTTCTGACTAATCAATCAATTAAGTCTTCTCCTCAATCAATCTAGTTAATTGGCTAATCAATTGAGTCATCTAGTCAATCAATTGATATGTCTCTTCAATAAATCCACTTAACAGATCAATCAAAATAATTTCACTAATCAATCAAATCAGTTCAACTATCAATCAACACTTCAGTTCAATTTCTCACCCAATCTATACAAAAATCTATAAAAGAAAGATCATTTCTCCATTCTCAACAATCATGAACTTTAAAATCTTTGTGTCACTTGTAGGTTATCAACGCAATATCTGAGAGCCACCATACCACAAAGATGAGAAGAACAATGGACGTTAAAATGCAAAATATGGAGTTCTATTTGTTAATCATTTGATCTTATTTTACATTTATTTCTATTGATTTAGGTTTAGAATTAGTTTAATTAGTTAAGGAATTTCATGATTGTTCCTTATTTCTTAATTCGCTATGATTCCTAATATGATTTTAAGCATGAACCAAAGGTCATTGTATGATTTATCTTGTTGAACATATATCTAACATTTGATATATCTAATGTGTGCATCTAGCGGTGTAGGCTTGTGTACAGGAACATGTCGTAGGTCAAGACATAAGAATTTATGGGAAGAAAAATCTCACGTATGAGGTGACAAGTTGGTTAGTTGAGTGTTGCTTAAATCATAATTCATTGTTACAGTGTGTATAATTATAATATTTAAGTAATGTTGTAATTTGTGATTGTTTAAAAGAAAAAAAATTGTTGCCACTTTTTAGTGATGTTCGCTTGAGTAAGAGTGGGCATTACACCAAATATTGGGGAGTGGGATGCTTTGGGCGACCTGCTCCCCCCAGTGCGGCCTCAAATTGGGAACTAAAGTCCAAAATGAGAAGGAGATGCCAGAAACAGATGCTAAATTGGGATTGGATCAAGCATGTTGGGCACAAAAGGCCAAGAATGCTAAAAAGGGGCCTAGCTAAGCAAAAAATTGCATAGGAATGAAATTTATGATGCTATAACTACAAATTGATCAAATTAATTAATTTAATCTAGGACATTACATGTATCATCCCCTCTATGCACACATGACAAATGATTATAGGGATTATCTCTTGTTGATTCATGCCTATTGGAGATTGTGTAGTTCCTAAAATATTGTTGAGCTCTCACATTGTACTAATCTATAGAGCTTAACATCATTTGAAATATTTTTTCTCTCCCACTATGTGAAATGTTCATTTTTCTCCCTCCACACCCGCGTGGTTTAATATTATTGGCTATACCAATATTGAAGGTCCATTTCCTTGTGTTGAGGTGTTCTTCTTCTAGGGATACCACATATGATCATGGTTAATGTAAACATTCCAAAACATAGAACACTCTCCAAATTGAGATATGACAAAAAAAAGTCAAAAGAAACATAATTCTATTTGTAGACACCTAAAAGTTGTACAACAAATTAAGTGAATTTTATTCATTTAATTATTCCCAATTCTTCCAATTAATTAAATTAAGATTTAATTAATATTCGCATTCTTCTAATTAGCCTATTAATCAATTTAAAGATTTGATTAATATTTCCCTTCTTCTATCTAAGCCATTTAATTAAATCCCCCCTCTAGCCGTTTTAATTAAATTCACATTTAATTAAAAATCTCCATTTATGCCCTTTCCCCTTTTAATTAAATCCACATTTAATTAAAACCCCCTTCGCAAATAAATAAATCAAAATTTATTTATAAATCTTCCCACTTGCAAAATTCAAAATTCACATTTAAATAAATTAATATTTATTTAAATCTATCAAATGCAAGTTGCAACCAACAATTGAAATAATCAATTTTATTTTAATTAAATCCTATTTTCCCTCACCCACTTGCAAATCCTACATCTCCCACATGCCTCCTAATTATCCTTCTAGAAACCTCTTAATCCCCTCCTAATCATGTCTAATATCCTAATCATGTCCTTTCCCTAAATTTGAGGAGGCCACTTCTCAAGTTTGGAAGAAAGTCTTATAAATGCATTAAAGACTTTATCTCTTCAACAAGTTAACTTGTTGAGTTCCCCAAATTTGGAAGGATTCTTTCAAATTTTTCCCTCAAAGTCCTATTTGTTAGGGTTTCAAGCAGATCCGAAGCAAATATGAACTAAAAATTATATGCTGATTTAAATACAAAAGATAAAGGAATAAAATAGGACACAGATAACACAGAGATTTAACGTGGTTCACCCAGAATGGGTTACGTCCACCATACACAGCCGTCCAATCTTTCTTATTATCCAGCAAAAATAGTACATCAACCTTACAATGCCTTAAGCATCCCAGCCGCTTATAACATGCGTTTTTAGGGCAACAAACAAAGTCGGCCTTTTTAGGGTTTTATTACAATGTCGGTTTTCATCAACAAAAAAATGGCAAAATTTTTTTCCTCAGGGGCTACCGCCCCCGAACCCCCGTAGCGGGCTTCACCCACTTTGGGGGCTGTCGCCCCCAAACCCCCACCCAGGGCCCGGCTCGGCCCCGGATCCCAACAAGGATACATGCTGAGTGTACAGTACTTTGCTGATTAGTCGCCACATTTAAACACTATTAACCATTAATGGTTAATTCAACCTCCCCTCATGGTTAGAGACTTTCTCTCTAACTTAAATCTCATATAACCCAAGGGTCTCATCAAGCACTCATGCCTTTGACCCTAGTTATCCTATTAACCCTTGCACAAGAGTTTACCCCTTGGGTAAAAGATTTAACCATTTGTTATCCACTAAACCAACCATAACCTTACCTCCTAAGGTAACCACCATGTCTCCTCGGGAATTTAATGCCTCTTACATCTCCTCTGAAGCCCTCTCAAGGTGACATTTGTCAACTTGGGATTGGATTGAATCTATCCCATGGATTGATAACTTTCAATCCTAGTCCTTGTTGAGTTTACTCAATCTCAACCATGAATTTCTGTATTTTCCCTATAAATAGAGCCAATTCCTTCTTCAATTTATCCAGGGATAACTTTAAGAAACCACCCCCCGGGCGACTATGTAAAATCCTGGTGAATCAGACATTATTTGCGGGGGGGAATTTTCATATTGATGGCGAATTTGTTTTTCAAAATAGGGCAAAAAATTATTTTGTATTGGCAATTTTTTTCTAGGGTACGAAAAATTCCATAAATTTCTGGCGAATTATACCTTGTTCTGTGGGGAAAATATATATTGTAGGAGGCGAATAATTTTTGTTAAAAGGAACAAATATATAATTGTATGGGCAAAAAATTTTACTCCCAAGGAAAAATTATTTAAATGTATTGGCGATTTTTATCCACCGCTTGAAAATTATTTAATTTGTTTTGGCGAATATTTTGTTATTTATGGAAAAATATATAATTTATTGGCGATTTCATGAATTCATTGCTATTAATAGACAAGGCACATCACATCACATTAGTACATCACATTGAGTCCGACCTCTGCACGATGTATCAATAAACGTGGCCTCTTTGACACGTGAAGGGTGACACATACCTAAAATCGATCAATGATTTTAAATCGTTCAATGATCGTAGATCAATGGCTGAAGTTTTATTTTAGCCCATTTTTCTAAAGAGAACATAGCTCACCAGAAAGTGCCCAGAATGGAATTGGATTCAATAGACACGTATCAAATGTCAGGAATCACGATCGATAATTTCGGTCATTTAATATATATCTATTCAATTACTGCAATCCACTCCGTCCCCATGACTTCCAATGTGGTACTTGCCAACTTGGTACTGGTTTATAGTTGTTTCCAATTTCGCACACTCGTGCATTTATGGAAAAAATTTATAGAGATATAAAATATTTTAAAAAAATTAAAGCAATTAATATGGTTAAAGAAGTAATTATTACAATCAAGAGCTTCAATTATTTATATACGATCTCTGCTTCTTTAATCTTAATTAGCCCTTGCCATTTTCTAGATAAATCGTCAGAGCTCATGATATTTAAATTCTTCCTTTGGTTTAGGTTTATAGGCACAAGTTGTTTAATTTGTTAATCTAGTTTCTCAAGATGGACACTCCCATCCGCTTGAGAAGCATTTCTGTAGAGGACCAAAGGGCCTTTCTGGGCTTCATGAGAGACCCAACCCTCCAATTAGTTTGCAAGGAGGTTGGGTCATTCACCAATGAGGTTGTACGGATGGTGCTGGGCAGAGAGTTTCTGTGAAACGAAAATAGATACCGTGTTAACATGGATATTACATCTCGATTCTTGGCATCTTTTTAGGATTTGGGAGGAGACAAGGTGGATATGTTGATGTTGTTGAGGAAGGTTTTTAAGGAAGACTTCCTTGGAGATGACATTACTGTTGTCGTCCTTGCAGAAGTAGGGGTGGGGATCCCTTGGGCGAGTGAATTATCCAAGCTTCTCCTCCCTGAACAAACAGTGTCAGTGGCCAGGCAACCGTTTCTCCTAAACCTGAATGCGGAGCACTTGATGCGTCACATGAAATGGGCGCAGATTGGCAGGGACTTCCTTCGGAAATGGTTGCTCCTGGATGACTTTCCAAATTGGCAGGGACATGTGGCTTGAAGAATTCTCTCAGCTTATGCTCTCTGAAGAATTCTACATGGAAGGAGGGCCAAATTCTTAGGGCAAAGCTATAAATCATCCACTACCTGTGCCCTAGCCCCGACCCCCTAGTAGTTTTTTTTTTTTGCCTATGTCCTCGAAACCTCACAGGCTCAGTGACTCACTCATTTTGGCTTTTAAGTTTTTGAGGGATTCAAGTCTCAAATGTAAAAATTGTAAATTTCCAAAGCATAAATATTAATGATAATTGTTCAAATTCCAGTTTATTTCAGTTTGCCTCTTAGAGTCTTATGGATATAAAAATGTTTTCTATAATTCTATTTCATTTTTATTAATGAAAGTTTTTGAAATGCTTTTTGTCTATGAGCTACAATATTTCAATATATTTGTTAAACAATGGAAATAAATTTAATATTGTGATCTTTTTTATGTAATGCTTCTTCCTCTATATTTAATATATAAAAATAAAAATTCAGTTCATTCCATTAATTATTTGTACATTGATTATGGTTGATTATAATTTTATAAATATATAGTTAAGATTTGAACTAAAACTCCAACTTACTTGTTAAATTTTTGAACTAGTGCATGTGTGGGTTGGTACTGGGTACATGCTATGATTTATAGTTAAGATTTTGTCATAATGAAGAAATTTGAGACATTTATGAAGGGTAGATGGGATCACTTTCATGGAAGAGAATAAAGGGCAAGGATGTCCCAACTTCACACAAAATTGATCTGAAGTAGGATTTAGGAATGATAGCAAAAATGACATCTAAGCACTTAGTACCAACCTTAATGGGAACAGGAAGAGTAATAGAACCTATAGTAGGACAAGATAAACCATCTAAGAACTTAACCGCTAATCAAATTTATCATATCAATATGTTACTTCATGCAATTGTAAAGTATAAAGATATTGTTAACTTATTACATTCACCATACATGTTGGATCAATCATCAATGAGAACCCCTCGTGAGAGTATGTCTTCGACCTTTGCAGGTGATATATAGACTTATAGTGGGCCATCAGGTGTTTCAAATTTCAATTTCCAATAGTCTCACTAGGATCAAAGCCAAAGGTAATCCATATTGCATAGGTCCTTAGGAGGTGTAGGTTTATCAATAAGATTCACCACATTATTTATAAATAAAATTATATTAATTAAAATTTATATTAAACTAAATTTATGTTGAACTTTTATATATATTTTTAGTCTTTATTTATTTATTAAATTAAAATTTATATTACACTAAATTTATGTTGAACTTTTATATATATTTTAAAACTATTTTTTAAAATTATATATCGTAAACATATTTTTAAAGAATTTTGTTAAACTTTAAATTAATATTTTAGATTTAATATTGTGAATGTTTTCTTTTTTATATTAAACTTTTACCTTACAAATTGTATATCAAAATTTATATTTTTATTTAGTTATTTGTTTTATTCTAGAAATTAAGTTTCATGTTCTATACTATTTTTGAATTTCATATTTTTACAAATAATATTAACATTATATTTTTAATAGTTATCTCAAACTATTGCACATCTTTAAATGTCTCTTATTATGGGACTGAC
Source organism: Cryptomeria japonica (assembly GCF_030272615.1). NCBI lineage: Eukaryota > Viridiplantae > Streptophyta > Pinopsida > Cupressales > Cupressaceae > Cryptomeria > Cryptomeria japonica. The sequence continues at coordinate 668,802,137 of NC_081412.1, forward strand.
GACATCTGACAACAAGTACCATCGTCCATTGGATGACCAAAGATCAACACCTTAAGGTGGATTTCGGCACGAATGTGAGAAGTGAACACATTTGTGAGAACTTCGCCAGGAATTGAACATTTTAAATTTAATTAAATATAATTAAGTCTTTAAAGCTCTTTTTCGGGCGGAAGTTTAAAATGATTAAACAAACTTAAAAAATAGTCTCGAAAAGTGACACAAGTATGGTGACGTGCCCGAAAAATGGCAGAAGTCATGGGACCCATGACATCTGACAACGTGTACCATCGTTCGTTGGATGAGTAAAGATCAAGAACTTAGGGTGGATTTTGGCCCTAATGTGATAAGTGAACACACTTGTGAGAATTTCGCCTGGAATTGGACATTTTAAATTTAATTAAATTAAAATATAATTAAGTCTATAAAGCTCTTTTTCGGGCGGAAGTTTAAAATGATTAAACAAACTTTAAAAACAGACTCGAAAAGTGACACGAGTATGGTGACGTGCCCGAAAAATGGTAGAAGTCATGGGACCCACAACATTTGACAACAGGTACCATCGTCCATTGGATGAGCAAAGATCAATGGCTTAGGGTGGATTTCGGCCTGAATGTGGGAAGTTAACATATTTGTAAGAACTTTGCGGAATTGAACATTTTAAATTTAATTAAATATAATTAAGTCTATAAAGCTCTTTTTCAGGCAGAAGTTTAAAATGATTAAACAAACAAAAAAAAGACCCGAAAAGTGACACAAGTATGGTCATTGGTGACGTGCCCGAAAAATGACAGAAGTCATGGGACCCACGACATCTAACAACAGGTACCATCGTCTGTTGGATGAGCAAAGATCGATGGCTTAGGGTTGATTTCAGCCTGAATGTGGGAAGTGAACACATTTGTGAGAACTTCACTCGGAATTGAACTTTTTAAATATAATTAAGTCTATAAAGTTGTTTTCTTGGCGGAAATTTAAAATGATTAAATAGACTTAAAAAACAGTCCCGAAAAGTGACACGAGTATGGTGACGTGCCTAAAAAATGGCAAAAGTCATGGACCCATGACATCTGACAACAGGTACCATCGTCTGTTGGATGAGCAAAGATCAATGACTTAGGGTGGATTTTGGCCCGAATGTGGGAAGTGAACACATTTGTGAGAACTTCGCCCAAAATTGAACATTTTACATTTAATGTCCTCAGAATTTATACTGAAGTAATGAATGTTTTGTCCTTCAACATCAAATACTTATTAATAATAATTAATAAAATTACAACATGATTCTAGATATTTTGCCCTTTAGGTATTACTTTTGTACTTTTCATAGTTTTCAAAATAAGAAACTCATAAATCATAATCGTATTTCATTTCATGGACAAACCAGTAAATCGAGGGAGATTCAGAAACAACTACTAGATTGACGAATGCAAGTTGCAACAGAGATTGGTTGCGCCAATCTAGTGAAATAGAAATTCTGGGTAAAATCTAGAACACCTACATCCCGCCTTTTTTTCTTTTTTTAATCTCATGGTCCAATTCGAGGGTTAGCATTTTCAGGTTTTTATCTAGCATTATTTTGAATTATTAACAATAACAACGATGGGGAAAACGGGAAGTAGTAGTTCAACATGAAGCCAAGTTAAAAAAAAATGTACCTAACCGAACTGGTTAAAACACCAAGTTTCACTGATGAATACCATGATATTTATGACCTTTCTATCCATGGTGAAAAGCGTATCATAGATATTAGATATGCATTGTCTAGTAAGGTGGCAGATGCATGCATGGCAAAATTTACTGTTTTGAACCCAATGTTAAAACAAAGAACATATAAAATCGCATCGTGGGATGCTGGATTGGGAAGCATGGTGTTACTTGAAGTATTCCCTTGCCTTGATTTTTTCATGGTCTGTGCCGAAATTATGATGAAGATAAAAAATCAATTGTCAATAAAAATACAAAAGAAGAAATTCTATCCATAAACGAGGGAGAATTTGCTTGTTTGTTGAACCTAGGATTTGAAGCCCAAAACTCAAATGTCCAAATTGACCTTGGAAAGCTGGCAGGGAATTATGAGAGTCTCGATCCAAGTCATAGAAATTCATTTATCAAAGCTCTAATAAAGAGTGGTACTATTATTGTGTTGGATCAGAATCATAAGCCTCCTTATGATTCTAACATTTTTGTTCCATGGGTTGGGGATACTATTTCCTTGCTATCGTTTTGCCTGGGATTGAAAAATGATAGGGAAGTGGGTGCAAGCCTTCTTGAAATGATTTATAATATCCATTGTGTAGGTCAACTAGTAAGATATAATTTTATTGAGCACATTGTTAAATCCATGCAAAAACAATTACTAATGATCAAAAAAGGTTCCTATGAGACATTTAGGTTCTCAACCTACTTGTGCTATCTCCTTCTATCCAAGTATCGTGCAATATTCGAAACCAACAAGCTTCAAATTATGAACTATAAGATTGATGAGAAGAATGGGAAGAGAATAGAGTGTCCAATATATGAATGGACACCAAAGATAAGGATGCATGATAATAGAAAGAACTACAACCATTTTGTAGACTTCTTTTTGGCACCAATGTATAATGAAATTACAAGCACTCCAATGCCTAGGTTGCCTATGTCTTGTAGAGATTGCATTCAACTCGGAAGTCAAATAGAATTGGCTGAATGGTTCTTCATGGAAGAATTCACTATGTTAAGGTTTTACGGATTGGCAGTAAAACCATACAGACTTCCAATACATGTGACATAGAGGGTATTTGCATTGGAGTATGTACGACAATTGGAGAGCACATATAGGCACTTCCATGGTTAGCAAAAGAAGAGCATATTTCCTTCCTTGCCTTTCTCATGTGGAGGGTTCACATTTGAGAAAAAAACAATTCAATGTGGCACGTGATTTTTTAATAGTTTTTAACTTTGGTGAAGAGGGTCTCTGGCAATATGATCCAATCGGTGTACTAGTTCAAGAAAGGCTTAAGAAAAATGGGAACTCTTCAACATTATGTCAACATGAAAGTAAACCATTGCTAAAAAATCTTAGAAACATGGACTCCTGGGATGAGGTAAAAAAGAGATGGAGAAAATTGTAGCTGACAATAGCATTTCAACAGAAGAAATTTCATCACATATTATGACATTGCACAGACAGAGGACAATAGAGGAGGGTTAGGGCATCCAAAATAGGAGGTCCTACAATTTCTACCAAAAATTTGCTAATCCATCTAACAAATCTATTCCCAAAACAATTCTGCAAGAATGTAAAGATTGTTTTTGAACTGAAACCAAAATAAATGATTTTTGGACTATGAGGAAGAATCTGGGTGAACCAAAGACCAGTGCAGAATTTGAGACCATTGACGAGGATGGAGAGTTTAGAAAATTGTGGAATATGGAGCATCCCACAACAACATATGACATGAGTGAAGATGATGATGAGTATGAGGTTGAGCCCACTCCAGCAACTACTACAGTCCCTAAAAGATTAGGTGGAGTCAATGAGTCCATGAAAGAAAAATATAGCAAAGGGAAAGCATTGTGGAAAAAATGGGTTTTGAAGGTGGTGGTATAGGTCACAGAGGAGAGGGCATTTGGTATCCACTTTAGGTACAACTTCCATCAGATTCAAAATCAAAAGCTCCTATTAAACCAGTCAATGGACTTGATTTTTAGATTTATCACAGATAAGTACTGCTCACTACCCTCAGGGTCCATCTACATTTGTTTCAAGTTCAAATCCACAACCACCTATTAATCTACATCATGGTATTCCCATTGGTGGTGAATCAAGTGCCACTGCCACAGGTGGAGAATCTGGGGATAGCATTCCCATTATTGTTCAGTCAAGTGACGTTGTGATTGGTGGGGTTGGCATGGGTACTACTACTGATACTAGTTGTCTTGGTGTTGGACAAGGGCTACAACAAAATATCTCTCACAAGAGGCCACTAGTGTTAGATACTCATACTATTCAGAATCCTATATCAAATGCCACTAACACTACAAAACAATCATTTGCAGCTTTAGATCACACACCTAAAAAAATTATGAAAACTACACATGAAAGTGTCAGTGGGAGTGGGACAAGATCAGGAATTGTTGTTGGTAATCCTAGTCAAGCAATAGTTAAAACCATAGGAATAAGTGGAATTGGAGCCTCTGGTATTTCTATGTCACCTTTCAAACATTCAATTGCTTCAGCAAGCCCAAATTTTCAATTTCGTGATTAGTATGAAAAATATGAACACACAACAAAAGAAAATAAAGAAAAAAAGAAAGCATTTCATAGGGGTGCCTTGACTAAAGTTTTAGATGAACAACTTGCAAGGAACAGGGTATTTCCAACATATGACCCACATAAAGATATGATGGAGTTCATGGTTGTTATGCCCCTAGCCACAACTAAAGATAAAAATCCACCAACAGTTAGATAGATCCCTCTGAATTTCAAGTTAGCACCCTCCAAATGGATTTTTCCAAAGTACATAATGTGGACAAATTAATGTGTCAAAAATTACTAATGAAGTGGTCTACACTTCACTGCTAAAGGTAGAGATAGAAAAAAATAAACTAGAAAAACAAATAGAAAAGCTACAAGCAGACCTGGCAAACGAAAAATCAAGGAGGAAAGTAGCAGATAATAAGTGCAATGATTTACAGAAAAGGATAAAAAATTTGGGCTCTGCAGTAGAAATTGCAGAGCAGGAGAAGATGGATGCAAAATTGAAGGACCTGACAGAAAAACTGGCTAAAAGCAGTAAAATGATCGATGAGGAAAGAGCTAGTTTTAAAAAAAAATACAAAAGTTATGAGTTTGTTGCTGCCGAAATAAGAAAAACACAGGACCTATTGGATCATGGGAAGGAAAAAGAAAAACATTTCCAATAGGAAGTAGAGGAAGAAAGAAAAAAATGTGCACAAATGAAAGAAGACCTGCACAATGCAAATGATAAAATAAAAACTTTGGAGGATAGATTGAAAGATAATATGAAAAATACAACAAAGTATATACAAGAAAACATTTGGCGGCAAATAATGCAGAGGAGTGACAAGTTGTGTGAATGGTTTGTGTAGACACCTAAAATTGTCTTGTCTAATTAAACAAATATCCTTATTTATTTAATTATTTTAGCCTAATTCTTCTATTAATTAAATAAATCTTTATTTATTTAATTAATTCATTTATCCTCTTTTAAGCCTTTCCTTATTTAAATAAATACTTTTATTTATTTAAATTATCTTTTTCCTAAATTAAATAAATACTTTTATTTATTTAATTGATCCCACTTCTATTAATTAGATAAATATTTATTTATTTAATTATTTCATTAGCCTTTTCTATCTATGACACGTGTCACTCATCTCTTAGTTCCTACACTACCTACCCTCTCATTATTTACTTATTTCTTTTACCTACCCTTTAATCCTAGCCGACCATTTATCTTTTACACCTCTCAATCTTATCCCTCTATTTCTTATAGTGTCTTCTATATAAGGAGATGCTTCTTTCATTATTAACCCTAACAAGTTATTCAACTCCCCAACTACGCTTTCAAATTTTCATATGCGATCAAGCCTACTTGCAACCACATTTCCGTTCTTTGTAGAGCTCTTGTGCACACATAAAATCTGAGAGCAAATATATGAAGCAAGATCAATGGAGATAGGAAGAATGAAGATTCAAACCCTATTGGACGTGTGATGGTATAATCTTTGTGATTTCATTTGATTTGCATTGTCTTAGGTAATCTTCATATGTTATGGTGGATCTTTGTTGTTGTTAGGTTAGGGTTTTGTGGTTGAATCTATTTAGTCTTTCAATATTGTTGTTTCCACTTTTCACCATAAACAGTTTGAATTGAATGGAAGTCTGAGAGTAGTTTATATGAAAATCAAAGGGCACTTTGAGAAGAGCATACATGTTTATTCAAAAGAGGATATGGCAAAAAAGATTATGTAAGAAGTCTACAAAACCAGTGACAGCTACTTGGCATCCAAGGGAATTAAGAGCCGCATTGATGCCACAATTAAGACATCATCTATCATTCAAAAATGCTAGAAACTAAGGGAAACATTAGAAGTTATGGAAAAATGTGGAAAAAAGATATTGAAGTTGCAAGAAAAGAAAAATAATTTGATTAAACTTGGTTTGCCTAAGACCGTTGACCCATCAAATAAACTCATTGGAAAAGAAGCTTACAAAAAAAAACATGGAGATAAAAATGAAGTCTGATTTAGACTTGCTTCCTAAGGACACAACTCCCCAAAGCTTTCTGGAATTCATCCAACCATTTACAACTCTAAATTCGGTATTGGATGAAACAGTGATGTCAAGTCAATCTTCTAAATATGGATTGTTGACGAAGTTGCAGTTGACTTTCCATAGTTTACAGAATATTGACCTTCCATTAGATGAAGAGTGGAGCACCCTACAAAAACTGGCACATAAATCTTAAGAATCATAGTATGTATTGCACAATTTTCTTCTTTTACTCTTAATTTCAAGGTTTTATGTTTTTTTTTGTTTGGAATTTGGCATCGCCTGAAATAACTATGTTTTGTGAATAGGAAAAAACCAACACTCGCTATTGCTAATTTGCTAATCCAGCCTATGAATCTATGATGCACAGTGTAAAACTTCAGCCAGTAAATTTGTATTCTCAAATTATCCCTTGCTTTAACATTTTTGCATTTATCGATTTTTGATTACTAGGTTTTAGGCACTGCTATTATCTATATTTAATTTGTCATGGCGTGAATTAATATTTAATTTTGAACTCTATTTTTTGAACAGGAGATATCAAATATGTAGCAGATGTTAAATTGCTAATACAGTTTGTGATGGCCATATAAATTTTTGTTGAGTTTGTGATTTTGATGTTGAGTCTTCACATGTTGCAAACTTGCAATTCGACCTGAAGCTGTTGTTGCTCCCTTGTTTCTATAAAAAGGAAATATCAGGGTTATTTGCAAAGGGTTCTGAAACTTTGTATTCACTTTTGTATGGACATTAGAGAATCACACAGGAGTTGTTTTTGCTCTCTTGTTTCTATAAAAGGGAATTCAGGGTCATTTTCAAAGGGTTCTGAAACTTTGTATTCACTTTTGATTGGTGTATTACTATTGAATGAATTGTATCATATGGATATAAGCCTATATATTGAAATAATTAATGAAAGTCTAAGTTCTCAAACATGTCTAAATAAACAACAAACATCTCTGTATCAATAAACACATTATGGTATTTTATTATGCTATTTTAAATCTAGAAATAGAAAGTTGAAAAATACAATTACAAATCAATATTAATTCTAATTGCAAAAAGTAATATGCTTTTGTAATATGAATGATGAGATACAATAATAAGATTAATAAATACCAGTCTCTTACAGTTTCCATTCATCCTCATCAAATTTAGGGCTTTCTTGATTCTTGTCTGTGGTTTCTTCACTCTGAGTCTTCATACCTTCATTGAACTGCATCTCAATGCTACTAGTAGGTCCAGTACATGAGTCAATAGTCCCATTGGAACTTTGGTTTGAAGTGTTGCCCAAACCTCTTTTTTCACTTTTGGACCTCCAAATTTGCAGTGCCCCATTGTAAGGAAAAGTGTGGACATCATACCTAGATGTATAGAGCCTCAAGCAATTTTCCAAATTTTTGTCTAGTTTATTTCTTAGCTTTGATTTTAGGAACCCCAAAGCACTGAAAACTCTCTCATCTTCCATCGAACCCAACATCATGGTAAGACATAAATCAGCAAGCTTCAAATATTCTGGCATTGAATCACGCAACACTACGTTCTCAGCTATATATTTCCAAAGCCTTGTTACTGATCCCTCTTTGCGGGGGTTCTCCATTTTTCCATATTGTTCTCTCAAAGTGTATGCAAAATGAGATGATTTCTCTCGAAGATGAGTTTCATCTAATATTCCATTTATCGTTACTCCATTCAATTCTCTGGATATGCAAAATTATTTTATCAAAGTGAGTAGCTTACTTCGAAAATTAGTTGCACTGTTGAGGCTCCAATATTGAGGAAACATAATAGACATGGCTTTGAGTAGGTTGTCAGGAGGGAATCTGCTTCTAATTTGTGAGGAAAGTTAATAGGCAATTTTCTTCACAGAAGTAGTTATAGTTTCAAGAATCTTGTCGAAATCTTCCCTTGTAACTCTCGCTAGTTGCTTCCTGGAGTGTTTTCCTAGTCCCTCGGGGTTGACCATGGCATAGAAATGCATTGGTATCTCAACTCCCCGTACATTGGCACATACCTCCCTATTTGCACCGATTTGTAAAAAGTTATCAGGATTGTTCAAATCTGTGAGTGTCCGCCACTTAACAAATTTTTCATCAGATAGTGTTGGTTGATTTCGATAGAGATTGTCGAGGGTCATGCATGTCATCTTACATAGAGTAGCATATTCTGCAATATACAGAGCTCTTTTTTGGGCAGCCTTCATAATATTCCTCATTTCCTCTAGCATGGGCAGAAGAGCTGCTAAAGTTAATAGTGTCTCAAGATTACTTAACTTCCGAAGAAGGTCAAGAAATTTTGGTTGTTCTGATTCGTCGCGAGTTGTGTGAAATAGTCCAATCAAGGATGGATATTCTGAAAAAACTCGATGCGCTGGACCATCCAAAGAGATCCATCTGGCATCATTATCCTTGAGAAGCTTGTTCCCATCAGTTATTCCATCAACAAAGTGTTGAAATTCCATAAATCGCTTGGGACTTCGACAGAAGTGTGAGTAGAGCTCTCTGATTAAAATTTCAATTTTTTTTACCAAAGCATACTTGCTCACAATTCCATAAGCTAGATTCATTCTGTGACCCATGTAGTGAATTGTAGTAATGTATAGTTCAAATGAAGTTTCAATTTTTGTACAAAGATCATTCTTGTGACCTTGCATTACTAAAGCTCCATCTTCTCCAACACACACCAATTTTTTGGCAACCGTCATGTCATCCATACCTCCATATTCAATTAAACTTCTCTTTACCACTTGAAATAAATTTTCCGTTATCGCACTCTCCTTCATTTTAGCAACAGATAGTAGATGAGGTTGGCAGGCATGATTCTGTATAGTATAAACATGCATGCATACCCATGAAGTATTGTTTATTTTTGTAACTTCGTCTAAAGAAAATGCAATAAAGTTTGACTCTCTTATTTTTTCCTTTACATCTTCTTTTTCAACCTCAGCAAGACAACTTACCCATTCCCATCCACTGTTTACTGACTAATGTCTATTAGGATAGTTAGGAACTTTCAAATAAGTTTAATAAACCACTAATTGATGGGAAATCTGTCATAGCGTGCCCTACACTCAAAATATAAAAAACAACGCTTAATTGAACAACTTTTCCTAGTTGTTCTATTTGCATTGCTTTTCCAAAACTAGATTCAATAGAACCTTTAACTTCAGCAGGCTTCGTCTGTATTTTCTCATGAAAATAATACTCTTCGGCATTCCTCACATGCTTACATTCCTCCTTTGTTTTCCATTGTATCACTAATTTTTCAACTCCGTCTATCATTTGTTTTTCATAAACTTTACCCATATGCTTTTCTATGGTGTCAAATTTTAGCTGCAACCTAATTTCCTTGTTATGTTTCCAAGTGCAAATCTTACAACTGCATTCTATTGGAGGCTCTCCTTCAATTGTATTCTCCATGGGTTCAATGAATGGATACTTTGATGCCCAATTAATTTGAAAATTCCTCACTGACATATCCCACTCCCGATCCTTTTTTGATTGTGGTTCACCCTTTTTTGATATGGCTTTTCTTTTCCCCTTCAATGCATTATCATCAATGGCATTATCACCCAAGTCGATTATATCATTCCGACTAACTTGGGCATCTACCAAATAATCTTCTTCAAGATCATCCTGATATGAGATATCAGGTTCATCGTCGTCTTCAACATGCAGTATAGGTGGTGAATTTTGTACTTGTACTTGTGATGATGTACCTTCCTGATTTTCACCACAATATTTTCCAATGCCAAAGTACGAAGACAACGTTCTGCTTTTTGTTGGCCTCTCATGGCCTTCCCCACATTCAGGTTTCCTACCCCTCTTCCTGTTTGACATCTCCAACGAACTAAAGGCTACCAAAAAATATCAATTTGTTGAAGAAGCAATAATAGACTATAATGTATAATATATGTTTCATTGGCCCTACGACCTACAATCTATATGTCTGAGGTCTGAATGTCCCCCCTGAGTCCTGACTACTTGGCACTGATGGGTCGCCACTAAATAAAAATGAACTCAACAATGCAAACAAATATAGATAAATTTAGAATAATATTATAACACTTCAAAAATATGATCGCTCACCTTTAGGTCACTAGCAGTCGCCAATGCAGTCAACAACAATGATTTTCCTTGGTTTGAAACTTCGCTATTGATCAGAATTCAGAGCCTAGTGTTGAGATAGATCTGATCTTTGCATGTATTTATACCAATCCTTATATGGCGAATTCCGTAGGAATTTTATATGGTATACAAATATTTGGCGAATCTTGCGTAACTATAACATGACATGTAATTTTCGAGGCGATTATAGGTCGTCCAAATATGACTTATGTAATTTTCGAGGCAATTATAGGTCGTCCAAAAAATTGGCAAATACAATATAGTTGGTGAAAGTTGGGGTGAATGGAGACACGCGTCGACAAAATGTCAGGCGAATCGGGTCCTCCTGGCTAACAAATATTCACATGCCTATAGGCGAATTATGGTCATCTATTAAGGCAACCTCAGAGAGTGTAGGCGAAAAAATTAAGTTTACTGTGTGTCCACCGTATATTATATTGGCGAAATCATTGCATAGAAACATTTAATTGCATAAAACATATGGTGATCAGGTCATGACTTTGATGAAAATTGATAATGTTCTGGCGACATGGCCACCCCCAGTCGGTACAAAATATTCGCCATTTCGGCATGGCTGACGTGAAAAATTTGCCATTGGCGAATATTCGCCACTAAAGTAATCTCTGAATTTATCCATCTTCATTTGCATCTAATCTATAGCTAAATTGTTTTGTGTAGGTTACTAAGGAGCTCCATTGTCTTCTCTTAGCATTTTTAGACCATCTTAGTGGCATCATAGCATAGATTTCATCATGTTTTAGTATATCATGCTAGTTTCTTTTCCATGCTAGATCAATCTCATCTTCATAACATTCTCATGCTAGCTTAATCTCACACTAATGTTCTCATCTTGGTAACATATCTAGTTTCATATCCATTTAACATATCACTAAGATCTCAGTTGCATTCCACTTAGATCTTAGAATCATACATATCTCTCATTCTTTAGGTAGTCATCCTAGAGATCAAGTGCTCTTCCAAGCAGAGAGCCACCTTGATTTGAAGGATCCTTGGAGATCGAGGACAATGAGAAGCTTTTAGAGTTTTTAGCTGATTAATATGTTTTGCTCATTTGAATCCTCTAACACAATGTTTCATTGGTGTGTTTGTGTTGTTTGTGTCTCTTTTCCAGGTACCACAATCTAAGCATACCCTATTCATTTAAGAGCAAGAGATATTTTATAATGAAGGAAAATGGAATACTTATAGATTGCTAGAAAGGGAAAATATAATTAACCATTGATCTAATAAGTTAATTTGATGAATGAGATTAAATAACATGTTAACCTAAAAACATCAATAGATTACTTGTTACACAATCCTCATTTTAAGGGAGGAGAAGGAGACGGGGCTAGCTGGAAAAAACTATTATATTTAATTTAAAGGAAGTTGCTTCAAATAATAACTACTACATGTTATCCATCAATGAATTTTAATGAAAGATATTGCTATTGGCTAGTTTTGTTTGCAAGGGTTTGAGTCTTAAGTATTATTATGGTGTTGTATTAAAGGAAGTTCAAGTAATGCTAGGGAAAAAATGTTCTACACCTTGCACACAAAAATAATTATCTTTGGAGATGTGGCCATATTAAATATTTATTTGGATCCACTTACAAAGTTATATTATAACACTATTCATATATTTTATGTACATGAATTGTAAATTGGAAATTAAAAAAAAAAAATTAATATTGAAAAAAATTATTACCAAAAAATATATATTGGGGTTAATGAGGCCAACACCACTTAGTGGTTTTGTTGAGCTTGAATCTACACAAGTAAGAACGTGTTTAGTTTTTGAGGTTGGCTGTCATTTATATTGAGCTCTTTTGAAGAGTACACATATGAAATTTCGCATGATATGTTTGGTTGAATGGTTACCCATGTTATGATTGAACACATGAAGGATACATTTGAGGAGCTTGATATTTGAGAAGTATTCAATAAAACTCTAAGTGTATTGCAATGTTACATTGCTGAATAATATATTTAGTGGATACTTTTAGAGGCTAGATTTTTTCTTTATGGGGATTTTTCTAAAGGCATGTCCTGCATAATCTTATGATAAGTCTTTGATCTTTGCAAATTATGTTTATTTTGTAGATTTGTATGCATGCTTTTCTCTTATAGAGTTACGTGGGAAATGGTTTGATCAACCCAGTACTTTCCTAATAAGAGGAAGCTTGTAGAAGTGGATTTGTGAATTGTTTGAGAGATGAGTAATTGTTGGTTATTGTTGTGGTTGTAATGTTTTTGTGTCATTACATGTGACATAAGGGAAACTTAGAAATTTATAGAATGAAAGGTTAACTAAAATGTAGAATAAAAATAAACACTTGAAATGAAGTGTTTTCCTATACTTAGTAAGTTTTGTGTTAGTCTTCTCAATAATATAAATTTAACTTAAGACAACAACAATAGTTACTTTTCATATTTAACTAAGTAAAAATATTGTTGAATTGAGGTCAAGTACTTGAGTTTATGTAAGTTACGAAATTTAGACAAGAGAAGGAATAGATAAATTGTATTTAATTTAGAGGTTGTAGAAGTACTAGTAGTAGGCTTGGAAGACATCAATAAATTTTTTATGGGTTATTGAAATAAGGTTTTGGAAATGCCACAATTCGAAATGTTCTAATACTTGTTTTAATGTCCAACAAATCTCAATGGTGTCTTGATAATCACAAAAAACATTCCAACAATGAAAAAGTGTTTACTACGACATTAAAGTGTCTCTTGGGCATGACTTATTTTTAGACATGATCTTCACTTGTACATGTAAAAACTAGAGATTGCTATCACTTGTGCCACTTGCTACAACACTTGTCAATATTAAAAAGTAGGGGAAAAAGGATGCCCGTGGTGCAAATAAGAACTTCCATTGATTAAATTCATAGAAAACATGCTTTAGTATAAAGTATCATAAAAGAGTCCGAGACAATTGGCATTAAGATTTTAGTGCTTGAAGGTACAAGAATGAAGGTGGATATGTGTTCAACAATTATAGAGGACATCTCAGGTGGTCTTAGAAAAAATACATATGTTTAGATGTTTTAGAATGGTGATGACTCTTTTCCATTTTTAATAATGAATTCAAGGAAGCATGCATAGAGCTAATTTTTCTATTAAACAAGAGTTAAGGTTAAAATTTAATTCTATTAAACAAGAGTTAAGATTAAAATTTAAGAAAAACGACATATATGTAAAAAAAAAAAATGATTTTAAAATATATAAAATATTACTATACAAATTTTATCTCCCAAAAAGAAAACATTTAAACTAATATTTCGTACTACAAAGTGTAAAATAAAGATAAATTAAAATGTTCGTGATATAAAAAAGTCATCAATTCTATTAGATTTCCACAATCCATGATAATTAAGTGAAGAACTTCTAGATTTGATTGTGTGCAAGTTTTTAATCATCAACGTTTCGGATCACACTCAATGATCCATCGTAGAATGAATGAATGAGAATTCAAAAAATTGATAAATGTCATATTTATCTAAATATGTAACATAAACATTTAGAAAATATCAAATTAATCCACATATTTAAAGAAACACCAAACCAAAGTGCACAACGAATGGAGTTTTCCCACATACCAATACAAAATTTGATGACCGTTTGCAAGATTAAAACAAGGTAACACTGTCTTATGCCCACAACAAATAGCAATGTAAAATGCCAGGCCCTCCATAGATAATTACAAAAATGTTCTGGGACAATGAAACAAGACAATAAAAGAGGGTCCACACTTCTGTCCTTCCAATATTTGAAAAACCGTTGTGTTTACATGCATATATCCTACCTAGTATAAATTGATATTCATGCTAAATAAAACCAAGTTTGTGATGTCTTTCAAACGAAGCTAAGGCAGAGTAGATTCAATTACAGTAGAAGACAGGAGTCATAATTCCTCACAAGAATATAGTTTTTGTTTTTATGTCATGCTCCAGCACTGTGAATTTGACAAAACACCACATAACCCACTTTGCAATCAATTTTGCGTTTGCGATGGAGGAAATGTGGGTTTTAAGGAAATTTCGTTTTCATGCTAATAGGAAGGCATCCGTTCGGTCTAACTAAATTGTGAAGAAATCTCATTCTGAGAATGTATTGGAGACCCCTATTTGTTTTTGTTTACCCAGTAGTCAATTGATTTTGTTGATTCTGGGGTTGTGGGTTTTGAGAAAATCTTATTCTCAGGGTGTTTAGGAGATGCCCATTTGTTACTTTTGCATCATAACCGACACTGCTTCTGATCACTCTTGATTTGTGGGTTTCGATGAATTCTGATTCTCATAGAATTTAGAGAAGGCCCATTTGCTCTGTTTGCCCTGTGATCAATTTTTTTATAATTGGCTTTGGGATAAATTTTGAAAATGGCACACAAAGTTGATGATGAGTATGATTACTTGTTCAAGGTGGTATTGATTGGAGATTCAGGAGTGGGAAAATCTAATCTTTTGTCAAGGTTTAGTCGCAATGAATTCTACTTGGATTCCAAGTCTACCATTGGTGTAGAATTTGCAACAAAAACAATTCAGGTAACATGTCAGGACACTCTACAATTTTTGTAAAATGAAGTGATTTATAATTAATTTTTTTTTATGTAATTCTCTATATATTGATGATAATAGTATTCCTGGATTTGATATTGGCATTAAGAACATTCTTGGAGGTCGTAGGTGGTTTTAGGGAATTGTAATTTTGGCTGTGAGAATTTGCTTGTCTTGTGTTAATTCAAATGTTAAGATGTTTCAATTTTCTTTTTCCTGTTAGTTAGCGAGAATTCCCTACTGATCGTTTGGGATCGGGTTTTCAATGTTTATAATCTAACAAAAAAATTCATCGCCAAATGCTTTTCGAATTCTAAATCCAATTTTTGTAGCTCATCGTGCTTGAGAGTTTGACATGATAAAATATACGGGGCCGTGTGCTTAAGAATTTGTAGCCCATTTTATTTGATATATCTTTATCATCTTCTGTTTCGTGTTTGTTCAAAAATCTCGGGGAACATTATGTGTTGCCTTGATATGGTGTGGGGTATGCTTGGATTACATACTTAAGATTCGCTTCCCAAATCTTGGGTGACATTATGGGTTGCCTCGGATACAGTGTGGAGTACCCATTCTTAAATTTTGCTTCGTCAATCTTGGGTGACATTATGGGTTGCCATGGAGACGGTGTGGAGTACCCATGGATCTTATTCTTAAGATTTATAAAGTGTTTCATGATAACCTTTACATTGCAAACTTCATTGTATGTCTGCTGGAGTTGTAGGCCATCTCATTGTGTTCAGTGAATTTGAAAATTTGTCATGTTTTTAGTAGTGTTCCCCAGTACCGTTAAAACTTACATCGCAATCCCCTGGACCCTTTCTCTGTAATCTAGAGCTCTAGGTTTGATTTCTATGAATTTTTTTATTTGAGAAGTTCTAGATGAATTTTTATTCAGGCTTTGGATCTGGCTGCCTTTTGCTTTTGTTGTGTTTTTAGGTACAGGATGTTTAATATTTCATATTTATGGAAATTGCAAACCTGCTAGATGTTTTAAGGGATTTTAATTTTGGATGCTTTGTGCTTGATTCATCTTTTTTTTTTTTCATTCCAAGGCTATCCGAGTTGAGGTTTTCCATTTTTCATGTATTTGCTGGGAAATCAAAGGCTGTTCGTGATGTTTTCAGCTTGTCAAAGTTTAGGTTTAATACAAAATAGTTTATTTGCCTCCAACTATCTCTGTAGTTTGTTTTTGTGTCCATTGCTAACTCTTCGCAACAAAGTAACAGCTCTGTGTGTGTAGGTTGGTCTTTTAATTCCAAGAACCCCTTTTCAGATTAGGATGGTGTCATCTCTCCTCTAGTCAATCATCTACATGTATCTTCCATACATGTACGATGTTTGTGTGAAGTGTTATTGGACATGATGACAACACTAATGTGTTAGTTGTTCACCGTGTGTGATACTATTGTCTAATGTGAAACATTTGTTGGCCTTTCTTTGCATGTTTTGTCCTTGGCACAATTTGGGCATTACAGATTCTATTCAGGAGTTGAGAAGTAAAACAATAAGCTGGATTAGGCTGGGACACTTCTCAATGTGTCCACTGTTGTGTTAAATTGCATTCTTAAGTCTTCATGAAGAGGTTTTCGATACCGATGAAACTTTCCTCCCCTTCTCAAAAGCAAAGGTGATGTAGAAATACCCATTCGAACAAACTTAACACCATGGTTTTGCATGAAGTGGCATGAGCATCTATTCAGCATGTGGGAATATGGACAGTCAACCATAACCCCATTAACTTGCATATTAGAATCATCTCATGGAAGAACGTAATTGGTAATTTTTGCCTCCATGTGTTTAGGGAGGAAAAATAATTTTGGGTTAGAAGCAGCGGTGGGGAAGCAGCTGGAAACAATGAAATAAGCCAACAAGGTGCTTTTGGATGAGGAAATCTCTGACCACCACCCTAACCTTTTTTGCTCAGGTTGCTACTAATGGGAAGGCAAGGAAGGGGCACCCATGAGAGCCACCACTGCAAAGATGCTAACAAACTTGCCTGAACAAGCAAAATTGTTGACAGCTAGCTGCAGGTTGGGGAAAGAGGCTGAATCAAAGCCAACCTAGTGAACATATGAAAAGTTGTAGCTTACCCAAATCCTCAGACCACTCTAACTCTGAGACTTTAGGAGAAGATTCATTCATTCTGTGATAATCAGTTAACCAAGCATAGAGAAAGAACAAGCATTATCCCAATTTCTCATAATTGATGGTATTTGAGCTGAACAAATATCATTCAGCTTCCATATGCCAGTAATCACAAAGCATTGAAATCTAAATGACATTTATGTTGCTGTAATCTCAATGACAAGAAGACTTTAGTCTATTTTCGTTTTGCAAGCAACTATTTCATCAGCAAGTGAGAAAAAATGCAGTGCATTATTAGAATGAACTTATAACACAGCTAAGATGATTTTTTTGAAATACCATAGCAATATCAAAGAGTTGAGGGAAGGTAAATTATATGACTGCCATCTTCAAAGAAGTGATATAAGGGTAGAGAAAAAATGTTCTGAAGACTAGCCAATACAGATACCAATAATTTGCAAGGGAGATGGTTGAAGATGGATACCAAAAATATAAATAGTTTTGGACTCTTTTCTGTATTATCAATGCACTCCGACTGTGCTCAGCAGAGTTTCTGTTTCACAAGCATTCAACAAAGAACACAGATAACAAAGATGAGGGATCTTAGGATATGGAGGTCAAAGATGCTTCATACTCATATTTGTTTGGTGGCATCTATACTTAATCTAAAAAAGGGTTCAATGGAAATTGAAAAGAAGATGTGGAGGGTACACCACGCTGCAAATAAGAACTAAGCATATAACAAACCACAAATTGGGACTCAAGTCTCAAAGGGAAAGCAACTGTTGTGTTGACATGGGAGCAAAACTGGAGAGATTTACATTCATCTACTTCATTATGCAACATTAGCCTACCTCGCACAAGCTCAAAACTTGTTATTTTTTCAATCAAACCTTGCTTTTGATTTTGACATGTGCTTTTGCAATGTGGAACTATAGTGGCCCACGAATAATGCCAAATAGAACCTTTCTTGGAGATTTTGCTAGCAGTGTAAAAATGCTTAGTGGACTCAAAATGGCATCTCATTCCATATTCAAGAGAAAATAAGGCAATTGTGCCATGAGATAATATCAATGTGGATTATGTTCTACATAAAAAATGCATAAGATTTGATGTTTACACTCAAATTGTAATGTTCCGGACCTATACGGTGCCAAAAGGCTGAATTACCGTACGGTGGAAGGGACACCCGTACGGTAGCTGGGTGGTCGTACGGTAGGAGAGGAAGGAGAGTCGTACAGTGTAAGTGCCGTACGGTGGAGTGATGGAGGGCGTACGGTGTAAGAGCTGTACGGTGATGTCAAGCAGGTTGTACAGTGGAGCTCAAGAGGGTCGTACGGTGGTGAGGAAGGTGTATGGTGGGGCCAAAGGAGGCCGTACGGTGGTGAGGAAGGTGTACAGTGGGGCCAAAGAAGGCCGTACGGTGGTGAGAAAGGTGTACGGTGGGGCCAGAGAAGGCCGTACGATGGTGAGAAAGGAGGGTGGTAGTACAGTGTGAGGCTATGAAGGTGCAGTGGTACGGTGAGCTTCAGTAGTTGTGTGGTGATCTTTCGGAGTAATGGATTCCGAATATTAGGAGTTCTCCTTATGCATGTAAACCAGATTAACAGATATGCAACTGGAGAAAGTGAACAATGATAAAATTCAAGATTTGCCAGATCTGGAACGAGTACAAAGACAGAATAGGGTGAGAGGTGAACCTCACCGAAATTGCAAATACCAAATAGGGAGGATCTTTCACCTTCGAAATGGCGGATAACAGAACTCCAACAGGAATTCGCACAATAGAGAAAAGATACCAAAAATTCCCATACCTACAACTATGATAGACTCGGCCATAAATATGGGCTCCGGGAAACTTCCCGAAGGGTTACAAACGGGCCGACATAAACATAACTTAACTAATAAAATAAAAAAGGGGCCCAACAGATTTTATTATTAAATTTAGGGCCATACAATAATTAATATTATTTAATTTAATCTGGGACATTACAAATCCTCGCCGCCCAAAGATTGCTTGCCCTCAAGCAATCCATCATTAAATGGTTTGCCCACTGCAGAGATCCAGGGATCGGAACCAAGCACGCACACGGATAGCCATATCTGAAATCTTCATGCCGCAACATGACCACGTGCCCACACATGGAAGTACGTGAGAAGAGTAAACCTCCCTCCAACTTCCACTGCTCCACTCTAATATAGACGTTGCCATCTCCGGAGTTGTCAAGATCCCACTGAAACGAATCATCAAACACATCGATGCCCGAATCCCAAGCTATCATGCCATCATGGCAATCAGTCATTTTCCCATTGTGGTCTGGAATCTTGAAACTCATCTGCAATAGGTTCTTCTCATGTAGATGCCGCTCTTCCTGAAAAGTAACGCTCATGTCTGTCACATGTTCTTCATACCACTGTGGTGTTCCAGAATCCCTGTCACTCACTATGTTCTGCGGAAGATTATGCAGGAAAAATACCTCACGGAAGAACCACCCGGCCACTTGGGCTGCCTGGTATCCAATGGAGATGGAAAAGAATTGGGCATACTTGGTCAAACGATCTGCCACAACGAAGATGCAATCCTTTCTTTTCACTAGGGGAATTCTGGTAATGAAATCCATCAAGATGCTATCCCATTTCTGGTCAGGGATTGGCAATGGTTGTAGTAGTCCAGCGGGTAAGGTGTGCTCAGATTTGTTTGGTTGATAGGTGGAGCATTTCCGCACATACTATAGAACGTCGTTCTTAAGTCCCTTCCAGGAAAAACTCTCCCAGTCCTGTCTGTAGGTTTTCAAGTATCTCGGGTGTCCGGCCAAGGGAGAGTTGTGCATTTCCTTCAGAATCGTCTCCTACTGTAATGTTCTAGACCTGTACTGTGCCAAAAGGCTGAATTACCGTACGGTGGAAGGGACACTCGTACGGTAGCTGGGTGGCCTTACGGTAGGAGAGGAAGGAGAGTCATATGGTGTAAGTGCCGTATGGTGGAGTAATGGAGGGCGTACGGTGTAAGGGCCGTACGGTGATGTCAAGCAGGCCGTACGGTGGATTTCAAGAGGGTCGTACGATGGTGAGGAAGGTGTACGGTGGGGCCAAAGGAGGCCGTACAGTGGTGAGGAAGGTGTACGGTGGGGCCAAAGAAGGCCATACGGTGGTGAGAAAGGTGTATGGTGGGGCCAGAGAAGGCCGTACGGTGGTGAGAAAGGAGGGTGGTAGTACAGTGTGAGGCTATGAAGGTGCAGTGGTACGGTGAGCTTCAGCAGTTGTGTGGTGATCTTTCGGAGTAATGGATTCCGAATATTAGGAGTTCTCCATATGCATGTAAACCAGATTAACAGATACGCAACTGGAGAAAGTGAACAATGATAAAATTCAAGATTTGCCAGATCTGGAACGAGTACAAAGACAGAATAGGGTGAGAGGTGAACCTCACCGAAACTGCAAATACCAAATAGGGAGGATCTTTCACCTCCGAAATGGCGGATAACAGAACTCCAATAGGAATTCGCACAATAGAGAAAAGATACCAAAAATTCCCATACCTACAACTATGATAGACTCGGCCATAAATATGGGCTCCGGGAAACTTCCCAAAGGGTTACAAACGGGCCGACACAAACATAACTTAACTAATAAAATAAAAAAGGGGCCCGACAGATTTTATTATTAAATTTAGGGCCATACAATAATTAATATTATTTAATTATATTGGGGACATTACACAAACCTTTGCCTGTCATGTCCCTTTTTGTTTAAATTTGGATTTTAGCAAATAATAACCCATTTTATGTCTCTATGGGTTAATCAGAAAAGTATAGAAAATAGAAGAATTTATTTAATATTTATTATTGTTCGTTCAATTCCAATAACAAAGGGACAAATAAATATTAAATAGCATGCCCCTTCAGTTCTACAAGTGAAAAGTAAATTACACGCAAAATAAGGTTTCGGAAAATGTGTCTTTTGGATGAAAAATTCAAAAAGCAAATGAAAGGTTTTTGGGGGCAACTCAACAATTGGCAACTCAATAGTCATGTATCCCAATGGACGATGGATTTTGGATGGTTATAAATATGTTTGTTTGGGTCATTTGGAAGGATGTTGATTATTATGATATTATCTCTTCTCTCATTTTTGCAAATTTGCAAACAAATTCTTTAATGGACGAAAACCTGTTGAAGGAGAAGGCTTGTAGATGAAAACCCATGAGCTTTGGGTGATTAGAGAATGGAAATCCTTTGATTGCAAAGGGCATTCTCATCCAAAGATTGCATTTGATCTTAAGAAAATTAGTAAATCATTTGTCATTTCTTTTCAAGATTTAGTGGCTCTTTAGGTGTTGTTTTCAGTGATTTTCAGGCATAGTTGTGTGGATTTTTGGTTGTGTTGAGTATTATGGATGTGCTAGAGCAATATATTGTTGTTATTATAGTTGTGATAAGATTCATATGCTGCTATTTTCATTTGGATCTCAAACAGTATCAGTTTGTGGCATTTTGAGTTAATTGAATGTACCAGATTTGTCATATTTTGTGATTTTGGTGTAGAATTTTGGTGTTCAAATCTTAGGTCTGATTATTTGTTGTTGAATATCAGAACATTCATTTCTTTGGTGTTCCATGAAGTTTCATTTGGTTTTGTATTCTTTCAATGAAGTTTCCTGCAAATTGGGTAATCTAGTTTGGCATAATTTTATGGTTTTGTGGGAGATTTTCGAGTATGAAGCTATAGCTTTGTTGCTGTTGTAACATGAAAAGCAAGTGCCAAGAGATGGAATGGATCTAGATGATTTAGATATTCATTATTGGATTTCTTTCACCATGTACATTCATGAATCCATTCTTGTCAATTTGACATTTTTCTAACCTTGAAGCATAATACAATGCACAATCCAGTGTTCATTTTGTGCATTATGATAACTCTTATATCGGATGTTCCATTATGCAGTGAATGAGGATAAACTTTGAACTTAGCCTTCAGGATCTTTTTATTTCTAATTATGTCATCTGCATTTATATTAAATTTTGATGTGCGATAGGCATGATGGAAGAGGAAGAGGCAAACCTAGTCCCGCATCATTTGTTGTCCTGGCAAAAAATACTTAGGGCTGCATTCTAGGAATATTCTCAAAACTTCTGATTAGATCTTAGAGTATGGTAAAATATTCTCAAAACTTCTGATTAGATCTTAGAGTATGGTAAAAATCAGCATCAAATACAATCTCTAGCCATAAATCATAGAAGAGTTATATTTTCTAGAACCAACCAATTCCTTAGAGTGCATTTTCCTAGACTAAACATTAGCAATAAATCATTTGGAAACTTGATTAAAAACGGAAATATAATTCAAAGTGCAAATTTGTTAGAAATAACATTTAAAGTTTAAATGAATGAATTGACGTTTTTTTGAAAACTACCATTATTATGTGAAGAAAAAAATTTAAACCATAGTTGTATCATCAGATGGGGACTGCTACTAGTATTGGAGACGGGGACAGAAATTGGCACACCATTATAAAAAAAAAATTGAAGACAGGTGCTTGGAGATGTCAAACGTTATATATATAATATGAATTTAAAACTTTAAAGAATGTAAAATTGAAATGCTTTAAAATTAAAAAATTAAAATTTGGAAGTATTGAAATAGATGACAACAAAAGAAAAGATTAAATATGTTGATATTTGATAATTGTCACCACGATATAAAATTAATAATTTTAAACCATAATAACCTAAAGATTAAAAACAACGATTGGAGGGGAATATTGCTATTTTAAAACATGGTATGTGGTCCCTCAAAGATGACTATATTTTCAACCAATTGATAAAAATTCAATGTAATTGTATGCATATGTCTTAAGCTTTATTATTATTTTTCTTCATACTATTACTTCTATGGGATTTTATAAGAATTTTTTCTGCTACAAACAAACTTATACATATTATGCCAAAAATAAAAAAAATTATAAATCTATGGTTTATTTCTTTAATTCTTTTAGCTTTCGTCAACCACATCTCGGGACTTTAAAACAAAAACATGTGTAATTTATAAGATATATCTTAGAAACTTTTATAGGAAATTTCCCAATATTCAAGGAATGCTTCTAGGAGACATATAGAGATGAAAGGAAACTCCATATGAAGTCTCCTGATTTTTCGAGACATCATCATAAGAGTCTCTGAGATTGGATGCATTTCCAAGACTAGAACATGTTTTCAAGACATGAGATGAGTACCAAGGGCCAAGGTAAAAGTGTTTAAGAAAATTTTAACAACCGCCCTTTGGTCACTACTAATTTTTTTAATCTTTAAATTTAATTTGCAACAACTTTAAACTTAATCAACCCCTCTTGTCGTGATGACTCAATGTCACCACGTATATGCTTACTCTTGGAGGTGGCGAGTTCTCGATGTCAGGGCATTCCTAGACCTAGACCTAAGTCTCAAGGGTTAATTCCAAATGACCTTGCAAATGTATACCCTTGTGGGAAATCAGAGGTTTCATAGTTTGCCCACTTATATCAGTGGTCATATCATTCCATAATCCCCCAATTCCCATAGCGAGTGACTTGAGCATACATCACCTATACATAAGGTGACTAGCTCATACGCATCACATATACATAGTGACTAGCTCTAGCATATGTCACATATACACAGTGACTAGCTTGTAATGTTCTCTGATCGTACTGGTGGAGGAAGCAAGGGTGTACGGTGGTGCGGTCGTACGGTGGTGAGGAGGGAGTGTAACCGTACGGTGAGGGGGGGTACGGTGGACTTCAACTTGTGAAGGGGTTAATCTCCCGCAAGTGTATTGAGTGATGAATTCGGAATATTAGGAATCCTTTATGCATGTAAATCAGATTAACAAATACGCAATTGGAGAAGTAACAATGATGAAATTCAAGATTTGCTAGATCCGGAACAAGAACACTGAACAAAATAGGGTGGGGTGAATCCCACCGAAACTGCAAATACCAAATAGGGAGGGTCTTTCACCTCCAAAATGGCGGAAACCAGAACTCCAACAGGAATTTGCACAAGAGAGAAAAATATCAAAATTTGCATACCTACAACAATGACTAACACGGCCATATATATGGGCTCCGGGAAACTTCCCGAAGGGTTACAAACGGGCTGACACGACCAACCAAAACATGCCTAATCTAATTAAATAAAAGGGCCCGAAAGATTTGTTATTAAATTTGGGGCCTTACAATAAAGTAATTAGATTTATTATTTAATTATATCGGGGACATCACAGTCCTCCCAGGCCAAAAATTGCTTGCCCTCAAGCAATTGCTGACTTGGATGCTCCAGAATTTGCTCGCCTTCCCAGGTGGCATCCTCGATGGGTAGATTCTTCCAACGTACAAGGAACTCCTTGACTGTGCGTGTTCTCAACCTCTTTTCTTTGACATCGATGATCTCCGCCGACTCTAGAATTAGTTTCCCTTCTTCGTTGATGGGTGGCAAATCCTTGGACACTGTGACGCGCTGCCCGACGACCTTCTTTAGACATGACACGTGAAAAACATTGTGAATCCGACTCCCCCCAGGAAGCTCCAACTCGTAGGCAACTTCACCCACTCTCCGAACCACCCTGTAGGGTCCATAGAAATGCGGCTTCAACTTCTCCTTACCACTTGTCTTCAAGGAGGATTGTCTGTGTGGTTGAAGTCGAAGGTAAACCAGATCACCAACCTCAAAATTCCGCTCAATCAGGTGTCGGTCAGCATACATCTTTTGCTGGTTCTGATCCCTTTGCAGGTTGTCTTTGAGAGATGTCAGGATGTCTAAACTCTCTTGAAGCCAATCTTTGGCCATCGGTGCACGACTGTCTCCCAATGCCAGGTCAACAAATGAAGAAGGTTCATAACTGTACAGTGCTTTGAAAGGTGGCATGCCTATCGACATGTGATAAGTGGTGTTGTAATAGTGTTCACCCAAATGTAGCCAGCGAACCCAAGCCTTCTGTTGAGCTGAGACGTAGTTCTTGAGATAACCCTCCAGCCATTTGTTCACAATCTCGGTTTGCCCGTCTGTCTGTGGATGGTAGCTCGTGCTGGGGGACAACTCGGTTCCTGCCAACCGAAATAACTCCATCCAGAAGGTACTCATAAAACGGCTATCCCTGTCATTGACTATGTTTCGTGATAAATGATGTAGGCAGAACACCTCACGGAAGAACAACTCGGCCACTTGAACTGCTTGATATCCTGTGGGGATGGCAAAAAAATGTGCATACTTGGTCAATGGGTCAACTATGACAAAAATGCAATCCTTTCCTTGCACTTTGGGGAGTCCAGTAATGAAATCCATCGAGATGCTATCCCATTTCTGGTCGGGAATTGGCAGTGGTTGCAGCAGTCCGGCCGATAGGTTATGCTTAGATTTGTTCTGCTGACAGGTGGAGCATTCCCACACATACTGCAGGACGTCGTTCTTAAGCCCCTTCCAGGAAAACCTTTCACGGATCTGTCTGTAGGTTTTCAAGTATCCCAGGTGTCCAGCCAAGGGAGAGTCGTGCAATTCCTTCATAATCTTTTCCTTCATCTTGGATTCGGGTACCAGATAAATTTTGTCCTTGTAATAAATGATGTCGTCAACCACCTTGTATCGGTCATCCTGCACTTGACCATCCATCAGTTCGCAGGCAAAAGTGTTCTCGGAGTATTCAATCAACAGGTATTCCTTCCAGTCCGCCGAAATCTGAGATAAAGAACATATGGCAGGCCTTCTTGACAGGGCATCAACGACCACATTATTCTTTCTCTTCACATATTCAATGTCGAAATCAAATGCCTGGACTTTGCTCACCCATTTCTGTCGTCGTTCATTCAGATCTCTCTGCTCCAAGAAGTATCACAAGCTGTTGTGGTCTGTCTGCACAACAAACTTTGCTCCAACAAGGTACTGCCGAAACTTCGTCAGTGCGTGTATGATGGCGAGCATCTCCTTGTCGTAGATGGAATACAACTGCTCAACTCCCGAGAGCTTCCGACTCTCGAACGCAATGGGGTGACGGTCTTGCATCAACACTGCTCCAATGCCTTCCTCCAAGGCATCGCACTCCAGGATGAAAGGGAGAGTGAAGTCTGGTAGTGCTAGAACCAGACACGTACTCATAACTTCTTTTAATTTGTCGAAGGTCTGTTGCGCTTGCGCATTCCAACGGAAAGATCCTTTCTTTGTCAGATCTGTCAGTGGTACTCCAAGTTGTGAAAATCCTTTCACAAACCTTCTATAATAACTACACAAACCAAAAAATCCACACAGCTTCGAGAGAGTCTTGGGTGGAGGCCAATCCAAAATGGCCTGAATCTTCTCTTGTTGAACTTTTACCCCCTGGGCGCTGATGACGTGACCCAAGTACAGGACCTCGGTCATTCCAAATTCACATTTGGACCTTTTGGCATACAGTGATTGTGATTCCATAATCCCCAATACTTCATCCAAATGCCCCACATGTTCCTCCCAGGTCTTGTTGTAGATGAGTATGTCATCGAAGAATACCAATAGGAACTTATCCAGTTGCTTGTTGAAGATGTGGTTCATGCATGACTGAAAAGTGGCTGGAGCATTGGTTAATCCAAACGGCATGACCAAGAACTCACAGTGTCTGTAACTCATAGTGTCTGTAATGGCAACGAAAGGCTGTCTTTTCCACATCTTGCTCCCTCATACGGATCTGATGGTAGCCGGAGCAAAGATCAATCTTGGAGAAATAGATTGTGCCATGTAGTTCGTCCAGTAGCTCATCGATCCTGGGAATGGGGTACCTATTCTTGATAGTCTTCTTGTTCAGTGCACGATAGTCGACACACATTCTGAGAGTTTCGTCCTTCTTCTTCACCAGTACCATCGAGGATGCAAAGGGGCTAGAACTGGGCCGGATCCATCCTTCGAGGAGTTCTTGGATCTTTTTCTCTATCTCATCTTTGAACTTCTTCGGATGGCGATAGGGTGTGGTGATAACGGGTTTTGCTCCTTCCTCCAACTCGATGGTGTGCTCAAACCCTCGGTGTGGGGGTATACCAGGTGGAATATCAGCGAAGACCAAACTATGCTAATCCAGAACCGACTGAAGTTCCTCATCCTGGTAGTAAGTTGGTTTCTTTTTCACAGGTTTTGTAGAGATCAAGCAATGTGCTGCCCAGACTACTTCATCATGTTTGAAGATGGCTTCCATCCTTTTGGCGGAAATCTCCCTCGGGCCGCCATTCGACATTCCCCTGAGAACCACCTTCTTGACATCCACCTCGAATGAGAACTCCATCCTTTTGAAGCTTTGCGTGTACTGGTCGAGGGTCTCCATCCATTGAATGCCCAATATGACATCCGTGTCATCGAGATCTACAACAAAGAAATCGTCGGTCACCGTGTAATTTCCCATGGTGATACTCAGTTGCGGAACCAGGTGAGTGCATGATAGGAGATTGCCTCTTGCCAACTTGACATCGAACCCTTCATGCTCCTTTGTACACAAACCCCTTCGAGTGGCGAGTGATGAGTTTATGAAGATGAGCGAGGCCCCACTGTTGCGCATAACAAGAACTCGTTGCCCTTGGAGTGTACCACGTACTCTAAATACACTGCATCTTGGGGTACCCGCCAGTGTGGCAATAACGCCCCCCCTCCGTACTGTTGTGCGTATTGCACACCCATCCCCGTCTTGGACAAGGACCCCTAGTTTGTGCCTTTCTGTCCTTGTGGAAGAGGAAGGGGATATGAAGGGTCAAGTGCCGCTAAAACCAAATTCGGCCTCTAGGGCCATATTGCAAACTTCAAACTCCCCAATTCTCGCAAAGTCGCCTAAATGTGAAGAAAGATTTAAAAGCCTGCAAAGACATTGAAATGCCGATTTTCGCCAAATGGGGGTTAAAAGTTAAAAATATCATAAGTTTGAAAAAGGTCACAAACCCCCAAAATTCGCCAACAATGGATAAATTGCAAAGGTTTTCAAAAGACTCTATTTCGCCGAAGTTCGCATTAAGGGCGAAATTTTATAAAAGTTTGCAAAGAGACGTTATACCCCCCGAAGTTCGTGATGTATGGAAAAGAAAATCACGAAAGTTTTTAAGGTTTGCAAAAAAGCTCCATACAATCCCAAAATTCGCATACAACAGAGAAAAATGTCAGTTTATAAAGTTTGCGTAAGTGTCAAAATCACCGAAGTTTGAACTAAGGCAAAATCGTGAGTTTTAAAGTTGAAAAAGAGACCTCAAACGCTGAAGTTTGGCATCCATAGGAAGATCGCGGAGTTTTAAAGTTTGCATAAACCTCTCAATCACCGAAGTTCGGCATCCATAAGGAAATCGCGAAAAGGTTAAATCCTTGCAAAAGACCCTATTTCGCCGAAGTTTGCATAAAGTCTAAAATCGCCAAAGTTTTAACCAAGTAAGTCACGGAGTTTAAGTTTGAAAAAGATCCGAAAGTCCCGAAGTTTGGCAACAGTGCGATTTATTATAAAGTCTAAAACGCCGAACTTCGACCCAAAGCAAAGTAAATCGCGAAGGAGTATGAAGGCTTGCGGAGATGCAAAACCCCATTTTCGGCAACACCATAGTTAAAGCCTTGCAAAAAGCTCTCAAAACCCAAAGTTCGCAACCTGGAGGAAAATCACGAAAGGTTAAAGGTTTGCGAAATGGTGCATTTCGTTGAAGTTTGATAAATGAGGAAAATCGCGAAATATAAACCCTGCGAAAAGCTTTAAACACCCTATTTTCGGTGACATAGTAAAACGAAGAAGTTTGAAGGTTGGTTGAAGGAGAGCAAATCGCCCAATTTGGACCGCTGGAAGATCTAGAGGAGAGCATTGCCAGCAAAGTGTGGAGTGCCTACCTCACTGCAGATGAATACAGAAGATCGCAAAATCAATACAACACCACACCTTTTGACGATGTTAAGTTGGAGCTATCAAGTGCTGAGCAAGATGAACCAGTCAATCAGACCAAGGCAGCAGATGAATTTATTATCCTTGCAATTGATGAGGACAGTGTTCAAGAGGATGATCCAGTGAGCTCCATAGATCAACCCGACACTGAGGGGCAATTTGCAGTAGGCTCGCTAATAGACGATGCAGTCCAAGAGTCCGTCAAGGATGTTTTTGGGGGCCAATCAATCGAACGGTCCCTGTTGTTTGAGGACGTACTGATAGAAGTTCATAAGGCCGCATTGTTCACACAATATGAAGATGCACCAGCAGATGATGCACCCCTCTTTCCTGAGTTCGAGTTCGGTTTCAAGACTGGTTTTCAGCCTGCGCAACCTAATGTGGAATGTGATGCTGATTTGCATACACCAAGCGCTATCGAGATGCTGCACCACCAATGGCGACCTCCTGATACAACAGTTGAAGCCTTCTCGCCGCACAATCCACCGTACAATACTCCGCATGACTCAGAAACTTGCCAGGTTGTTTCTTTCCCTCCTGCTGTTAATTCTGAAAATTTTCCGTTTAATTTTGAATATTTTGGGAAAACAACTTGTAAATGGATTAACCACGAACCTAATGAACTCCCTCAATTAATAATTCTATCTGATGTCCTGGTTAAACCTGAGAGTGGCCAACTGAAAGTTTTCTTTTTAGAATATAGAGACAAACAGGCCAAACTGAGAACTGTTCCCACTGCCTTTTTACTGCTGCACATACTGAAAAATCATCCTGGGTCGGGAACGCATGCATGCACCCCGCATTTTGTACAGTCAGTTTCTCCTTGTACATAGTTTGGGTTTTTATTTTCTGTTTTTGTTCGTTTTCTGTTTTTTAGCTTAGATTTCTTGTTTTTGGCTTTAGTTTAGTTTGCTTTCCGTAGTGTAGGTGTCCTTTCGGAAGGGGTTGTCTCCCTGTCAGTTTTTGAAGGGGTTTGTTTGCTTTTCCCAGCACTAGTGTACGAAGTCGGAAAGTTTTTTTGGCTCATTTCTTGGAAGCTGACTTTGGTAGAGCACCTAATTGACGGTTGCCCCCGTAGTCAGCTCATTTGGTTTAAGGCTTAGTCATTCTAAAAATTTAGTTGCTTAATGCGTTTTGTCACCAACGTCATGATCACTGCACTTTTTAACGCTTAAAATCGCTTAAGTCTCTCGTTTTGTCAAAGGGAGGTCTTTGCAAGTGAAAAATCTGAAGCTCTACTTCAGCGACCACTGTAACGCTCAATCCCACGTAAGCTTCACTGCTTACCAACCAAGGTGAAAAAGTGAAAATAAAAGAGAAAAATCAAAAGAAAAGAAATTGAAAAGCAAAGAAATATTAAAATGCTTGGCTTTGGGAATGCAGACACCTTTGTCGATTTTCAATGAGAATTTATTGGAAATAGAAATGTTAAAGGAAAATTGGTTCGCAACCTGGAGGAAAATTGTGAAAAGGTTAAAGGTTTGCGAAATGTGGTGCATTTCGCCAAAGTTTGATAAATGAGGAAAATCGCGAAATATAAACCCTGCAAAAAGCTTTAAACACCCTATTTTCGGCGACATAGTAAAACAAAGAAGTTTGAAGGTTGGTTGAAGGAGAGCAAATCGCCTAAGTTCGATGCCTAAGGGTTAAACGCAGAAGTTAAAAGTCTGAAGAACCATCCAAAACCCCCATATTTGTCGATTTTCGGGAGATAAAGGAAAACTTTTAAAAATAGAAAGGCGTTAAGTTACCAAGTTTGCAAAAACGTGTCTTGAGCCGAAGTTCGGCAAATAGAAGCAAAAGGTAAAATCGTTGAAACCAAGTTTGCAAAGTGGCTTTTAGCCCAAAAATGCCAATGTAGAAAGGGGCGTTAAAACTTGATATTTTCAAAACCAACTTGTAGGCCGAAATTGAACAATAGGGCAAAATCACTTTTTCGCCAGTCAGCCAAGAAGCTTTAGTGGATTCAGATCGCCCAAACACATCAAGACCAAGGATTAGATTTCACGTTCGAAGAGAAAACGACATTTCAAGATACATCTCACAATGAACTTCTCGGGCCAGACGACGTTAAAATTTAATATTTGTTAAGTTAAATTATTTAATTTTTCAAATTGATTTATTAAAATGAAATTGATCGTTTGCAGGTCACATGACGTCATCGCAGAAAACCAAGAGCCAGGCACTGAAAGCTGGAAAAGAAAAGGATGTAGGAACGCGTTGCAAGAGCGCGAGATCTGAACCGGGCATTGGGAAGCATGCCGCTGGAGGACAAGCTGAAGTTCACCACCAAAGATTGAAGAACACTTCGGATACTACAAAGCATGCGTTCTTAGGAAAAGTACACAGCTGGATTTAATTCCAGAAGTTCAGTTTCTGTAAACTGAAACAGTTTTATTGAAAAAACTGCCTATGGGTCCTGTGCAAGATATTTTTGTGGACAGTTATGTCCAACTATCGGATAGACTCAAAATAATGCCAAAACAGTTGTAGGTAGTTGAAATTATGGTTGGTTGGATAACTGAGAATTGATTGGGCATAGGTTAAAGCTGCTAGCATCTGGAAGGCAGATCAGGACCCTTGGATGCAGTCCATCCTAGCCTTCGATTTAGTATTGTAAATTCTATAAAAGGTAGAGGCATTTCTTTTGTAAAGGGTTAGAGATTTTTGTTAGATAGTCAGAGAGTTGGTTAGAATTTTGTAGTTAGATTTTAGAAGTTAGAATAGATTAGATTTTAAGCATAGCATAGAGATGCTGCAGAAATTGTTGTAATGGCAGCTGAAGCAAATATATGAACATTGAAATATGGTGTTTGTTGTCTTTGTTTTAGTTCGTTTGCATGGTTTCTTTCTGCTGGTTAATTTTAGAGTGCAGGGATTATAATGGTGAAGTGTGGAGAGGTATTTGATGCATTTCTGGTTCATACCATTGGGGATCTACTGATTGTAGGTCACTATGCATGGTTAGTCTGAACCCAAACTGTGCTTAGTTCAACTGCAGGTGTTCGTCTTAGGCTGCGCTAGAATTGGGTGCCCAAAATGAGTGTCTTCGGTCTAAATATCCTTCATCCCTTGGAGCTTGCACCGTTTTTTGTCTAGTTGTGAGGGTATCTCTGGCGAAAAAAGAACCGGTTTATCGAAATTTGTCTACCCACTACATCAGTTGTTATCATCCTTGTCCTTAGGCTTCCTGAACCCTTCCCTTTTGATTTTATTTTGTAGTCTGAGAATCGCAACAAGCTAGCTTGTTGCAAATCGTAAGTCCCCTTCTGCTCCCAGCAAATCACATCGACTGTTGAGCTATCCTGCAGTCAAGACCTGACAATCAAAACCTTGAGGTTGTCCCCTTTGATCAACTAAACTAGCATTAGGGATTTCCTTATCTCAAGAGGATAGGATACTCGACTAGTACATTCTGTTATGTGTTGGCCGGATGAAGTCGCAAGTTCAGCAATTTTAGACACGTCAACAAAATTTATTGTAAACTGAAAACTGAAACTGTTTTATTGTAAAACTGCCTGGGTCCCACTTAGATATTTTGAAACAAAGGGGAAACAGGTCGGTTGTGGACAGTTATGTCCAACTACCGGATAGACTCAAATTAAAGCCAAATAGTGGCAGGTAGTTGGGATTGTGGTTGGTTGGATAACTAAGAGTTTAATGGGCATAGGTTAAAGCTGCCAGCTTCGGGAAGGCAGATCAAGACCCTTGGATGCAGTCCATCCTAGCCCTTGATTCAATATTGTAAATTTTATAAAAGGCAGAGGCCTTTCTTTTGTAAAGGGTTAGAGATTTTTGTTAGATAGTCAGACAGTTGGTTAGAATTTTGTAGTTAGATTTTAGAAGTTAGAATAGATTAGATTTTAAGCATAGCATAGAGATGCTGCAGAAATTGTTGTAATGGCAGCTGAAACAAATATATGAACATTGAAATATGGTGTTTGTTGTCTTTGTTTTAGTCTGTTTGCATGATTTCTTTCAGCTGGTTAATTTTAGAGTGCAGGGATTTTAGTGGTGAAGTGTGGAGGGGTATTTGATGCATTTCTGGTTCATACCATTGGGGGTCTGCTGATTGTAGGTCACCGTGCATGGTTAGTCTGAACCCAAACTGTGCTTAGTTCAACTGCAGGTGTTCGTCTCAGGCTGCGCCAGAATTGGGTGCCTAAAACGAGTGTCTCCGGTCTGAAAATCCTTCATCCCTTGGAGCTTGCACTGTTTTTGTCTAGTTGTGAGGGTATCTCT
This sequence comes from Cryptomeria japonica, assembly GCF_030272615.1. NCBI lineage: Eukaryota > Viridiplantae > Streptophyta > Pinopsida > Cupressales > Cupressaceae > Cryptomeria > Cryptomeria japonica. The sequence goes on from NC_081412.1 coordinate 668,835,325, forward strand.
GGCGAAACAAGAACTGGTTTATCGAAATCTGTCTACCCACTACATCAGCTGTTATCGTCCTTGTCCTTAGGCTTCCTGAACCCTTCCCTTTTGATTTTATTTCGTAGTCTGAGAATCACAGCAGACTAGCTTGTTGCAAATCGTAAGTCCCCTTGTGCTCCCAACAAATCACATCGACTGTTGAGCTATCCTGCAGTCAAGACCTGACAATCAAAACCTTGAGGTCGTCCCCTTTGATCAACTAAACCAGCATTAGGGATTTCCTTATCTCAAGAGAGGATAGGATACTCGACGAGTACATTCTATTCTGTGTTGGCCGGATGAAGTCGCAAGTTCAACAATTTTAGACACGTCAACACGTACCAATGTGGAGATTCTCTTCGCTAGGCTGGTTTCTTCGGCAAATTCTTCCCTTGGGGGTTCACTTTCCTCATGCTCCTCTTCTCCATCGGACATCATTTCAATATAGTGAATCTTTCCTTTGCCCAAACATCGGTGTCGTGGTTCTCATGGTTCCTTGCAGGAGAAACAAAGCTTCTTCCTTCTGAGTTCCTATCTTGTGGCTTCATCGAGCAATGAACCCTTCGGAAAGGGTTTATTATCCTTCTCCCTCGGCGAAAGGTGGTTTGGTATGTGCAAAATTTTTGGAAGAGGAAGATGTTGCCATGTTATGGGCCTTTTTTATTGCTTCCGTGAGCATGCTGGGGTTGAACCCTTTCACCCAACCTTTTAGTGGTTCCATCGATCGGTCCATGAACAAGACCACCAATCTCCGCTCTGAGATGTCAGTTACCAACATGGATAGTCTCTGGAATTCTGTGATGCAACTGTCCACAGATCCCGACTGCTTTAGTTGCGCCAACTCCTTGAAATTGAGTTCTGGATCCTTCCCGTCAAATCGATCTATGAGCTTCTCTATGAATTCGGCATAGGAAGTTATTTGGTCATGGCCAAGAGTGACCATTCCATGATGCCACCATTCATGCGCGACCCCTTCCAGGTGGAGTTGGAAGTAAGTATCTGCTTTTTGAACCTAGGTTTGTGCCGAGGTCGCTCTGGCCCCATCAAAGGATGACAGGTTGATCTTGCCAACCTTCCGCTTGATGTCATTGTTATAGTGTCCATAATGGCCCCGACTTCTGCCACTCGAGTATTTCATCCGGCGCTCCACATAATCCTTGAAGGATATGTCCCCCTCGAGATTTGCATCCCTCCAATCTTGGTTCAACTGTGCTTGCATCCCCTGAAAGGTGGGCTCTTGCTCCCTGTGTGGTGCTTCTGATTTCTGAGGAAAAGTTGGCATTAGCGGCCATGAATGTGAGCGTTGGATGTTTGACCTTCCCGTGACCGAATCATCGCCCTGCCCATTTTGTTCTCCATTCGTTTTTCCCAAGGCCAATTGTCGTAAGGTTTCCTCCATGATTTGTTGTCGTTGCTCTCCTCTGGTTAGGGTGTCATTGAGCTGAGCTTGGATTTTGGTTAGCTCCCTTAATAGTGCCATGACTTCTCTTCCAGGATCCTATGGTTCCCCCATTCGATTGGCCGAACGGTACTTCCTTCTGGTGTACACTTGCATCCACTACACGACAGGCTGGCAAGATCACAAGCTCTGATACCACTGTAATGTTCCCTGACCGTACTGGCGGAGGAAGCAAGTGTGTATGGTGGTGTTGGAGCAGGCCGTACGGTGCTTGAGCAAAGGCTGTACGGTGAATGAGACTGGGTGTACGGTTGTCAAGAGAGGGCCGTATGGTAGTGTCGAGAAGGCCGTACGGTGGTGCCAAATAGGCCGTACGGTAGTGTGGAAGCAGGCCGTACGGTGGTGAGGAGGGTGTGTAACCGTACGATGAGGGGGGGGTACGGTGGACTTCAACTTGTGAAGGGGTTAATCTCTCGCAAGTGTATTGAGTGATGAATTCGAAATATTAGGAATCCTTTATGCATGTAAATCAGATTAACAAATACGTAACTAGAGAAGTAACAATGATGAAATTCAAGATTTGCTAGATCCGAAACAAGAACACTGAACAGAGTAGGGTGAGGGGTGAATCTCACCGAAACTGCAAATACCAAATAGGCAGGGTCTTTCACCTCCGAAATGGCGGAAACTAGAACTCCAACAAGAATTCGCACAAGAGAGAAAAATATCAAAATTTGCATACCTGCAACAATGACTAACACGACCATATATATGGGCTCCGGGAAACTTCTCGAAGGGTTACAAACTGGCCGACACGACCAACCAAAACTTGCCTAATTTAATTAAATAAAAGGGCCCGAAAGATTTGTATTAAATTTGGGGCCTTACAATAAAGTAATTAGATTTATTATTTAATTATATTGGGGACATCACATAGCTCCAGCATAAGTCACATGTACAAAATGACTCTCACTTGTCCATAATGCATCCCAAATAGAAAAGGAATGTCAGTGCATTGTACACAACACCATGTGTCACATTCTTTTCCTTGATCTTTTGCACCAACGGGCTAGTGGCAAGAGGATTCAATGTATCTTATACTACACCGATGCCCGTCCTCAACCCAACAAGTTCAAGTATACCATTTCCACATTAAGATATGCCAAAACTATACCATGAGCTGGTCCAATTGTTACCTACCTATTCTTCATTAGAAACTCTCTTTCTCCTGCACTTCATCAAACAACTAAGTAAACAAGGACATCCAATGGAATCCGTCTAGGCCTCTAGAGTAACACAGTGTATCCCTTGCTTGCATGTTGCTAGCTCCCAAGCCAACATGCTACCAGCGAAATCCATCCTACTAAGTGTTATGACTAATAATGCATCAGCATAGTATGCTCCTTAGCTATTATCAATCTCAAGCATCAATAAGCTTATCCTTGAGCGGGTCATAGGATTTATCCTTGGGTAATCACCTCGGATGGAGAAGAGTAGTCTATGTAATAGAGGTATACAAACTCTACCTATGCCCTCGTATGGTCCTTACTCTATCCCTCCTATCGTAAAAGTTAGCACCTATACGTAGCTTAGCACTATAACTAGAAAATATATTCCTAGTTAAGAATAAGTAGATCATAATCAACTGATTTAGGAGTCTATACACAAAATCCTATAGGTTAGGGATTAAATTTCAAAAAACATAAAAATCACTTGGATCCAACACAAGATGGCCTCTACTTAATAGATAAACAAATACTGACTATTAGGTAGTTAACTTGTTCACTCCATTCAATTTGCTAATCAAAAGCACATTATGTATTTGGTTTTCTTAACTCTTTTGTAATCATCTAATACCCATTTCATCTTCATACTGAAGCCTATTGAAGAGGAAAGGTCAAACCAATTAGGAACAACCCCAAACCTTGGAGTTATCCAACCTCCCCTTGTGAACTTGACGTCGCAAGGACACCCTTTGCCCAAGGATTTCCTACATACTTGCTTTCAAACGAGATCAAAGTCACACATAGTTCTTCCTCACAAGATCTCTCAAGGGATCTACATAGAATTTCCCATATCCAAGGTTTCATCAGTGATTCCCTTCAATTATTAATGTCCACCAAGATGTAGGAAAATGTTTAGCTTAGCACACAATATAGTAAACCTATACTAAGGATCTTTCAACAAGGTCCTCCATGTCTCAACTTGCCCTCCCATTAATATTATTCCTAATTCAACATGAGCATTTGACAATATCTTATAGGCCTCTTTAAAGAACATATGGTAGTGTAATGGTGAAAATTAAGGTTTCACCAATTAAGTTGACAAAACCACTAATTTTGCTTAAGAGACCATTACATTTGAAAGAGGGATGGACTTAATAGATCTAGGCTTGATCCCTCTAGGGAAAAAATTCTGAAATACTAATTAGGTTCCACTTGGGTTAGGGTTTTATTCCCTCTTTCTAAGTTGAATTGGGAAAATGCTGAAATTAGGGTAAATGGGTGAATATTGAAGAGATCAGGCATAAACAGTGAGCTATAGTCGTTGTATGGATACACCAACTTGGATCTGAGCAGAAGAAGATGATTTGGATCTGTTCCTTGAAGTTCGACTTGATTTTTCGAGACTGTGTTATTGGTCGCCTTGGTCCTCAGAATTTCTTGCTATCAAAAGGTGAACCTGTTTGTCTTTGCAAATCTTGTCAATCCTCTCGAATGCAGCTCTGTACCTATTTATTGCACACAAAAAGAAGGGGGAAATTGCTGGGAATATGGGTTTGCTTAAGTCAATCCTTGGTTTAGGAATTAACCTTGAATGAATAATGCAAATATTGAAAAAATATACCTCGGATTTGCAATTGTTGATGATGATGCTTTGTTCTTTGAATGTAATCACATATGTTGTATGAAATAGTATGAACATGGCAAAACCCTAATCACACAAACACATGCTTGCATAGGAATGGTGTATTTTTTCTCCACAATGGTTGGCTAATGAATATGCAGCCTTAAAGATCTTTGAAAATGCTTGATAATGAATGCTACATAGATGCACAAGTGATAAGAATTGATTGCTTAGAATTGATAGATTACTTGGATGAAATTAGGTTGATAAAATGTCTTTATATAGGGGTATCTACATGAATTACCGATTAGGCCGACCTCCAACGGTCATGCGAAGCCATGGCACCTGCCCCAATTCAAATTTGACCCCCATTGAGAGGGACCATGACTGCATATAGGACCAAGATAAGGCTTAGGGGGGAGGGGTACCTCACCATTTTCATGGCCTCAAAGCTAGATAATAGACACAAAATGAACCTAGAAAGGTGATGAGGAGAGGACATGCTAAAGTAGGGGCACAAACATGAGGTGTAAATTGGCTTGGTGACAATTTACGACGCTACATTTAGCCCCCATTTTAACGGGAGTATGAGCCTATGAAAATACTCATGGTAGATGAAAGAGAGGAGCAACTAGAAGCACAATCACAAGGATATAAGACATCACTAATTTCGAGGAACCAAGCCCCCAATCTTAGTATCTTAACTCACATAATCGCATGCAAGAGCACACAAAACAAGACAAAAACAAAAAGGCAAACCATAGTTCCAGGACTTGCCAAGTCCCGAGTCGAGTGACCCTAGTCGAGTCTCAGGGACTGGGGACTCTCCAGGACTCGCTCTAGGCAAGACTCACTAGAAATTGTTTTTTTCGCCAAGTCCTGCCAATTTTTTGCCAAGTCTCGAGTCGGGTCAGCCTTGCCGAGTCCGCACTAAGTCCCAGTCTCGTTTTTATGAGGCAAACAAAGGCAAACACAGACAAAAGACACAACACAAAAAGCTAAAAACCAAAAACAAGACCTCAAGTCAACTAGTTGAAGAGACCTTGATATCAAAATGTCTCAACCACTAATATCATTCTTGAAAAATGCCATCTCAAGAACATAAGTGATCACATAAAAAGAACAAGAGCACGCATCATCCATGAACTACAAATAGCAAAGCTATGAGCTCATGAGAAGAAAGGGGAGACATGGATACACCCTAGATGTATTTTTCTAGGTGATCCATGAGAAGAAGAATGAGAGAAGACATGGATACACATTCTAGTTGTGTTTTTCTAGCTGATCCATGTTGGGGAAAAGAGTAGGAATAATCTAGCTGCGTTTTGCTAGTTCCACTCATCCTACTGTGTGTGCAAGTGGTGTTTGGTTTCAGGTGTTAAGCATTTCGTATAAGAGTTTGTTTTCTCTGGTTTCGAGAATGTGTAACCTCGTGTAAGACATATAAATGCCACGTCTAATATTGGGCATGAAGCATCTCATGTAAGAGTTTGTTTCTTTGGTTTCGAGAATGAACACCTTGTTTAAGACATGCAAAAATATAGTACAATATGGTACAAAGAGGTCAATTTGTATGCCTCGCTTCTCCCCACCCCCCTTCCCCTCCCCCTTAAGATGTCAACATAGCCCTCTGTTGATGTCTTAAGGAAGCTAGAAACAAGGATACCCACCTTCAACATGAAGGAGATATTCTTTAGGCGACAATGTTCATAAATCCAAGCTAAAGAGGCAATACTCTTACAAGCAAGGATAAGATAGTTGAAAAAGAGATATCTTGCAACAAGTGTAAAGAGGATCCTTGGAGGAGAAAAGATCTTTGCTTAAAAGGCATCTACCTCCAAGAGGAGTTTCTTGAATGAACATAACATCTTCTACCAAAAGAAGGGAAGGAGAACAAAAATGAATACCTTCCTCCTATTGCTAGGTAAAAGGGATTCTTGATGAAGGATGGCACGCTTTTGACCCAAAGTGAAGTGTTTGTTTATAATAGATATACACTACCAAGTATAGAAGAGGTTGTAGTCAAGGATACACACCTCTTGCATAAGAGAGAATTCTTGAGCAAACAACAACTTCACAAGGAATCACATCACATCATAAGCAAACACCACTCAACAAAGGAAAAGTGGATCTTTAGGAAGGAGAAGAGATCAATGCCCCCCAAGCATAGGGACAATGAGAAGAATTACACAACCTCTAAGGAGAGATTATAAATAAGCAAATGCACAATGTACTCACATGAAGGAATATTCAATGTAAGAAAAGACATCAAAATATGCAAAATGCTAGTCTAAAGAAGAGGTAATATTCAAAGAGAGAGAATTAGATGAAGGATCACAAACTCCCCTAAGGAGAGATTAATCATAAGAGACATACCATTCCATGCAAGAAAGGACATCAAATTATGAAAAATACAACCCCTAAAGGGAATAGTGAAACCTTAGATAGAGAGAAGAAATAGGATAATATTCTTGCCCCCCAAGCAAAGAAGCAAGAATGAAATATGTTGCTGCCTGTTGTGACCATTTCACACATCGCCCCATTAAAATGGGGACCCCCTCTTTTTGCTCGGTTTCGCCTGTTCTTCTCTCTGCTTTTAGGGTTTTGGGTTAGTGAGTCAGTTGTCTGGACTAGGGTTAAGCCTTAGGGTTTCCATTTTGATGTCTTCAAACCGGTGTCTAGTCCAATTTTGAGAGCTATTGAGCATCCTTGTTTGAGTTGCAATTTTGAAATAGGGTGAATCTGTCAGGAGGTCAAGTGAGTCTGTCTAGGTTCAATCGGAATTTTGAAGGCAAGTCCAAATTTGCCTAAGTGTTAATGATGGGATTTTGAAATTTTGTCCGATTGAGTGATTTTGACCAAATTTTGGAAATTTTGATAATTGATCCCAGGCATTGGGAATAGCTTGATTTTGCCTTGTGAAGTGACTGAAGTCCTAAAATCTTGATATTTTGGCCTATGGAAGCAAAATCGCTCCTGTCCTCCAATCAGGGACCAGGGCGAAATTGGTATTTTATGCATCTTGGTTGTTGACTTCTTTCATTTGTCTTGTGCAGGGTCGCCAGGAGATGCGGTTGAACACTAATTGAAAGATTTGGAAGATTTTTGAGACTCAAAATGGCAAATTTTGGAAGTTTGAGGCCAAATCGCTCCTGTCCCTCAGCCAGGGACCAGGGCGAAACAACTAACTTAGACCATTTTGACCTCATTTTGATCAAATTGAAGCATCAAGGACGTGATGGAAGGTGAAATCAACATGATGGAACGCCAAGATTTAGCCATTTGCAATAAGAAGTTGAACATTTGCCCTCAAGGACAAAAATCGCTCCTGTCCCTCACTGAAGGATCGGAGCTTGTTTCTCAAAATTCAACTGTCCTTGCAGGACCAAGACGATTTTTGGATTGAAAGAGATAAAGGAGGACATCTTTTGTCCATTGAATATAATTTGAAGAAATTTGCAAACAAGGAAATGTGCTATAAGGACAAAATCGCTCCTGTCCCTCACTGAAGGACCGGAGCTTGAAATCCAAAATTGCCTTGTCCTTGAAAGATTTGAACGATTTCGCGATTTGAGAAGAACAAGGGAGGTGCATTTTACTCGTTGAATATAATTTGATTGCACCTCGGAGGAGAAAATTGGCCCTAGAAGCAAAATTGCTCCTGTCCCTCTGCCAGGGACCAGGGCGAATTTCAATGATAGCTCCCGTCCCTCTCTCAGGGACCAGAGCGATTTGCTTGAAAGACAGGTTTTTGGCGAAGTGAAATGAAGTTTTAAGTTTGAGGCAAGTAAAAAGGAGCGTAACGAATCCATTGAAGATAATTTAAAGATTGCAAGACACCAAGTGAAGCCCATATTGTCCTAGGCGCTCCTGTCCCTCTCCAAGGGACCAGGGCGATTTCCTCCTAAAAGCAAATTTCTCACCAAGTTGAAGCAAATTCCATGTCAAAGATAAGTGAAGGGGAGCATAGCGGATCCATTGAAGATAGTTTTAAATGTTAGCAAAGAATGATTGAGTCTATAAATGCAAAATCGCTCCTGTCCCTCTGTCAGGGACCAGGGCGAAATCTTGGTTACTTAGCCTTCCCCTCCGAATTTTGGTGAATCCAGGCCAAGGTACAAGGTGACAATGATGTTTGGAACGCCTCGAAGAAGAACGAAGTTACAAGGACCGCGAGAACTTGATGAAATTACCCAAGGCGCTCCTGTCCCTCTCCTAGGGACCAGAGCGAAATGTCCAAGTGTATCCAATTTTGACTTACCACTCCCTTTTCAAACATTCAAGAAGGAGTAAGAGGCACCATTTTATACTTTGAAGGCGATTGAAAGTTGATATGAACAAGGATGAGCGCAAGGAACAAAGGTTCGCTCCTGTCCTTCAGTCAAGGACCAGAGCGATTTCAATGAAGACCTTCATTCCTTCCAAAAACCACGCCAAGGTAAAGTTACACAAGATCGAATATGTCCTTGGAAGGACGATGGACAAGGAACCAAATGTCAAAAAATGACTAACTTGAGCAAAGATGCAAAATCGCTCCTGTCCTTCAGTCAAGGACCAGGGCGATATTCATTAAACTAGTCATTTCCTTCAAAATTTACGTCAAGGCGAGGTCGCACAAGGTTGAAAATGTCTTAAAGAAAGGTGATGAACAAGGAGTTAACGACAAAGGGTTGACAAATTTGAGCTAAATGCAAAGTTCGCTCCTGTCCTTCAGTCAAGGACCAGGGCGAAAGTGGTTCAAGAGGCATTCATTTCAAAACGTTGAATTGATCAAGCTCAAGGTTCCTATTTAAAATGCCAGTTTCAACGTAGAAGAAGTAACTTTGAACGTAAAAGGCGAGAAATTCAAGACCAAAAAGCTAAGGCGCTCCTGTCCCTCTCCTAGGGACCAGAGCGATGTGGTTTGTATCCCTTACTTCTCCCATATTTTGGCGCCAACATCATTTTCAAATTGCATTAAATACTAAATTTCGATGAACTTTGATATTTTTTAATTAAAGTTGGCATTTAAAATAACGCATAACTCATTTAATAATTAATTTATGCCTTTTAAAAAAATCGAAACAACTAATTACGAAGGCATTTAATTAATTAATTAAAAAATTGAATTAAATAAAAGAGCGCTTGGGTTTTATTTTAAATATTTTGCAAAAGTCGGCCTCCTTTTATTTTAATTTTTTGTTATTATTTACCTTATTTCAAAAGTCGGCCTATGGGAGATTAAGGAGATGAGCGCTTATATAAGGAGGGTACTTTCAAGCATTTCAAATCATCATTTAAACATTCATTTGCATGCGATTTGGAGAAGACAAGGAGAAGTGCGAATTTCATCAAGGAGCAAGTGCGAAATCTCATCAAGGGGAGTGCGAATTTGATTTGAAGAGGAGCGAATTCTCTATCATCACGTTGGAGACCCCCTAAAGGTGGTGGAATTAACTAAGGAGGTGCCTTTGCTACAGGAGGATCACGTTGAAGACTTCAAACTTCGTTTTTGCCTAGGCGAATTTCCTTATTTTTGCATCTTTTTAGAGTTAGCTCTCAAGGCGAGCTATGGCGAAGTCCTCTTTATTCAAGTTGAATTTTGATCGTCATAGTCTCAATCTAAATTTTTTGAATTTTGAAAATTTGAAATTTCCAGTAGCTCAATCGTATTTAGGAAATGATAACTCAAAGACTTATCATGAAGTTTCCTAGATTCAATCTTTAATCTAATCTATGTTTATACATTGCAAAATCTATTTCTTATTATGAAATGTTGTGTAGGTGTTACGATGGCGACCCCGAAGGCGGGAGCATCCACCAGTCGTCCAGCTCTCATGAAGGAAGATCAAAAGAATGAAGAATTGGAGACCAAGATCGTGTCAAAGTGGAGCAACATTGGAGATACCAACTTGGGAAACTTCAGCACGAAGAAGTTTCGAGAGGTGCCTTACATTGGCAAGCCATCCCTTGTCGCCAGGAGAATAATTGAAAGTGGCATCATTAAGGCGGCCGGCTTCCCTCCAGCAATCCAGTGCCATGAGTTGATGATCGAGTGTGCTCGCCATTATGATCCACAGTCCAGATCGATCGTGTCCAAGGAAGGAAACACTTTAGCTTACCTTTCAGAGGAAGCTATAAGTGAGGCTTTCCATCTTCCAGAGCACAGAGATATGATCTACAAAAGCATAGAAGGAGCCAGGTCCATGTACAAAGATGATCCAGACACTTGCCTAAGCATCATCAATAAAAACTGGTTACTCAAGAGTCGTCCTCGCCTGAGCAAGATTCCGAACACACCACATAGGATCGACTTCCAGGAGGAGTACAGAGATTTGATAACACTACTCAACCGAGTCACAGGAGCTCCTCAAGCCTTCTATTTTGAGAAGTGGATGTTCTACTTCATCCAAGTGACAGTTCAGGGAAAAGGAACAATTCATTGGGCTAGAATGATTAGCCATTGCTTGGACGTACAGTTAAGGAGACTGAAGGCTACCAAGTCTTTCCACATGAGTTCATACATCATATATGCCTTGATCAGGAGCTTTGAGTATGCAGGATTACTTCACAGAGGAGTGATTGGAAGAGGACTCGGCGAGGTCAGAGTTTGTGATTCCTATGTTCACTTGCATCATCCGCTAGGAAGTGACTACAAGTTAGTCAATGATACCTTCACGATGAACATCACCAAGACATTGCAAGGCGGGATTCACAATCGGCTATCTCAGGATGCACAAGAGCTAGTAAAGAGGTACGGTGCTTGGTTTATCCAATTTCCGAAATTTACATATGTTAGAGTGCATGGTTGTCCTTCACCTCCATACATGTTGCCGAGATATCCGACAGACAGAATAGTGTTACTTGAGGTAACTAGACAGTTTGCAGCTTATGCGAAGGCATTCAGACACAGACATGGAAATGGAGTTCCTGTGCCTGTCATATTAGGGAATTCAGTTGAGGTATGTCCTAATGTCCCAGCGATGGATGACGCAGAGAAAGGGTTAGCTTTATATTCATTTTCATTCTTTGCCTTGAGAGAGAGCTTTGATCCTTATGGGTATATAGAGGAGACAGTCGGTAAGAAATACAAGCATGAGTTTCAGATAGAAGATTTTGTGATGAATCTCTCAGATGATCTTGAAGTGAAAAGAAAGATGCATTCTAGATTGCCTTTAGACTTCATCAGGAAATGCAAGATTTACAGAGTGGCCGACCAAGCTCAGGACAGTGGCAGGCATCTCCAATCATCTTATGATCGAGAAAGCAAATCAGTGAGGCTGGATTGGAATGAACCCGAGGTTGTGGATCTAGATGCTTTGATGGCTCCAGTTTTGTCTTGTACTCGCAGATGGGTTGATGTGCAACATCAGAAGTTGAGAGAGCAGGGCATAGCTATGACTTTCACTTTGGAGGAAAGACCAGCAGAGGGTGGAGCAAGTGTAAGTGAAGGTAATCCTAATCCCAGAAGTGCAAGCGAAGGCAACCTCAGAAGCGTAAGTGAAGGCAATCCCCATCCGAGAGGTTCGAAGAGGAAAGAGAGACTTGAGAAAAGAGAATCCTCCAAGAAGAAGCCAGAGGCCAACCGAGATCGTTCATCCGGCACATCTTCTCGACAAGAGAAGAGGACACTTGAAGTGGAGGAGTCTATGGAATCGATGGTACAGAATGATAAACAGGAAGAAGGACAGGCACCTCGAAGGTCACTAAGTGGATCTCTCCAAGCTAATGAGCTGCATGAAGACAAGGACGATAACGAGGTAACATCTCCTCTCAGAGAAGAAGAAACATTGCATAAGGAGATACAGGTTAGAGAAACAAGATCTGCCATTCCAGATTGGTTGAAGGAGAGACTGACAAGGGTGATTGTGATCGAAGACGAAGACAATGTGATTGATTTAGAGAGCCTTGTTGGAAATTCTCAGGAAGTGACAGAAAGGAGGAAGGCTACTAAGATGTCCAAGATGATCAGAGATGAGACAGGATCCAGGAAATTGCAGATAGCTACACCGGCAGTGGACAAGTATGAAGGTGAGATCCTCGCAGAAGAGTATGATGTAGAGACATTTGAGCTTGGTCCACCCATAGCCGAACAGACACTGGATGATGCCACCGATTCGTTTGAAGCACTAAAAGACAAGCTTAGAGAAGAAATGGAGAAAAATAGAAAGCTTGAGCGAGAGGTCGGTGCATGGAGAGGCTACTTTAGCCATCTCAATCAGCCTTTAGGACGTCAGGATCCAGCAAGATCTTCTGTACAGGCACTTCCCCTTCAATCAATTGGTGAGGCAGAGAGATTCAGGAGTTTGGTCCAGCTTATGAGCTCTTGGATTGACAAATCCCATACAGTTGCTATTGAGTTTGCAACAAGAATGATGCAGACCATTCACCGAGCCATCCAGGTTTTTGAGATCATCCACAACCTAATGATAACGGTAGCCGCCTTTGCTCATACTAAAGATGTTATCATTCCTGTCCTGCAAGTAATCAGACGGACTTCAAGGAAGGTCCTAGCACAAGAAAAGATAATGGATGGAGGACCTCATAGTTTACTTCAGTGGTCGACTTTACTCCAGATGAAGGAAGTTCTCTTCGAGGACATCAGTACCAAATGCAACCATGTTGAGGAGGTGATCCACCCGATCCAGGACAGAGTGTTTGGGGTTTTATGTACTATTCTTGGCAGGAGGATCGAAGTTGAGACAGATGTGGATTTACAGGAATTGGAAGAAAGAGTCAAGGTCATCTTTTGCAAAGATGCAAATATTATCACAGATGAGCAACGGGATCAGATGTTTGCTACCATGCTCCTGATTGAGAAGACCAAAGAACTTGAACCTGAATGGGACGCTGCTCTTCTCAAGGCTTTCGATCAGGTCATCCACTTGGAAGAACGAATGAGGAATCTTCCCGAGATTCCAATTGCTGAGATCGAAGGAATCGTATCTAGATTCATTGCATATGCTAAAAAGGAGCATTGGAAAGGGAATAAGATTCTAGAAGAAAGGTTGTTATAGATGACATGGCACCTTAATTGTCATTGGTCTATGTCTCCTAGATTTTTGTGCCAAATTTAATATTTGGATATGCATTTAATATTGTTCAATAAAAAGGGGGCTATTTGTAATAAACCCTAATTAGGGTTTAGGTGTCATAATCTTGGCCATTGATCTTCTTTTTGATCTGGACCGTTCATTGTAATTGAGGATGCTATATATACCCTCATTTCTTTTCATTTTGTCATTAGAAATTAGATATCAGCATTAGACATTAGTGATTAGAGATTAGCAATTTGAGAAGTAAGTTACTTTGTAGCAAGATTGAGTTTGAAGAAGGAATTTCAAACAATTGTTGTTCATGATGGCTTTGAGATCAATAAAATATTGAAGTTATGGTGTTTTATTGCAATTCTTGTGGTTATCTTCATGGTTGTTCACTTTCTTGAATCATTCTCAATCAAGATAGTATTTTAGTTTTTGAAGGACAAAGTGTTGGACTTGATCTTTGGTGAGATTCAATTTCCAAACCACTAGCTTCTTGCTGATTGTAGGAACGCCTTGCGTGGTCAACTGGAGAAACTTGAATCATTTAAACCTTCAATCATTGTTGTATCTTGGATATGTGCCTTTGTGGTAGTGTCCATGATCCTTGATGATTTGAAAGATCATTTATTACCTTAGAAGATCGCATCAATTTCAGTTGAGTTGTTATTTTATGGCAATATTGAAGTTGGTAGAATCTTGCCAAGTCTTGTCCACATTGAGTCATTCTTAGGGTTAGATTAGACTAGATCTGTTGTAAGCCCTCCTCTTTTGACCTTTTTTGAAAATTTGTTTAGTTTAGGAAATTCTACTTCGGAAACGTAAGGCCCCTTGATGACATAGCAATCACAACGACCACTGGTGCTTATCCACACATAGAGACCCTACTTAAAAGAACATTGGAGTCACCCTGATAGATCCTTCTTGCGATATCTTCAGCTATCAGAGACTTTATTCAAGAGAGGATAAGGTACCCTTGGGTATTTTATTCTGTGTATGATTGTGTACAAAATACACGTCAACACTGCCCCAAGATGACTGTAATTGAAATGGAATCACCTCTTATGACAAAAAGCCCCCAATGAAGTTAACTACTAGTGCCATAGGGTGAGGAGCAACATGAAGGGTGAACAATTGTTATGGAGATGAAATAAGATGAGTTACCCCATTGTCAATCAAATACTTGAATGATATGAGCTATAAAAAGTTGTTGAATTCTAATTTCCAAATCATTACACTCATTGTTAGAATGGCCATGTATTTGATGATACTTGCAAATAGAAGGATTGTCCAAATGTTTCTTACAATTCTTTCTTCAATTTTTCAAAGGTAGAGTAATTAGATTGGCTTTAAGTAGCCCATGCAAAATATCCTCTTGTTGTGATGAAAAGTCAGGAATAGATGTAGTAATTAGTGGGAGAAGAGCTTTGTGATATTTTGAAGGGTCAAGGGGATAAATAGATGAAGGAATATCCTTTGAGGGGAAATTTCCCTTTCTATCATCATTATTCATGTTTTGTTTGATTTGTTGGGAAGGAAGGTCCTTATCATCTATGGCTTCATCGTTTCTTAATGTTATGTGAGGAAATAGATCATCATCTTTCTTCTCTACAAATTTTGTGATGACTAGGAGAACAAGGAAAATCTAAAGGGATTGATAAACAACATTTTGGTCTTGCTCCCCTTGCGCTAAAGTATCCTTATTAGAAGAGGATTGTGTTATGTTTTTCGTCAATGCTTTCTCTCCATTAGAGAGATCATTGATAGGAGTATTGACTCTTTCCTCATGAATAATAGGAATTTTAGGAGGGGTTCAAAAACTCATTAATGCTTCTCCTTTAGGAGTGATACCATGTATAGAGGGTAAGGTGATATTAAGAAAGGTGTTTTGATATCATCCTCTTCTAAGATCTCCTTATGAGAGGAGGACTTTTTAGGAGAAAGATCAATATCATTCATCAAAACATCACTGTGAGGAGAGAGAGTTTTAGAAGAAGTGTTAATAATCTCATCTTGCACTAAAGTGTCCTTATGAATAGGAGAATCCTTAGAGAAGGGAAAATCATAATTATGCATGAAAGAAAAACATGAGCTATCATCATATGCACAAAAGGGAATCTTATGGCAATCTTGAATTAAACTTGAAATTGATTTAGAAAAGCAAGATAACAACTCCATTTATCCAATTAGCAAAGCAATGTTCACTAAAATGCATACAAATTAGATTTGAGAACACAGATAAAAAATAGTAGTGTAAGGTGTCGGGTTCACCAAAATGTAATGGTGAAAATTAAGGTTTCACTAATTAAGGTAACAAAACCATTAATTTTTCTTAAGAGACCATTACATTTGAAAGAGGGATGGACTTAATAGATTTAAGCTTGATCCCTCTAGGGAAAAAGCTCTAAAATACTGATTAGGTTCCACCTGGGTTAGGTTTTTATTCCCTTTTTCTAAGTTGAATTGTGAAAATGCTGAAATTAGGGTAAACGGGTGAATATTGAAGAGATTGGGCATAAACAGTGAGCTGCAGTCGTCGTACGGAGACACCGACCTAGATCTGAGTAGAAGAAGATGATTCGGATCTGTTTCTAGAAGTTTGGCTTGATTTTTCGGGACGTGCTGCAGGTTGCCTTGGTCCTCTGAATTTCTTGCCGTCAAAAGGTGAACCTGTTTGTCTTTGCGAATCCAGTTGATCCTCCCGAACGCAACTTTGTACCTATTTTGTGCACACAGAAAGAAAGGGGAAATTGTTGGGAATAGGGATTTGCCTAAGTCAAACCTTGGTTTAGGAATTAACCTTGAATGAATAATGCAAATACTGAAATAAATATTGGAAAAATATACCTCAGATTTGCAATTGTTGATGATGATGCTTTTTTCTTTAAATGTAATCACATATGTTGTATGAAATGGCATGAACATGACAAAACCCTAATCACATACACATGCTTGCATAGGAATGGTGTAATTTTTCTCCACAATGGTTGAATGATGAATCTTCAGCCTTAATGATCTTTGAAAATGCTTGATAATGAATGTTTCACGGATGCACAAGTGATAAGAATTGATAGCTTAGAATTGATAGATTACTTGGATGAAATTAGGTTGATAAAATGTCTTTATATAGGGGTATCTAGGTAAGTTAACGATTAGGCTGACCTCCAATGGTCATGCAGAGCAAAATAAGGCTTAGGGGGGAGGGTACCTCACCATGGGGCCCATCAATGGGTGTTCAAAGCTGGAGAATAGGCACAAAACAGACCTAGAGAGGTGATAATGAGGGGACATGCTAAAGTAGGGGCACAAACATGAGGGGTAAATTGGCCTGGTGACAATTTATGACGCTACAGGTAGTAATTGTAAACTTGTTTTAAATCAATGCTCAAATCCTACTCAAGAAAGTTGGCAACATTGTATCCATTGGACCAACCTACGAAAATATAAACTCAATAATAGTATTACCAATAATATTCTAAATCATCTAATCTCCTTTTCCCTATGGTGCAACTCTATATTCTTATAATAGTCTAGTTTGTAGACTGAATACTTTATTCATACTTGCCATTTATGCTAAATCGGACCTCGATGGTCAGATGTAAGGCATCAAGCGATGTTGCATACGTTGATTATATAGGGTTTATCTCTTCTTTCTATCCCAACAACATTGTCAACTTAAACGATATTTTCCTTCCATTTAGTATGCAATCATATTGTGGTTCACTAAAAATAAATATGCTTCCTCAATTCACATGATAATTCCCATAGCAAGGTTTTGTTATTTAAGAGGTTGATAGACATCATGTTGTCATGTTAAGCCTTTACCCTCAAATCCAAAGTGGATTACCTATACTATCAAGTTATAATATTTAAAATATGTCAAATACCATGCGGTTCTAGTACCACTGAATGAATCTATCATCCCTTATATTATTATGTAACTACCGATGAATTAGAAACAACAACAATATACATGTAAGGTCTTTCAACTCAATGGTTAGTCATCACCATTTAGTATTAAAAAATGGTAGAACATTTCTTAGTTCCAAACATTTGAGAAGGATTTAGATACTAAGGGAATCATGCCTCAAATCAATAAGTGGTTTTCACTACACTAAATTCAGCTCAATGTTTCCCAAAGGTGTAAAATGCTACAGTCATTGATGCCAATAGACGTGACGATTACCTTATCATAACATGATGACACTAATAAGTCAAAGGTATATTTATAGGTATTTATTTCACTCCAATATACTTAAAATAACTCAATAATATCAACTTTGACCATATATCATAAGGTCCTCAGCTTCATAATATTTATGCATGAATGCTCTACTTATGTAGTTGCATCATTTCCACCTTGTAAGTTATAAATACACATCTCACCCTACAAATGTAATAATATGCTTATTGCACAAGCAATTTATATTTTCAGATTAGGACTTCTCATTTTATGTGTCACATGATCAAATGACAAGACTTGGTATATCAATACCAAAATTTAATGATTTGATTTCTAGCATAGACGTACCAAACATAATTGCTGCTCCCTGCATAGTGATTATCTATTTATCAATATGTAAGGAACACTGATAACATACAATATCTTACCCTTGCATCATTATATTTCTCAATAGCATAGAAATATAACAGGAGAATAACCCTTAATTTTTAGAAGTTAAAACTTAAAGAAGATATATGCCTTTTATTATAAATGTGATAATCCTATTTAGTTTTACCTCCAACTAGAGGAAAAGTCCACTTTTCCACAAGTTAAAGTTTAGTCACATATCCACCAAGTGATCATTATCATATGATTATAATAATTTGGCATGGTATCATCACCTTTTTAATGCACATAGAGTGCAATGGGAGTGCCATTTAAATTCATAACAGCAAACAATAACATGATTTCATAAACCAATTCAATATCACAATGCATTGGAGGGCACTGAGTGCCTTCCATACAAACATCGATTGTATTGCCTAAAGATGTTAGACACTAGAATATCTTTTCGATTGTTCTTACCACTTCAAATACACTATATAAATATTCATATACTTATATGGACATATAGTAATTGAAATATCATTCTCACCCTAATACAAATGCTGGCTTACTAATATTTTCAACCCTATTCTACCAAGTTATCAACTTGATATTGGGCCCCTAATAACTGAGAAGGCTAATGAATCACTTGTAATAAACCATAAATACCAGACCAAATGGGAATGAGAAAACTTTAATCCATTTTACAATCTTCTTTCTAAAACTATTATTCCAGCCATTCTACTCATGGATATTTATGGTCCACAGGGCTTGATAACCAATCATATACATATTTACTTATGCATGCATACTGTGCATGAATTGTTGAATAAAATACATCCCTTTGGACACCATAATCACTCATTATTCAACCTTTGTTAGCAATGATTAAAGGATGATTTCTGTATGTATACAACTTGTACATTTGTCTGCATCTATTTAGGTATGTACTCAGTCGTATGTAGCCTACTTCCATACACAGCCATACATATATAAATATATATTATGATTTCACTTTCTAGAATCTCATCTATATATGGCCTGAATGTAGAACTGATATAGTAGGATATATCAACTCTTTTGCATCAACAATAATCACAATTCTGTGTACAGTAGCAACACTAATGATAAAATAGAAGATCATATTTCTGAGGCATTTTTTTAAACAATTCACTCACCCCGTTTAGGCTTCCATATATTTAGCATATAGGTACATATATACAGAGAATAATTTTATTATATGTGCTAGGATAATACCTTAGTATGTGACAAGTCTCAGGAATCATGGCAAATGACTTAAGTCGAAAATATCACCTTAGTTATCTTTTGCTATTCTTACCAAAGTCTTCCTTATAAATCTTGAAAATCCTAAACATGAAGTTTGCTTTCATCCTTGAATTCACAAAGTTTCGCTCTCCTAGGCCTAAACATGAAGTTCGCTTTCATCCTTGAATTCACGAAGTTCGCTTACTTATGCTTAAACATGAAGTAAACCTCATGAGGACTTGGAGATGAAGTAGATTTGCAAAATGAGCTTATCTTCAATCATTTTTTTGCATATTGATTCAATCCTTAGACTATCTCATTCAAATTCTCAAACTCATATTCACACATATACTCAAAGAAGGCACTCAAGGGAAATTCGCGCTCCTACCTGTCAACATGAAGTTCGCTCTTATAGCCTAATTCTTGAAGTTCGCTCTCCTATAGCCAAGCCTGAAGTGCGCTTTCTTAAGGCTTTAACATGAAGTTAAGGTTTTGGGGGGCTTGGAGAATGAGGTGAATTGAAATTGAATATTACATATTTTCTCATCACCTTGTTTCATTTTCTCCATTCAAATTCACAAGATAAGGTTTCTTGAAACAACTTCGGTTGAGCTCATGATTGACTCACATGACATCTAGACCCTATAAACTTACTCATTTCACCTGCGAGAGGGAAAGACTAGAATAAGAGGCTAAGACTTGAAGAAAAAAGGGGGGGTCCCCATCTTGATGGGGCGATGTGTGAAATGGTCACAACAGATACCTCTAGGAAATACTCTCCTAGGTTTAGTTGAGCCCAAAGATGAAGATGAGCATACCTGTTGACGTGGTTTTAATGACTACGTCGAATATAGAATAAAGTTACCAACGGTCACCTTATTCTCTCTTGATCAAAGTGCGATTGTATGCTAAGATTGCATAAAGTTCAAACAATCAACTCCAAGGTTCCTAAATGCAACGGACGTGACTCAGTTGGCAAATGTGATATACTGGTAACCCAAGAGGCCTTATGTACTCTTAAAGAAGATTAGACAATTTTGCAATTTCAAGGAATTAACTCGCGAACGATTCAGCAATGAAGGGCTCGTTTTTCAAGGATTTTGGGGTTTAAAATTTGCAGAAAGTAAATAAGAAGGGTTTAGAAAGCTAGGCTAACTTAATCTTGAGCTAAGAACAAGGAGATACAGATTGCTCAAGTGAGACCAGACCACACTCTGCTTCGTCACCAGGAGATAACTACATGGAGGTAGTGCAATCTGTGAAGGTTGTGTGAAATATTTTCAGACCATCAATGGACACCATCAATGAACAATGTCCACCGATGATCGAAGCTAAGTTTCCACATAGAAAAATCTTAGACTAACCTTGCACAGTTAATAAAACTCAGCTACCAACCAACGGTATGAGTGAGAGTCTACACTATAAGCAATCTCATCAAATCCCGTTCATCTAACAACTTTAAAGCAATTCTAATCTAAGTGAAGAGAGTGAGACCATGCAAGTCATAAAACAACACAAGAATGCACCAACAAATTGAACAATGTATTAAGTTATCTGCTTCAAAACTTATAGCAACAATCTCGAAATCAATCTCTCCTCCCTTACAAATGAGGGCGGCCACCCCTTTATATAGGCTTCAAACCATGAGGACATGCAATCCCTAATTAGGGTTTTCCCCCAAAAGATTCCCCACACATGATGCAACAAGGTGGGAATATACAATAAATGCCCATGAAACCCATATACAATTAATTCAAACATGCTCAAAATAGCATCCATTTGTGCATTAAATGCACCACTTACATCAAGTTCGTACTATATGCAATGAATATCCCATGCAAAATCGTTCATGCTGCCATAAATGGCCATCATTCCTTCGTACGATGGCAACATGCGAGAAAAATCTGTCATAAACTCATAAATGTGGCGGTTGCATGCAAAAGATTCTTCGTAAAGTCAACATGCATTGACCGGGCCGCCTCGTAGTCAAAATATTCCATCAATAAGTGTGCCACCACTACTCGGTCAAAAGATTCTCGTCTAGGAATGGACGACCGTTATCTTGTTCATTAATGGCATAAGTGATAAATTTGGTGATGACGGCTTCCAGTTTCCTATGGGGACACTTGGCACACTCTCAATCTTGAACTCCATCAAGGTGATTTCCTCTTCGCTCTTGGAGAAGTTCTCCCATTCCACCATCATTTCCTGCATCTTCTTCATTGTGCTGGAAAATGAAGAAACATTCTCAAAATGTTCCTTGGAAAATGGCCCTACAAAGAAGAATTCATGCAACTGGGCTCTCAGGAAGTTCACTGTTACTCCGTCTTCATTCAGCTTTTTAGCGAACAATGTTTCAATCACGCTGATAATTTCTTTCTGTACCCTTCTAATTGAGTCTTTTAAAGCTAAAGACTCCATGTTGAATCTTCCAAATATATCCTTTTTGGAGCAAACGACGCAAAACCATCATGGAAAATCATAAATCTCATTATCTTGAATCACTTTCCCATCAATTAGCGTTTGCTTTGGAACTTTCATTAGGGCTCTGAGTCCCAGAATGATTAGGTCTTGGTAAATGTGAACATCCTCCCATAGACCATCCGCCACTTCTAGTCTGTTTAGAAGGGCAACAAATCTGGAGTGAAGATGAGCCAAGTCTTCAATGAATTTTCCAGCTGCAGCAAAGACGTCTTCGACCCATTCCTTGGAATATTGGGCTATTTTCCTGATTGTTTCAGCGTCATCAATGATCTCTTTAGGAAGAGAGGGAGGAGGAACAAAAGACAGATCTATCTCCCTAAACGGATGTTGAAAACTTTTAATATACTCACACAAGGCCTTGTTTTCACTTTTTAGCCTCCTACATTTTTCTTTCATTTTTTGCATCTTCTCTTTCATAGCCAAGGGACATCCTTCAAAGACTTCCACGTTGTGGAAGCGCGCCCCAAATCAATTTCCCTAATCACAAAATCACTTGGCACAATCTCATTTCTATCCTTATTTGCCGCGGGCTTGGCTAAATGTAGAGTCTGGATCCAGACTCATCTTTCGTGATCTTAGAAAACTTCCGGGAAGCCTTCTTCTCTGCCGGTTGATCCATTCTCTTCAAAAGCTCTTCCAATTCCCATGCTGGATCAATTTCCTTTACTGGTTCCTTCCTTAGTCTATCTTTCAGCCAATCAGGAGCGGAAACTGATTGATCCTGAATCTCCTTTTGCACATGTTCCTGTGAAGTATCCTCCATTTCTTCAAGGATCATCTCTACGAAACTATCTTGATGAGAAGAAAGTTCTTGCCTTTGCATTCTTGGCTGATTTGGCCTATGTGAAGTGCTGATACTAAGAACATCCCATTCTGGAGTGCTGGAAAGATTGCCTTGTGTTGGATTTGCTGGATTTTCTTGGGCAAACATTTCCACCTCCCGCACACTGTAAGAGCTAGCCGGCGATTGAATCCCTTCCATTCTTGCCCTTTTCTGTGGCGGTTCTTCATGTTTGCCTTCTTGTTGAGTTTCCAGCTAGATTTCTTTCTTCCTTGTTGTTCTTGGCCTTTTCGGGGCACTCTTTCCTTTACTAGGCTCCGCTTCTTTCTGTTGAACTTCTCCTTAGCTTGAGATTGTGAAGATCCTTTAGTGGCTTCACTATGGGAATCTAGACTTCCCATCAATTGGTAGCTTAGGTGGATATTTCCTTCTTTCAACCTCTTGAGATGCCAATCAACCCAATGTCTGGTGAATTTCAGTACGGGTCTGGCCAAAATGTCCAGATCATCAATTTTTGGCTCCGACCAATCAGGAAGCTGAATAGGTTGATCTTTCACCTTTTTGAATTTTGGTTGTACTAAGTTTGAGTCCTCTTTGACCTGATCCGACATTTGTATTATTTCACCTACCCTAATTGTGTCAAGGGGTAGCCTGGAAAACATTTTCTTCCTAACCTCAAGGTCATCCTTGGCACCTGCCCAATAATCTTCTAGGTGAAACTTATGCACAAATTTTAATCTAGCAACCTTTTGGATTTTGTGATATGGATCATAATGAGATCTAGAGGTGTAAAATGCCAAGCAGTAAAATACCAATTCCTTTGTCGCTTTCTTAGCTGCTGCCAAGTTCGGGCACACTTCTACATAATCACTGAGAACAACTGGGAATTCAATAGATAACTTTCTTTTCTTCTCCTGAATTTGGTCATAGGCTGTCAATTGCCTCTTAAGCTCCAACAAAACCAGTTTATTAGATGGATACCTCGGTAATTTATATGGGTGGTACAAGAATCCCTAGGTCTTGATATAAGTGAACTTGGGAAACTGTAGGAATGTAGCTCCAAATCTCTGTACGAAAGCCCTGGCTTTTGGCAACACTCTCTTGTGGAGTTCGTTTTGCATAAATCTAGTCAAGAACATATTTAAAGTGTCATTTGCTAGTTTGAAAAAATTAGTGTTGTAGAGGTGCAGCTGAGGATAACATTCATGAACTTTCAGCTATGCTGGACCGTAGCCCAAGAATCCTTTTCCCGGCAAACCATTGATGCCACCCATCCTTGCAAGTGAATAAATCACGCAAGAGCTCATATAGAAGGATCAGGTCTTTTTTCTCCTTCAAATCTTTCAGCTGTTCATGCACATAATGGCTGATTAACCGGGCCTAGTCCACTATTCCATTGACATTTATGACTTTGCCAATGTATATAAACATACATGATTCAAAATTTATGGCATATGGACACCCCATTATTCTGCTTAACATCATTATCAAATCCACATACTATTGCTTGAATTAAAAAATGGTGAGTGTCTTAGGCTTTTTGGAGATGTGAGGCCTAGGCTTCTGCAACCAGTTCTTATTGATGATCTCTGCACATTTGTCAGGACCTGCATCGTATACTGCCTTATCTCCATTCATAATCCTGTAGGTCATGGAATGATGTGAAGGAATTCCAAAGGTTTCACCAATAGCCTTCGGAGTCAAGTTGGCCAATAGCTTGCCACTTGTGGTTACAATAGCCCTTCTCTCCAGATTGTAGTGTTTTGTGCATTCCAAGATCAATTCTGAACATTGAATAGGAGAAAAATTTGCTGCCGCAACAATTCCACTTTTGACAATCCTGGTAGTGGGTAGGTGATGGATTATGTCCGGCTGTCCCAAACATCTTGATCCTGAAAGCAGCTGAGTTGAATGTCCCCAGATTTGTGTTGCTGATTTCTTTCCACCTAGACACCATCTTGGATTCCGGAAAGAATCTCTTCATTTTTGCTTTTATTTGTGCCTGTCTAGTGACAGTTGTTGCTTTACTTGGTTCAACCATTAGCATTTCTTGCGAACAAAGCTTCCCGAAAAGAATAAAATATTCTCCAAGTTGGACTTGTTGCACTTTCTCTCCAACTTTTCTTTCTCTAAATTAGCACGTGAAGAATGAATTGTACTTGTGCGTTTATATAGAATATCTCCAACATGCTGCTAAGTTGGCAAAGGTCAATTTAGGCAATTGTTTTAATGATGCGTCATAGTTTCTTTTCCAACATGCCATGCAATCAAGACCCACCCTTGTAGTTGAGTTCCAAAATGAAATTTTCTTTTAATGCCTTGAGTTGTGCATCATGATTTGGAATATTCCTTTTCCAACTCGCCAACCTTCCATTTTTCGAATTTTGGAGGGATTTTGGAAGATTCACTTTATCCATACATTTGGCAGAAAAACCCTAGGAGAGAAAACTTCAGGAGAGAGAATTTTTGACTTGGGAAGGATTTTTTTGAAGTTTTTTTAGCTTTCCTTGCTCTGGAGGAGATTTTCAATGATTTTTCAACATCTCCTATTTTTTAGGGATTTTCCAAAATTAGAGTTTTAGGTCCATGTTAGAGGATATTCTCTCATGAACCCAAATCTGAAAGAATTTGAAGTTAGGATGAGATTTGATGCCTAAAAATGGATTTTTTAAAATTTTCCAACATCTATTTTTTAGGGATTTTCCAAAATTAGGGTTTCAGGTCCAAGTTAGAGAAAATTCTCTCATGAACTCAAATATGGAAGAATTTGAAGTTAGGATAAGATTTGATGCCTAAAAATGGATTTTTAAAAAAATTTTCTGAGGGGAATTTTCCTTTTCAATCTATCCTTGACCCCTGAATTTCCATGCCTTAGAAATTTTTTCCATTTTGACTTGGGCGTGGAAAATTCGCTAAGTGAAGGAATTCTCATTTTTCCTTGATAACTTCATTTTGGAGCAAATCACTCTCCTTGGGCGCTAAATCACCTTGAGGGTGGAATTTTCAATTTCTTCATCTTTCCTTGGCATTGGGGTTTTAGTGCTTTCTCCTTGCCTTGGGCGCCAGATCACCTTGATGAAGGAATTCAACTCTAGCATGTTTTTCCATTCCTATCTCATTTTGGCGCCCTTCTCCACCTTTGGGCGCCATTTCTCGTGTGAAGGAATTCCATCATTTTTGGATTTTCCTTACCTTCTCCATTCTGACAGTCTTCTCTGTGCACGGGCACTAGATTGCCTATGTGGTGGAAATTTGGATTTTGTGTGTTTTCCATGGTGAATTGACTTTGGTGCCCTCACTTCATCTTGGGCACTGTTTCATTCTGGGCAAGGAATTTAACTTTCACATGCTTTTCCTTGACTTCTTCTATTTAGTGCCTTGCTTCTACCTTGGGTGTTAATTTCACTTGAGGAAGGAAATTTGATGTTTTTAACATTTTCCATGCCTTTGTCATTTTAGCGCTCTCTTCCTAATGCGCTATTTTGCCTTGGTGATGGAATTTCCACTTTTTTCAAGTTTTCCATGCCTTAGTGATTTTGGCGCCCTTCTCTGGACTAAAATCACCACATGGTGGAATTTTGGCATTTTAAGTTCTTTTCCAGACTTAGCCATCATTGCACATTTTTTGGATCGAGGTACCATCTTGGGGAATTGGAGTGATTTTCCTGCTAGACTTAGAAGATATTTGTGCTTTCCACTTTTGGAATGGATGCTCACACAGCCATTTTTCGATCAACTGCCTGCTTTTTTACTTTTCGGATTTAGGAATGTTCATGAATACCTGGTCTTCAGTGCTTGCCTGCGAAGAACTTGACACAAATAGACCTTCCAAAAATAGAAAGTATTTCAAAATGTCAACGTTAGGGCAAAACAGTACGCAAAAGGACTTATTAAAAATAGAAATTAGTAAGTTTGATTTTTGGCAAAGCGAAGACAATCTGGGAGGCAGTGAAATCCCTAAAAAAATAGGAACTTTCTAAAAAAAGAAAATTACTCAGAATTCGCTCAAATTTCATGTGTAGGTTCCTTAAAAGGGTCCTAATTCCAATGCAGTGGTCAGTTTTTCGAAAAATCTAAAATCTAGGTCTAAAGGACAAAACCCTAAAAATGACAAAACGAGCTCCAGACTTGGCCAAATTTGCTCAAATGAGCTGCAGAATTGATCAAATTTAACCCCACTCACTTGCAAACTTAGAGGATTGACGAGACTGCCACAAAAAAGACACAAAAGACCAAAACCAAAAGACCAAAAGGGCCTAGAAAGTAGGGGGTCCCCATTTGGAATGGGGTGATGTGTGATTAGGTCACAACAGTACCCACTCATAATCATTGGTCCATTCATGTGCATTTTGATTATAAGTCTAGCCCACCACCTATGTCAACACTCCTTGGCCTTGGGTGTTGGTGCAAGTCTTTAGAGATAGTGGAATTACATGTCTGAGCACCAAGAAGTTGGCACCATTGTCAAGGATATGACATCTTGGCTCTTGTTTTTAAGACCTTTGTAACACAGTCATTGAAGAAAGTTTTGCAGCTGTGCTCTTTTTTTTGTTGTTGTGAAATTGGCATCTCATCAATTGACACCAACAAATTGGTGCCATTGTCAGGGATGCATTAAAGGATTCAAGATTGTTGAAGACTTTGCTGGTGGAAGGCAACTCAATATTTTTTTCCTCCTTAGTGTTTCTCTTGCTCCAAGGTTTTTGTCATTTTTTAAGGTAGCAACTTTGTTGTCATGAATCAAAGTGTTTTGCTATTTCTAATACTACCAGTTTGTTGACAGCATCACAAAGTTGTGTCTCAACATGTGGCATTGTAAAAGGGTAAGTCCCTCTTCTCCTCTTTCTCATGGTGATATTGTGATTCTTTAGAAAGGAAATGTCTACTTGTAGGAAGTGTGTCCTGATGTGCTATAAATTTGCAGTTGTAGCCTTTAGAACTAAATACACTGATAGGGCTGTTCCTCCATATGCCTTTTCCTATTCTTCAAGCCCTTCTTATTTTGTTATTGAGAGTGACTCAAAATATTACAGTGATGCATAGTATTGTTGTGGTAGTTATACTCCAACTCGTAGTCATTCCCAAAGCCTACAAGTATCTAGGCAAATATACGATCAACTCATTAGGCAACAGAAGGAACTTGAAAGACAAATCAAGTTGCTTGAATCTAAACTGTGATACAATGCTCTACTTGCTGCCACAAAGAATCATGTTGTTCAAACTCCCATCATTCCCCTTCATACTATCTATAGGCAACTTGACTTGTCATGGTTCAAATATGAAATGAAAACAATGATTGGAATTGTTCTAAATTGATGTATTAGTTTGATGGGCTTGATGCCATTGAAGGGGTGTCACACATTATCACAGTATTTGATTTTATGGAGGATCTTCATTTTGAGGATGAAGACTTGTGGATGTGGTTCTTTGTTAGGTCTTTATGCGGGAAGCCGCAAAGCTGGTTTAGCAGCTTTTTGTTGTGGTAGTTCTTTTCTTGGAATGACCTTATGACTCATTTTGTCAAGTACATTTGCAGTGCTGATCATGTTTCTCCTTTTGAAAATTGATTAACATCAAAAGATAAGAAAGAGAGTCTGTTTGTGACTTTAGTCATGGGTTTGTTATGGGACATTCGTGTATTCCAAGGAAGTACAAGCCTGGTATATTTGCCTCCATTGACTTATTTTTTGATGCATATGAGATTGGTCTAAGCATAGTGATGTAGTT
This sequence comes from Cryptomeria japonica, assembly GCF_030272615.1. NCBI lineage: Eukaryota > Viridiplantae > Streptophyta > Pinopsida > Cupressales > Cupressaceae > Cryptomeria > Cryptomeria japonica. Next base: position 668,863,419 of record NC_081412.1, read on the forward strand.
AATTAAATCACTAGCTTGCAGTAGGCCTATGCATGAGTTGACAACCTTGAAAAGCAAGAGATGTATATATAAAGGGGTTGTCAACTCCAAAGGCTCATATCGAAAATATGCTGTCTGTTTTGGCTGCCCAAAAGATCCTTGTTTTGGTGACTATTCATTAGAGGTTGATGATGATGGCATAACAACTTGGGATGGTTTCATTGACAAGGTGGGTAGTGTTTGCACCAATTTGCAGTTGGGTGGGTCAGCTCCTGAAGATTATATTGCAGGTGTTTGTGTGGAAGGAGAAGTGCATGATATGTCTTGTGGTTCTTAAATTTTTACTTAGTTTGTTGATGATTTATGCATTGACTATTATTATTTAGATCTAAGTTACCAATTTGGGTTTGGGTTCGGGGGTTTAGTTCATGGATTCAGTCAAAACTTTTTTGGGGTTGGGTTTCTCCATACAAAAACATATAAAAATCAGAAATATATACATATTTGCTGCAGTAATTAAGTTCAAAATACAACAGTATATTAAAAGTCAAATAACATAGCAAAATACATCACCATATTAATAGTCAAATATTAGTCAACAATCAACCATCATTGCTCAAATATCATATGGATCATCAAAAATATTATCAACATAACCATTCATATTAGATGATGTATGTAGTGGTACATTAGAACCACAAATAGTGCCATTGGCATTGGCACTAGCACTAGCACTGACACTGACACTGACACTAGCTCTCTCCTACTCACTAGTTGGCTCATAGTCACCATCAACATCAAGTGCAACAAAGTGGGCAATGGAAGCATCCAAGTCAATACACTTTGGCTCAATATCCACTTCCTTGTGTCCCTTATTTCTAGCCACTTTCTTTGTGTGTAAGGAGGTAGACGTTTGGATGTTTTGTATGTCATATTTCAGGGTTAGGGGGGTGAATGGCACTTTTTGGAGTAAAATAAATGAAAAAAATTGTGAATTCATCGATTGGGCGTGTGAGGGAGCAAAATTCTTTATGGGTTTGCTTAGGTTTGTTTGGGCTGAACCCAAAACCTTTCGGAAGAACCCTGTATAGATCCACATGGGACTAGACTCGGACCTCGAACTGGGTTTGAAATGGACCGAGATCTAGAGCTCAATCCGACAACCAATGATATCAAACCTTCTAACCACAAGGGCATCAATCTTGATGTGAACCTGTTGGATATGTTGTAGATATGGATATTACCATTTCAACAATTTCTTTTGCTTGCATGCAAGCAAAGGAAAAAGTAGAAAGTGTTTAACAGTTTGGTGGTAGAAATAAGTATGATATTGTAGGTTGCAAAAATGAAATTAAAATGGAGAGGCAATGGGATGGATTTAGCCCATTATTTTGAGATGCCTTGTTTTGACTCTTATGCTGCTGATAATAATGAAAATGTGGACTATGAGTTTGATCCAAGCACGAAGTAGCCCACCAACACATGTGAAGATGATGTATGCTGGCCACAAGTTATCCAAGGGCTTGATGTGAGCACACGCAACTATGGGGATTTGTTTTGTGAAGGATAAACTTCTAATGTTGTGGATGATGGTGATGCCTTAGAGTTGGAATGTTTCACATTAATCCAACATACAAGTGGGAGTGGCATTGAGTTGTATCACACATATGAACTTGAAGACGAACATGTTGTAGCACGACTTGATTGTAATATACTAGGCTAAATATTTAAGTCAATATTATTTAAAAAACCTCTGCAAATATTTGATATTTTGAACTATTAAAATTTGGGTTTACATATTTTAACCCTATTCTTGCAAATTGTAACTAACCGAGTCAAAATGTGATGCAAATAATCTGATATTTAGGATAAATATTATTTGAATCGAGTATGGAAACTTTAACCACTTTAGCATGTAAGAATCCTATTGTGACCTAATCACACATCACCCTATCCTAGATGGGGACCTCCCCTACCTTTTAGGCCATCTCGGTCGTTTAGTTTTTTTTTTTTTTGGTCTTTTGTTGGCAATCTCATCAGTCTCTCTGCTTTGCAAGTGTTTGGGTTTAAATTAATTAAGTCTTCTTTTTGTTTGAGTGAATTTGGTGAAGTCTGGGGCTTGTTTTGTCAATTTTAGGGTTTTTGCCTTTAGTCCTAGATTTTAGGGGTTTCTATTTGGGTTTTTGAAAATCTGAACATATAACTGGAATCAGGACCTTTCAAGGAACCTCCCAGTAAAATTTGAGCCAAAATGGAGCAACTTTCTATTTTTAGAAAGTTCCTATTTTTTAGGGATTTTACTGAGTCTAGAATGTCATCATTTTGCCAAAAATCAAACTTACTATTTTTAGTAATTTCTATTTTTAGTAAGTTTCTATTTATAGTAAGTCATTCTGTGTCTTGTTTTAGGGGTCTAACACTGAGGTTCTGAAAATTTTCTATTTTTGGCAGGACCATTAAAGCAAGGTGATGAAGATCAAGCATCCACGACTACTTATTTCGGAAAGTCAGAAAGAAGACAAAATCACTCAAAAAATGGCTAAGTGTTTGAAATCCATTCCTGAAAAGGAAAGCTCAAGAAATTCACCTAAGTTCGGAAGAAGCAAGAGTGAAATTCCCTCCCCTGGAGGAATTCACACTCAACTGCCAAACAGGGCGCTAAACTGGAGGAGTCATGGAGGATTCAAAAAAATACAATATTCCATGACACATGCAAAATGCCGCCCTAGGGTGATGAAGGGCGCTAAAACTTAAATGTCATGGAAGGAGGAAAAAAATCATGAATTCCTTCCCTTAGTCAAATTTGCGCCCTAGCACTGAGGAGGGCGCCAAATTGGGAGGTGCAAGGAATCCATGGAAATGTTGAAATTCCATGGCCAAGTCAAAATGGCGCCTAAGAATGATGGAGGGTACCAAAACCAAGGGAAGATGGAAAATCCAAATGAAGTATGAATTCCTCCTCACCACCAAAAATCCGCCCAAGAAGGTCAAATGGCGCCAAAACATGGTCAACAAGGAGAATGGAGAAAGGAGTGAATTCCTTGGCCATGGTAAAAACCTGCCCTACTCCCTAGGAGGGCACCAAATTTGAAGAGTCAAGGAAGGATAGACAAAATCATGAATTCCTACCCCAGGTGAAATTTCCGCCCTAAGACATGGAAGGGCGCCGAAATGTTGTATGCATGGAAGGATAAAAAATTGTAAATTCCTTGACCTAAGGGAAATTCCGCCCAACACTCAAAGAGGGCGCCAAAGAGGGGTAATGAAGGAAAATATTGAAAATCATGAATTCCTCCTTCCTTGAGAAATAGCGCCCTAGGGGAGAGGAAGGCGCCAAAAGTAAGGGGTTAGGGAAATTGCAATATGAAAAAATTCCTTCACAATAGGAGAATTGCACCTTGGCTGAGAGAGGAATGTTGAAATGGCTAAGTCAAGGAGAGTCAAGGAAATGACAAATTCCAAGACATAGTGAATTCCATGCTTAAGCTTGAAAACTCGAAAATTTGTCTGAGGCATGAAAATCCAAGGGTCAAGGAGGAATGAAAAGCAAAAATCCCCTCGGGAGAATTGTTGAAATTTCCATTTTAGACACCGAATCTTATTAGAATCTGGAAATTTTTATAGATTTGGAATCGTGAGAGATTTCTCTCTCTAATGGACTCGACTCCTAAGTTTTAGGAGGATCTCTAAAAAATAGGAGATGTTGGAGAAGCATGGAAAATTCCTCCCGGAGCAAGAAAAGTCAAGCTAAGATGATGAATAAGGCGAATCTTGAAGAATTCCAATTTCCCTCCGAAATTTGAAAGAATGGAAAGTTAATGAGTTGGCAGAATGAATATTCTAAGTATGACACATGACTTAGTGCATTAAGTGAAACTTCCTAATTCGAACTCAATTACAAGGAAAGTTCCATTTGCATGGCGCAGTGATTGGGAAAGTATGACGCATATTAAATTCAATTACCAAATTAATGCCTCCCAACTTAGCAGTACGATTTGAAGAATTCTATTTAAGCATGAAGAAGCGTTTCATTTCTCACGTGCAGGATTTAAGAAAAAAGAATTGGAGAAGTGAAGAAAGGTCATACTTAGTCGATTTTTCATCATTTTCAAGGTGCTTTTTCAGGATGGCGGAATCAAGGAAGACAACTACCATCACCAGACAAGCATTGATCAAGGCAGAGATGAAAGGTTTCCTTCCTAGTTCCAAATGAATTCTAGATGGAAGGAAATCAGCGATACAAATTTGGGCACATTCAACCTGGCTGCCTTCAAGATTTGAATGTTCAAAACAACAGGGCATAATCCATCACCAACAGTTGTCAAATTTGTCAAGAGCGGAATTGTTGCGGCAACTGGTTTTCCTCCTGCTATTCAATATCCAGATTTAATTTTGGAGTGTGCAAAGCATTATAATCCGAAGCGGAAGACAATTTCAACATCAGATGGCAGGCTGTTGGCGACATTGACTCTGGAGGCAATTGGTGAAGCTTTCGGAATTCCTTCACACCATTCCATGACGTACAAGACTATCAGCGGAGCTCAAGCAGTGTATGATGCGGGTCCTGCCAGGTGTGCTGACATTATCAACAAACAGTGGCTGCTGAAGCCTAGGCCGCATATTTCCAAAATGCCAAAGACTCTCACTATCTTTGAATTCAAATAGGAATATGTGGACCTGATAAAGATGCTGAGCAGGGTAATGGGATGTTCACATATTGTGAATTTTGAAACATGGATGTTTTTCTACATTGACAAGATAATGAATGTAAACGGGCTGGTTGATTGGGCTAAATTGATTAGTCATTACATGCACAAACAACTGAGGAACTTGAAAGAAAGAAAGTCTCAATCCTTCTTCATGAGCTCTTATCTATATGCTTGCACGAAGGGGAGGATTTGATGGTCTGCCAGCAAGTGGAATCATTGGTTGCGGACCAGCACAACTGAAAGTGCATGAGTGTTATCCTCAGCTGCATCTTCACAATGTTAGTTCTTATAGGCTGGCGAATTACACCTTCGCTATGTAGTTGACGTGGCTTATGCAGAAGCAGTTGCACGTAAGGGTGTCGCCACAAGCAAGGGTCTTGGTTCAGAAGTATGGAGCCATATTCTTACAGTTTCCAAAGTTCACTTACATCAGGACGCAGGGATTCTCATTCCAGTCATACAAGTTGCCAAGGTATCCATCAGACAAATTTATACTGCTGGAACTCATGAGGCAGTTAACAGCCTATGATCAGCTACAAAAGAAGAAGAAGAAGAAGCAGTCCATTGAATTCCCAGTTGTCCTAGGTGATTTCATGGAAATATGGCCAGGTTTGGAAGCAACTGAGAGTGCAGTGAAGGAGTTAGCATTTTATCGCCTGCCATTTTATACATCCATAGCTCAATATGATCCTTACCGCCAAATCAGAAAGGTTGTTGGTATAAAATTCATACACAAATTCCACTTAGAAGATTATTGGGCAAGTGCCAAGGATGACCTTGAAGTTCGGAGGAAAATGAATTCTAAACTTCCCCTTGACACCATCAGGTTAATTGAAATCTACCAAGTGCCGGATCAGGTGAAGGAGGATTCGGACCTAATGCAACCTGAATTTGAGAAAGTGAAAGATCAACCCATTCAGTTGCCATATTGGTCGGTGCCCGAAATTGAGATTTGAATGTCCTGGCTAGACCCCTGCTGAAATTCACTGAACACTGGGTTGATCGGCAGATAAGGAAGTTGACGGAAGGAAATGTTCATTTTACATATTAGTTGGTGGGAAGTCTGGACTCCCATAGTGAAACAACTAAAAGATCTTCCTAGGCCCAGGCAGAAGGAGAAGTCCGGATTGATAAAGGAAAAAGTGCTCCGAAGAGGCCAAGGATGGCAAAGAAGAAGGATATCCAGCAGGGAGTTCATCATGAAGCCCAACATGAAATCCATCAGGAAGTTCCTCAAGAAGTTCAACAAGAGGTGCAACAGAAAGAACCTCCGAGAAAGAGAGCAAGGGTAGAAATGGTGCAGTCATCGGCGAGTTCTTCTAGTGTACATGAGGTAGAAATGTTCGTACGAGAAAATCCACCGGATCCACCTCTAGGCGATACTCCAACACTAGATTTACTCAGTATTAGTGCTTCACACAAACCCAATTAGTCAAGTAGTCAAAGACAAGAAAGTCCTCCACACTAGGAAGAGACTCATCAAGATAGCTTCGTGGAAGCCATCCTTGGTGAAATGGAGGAAGAATCACAGGAGCAAGAGAACATGGAAATCCATAGTCACTACATTCCTGCTCCTAATTGGCTGATAGAGAGGCTGAGGAAGGAACCGAAAAAGGAAATTGATCCAGCTCGGGAATTATAAGTTGTTGAAGAGGATGGATCAGCGAGCAGAAAAGAAGGCTCCCCGGAAATTTTCTAAAGTCGTGAGCGATCAATCTGGATCCTGGACCCTGCACAAAGCTGAGCCTGCAGTGGATAAGGGCAGGAATGAAATTAGGCAAGAAGATTATGTTATCAGATAGGTTGATCTTGGTCCTGCTTCCACAGGACAAGTAATTGGAGACTTCGAAGGATCTTCCTTAGCCATGAAGGAAAAGATGCTGAAGACGAAGGCAAAATGTAAAGGCTGAGGGAAGAAAATAGAGCTTATGTGAGTACATCAGAAGTTTTAAACGGCCACTCAGGGAAGCAAGTCCTTCATTCATTCCTCCTTCCCTTCCTAAGGAAGTTGTTGATGATGCAGAGGTAATTAGAGCAATGGCACAAAATTCCAGGGAGTGGGTAGAGGATGTTTACACTGAAGCAGGAAAATTCATCGAGGACTTGGCTTAGCATCATTCAAGGTTTGTTGCCTTTTAGAACAGATTGGAAGTAGCGGAAGGATTGTGGGAAGATGTTCATATATATCAGGACCTAACCATTCCGCGACTCAGGGCTCTAACGAAGAATCCAAGGCAAACACTAATCGATGGGAAAGTTATTCAAGAGAATGAGGTATATGACTTTCCCTGGTGGTTTTGCATTGTTTGCTCAGGAAAAAACACCTTTGATAAATTCAGCATGGAATCTTTAACCTTGAAAGACTTGATTAGAAGGGTGCAGGAAGAAGTCATCAATGCAATTGAAACACTGTTCACAAAGAAGCTCAGTGAGAATGGAGTAACAATGAACTCCTTGAAATTGCAGTTGCACGAGTTCTTCTTCGTAGGTTCATTCACTAAGGAACATTTTGCAAATGTTTCTTCATTTTCCAGTACAATGAAGAGGACACAAGAAATCATGATGGAATGGGAAAGCTTCTTTTCCAAGAGTGAGGAGGAAATTACTTTGATGGAGTTTGATATTGAAAATGTGCCAAGTATCTCCATCAGGGAGTTGGACGCTGTTGTCAGTAAATTCATTGCATATGCAATTAATGAACGAGATAATGGTCGTCCATTCTTGGACGAGAATCTTTTGGCCGAATAGTGGCGGCACATTTTCTGTTGGAATATTTTTTGACTTAGTGGCAGCCCAGTTAATGCATGTTGAATGCATGAGGAATCTTCTTGCATGCAGCTGTCTTATCAATGGTTTTATGACAAATTCCCTACGCATGTAGCCGTCGCATGGGGAATGACAGGCATTTATTTCTTGCATGGAATGTTTGTTGTATTTTGGGCAAGTTTGATGTAATGGGGTGCATTTAATGCACAAATGGATGCCATTTTGGGTTTTGAATTAATTGTATATGGGCTTAGTGGGCATTAATAGCTGATTCCCGCCTTGTTGCTTCTTGAGTGGGTAATCTGTAGGGTTTGCATGTGGTCAAGGTCAGAAGCCTATGGGGTGTTCCCCCCTCGTTTGAAGGGAAGGAGAGATTGTTGTCAGAGATTGTTGGTAAGGATTGTTGAAGTAGCCAACTTAATACATTGTTCGATTTTGATGGTGTATTCTTGTTCTATTTTAGCAATCTGCATGGTCTTTCTCTCTTCAGTTAGAATAGATTTTGCTTTATCTTGTTAGAAGAACTGGATTTGATACAATTACTTGTTGCAAAGTCCGAGCTCATACTTTTGGTGTGCAGCTGATTGTTGCATATAGTGCAAAGTTAGCCTAAGCCTTTGTTATATGTGTATGCTTAACTTCGATTATCAATGAAGATTGTTTGATTTGATGGTCTACATTGGTGATCTGAAAAACCTCTACACACCCTTTGAAGATTGCACTGCCTTCGCGTAGTTGTGCTCTACTGGCGAAACAAAGCGTGGTTTGATTTTGCATGAGTGATCCTGTCTCTTGTTCTTAGGATTAGATTAGCCTTAGCCTAGTTCCCAAAACTTTTCCTCATTTACTTTTCTGCATATCTTAAATCCAAAAATCCCAAAAATAGAGCTTTCATTGCAAATCATTCATATAGCAATCCTTGAACTTGCATAAATTTGTTGTCCTCTTCAAGTGAATGTGTAAGGCCCCTTGGGTTAACAACAAACCCATCAACTGACTGAGTCACGCCCATGCATTGAAGGAACCTTGGAGTTAACCGTTTGAACTTTTCGTGCAATCTTAGTATACAGACTAATTTTGATCAAGAGAGAGTAAGGTGGCTGTTGGAAACTTTATTCTGTGTTCGGCGTAGTCATAAAAAACACGTCAGCAAACCCCTATCCCTTTGCTCTTAATTTTCTTAGTTTGGGTTGTTTGACATTTTGTCAAACACTTGGCATGTATTCATCTTAAAGTCTGATTTTCTTAATTTCCTTGAGTTTTTTGTTATGGCAGCCCAGTATGTGTTTGTTGTTTTGGTTTTGTCTTGCAATGTGAATAAATATTGAAACCAACTAACACACTCAGCAATACTAATAATCACAAATACAACTTCAGATGTTTCTAAGCATGTATGACACTGCTGTAGCTGGTTTTGGGCATGTATGGCACCTCCTCAGCCCAATATGACTCACACAAACTCCCAGCAAGTACAGATTGGTACGGCCAGCAAAGGGAGGATGACCTTCAGCAACTTGCACTCAAACTCCTCCCTCAAACTCTCAAATCGACTCCAATAATCACAAATACAACTTCAGATGTTTTGGTTTTGTCTTGCAATGTGAATAAATATTGAAATCAGCTAACAAACTCAGCAATACTAATAATCACAAATGCAACTTCAGATGTTCCTAAGCATGTATGACATTGCTGTAGCTGGTTTTGGGCATGTATAGCACCTCCTCAGCCCAATGTGACTCACACAAACTCCCAGCAAGTACAGATTGGTACGGCCGGCAAAGGGAGGATGACCTTCAGCAACTTGCACTCAAACTCCTCCCTCAAACTCTCAAATCGACTCCAATAATACTATAAACCACATTCAAATGGAAGTAGCAAACAATCTGATTTTACCTTGAAGCTCAATCAAATCCTCAGACTTTGTCTTTTAACATCATAGAGATTCGTTAGCAAAGAGAGATTTCATCCTCCAAGCCCTTGAAGATAAACTCACCAAATAATCTCATAAATTTCTTATTCAATCCAGCCTGCAAAATTAAACTCTTGAACCCAAATAACTTCTCAAATTGATCATTGAAGCACAATGTGAATTCTGAAGTAAATCCACTGATAGATGGAATTGTGTTTTTGTCCAATCCAAAAGAACCCAAGGGTTTTGGTCCTAGGGCATGAAACTGAAAGCTAGAAGCTCCCAAATTCTCCAAGAGAAAATAGTAAACCAAGCATGCCAAATGAACTTCACTAGTTTGCTTTTATAACATTCTCAAGAGGCTCCACTCTCTTTACTAATCCATGTGGGATAAAACATTTCTCTGCAAATAAGCCTCACATGAGGACATAAAAGGGCCACCCTTTTAAAACAACATTTTGCAACTAGGCCAAGGGGTACAATTCACTTTAGTCATAAAGTGACAACATAATAGACTTAACTAAAATTCAAAATATATTTCTTTTAACACAATTAAACTTCACCCAACGTCCAAGAATGACATATTTCACTGCTAGGAAAATGGAGGCCAACTCATTGCTAAAAATGTTGATTTTAAGGTAGTGCTTGTTAACCACAAGCAAACATCAGATCTGTTGGCTTCCCAACCATAGACGATAAGCTCTTATTGTCACCCCCGAGCACGCTACATAAATTTCTCACCATCAATTGATCTGCTTGTACATGAATTTGATCTGCTTGATTATGATTGAATTTGCTGTCTCATCTCTGTTCCAAAGAGGGAAGACCACGTCCATATATATCTGTCGAAAGGAGATGTCCAAGAGTCGGCTCTCATCAAGGAGGCACTACCTTCATGAAGCATCGCATGCCTTCAAATGAGGGGTAGCAAACTTTAACCAAAAGTCGGCCCCTTTGAAACAAATCCGATAAGTCAAACTCGATAATGTATGTTTAATCATTAAACCTGATAATGCATATGTGACTTAATAAAGATATCAAAGGATTAATATAAGTTGATAGATTCATCAAATGTGTAAGGCCAATAGGCCATTCACACATTTGATCTTGTTGAGTTGGCCTGTAGGATTTCTACCGACGCTATATCATCAACACTCCCTCTTAGCTAGGGAGGAATCCTTCTTAATCTCTACAAGTCACATCACCTCATCATGATGACTAACATAATGACTACACTCATGTGAATGAAAGAAGCTTATCACCTTAGACCACAATGGCTACTCCCAGAGGGTGAATACACACAAATGCTAAGTCATGGAGTCTCTCACATGACATCCACCATACCTACTCGCAGAGGGTGGAAGAAGGGCTGGAACCTCAAACTTCTCTCACAGAGAAGAATGCACAACAAGGGTTGATACCTCAAACTTCTCTCACAGAGAAGAATGCATAACAAGGGTTGATACCTCAAACTTCTCTCACAGAGAAGAATACATAACAAGGACTGATACCTCAAACTTCTCTCACAGAGAAGAATGCATAACAAGGGCTGAAACCTCAAACTTCTCTCACAGAGAAGAATGCATCTCCACCATGCCTACTCGTAGGGGGTGGATCCACCTTACCTACTCGCAGAGGGTGGAATGAGGGCTTTTACCTCAAACTTCTCCCAGAGAAGAATGCATTAACAAGGGATTGCACCTCGAACTTCTCCTCACAGAGAAGAACTCATAAACAAGGGATTTCACCTCGAACTTCTCTCTTTCAGAGAAGACCTCATTAACAAGGGACTGCACCTCGAACTTCTCTCTCATAGAGAAGAACTCATTAACAAGGGATTGCACCTTGAACTTCTCTCTCTCAGAGAAGAACTCATTAACAAGGGCTTTCACCTCAAATTTCTCCATCAAAGAGAAAAATGCATTAACCAAATCTTCATGATGACGTGGCTCCCTCTGAAGCTGAAATGTTAGGCTCCCTCTGAAGCTGAAAAACAAATTCACTCTGAAGCAAATATCATCCTTCTGACCTCTTCGTCCAAGGTTACTTCTGATGATATGTCAGACTCCCTCTGAATGTTGATTCTTCCTTTGCGAAGAAATGCAAGCAATCTTGCTTCCTTGAATAGAGATTCGTTAGTGCCTGAATCTTGGGTAGAGGGACCGCCAATGAAAAGCATAATTTTGGCAGCAGTGCCAGGCACACAAGCCCCAACCAGCCCCGCGACCACGCTGAGAGCAGTGCCAATGCAACGTGCAACTCTTGCATCCGTCTGCGTCGCCCACGGATCCTTTTGCAACTCTTCGAAAACCAAATTCAAAGTGAATTCACACTGGGAAGTTGGCAACAAGAATCGGGCGATGCTCTGAGCAAAGAGGTCGTCCTTGACGTTGATTACATCATCAACAAACTTGCAGATAGCGTCAAGTGTTCTATCAATCTGTTGCCACAATTTAGGAATGGGAGCAATACTAGACTTACTGAGCCAATAATGCCCGACCATGCGGCCCTTGTCCGGATTGGCAATCGAACCAGCCTCAAGTTCTTCCAAGGCCTTAAAAGCGCTTTGAAACTTGGGTTCCATTGCCACCATGAATTCATCTGTAAACCTGATTCGGTTGAATCGATATACAATCCGAGCTCCTTGTGCTGATAAAGCCAATCCAAATACCGATTCCACAGGGCTGCAGGTTTTGTCTCTAGCTCTTTCTTCTTCAAAAAAAATTTGTATTGAGCACAAAAACCTCTCCAGCCACAACAGCCCGAGTTCGAGTCACAAGCCGACATCTTTCAACGCTGACAATGCCGAGCTTTGAAATCTTGGGCGAAATCCTGTGACTGGGCAGCAGGCAACTTTTTTTTTGCACAGGTTGTTGTCGGTGTTCCCCCACAGAACTTCAGACGCAAAGGATTTTGGGCCATCATACTTGTTCTCGAGGCCTGGGGAGACTCGATCCCTTGATTGCCACCAGATTTGTTTAGATACCTGATCGATGCCACTGTGAAGGGCGGAGGTCAGCAAGTGTAATCGTTGCATTATCCTCTGTAGTCGCCTTTCGATCTGGAAGAGATCTTAAATTTGCAATTGTTTCTGATTGAATTTCCCTTGAGAGCACATGATCTACCTTCAAGCAGTTAGGCTCTATAGAAGGAATCCGCTCTGATACCATGTTGATTTTAAGGTAGTGCTCATTAACCACAGGAAAATATCAAATCTGTTGGCTTCCCAACCATAGACGATAAGCTCTTATCGTCACCCCTGAGCTCGCTACATAAATTTCTCACCATCAATTGATCTGCTTGTACATGAATTCGATTTGCCTGATTATTATCAAACTTGCTGTCTCATCTCTGTTCCAAAGAGGGAAGACCGTGTCCATATATATCCGTCGAAAGGAGATATCCAAGAGTCATCTCTCATCAAGGAGGCACGACCTTCATGAAGCAGCGCATGCCTTCAAATGAGGGGTGGCAGACTGTAATATCCCTTGCCCAAACTGACTGATTTTGGTTCAAGGAATATTGTCAAACACTTTGTATGCTGTCTTTCTCTATTTTGATTTTTGTATTTCAGGTTGTTTGATACACTTTGAAAGTTGCCAAGAAATTTAGGAAGTTCGCCAATGATGTTGACAATACCTCTTACAATGAACTAGTATGCGAGTGCAGTTCTTTTTGGTATTTTTAATGCATATACATGAAAACTAGATATGGAATGCATACCTACAGCCAACTGACATTTCGACAAACAACTGGCATGCAACTATTATGCTGATCATATATGCTATTAAAAGGACATTTCGTCAAACAAATGGTATGCAACATATATCTTCTTTATTGAATTCATTCCTGAGTACAATGCTGCTATGGATTTGCCAAGACTAATTGGCTTACAAAAAGACTACAGCAATGCCAAATCTGATTCTAAGTTATCACTTACAACAGCAAAATTATATGCCTAAGATTTCAATACTAGCTACTAATAGTTGCAAGAGGAACCTGATAATAGTGATGCTCGATGATGGAGATGAAAGTTGCAATCGGAATCAAGCACAAATACTGTAGCGCGGCACTGTTCACGCGGCACTGTTCACGGGTACTGTTCATGCACACTGTTCATGCATACTGTAGCAGCAAGAACAAACTTTTAAAAGAACGATTACTAATGGCTGCCAATGAATCTTCAGGTCTGCACTCGATAGTCCTCAATATTCTTCAAATCCTTTCTGTTATTCCTTTACTTTAAGCACAAATAGAACTCTAGAGTGAAGCTCTCTTGAAATGCCAAATTCAGTGGATATTTCACCACCTCAAATGGTTGCAACACTGAAGAATTGACGTTCTCCAATGGCTAACTGAAATCAGAAACCCTTGGCTTCTTCTCCCAATTTCATATCAAATGCAATTGACAATAATCCGATAATAAGAAAGAACCTCTCATGTTAATTTATTCTTCCCTTGTAGGAGCTCACTTACTTTTCTTCCCAATGTGGGATAAAAGATTTTCTTATATTTGCACCTTATAATATTAAAGTGACTTTACTATTAAAAGTTACTTTATAACTTTATAATAACATTAAAATATTTAAATAAATCACTTAAGTCACTTAAACTTTAATATCTCTTGAAATACTTGTCAGATTGCTATGCCGTCTGAAATAGGAATCTCTCCTCATAATTCCCCATGTGACCAAACACACTTTCTAAAAACAGAAAGGGTCCATCTCTATTACCCCTGACTTACTATACATAGTAAGTATGGCAAATGGAGTCCAAATGATATCGAACAAAGGCCAATTCCCTAAATGTTGGAGAAGAATCAATCCTCAGAGGACCCTCTAAGCATCCACATTAGCCTACGAGGGTCCAATTATAGGCTAATCATTGGCTAGCATGATGTCACTAGCTAGAAGGGGACACCACAGTCTGCCCTTCCTGAAATTGCTTGTCCTCAAGCAATCTCAACTCTAGATGCTGTAAAATCTCCTCGCTCTCCCAAGTAGCATCCTCAACTGGCATATCCTTCCATTTCACCAAGTGCTCCCGGATGGTACGTCTCCTCAAGTTCCTTTCTCTGAAATCAATGATAGCCTCCGGTATCAAAACAAGTTTTCCCTCATCATCCAGGGGTGGTAGTACTATAGAAGGCACAATATGATGTCCTAGCGCCTTCTTGAGGCATGACACATGAAAAATGTTGTGCACCTTGCTCTCCGCCGGCAAATCTAACTCATAAGCCACCTCTCCCACTTTCTTGATAATCCTAAATGGACCATAGTATCGTGGCTTAAGTTTCTCGGCACCACTCTTCTTGAGAGTGGATTGACAGTAAGGCTGCAACATAAGATACACCATATCTCCAACCTCAAAAGTCCGCTCAGTCCTCTTCTGATCTGCATACTGCTTCTGCTGATTCTGTGCCTTAGTTATATTATCCTTGAGAGTCTTAACAATGTCTTGACTCTCCTGTAACAAATCACCTGCACTGGGCACTCTACTGTCACTCAAAAGCAAATCCATAAAATTGGGTGCCTCATACCCATACAGGGCCATAAAGGGTGACATCTGAATAGACATGTGATAAGTGGTATTGTAGCAATACTCACAGAGATAAATCCACTTTACCCATGCCTTCTGTTGCCCTGCTATATAATTTCTAAGATGTCCCTCCACCCATTTGTTCACTATCTCCGTTTGACCATCTGTCTGAGGGTGGTAGCTAGTACTCGGAGTGAGCTCTGTCGCACAACCTGAATAGCTCCCGCCAAAAGTGACTCATAAACCTGTTGTCCCTGTCACTCACAATGCTTCGAGGTAAGCCATGTAATCTGAATATCTCCTTGAAGAACAACTCTGCCACCTGTGTAGCATTGTATGTAGCAGTGATCGGAAAAAAGTGTGCAAACTTCGTAAGGCGATCCACAACCACATATATGCAGTCCCTGCCTTGGGCTCTAGGCAGTCCTGTGATGAAGTCCATAGACAAACACTCCCACTTCCTATCAGGAATCGGAAGTGGCTGAAGTAAACCAGTTGGATAGGAGTGTTCTTGCTTATTCTGCTGGCAGGTGGGACACTCCCTAACATACTGAAGTACCTCTGCTTTGAGCCCTTTCCATGTGAAGCGCTCTCTAATCTGCCGGTATGTCTTGTAGAAACCAAGATGTCCTGCCATAGGTGAATCATGAAAAGATTTCAGAACCATCCTCCTCACTGCTGATCCTGGAACCAAAAATATTCGCCCTTTGTAAATGATGAGCTCATTCACAAGCGTGTATCTGCTGTCCTGAATATTCCCATCTATGAATCCAACTGCCCAAGTATCCTTTGCATACTCTGCAAGGATCAAGTGTCTCCAATCCTCTGATATGTCTGTCAATAAGCTCAAATGGGGCCTACGTGATAAGGCATCAGCAACTACATTCTGTGTCCCCTTAAAATATGTAATGTCAAAGTCATAGGACTGTAACTTGCTCACCCACTTCTGCTGCCTATCATTGAGATCTCGCTGCCCCAAAAAGTATTTTAGGCTATTATGGTCGGTTTTGATACAAAATTTGCTACCTACCAAATATTGCCTGAATTTAGCCAAAGCATGCATAATGGCTAACATCTCCTTATCATATATGCTGAAGCTCCGCTCTGGCCCTCTCAATTTCCTGCTCTCATAAGCAATAGGGTGCTTCTCCTGCATAAGCACCGCTCCAATGCCCTCTCCGGAAGCATCACAGTGTAGCTCAAAAGGTTTGCTGAAATCTGGTAATGCTAACACTGGACAAGAAGTCATCAACTCCTTAAATTTCTCAAAACACTCCTGTGCCTCAGGAGTCCACAAGAAAGCTCCCTTTCTCATCAAATCTGTCAAGGGTGCTGCATGCCTAGAATATCCATCCACAAACCTCCTGTAGAAACCACATAATCCCAGAAAGCCCCTCAACTATGTAAGGTTCACCGGTGAAGACCACTCCACAATGGCACGAATCTTTTCAGGATCCATGTGTACGCCCTCTGCACTGATGATGTGACCCAAGTACAACAACTCTGTCATGCCCAAATCACACTTCGACTCCTTTGCATACAAGGACTCTCTGCTCAATATATCCAACACCGTGTCAAGGTGAACCAAGTGCTCCTCCCAAGATCTACTGTACAACAAGATATCATCGAAGAAGACAAGTACAAATTTCCTCAACTGAGGATGGAAAACCCGATTCATTGTTGCCTGAAAGGTAGCAGGTGCGTTAGTTAGCCCAAATGGCATAACTACAAACTCAAAATGGCCACAATGACATCTAAAGGCTGTCTTCTCAATGTCCTGCTCTCTAACTTTGATCTGGTGATAACCTGATCTCAAATCTATCTTTGAGAAGAAGCAAGCTCCATGAAGCTCATCTATCAACTCATCGATCCTAGGAATGGGGTACCTGTTTTTAATTGTCTTCCTATTAAGCACCCTGTAATCAATGCACATCCTCAATGTCCCATCCTTCTTCTTCACTAAGACCACTGAAGAAGCGAAAGGAGACTTACTTGGTCTGATGTGGCCCATAGCAAGTAGCTCCTTTACGGTTTTCTCAATTTCATCCTTCAACCTCTTCAGATGCCTATAAGGTGTAATCATGATGGGTTTAGCCCCCTCCTCTAACTCAATGATGTGCTCAATACCCCTGTCTGGTGGTCTACCTGGTGGAATGTCACTGAACACCTTAGAGTGTTTAACTCTAAGCTCCTGAATATCAGGAGGATATTCAATCTTCTGCTGTCCCTCCTGTGATGGCATCAACATGCACTCTGCTGCCCTCTCTACCTGATCATGTCGAATCAATCTAGCCATCCTCCAGAAAGAAACCATCCCGAGATCACTGTCCCTGATTGCCTTAAGAATATGTGTCTTCCCATTCACTTTAAACCTCATCTCCATCTCCTTGAGGTTAAGAGTGAACTCTCCAATATCATGCAACCAACTCATCCCAAGGACTATATCTATATCTCCCATAGGCACAACATAGAAATCTGCCTTAAAGTCATAATTATTAACTTTCAATGGGAGTCCAGTGATCTTACGATCACATTTGAGGATATAGCCATCAACTACCCTCACTCTAATTCCCCCAAACTCCTCTGTTTGTATGCCACACTTCACCACCATCCTAGCATCAATGAAATTATGAGTGGCACCTGTATCAACCAAAGTTATAACTCGCTGTCCAGCAAGCACTCCTCTCATCCGGAATGACCCTTCCTGCCTAATACTAGTGCGACGAGCTTCCCTAAGTTGCCCATCTCCTTCCCCATCCTTGGACTCCATTTTAGACAAGTTTTCAGCCTTGTCTTCCTCTTTTTCACCATCTATTTCCTCTATATCAGACTGCTGGTCTGAATTATCTGATTCTGATTCCTCATAGTATGCCCACATAACTCTGTTAGCTTTGCCCTTTGGTCTAAGAGGACAATCATGGTTTGCATCATAGGGTCCCTTACAGTAGAAACATAATTTTTTCTTCCTCAAATCATTTAATGTTTCCCTGTCAAAAGGTGTTGGAGTTTTATCTTTAGAATCATTTTTAAAATCAGTCCTCTCTGGTTTTTTATAAAATGGTTTATTATCCTTACTAGAAGATGCTCCTTTGGACTGAAATTTGTTTGTTGGGACTGCATGTTCCATACTTCTTGCCTTTTTCATAGCTTCCTGTAAAGAAATAGGATCAAATGCCTTTATCCAACCTCTCAGTGGTTCGGATAGGCCCTCAATGAAAAGAACTATCAATCTACGCTCTGAAATGTTTGGCACCATGACTGCCAACCGCTGAAATTCACCAATGAAATACTCCAAGTTCCCTGTTTGTTTTAGCTGTGCTAAGTCCCGGAAGTAAACCTCTGGATCTTTCTTGTCAAATCTTTCAACCAACCTATCCACGAAGTCCTGGTACTCTGTCACCTGATTATGCTGAAGTGTTACCATACCATGGTACCACCAATCATGTGCTACTCCCTCCAAATGCAAAGTGGCGTATTTGATAGCTTCAATCTCTGTCATTGGCCTCAGTGCCAAAAATGTGTCAAGCTTATGAATCCAAGCTTGAGCTGTCATCTTACCACTCCCATCAAATGTAGGCATAGTAAGCTTGCCTGTAACCCTATTCAGCTCACTATTTTGACCTCTAGGCCTCCTATCCTGTCTGAGTGACCTGTAATGCTCTCTCCTCTGATTAACAAACCTCTCGAATGTCATCCTCTCTCGCACCTGTGGAGTTAATAAATCCCATTCGTCATTCGTAGCCATGAGGATATCTGCAAACATCTCCTCTTCTGGTTCTCCTGTAGGTGCTACCTCAGGCTCATCTCTAATGAAGGTAGGACGTGTAGGCCTGTTTGCTGTCCTGGAATGAGTCCCATGAGCTCTAGTTGACCCCACTGCACTCCTGTTATCCCCTTGCTCCTGATTCTGTCTGTCTTGTGGGTTCATGCGCTCAATCATGGTGGTGAGTGCCTGCAAGGCCTGAGCCATCTGCTGCTGTCCTGTAGCCATTGCTCTGAAAAATTGTCCTGTAGCCATTGCTCTGAAAAATTCCCTTGTCTCTTGATCATCATTATTCCTGTGGCCTCTGGGTGGGCTATTTGATTGCCTCTCACCCATGGCGTCTGGTAGCCTGTCTACCTGTTCTCCTTCCAACAGTGCCCTTCTGCGTGTGTAATACCTGTGAGAACCAACTTCTTTCTGCTGCATGTAAATTTCGTAACCCTCAGGATGGTAGGAAATTAGCTCTGATACCACTGTAGTATCCCTTGCCCAAACTGATTGATTTTGGCTCAAGGAATATTGTCAAACACTTTGTATGCTGTTTTTCTCTATTCTGATTTTTGTATTTCAGATTGTTTGATACACTTTGAAAGTTGCCAAGAAATTTAGGAAGTTCGCCAATGATGTTGACAATACCTCTTACAATGAACTAGTATGCGAGTGCAGTTCTTTTTGGTATTTTTAATGCATATACATGAAAACTAGATATGGAATGCATACCTACAGCCAACTGACATTTCGACAAACAACTGGCATGCAACTATTATGCTGATCATATATGCTATTAAAAGGACATTTCGTCAAACAAATGGTATGCAACATATATCTTCTTTATTGAATTCATTCCTGAGTACAATGCTGCTATGGATTTGCCAAGACTAATTGGCTTACAAAAAGACTACAGCAATGCCAAATCTGATTCTAAGTTATCACTTACAACAGCAAAATTATATGCCTAAGATTTCAATACTAGCTACTAATAGTTGCAAGAGGAACCTGATAATAGTGATGCTCGATGATGGAGATGAAAGTTGCAATCGGAATCAAGCACAAATACTGTAGCGCAGCACTGTTCAGGCGCACTGTTCATGCGCACTGTTCACGGGTACTGTTCATGCACACTGTTCATGCATACGGTAGCAGCAAGAACAAACTTTTAAAAGAACGATTACTAATGGCTGCTAATGAATCTTCAGGTCTGCACTTGATAGTCCTCAATATTCTTCAAACCCTTTCTGTTATTCCTTTACTTTAAGCACAAATAGAACTCCAGAGTGAAACTCTCCTGAAATGCCAAATTCAGTGGATATTTCACCACCTCAAATGGTTGCAACACTGAAGAATTGACGTTCTCCAATGGCTAACTGAAATCAGAAACCCTTGGCTTCTTCTCCCAATTTCATATCAAATGCAATTGACAATAATCCGATAATAAGAAAGAACCTCTCATGTTAATTTATTCTTCCCTTGTAGGAGCTCACTTACTTTTCTTCCCAATGTGGGATAAAAGATTTTCTTATATTTGCACCTTATAATATTAAAGAGACTTTATTATTATAAGTTACTTTATAACTTTATAATAACATTAAAATATTTAAATAAATCACTTAAGTCACTTAAACTTTAATATCTCTTGAAATACTTGTCAGATTGCTATGCCGTCTGAAATAGGAATCTCTCCTCATAATTCCCCATGTGACCAAACACACTTTCTAAAAACAGAAAGGGTCCATCTCTATTACCCCTGACTTACTATACATAGTAAGTATGGCAAATGGAGTCCAAATGATATCGAACAAAGGCCAATTCCCTAAATGTTGGAGAAGAATCAATCCTCAGAAGACCCTCTAACCATCCACATTAGCCTACGAGGGTCCAATTATAGGCTAATCATTGGCTAGCATGATGTCACTAGCTAGAAGGGGACATCACACAGACTTTAACCAAAAGTCGGCCGTTTTGAAACAAATCCGATAAGTCAAACTCGATAATGTATGTTTAATCATTAAACCTGATAATGCATATGTGACTTAATAAAGATATTAAAGGATTAATATAAGTTGATAGATTCATCAAATGTGTAAGGCCAATAGGCTATTCATGCATTGAATCTTGCTGAGTTGGCTTGTAGGATTTCTACCGATGCTATATCATCAATAAAAATTAGACACTAAAAATAGTAATTGTCCAAACACCAAACTGGCCCAATCTGGGATGCACTAAAACTTACTATAAATGGTAAGTGCTAAAATGGCCATTGCTAAAAATAGTCTCGAACAAGTTGTCCGAAATCACTCCAGGAGGTATTGTTCATCTCCATTAATCCATCTGAACTCACTGGTGCACCAGAAAACCCACAAAAGCCAACACCAACTACACTACGAGAGAACCTTGAAGAAATGGGGACATTACATAGCAATGCCCTACATTCTCTTCCATGACTTATCCATTAATTGTTGTAATAACTTGAACAATTATTTTAATAAAATACTTTTGATTTAATTATGTTTAACCCTAACTAATGATAACTCATATTTATTCATTGATTTGCATTCATTGATACGCCAAATTACACTAAAACTAAACTCATGGTTTTAACTAGAAAATTTTGGATTCAAGTGTTTAACCAAATTGGCCAAGGGCTTCGATTTTCTTAATGTTAACACAACAATATTAATAACCTTTAGGACCCATGAGCCAACTCTTAGAGAAAAAACCTTTGGATCTTTCTTATTAAAATAAGTTAGAAATACATTCGAGGACACTACAACATCTACAGATTTGATAGCATAAACTATTATGCTTAAACGTACATACCTAGTAGATTTTGTAACCGAATGCAGCGTATTTAACATTTGACTTGAATCTAACATAGATCTAGAAATTTTCTTCATGTTTACATAATAGCATTACAATCAAGAATATAAATCAGACTCATAAAGATGCAAGATAAATAAGAGAGAATTCTCTATAATAGCTGTTTTGAAATACATTACAATATTGCAACGACAACTATAACAAACTGATAAATATGGTGCTTGCTCCCACAATAACTGGAATGTTGTGCAATTCAATATAGCTAAAGATCTGTGACCTTGAAGATCACGTACAACCTTTGAGAGATTGTCTTGTCAAGTAAAAGGGTTTCCATTCTCATGCTTGGGTGACCAAAGGGTTTTTGTCCTTTGTTCTTTGCAAATTTGAGGGTTTTTGTCTTCCAATTTGAATTTTCAAACACTAGTCTGCAAAACAATGTCAACTGGGATTCCAACTTGGAGAATGATTAGTAATCTAGAACAATGAAATATCCTGAAATATATCTCCTTTGGTGTAATTGAATGGCCTGGGGAAGAGATTCATCACTATCAGCCCTTAATTTCATTACTATTAGTGGCGCCCTTTGATCTTTGTGTAGGGTAGAGAAGACCTTGCAGAAACCTTTGAAGTGGTGACAAAACTCAATCACCATTTTAATAAAACATGGTCGTTGTCATCCTTCAAGTTGTATGATCATGTGAATCTACACCCCTGTTAAGATTAAACAATGTTTCTAGCCAAGAAACCCTTTAGGAGTTGTGTAGTCAACTTTGGCATTGATGGTGGCTCAAAGCTGTGTTGGGAGGTAGATGAGGTGAACATTATAAATAGGTATTAATGTTGGAGTTTGAGGGTTAAGGATATTGCATGATGCATACCATAGGTTGAGAGTTGTGTAGGCATTTCGGTAGGTAGAAGTTTGAAACTTTGATAATGGGAAGGTTGAGAGTAATGTTTGGCAGAAAGGTATATTGTGATGGAAAAGTATGAAACTTTGATAGGAATGGAGGAGAAATGGGGTTGAGCAAAAAGGCACGCTAATATGGTAAAGTTTGGAAGTTCGGTGGGAACCAAGGAGAAGTTGGACTTTAGACAAAAAGACATGTTGGTACAATGAACTTCAAAAAGTTCGACAGGAACTAAGGAGAAGTCGAACTTAGACATAAAAGCATGCTGCGACAATAAACTTTGAAAGTCCAACAACTTATGGACACTTAGAAATATTACATAAAACACCCCACACTTAGAATATTTGAGACCTTTTGTAATGTCCCTTTTATTGGATTACCTTGTAATTTTCCTTAAATTAACAAATCCAAAAGAAGCTAGGACCATAATATATTTAGAGGTGTAATCCTTTTGAATAAGATGAGATAAGTCTGCCTTGGAAATCTGCAACCAAGTTAGATAATGATGTAGATATAATTCATAGAATATTTCCATTTCTAGAGCCAAGGGATATACATACTTATTTCACATAACAAATCTAAATGATTATATGGGGGTTCAACCATAATGAGGGTAGAGTTGGGTGACATGATAAGGTGCCCCAAACATCCCCTACCATAGGCCCAAGGGTGGAAACTTTGTCTCACTTGGCCTCATGTGGTCCTTAACCATTCTCATGAGGTGTACCTAGTGGGGTTTTGTTGATGTGTCTTTTGTACACGACCAGACACAAAATAAAATACCTAAAGGTACCTTATCCTCTCTTGAACAAAGTTTCCCGATTGCTGAAGATCTCGCTGAAGGATCAATCGAAGTAACTCCAAGGTTCTGATATGTAGGTTCTCTAAGTGTGGATAAGCTCTTTGCGGTACGATGTGATTTTGCTGGAATCACAAGGGGACTTACACTTGATGACCTGAGCGTCGGATTTGCTGGAATCACAAGTCCTATTTACTAACTGGAAGATAAAGAAATGGCAAAAGATACAGGGTTCAGGAAGTCTACTCTAAGACCTAGAATGCGAGAAGATGGATGAATGACTAGGTGGAGTCCTACTGGGCTGGGTCTCACCATTAGGTTGAACAATTCAACACCAACTCAGTGCGATCTTTTATGGGATGTTTCAAATATGTCCAAATCGTACACCATCAGATACTGATCACCATTCAAGATAATGCGTGAACTACAGAGGTGTTATGACTCAGGATTAAGCTCGTTCTATGCCAGTTGACCACGCAAGGCGCTCTTACAGTCAGCAAAAGGCTAGTGGTTTGGACTAGGTGGATTCCATGCGAGTGCATTCAATAACTTCTTTCATTCAACTTAATTATCTATCATCTAAAATGAAGATTCAACAAGAGACCATGCATATTGCAAAGAAACAACACACTTCACCATAACTTCAATGAAAATGGAGTTTATTTACAATCAATGGCAACAATTTCTTGCCTTGTCCTCCTAATCTACTCTAATTGCTATTCTATCAGTTGACTATTCACTATTTCTAACTATTCACCCACTATTAACTATTAACTAACTATTAACTTTTACAAATGAGGAGCCATGGCTTATATAGAGAAACCCTTTACAAATAGACGACTCTGATTGACTTAGAACCAATGGCTAGGATTACAAGATAGAAACCCTAATTAGGGTTTGTTACAACAAACTTCCTTAGCCAATTAGAAAATTACATTTCAAGAGTGAGGACCAATAAGAAGCAGGGGTAGGTACCTCGAAGTTTGTGTCGTCCCTGATGAGTCAGGTACATTGAATCTGGACATGCTGAGGTGGACCAATCCGACTGGAGTAGTGACTGGGCTGCCACCTTGTCTGATGTCTGTGTCTTGGTTGATCTCCTTTCTGTCTCAATTTGATGAATGATGTACCTCTTTTACTTCCAAGTGCTTGATGAGGCCTTCTTATCGTCAAGTCTTCCTTCTCCGATAGCATATCTCGCCCTGAAGTGCTGGCAAAGCCTTTCTTTGTCATCTTGTGGTAAAATGAGGTCTTGAGGCTAACTTGAACCCCTTGAACACCCCTAGTCTTCCAACGCTTCAAAGCACCTTGAATCCTCCCTTTTGCCCATGGAACGTCCTTGATGATGATGGACTGGAGGAGGTCGTCTTTGTCCTGGCTTGGTCTTCTTTCATCTGCAAAACAAACCAAAAGATGATTAAGGACATAATAAATTCATTCTAACATAGCATTTTCTACCTTAAATCATCACCAAGAAGACATCAAAATGAAGTTTGCTCAAGATTCTCCCCAAGGATAGGCCCTATAAGAATTTCGCTCTGGATCCTTTGGAAGGGTCAGGAGCAAAATTTGCATTCCTGGCCAATTTAGACCTCATTTCATCATAATCTCACAACTAGCCCTTTGCCTAGCTCAAACAGGGTAAAAAAATAGGAGTTTCAAAGGATTTCGCTCTGGCCCCTCTGGAAGGGTCAGGAGCGAAATTTGCATTTTAGGACAAAATCTTCACAACTTGTGACCACAACTTGCTCAAATGCATGTCTAAGGATCCCTTTAATCTCAACCAACATCAAGCTTGATGCAAAATTGGAGAAAAATGGAGTTTTTGAGGATTTCGCTTTGGACCCTTTGGAAGGTTCAGGAGCGAAATTTTAGTTTAGGCTCAAGTTCTATCACTCCTCCACTCCGAAATATCTTCCAAGGCAAGCATACACTAATATTTTCTCCACCAAGGCCTAGTAATCCATCTCCTGATCTTCATTATGAGCAATTTAGGTGAAATTAAGAATTTCACTATGGACCCTTTGGAAGGGTCAGGAGCGAAATTCATTCTTTAGCTCAAAATCCTTACCTCTTGGACTCATAACCTATTCAAATGCAAACTTGTGGCAATCTTCAAGCCCAATCCACCTTGATCACTATCTTGGCCTAGCACAAACTTTGGAGGATAAGATGGTTTTTTAGGATTTTCGCTCTAGACCCTTTGGAAGGGTCAGGAGCAAAAATCTTGTTTTGAGCTTATTTCTTCATTCTTTCAACCTGTTGTGACCATTTCACACATCGCCCCATTAAAATGGGGACCCCCTCTTTTTGCTCGGTTTCGCCTGTTCTTCTCTCTGCTTTTAGGGTTTTGGGTTAGTGAGTCTGTCTAGGTTTAGTCGGAATTTTGAAGGCAAGTCCAAATTTGCCTAAGTGTTAATGATGGGATTTTGAAATTTTGTCCGATTGAGTGATTTTGACCAAATTTTGGAAATTTTGATAATTGATCCCAGGCCTTGGAGATAGCCTAATTTTGCCTTGTGAAGTGACTGAAGTCCTAAAATCTTGGTATTTTGGCCTATGGAAGCAAAATCGCTCCTGTCCCTCTGTCAGGGACCAGGGCGAAATTGGTATTTTTATGCATCTTGGTTATTAATGTGTTTCATTCGTCTTGTGCAGGATCGCCAGGAGGAGCAGTTGAACACTAATTGAAAGTTTTGAAGATTTTGAGAGTCAAAAATGGCAAGTTTTTTAAGGTTTAAGGTTAAATCGCTCCTGTCCCTCAGCCAGGGACCAGGACGAAATGGCTTACTTAGACCATTTTGGGCCTCATTTTGATCAAATTAAAGCGTTAAGGACATAATGAAAGGTGAAATCAACATGATGGAGCACCAGGATTTAGTCGTTTGCAATAAAAAGTTGATCATTTGCCCTAAAAGGACAAAATCGCTCCTGTCCCTCACTGAAGGACCGGAGCTTGTTTCTTAAAATTCAACTGTCCTTGCAGGACCAAGACGATTTTTGGATTGGAAGAGATAAAGGAGGACATCTTTTGTCCATTGAATATAATTTGAAGAAATTTGCAAACAAGGAAATGTGCCAGAAGGACAAAATCGCTCCTGTCCCTCACTGAAGGACCAGCTTGAAATCCAAGATCGCCTTGTCCTTGCAGGATTTGAACAATTTCACGATTTGAGAAGAACAAGGGAGGTACATTTTACTCGTTGAATATAATTTGATTGCACCTCGAAGGAGAAAATTGGCCCTAGAAGCAAAATCGCTCCTGTCCCTCTCCCAGGGACCAGGGCGAATTTAAAAGGTAGCTCCCGTCCCTCTCCCAGGGACCAGAGCGATTTCCTCCTAAGGCGAATTTTTCACAAAGTTAAAGCAAGTTTCATGTCAAAGATGAGTGAAGGGGAGCATAATGAGTCCGTTGAAGACAAATTTGAAAGTTGGCAAAGCACGAATGAGCTTACAAATGAAAGTTCGCTCCTGTCCTTCAGTCAAGGACCAGGGCGAAATCTTGGTTACTTAGCCTTCCCTTCTAAATTTTGAAGAATCTAGGCCAAGGTACGAGGTGGCGATGATGTTTGGAACGCTTCGAAGAAGAAGAAAATTGCAAGGACCATGAAAAGTGATGAAATTGCCCAAGGCGCTCCTGTCCCTCTCCTAGGGACCAGAGCGAAATGTCCAAGTATGCTTAATTTTGAGGTGTCACTTCCGTTTCAAACGTTCAAGAAGGAGTAAGAGACACCATTTTACGCTTTGAAGGCAATTAAAAGTTGATATGAACAAGGATGAGCACAAGGAACAAAGGTTCGCTCCTGTCCTTCAGTCAAGGACCAGAGCGATTTCAATGAAGACCTTCATTCCTTCCACAAACCACGCCAAGGCAAAGTTACACAAGATCGAATATGTCCTTGGAAGGATGATGGACAAGGAACCAAACGTCAAAAAGTGACTAACTTGAGCAAAGATGCAAAATCGCTCCTGTCCTTCAGTCAAGGACCAGGGCGATTTCTACTAAACTGGTCATTTCCTTCAAAAAATTACGTCAAGGCAAGGTTACCCAAGGTTGAAAATG
The DNA here is from genome assembly GCF_030272615.1 of Cryptomeria japonica. Classification (NCBI taxonomy): domain Eukaryota; kingdom Viridiplantae; phylum Streptophyta; class Pinopsida; order Cupressales; family Cupressaceae; genus Cryptomeria; species Cryptomeria japonica. The sequence continues at coordinate 668,890,670 of NC_081412.1, forward strand.
TCTTTAAGAAGATGATGAATGAGAGGTTAACGACAAAAGGTTGACAAATTTGAGCTAAATGCAAAGTTCGCTCCTATCCTTCAGTCAAGGACCAGGGCGATAATGGTTCTAAGAGGCATTCATTTACAAAATTGAATGGATCAAGCTCAAGATTCCCAATTAAATTGCCAGTTTGGACGTCCAAGATGTGATTTTGAACGTAAGAAGCGAGAAATACTAGACCAAAATGAAGAAGCGCTCCTGTCCCTCTCCCAGGGACCAGAGCGATGAGGTTAATGTTCATTTTTCTTCCCATGCCTAGGGGCCAACATCATTTTCAAATTGCATTAAATGCTAAAATTCGATAAAACTTGAAATATTCAATTAAAATTAGCATTTAAAAATAGCGCATGAGGTATTTAATGATTAATTTAACCCTTTAAAAAAAAATCGAAATTATTAATTATAAAGGTGTTTAAATTAATTAATTATTAATTTAAATAAAAAAGGGAGAGCGCTTGGGTTTTATTTTTCATATTTTTACAAAGTCGGCCTCCATTTTTATTTGAAATTTATTTATTATTTGCCTATTTTCAAAAGTCGGCCCAGGGGGATTGTAGAGGTGAGCGCCTATAAAGGAGAGGTAGGTTATGGCATTTCAAATCATCATTTAATCATCGTTGTTCACATGCGATTTTGGAGAGGTGAATAAAGAGCGAATTTCATCAAGAATACAAGGTGCGAAGTCTCATCAAGGGGAGTGCGAATTTGGTTTGAAGAGGAGCGAATTCTCTATCATCACGTTGAAGACCCCAAGGTGGTGGAATTGACAAGGAAGGCGCCTTCGCTAGAGGAGGATCACGTTGTAAACTACAAACTTCGATTTGGCCTAGGCGAATTTCCTTATTTTGCATTCTTTTGTTAGAGTTAACTCTCAAAGTGAGGTATGGCGAAGTCTTTCTTGTCAAAATTTTGAATTTTAATCGTCATAGTCTCAATCTTGAATTTTGAATTTTGAAATTTTGAAATTTCTAGTAGCTCAATCGTATTTAGGAAATGATAACTCAAAGACTTATCATGAAGTTTCCTAAATTCAATCTTTAATCTAATCTATATTTCTACATTGCAAAATCTATTACTTATTATGAAATGTTGTGTAGGTGTTACGATGGCGACCCCGAAGGCGGGAGCATCCACCAGTCGTCCAGCTCTCATGAAGGAAGATCAAAAGAATGAAGAATTGGAGACCAAGATCGTGTCGAAGTGGAGCAACATTGGAGATACCAACTTGGGAAACTTCAGTACGAAGAAGTTTCGAGAGGTCCCTTACATTGGCAAGCCATCACCTGTCGCCAGGAGAATAATTGAAAGTGGCATCATTAAGGTGGCCGGCTTCCCTCCAGCAATCCAGTGCCATGAGTTGATGATCGAGTGTGCTCGCCATTATGATCCACAGTCCAGATCGATCGTGTCCAAGGAAGGAAACACTTTAGCTTACCTTTCAGAGGAGGCTATCAGTGAGGCTTTCCATCTTCCAGAGCACAGAGATATGATTTACAAAAGCATAGAAGGAGCCAGGTCCATGTACGAGGATGATCCAGACACTTGCCTAAGCATCATCAATAAGAACTGGTTACTCAAGAGTCGTCCTCGCCTGAGCAAGATTCCGAACACACCACATAGGATCGACTTCCAGGAGGAGTACAGAGATTTGATAACACTACTCAACCGAGTCACAGGAGCTCCTAAGGCCTTCTATTTTGAGAAGTGGATGTTCTACTTCATCCAAGTGATAGTTCAGGGGAAAGGAACAATTCATTGGGCTAGAATGATTAGCCATTGCTTGGAGGTACAGTTAAGGAGACTGAAGGCTACCAAGTCCTTCCGCATGAGTTCATACATCATATATGCCTTGATCAGGAGCTTTGAATATGCGGGACTACCTCATAGAGGAGTGATTGGAAGAGGGCCCTATGTTCACTTGCATCATCCGCCAGGAAGTAACTACAAGTTAGCCAATGATACCTTCACGATGAACATCACTAGGACATTGCAAGGCGGGATTCACAATCGACTATCTCAGGATGCACAAGAGCTAGTAAAGAGGTACGGTGCTTGGTTTATCCAATTTCCAAAATTTACATATATTAGAGTGCATGGATGTCCTTCACCTCCATACATGTTGCCGAGATATCCGACAGATAGAATAGTGTTACTTGAGGTAACTAGACAGTTGGCAGCTTATGCGAAGGCATTCAGACACAGACATGGAAATGGAGTCCCTGTGCCTATCATATTAGGGAATTCAGTTGAGGTATGTCCTAATGCTCTAGTCATGGATGATGCAGAGAAGGAGTTAGCTTTATATTCATTTTCATTCTTTGCCTTGAGAGAGAGCTTTGATCCTTATGGGTATATAGAGGAGACAGTCGGTAGGAAATACAAGCATGAGTTTCAGATAGAAGACTTTGTGATGAATCTCTCAGATGATCTTGAAGTGAAAAGAAAGATGCATTCTAGATTGCCTTTAGATTTCATCAGGAAATGCAAGATTTACAAAGTAGCCGACCAAGCTCAGGACAGTGGCAGGCATCTCCAATCATCTTATGACCGAGAAAGCAAATCAGTGAGGCTAGATTGGAATGAACTCGAGGTTGTGGATCTAGATGCTTTGATGGCTCCAGTTTTGTCTTGTACTCGCAGATGGGTTGATGTGCAACATCAGAAGTTGAGAGAGCAGGGCATAGCTATGACTTTCACTTTGGAGGAAAGACCAGCAGAGGGTGGAGCAAGTGTAAGTGAAGGTAATCCTAATCCCAGAAGTGCAAGCGAAGGCAACCTCAGAAGCGTAAGTGAAGGCAATCCCCATCCGAGAGGTTCGAAGAGGAAAGAGAGACTTGAGAAAAGAGAATCCTCCAAGAAGAAGCCAGAGGCCAACCGAGATCGTTCATCCGGCACATCTTCTCGACAAGAGAAGAGGACACTTGAAGTGGAGGAGTCTATGGAATCAATGGTACAGAACGATAAACAGGAAGAAGAACAGGCACCTCAACGATCATCAAGTCGATCTCTCCAAGTCGATGAGCTACATGAAGACAAGAACGATGACGAGGTAACATCTCCTCTCAGAGAAGAAGAAACATTGCATAAGGAGATAAAGGTTAGAGAAACAAGATCTGCCATTCCAGATTGGTTGAAGGAGAGACTGACAAGGGTGATTGTGATCGAGGACGAAGACAATGTGATTGATTTAGAGAGCCTTGTTGGAAATTCTCAGGAAGTGACAGAAAGGAGGAAGGCCACTAAGATGTCTAAGATGATCAGAGATGAGACAGGATCCAGGAAATTGCAGATAGCTACACCAGCAATTTCCTCGCAGAGGAATATGATGTAGAGACATTTGAGCTTGGTCCACCCACAGCCAAGCAGACACTAGATGAGGCCACCGATTCATTTGAAGCATTAAAAGACAAGCTTAGGGAAGAAATGGAGAAAAATAGAAAGCTTGAAAGAGAGGTCGGTGCATGGAGAAGCTACTTCAGCCATCTCAATCAGCCTTTAGGACATCAGGATCCAGCAAGATCTCCTGTGCAAGCACTTCCCCTTCAATCAATTGGTGAGGCAGAGAGATTCAGGAGTTTGGTCCATCTTATGAGCTCTTGGATTGACAAATCCCATACAGTTGCTATTGAATTTGCAACAAGGATGATGCAGACCATTCACTGAGCCATCCAGGTTCTTGAGATCATCCACAACTTGATGATAACAATGGCCGCCTTTGCTCATGCTAAAGATGTTATCATTCCTGTCCTGCAAGTAATCAGACAGACTTCAAGGAAGGTCCTAGCACAAGAAAAGATAATGGATGGAGGACCTCATAGTTTACTTCAGTGGTCGACTTTACTCCAGATGAAGGAAGTTCTCTTCGAGGATATCAGTACCAGATGCAACCATGTTGAGGGGGTCATCCACCCGATCCAGGACAGAGTGTTTGGGGTGTTATGTACTATTCTTGGCAGGAGGATCGAAGTTGAGACAGATGTGGATTTACAGGAATTGGAAGAAAGGGTCAAGGTCATCTTTTGCAAAGATGCGAATATTATCACAGACGAGCAACGGGACCAGATGTTTGCTACCATGCTCCTGATTGAGAAAACCAAAGAACTTGAACCTAAATGGGACACTGCTCTTCTCAAGGCTTTCGATCAGGTCATCCACTTGGAGGAACGAATGAGGAATCTTCCCGAGATTCCAATTGCTGAGATCGAAGGAATCGTGTCCAGATTCATTGCATATGCTAAAAAGGAGCATTGGAAAGGGAATAAGATTCTAGAAGAAAGGTTGTTATAGATGATGTGGCACCTTAATTGTCATTGGTCTATGTCTCCTAGATTTTTGTGCCAAATTTAATATTTGGCTATGCATTTAATATTGTTCAGTAAAAAGGGGGCTATTTGTAATAAACCCTAATTAGGGCTTAGGTGTCATAATCTTGGCCATTGATCTTCTTTTTGATCTGGACCGTTCATTGTAATTGAGGATGCTATATATACCCTCATTTCTTTTCTTTTTGTAATTAGAAATTAGATATCAGCATTAGACATTAGAGATTAGAGATTAGCAATTTGAGAAGCAAGTTATTTTGTAGCAAGATTGAGCTTTGAAGAAGGAATTTCAAACAATTGTTGTTCATGATGGCTTTGAGATCAATAAAATATTGAAGTTATGGTGTTTTATTGCAATTCTTGTGGTTATCTTCATGGTTGTTCACATTCTTGAATCATTCTCAATCAAAGTAGTGTTTTTTAAGTTTGAAGGACTAAGTGTCGGGCTTGATCTTTGGTGAGATTCACTTTCCAAACCACTAGCTTCTTGCTGATTGTAGGAATGCCTTGCGTGGTCAACTGGAGAAACTTGAATCACTTAAACCTTCAATCGTTGTTGTATCTTGGATATGTGCCTTTGTGGTAGTGTCTATGATCCTTGATGAATTGAAAGATCATTTGTTACCTTAGAAGATCGCATCAATTTCAGTTGAGTTGTTATTTTATGGCAAAATTGAAGTTGGTAGAATCTTGCCAAGTCTCGTCCACATTGAGTCATTCTTAGGGTTAGATTAGACTAGATTTCTTGCAAGCCCTCCTCTTTTGATCTTTTTTGAAATTGTTAGTTTAGGAAATTCTACTTCGGAAACGTAAGGCCCCTTGATGACACAGCAATCACAACGACCACTGGTGCTTATCCACACGTAGAGACCCTACTTAAAAGAACATTGGAGTCACCCTGATAGATCCTTCTTGCGATATCTTCAGCTATCAGAGACTTTATTCAAGAGAGGATAAGGTACCCTTGGGTATTTTATTCTGTGTTAGGCTGTGTACAAAATACACGTCAACACAACCTCAGTCAACTTCAAAAGGCAAGGACACACCTTCTCACTCCCATCCACGCCATAAAAACAAAAAGTTTGACTTGATTTGCAAAGAGAAAAGGTGATCTTAATAATTTCGCTCTGGACCCTTTGGAAGGGTCAGGAGCGAAATTCATGTTTTTGCTCAATTCCTTCAAGTTTGAAGATCACCAACAAGTCAAAGTCATGCCTAAAGACATCTCCCATCTTAATTCACCTTGAACTACCGTAGACTTAGCATAAAATTGAGGGAAAAGAGTGGTGTTGTGAAATTTCGCTCTGGACCCTTTGGAAGGCTCAGGAGCGAATTTCTCATTCTAGACTTGAATCTTCATCTTTTCAACTCCAATCTTCTTTGCAATGTAAAAACATACCAATTCACCATCCAACATGCCAACGCCTAGCCAAAACAAGGAAAAATAAGAGCTATAAGGATTTTCGCTCTGGACCCTTTGGAAGGGTCAGGAGCGAAATCCTCTTTCCAGGTTGATCTTGCACTTCATTCATCCAATTATTCTTCAAACACAATCAATTCAACTTCCTTTCACTCTAATCAAGGCAATTCGCTATCAAACTAGCTCCCGACAAGGTCACTCTATGGCCTAAGGCAAAAAAGAAGGTCAAATGGAGGATTTTGCTTTGGACCCTTTGGAAGGGTTAGGAGCGAAATTCTCCTTCCAGGTTGATTTCCATCATTTCATCGTCTCAAACCTCCTCTCTAAGGTAAATATGCATCCAAGTCTCCTCAACTATGCCTCAAAAATCCAAAACTTGGCCATATCAAAGAGCAAAAATAGAGAAAAAGTGAATTTCGCTCTGGACCCTTTGGAAGGGTCAGGAGTGAAATTCTCCTTCTAGGCTCATTTTCACTTTTTTTCCTCTCTTCTTTGGCTTGGATATAGCTCATTAGGCTTCTCCTGATCATCCTCTAGTCCAAGTTAGCATTCACTTCAAGGCTTTGTGAAGAAAAAAGGGGTTCATATGAATTTCGCTTTGGACCCTTTGGAAGGGTTAGGAGCGAAATTCTTGTCTTGGTCAAAAATCCTTCACTCCTTCACATTCTATCACTTGGAAAGGCAAAGACACATCATCTCCCTTAAAATACGCCCAAGGAACAAGGTTTGTAGTCTAAGCAAGGAAGCAAACGAGGCTTATGAAGAATTTCGCTCTGGACCCTTTGGAAGGGTCAGGAGCGAAATTTCTATTTTAGGATAAAATCCTTCACTCCTTCACTTTTAGTCACTCCCTAAGGCAAGAACATATCCATCTACCTCCACCATGACCAAGGAATAAGGCTTTCAGTGCAAACAAGGAGGAAAAAAGGTGTCTTCTAACTAGACCCTTTGGAAGGGTCAGGAGCGAAATTTCTTTTAGGCTCAAATCTTGACTTCATCTCTCACATTTCTTCACTCCAAATAAGTGTTTTGCCCTCAATAATGCCTGGGAATGAGTTAGTCCTAAGTTCAGATCAAAGTAGAATGTCCTATAGAGGAATTCGCTCTGGACCCTCTGGAAGGGTCAGGAGCGAAATTGAAATTTGCTTTGGACCCTTTGGAAGGGTCAGGAGCGAAATTTGACATTTTGGTCTCTCCGTCAGGATTCATATATGGAATATAACATTTAAGTATAAGTGATTCTTTCTCATACTTTAAGTTATATTCCATATATACTGTCAGGAGATTTGAGAGTGGTTTCGGACCTCCAGGAGTTATAATGCAAAATCTAATTTTTGGAGGATTCTTCAATTTTCCAGACTTAGTCAAATTTCAGGATCAGGATGACATTCTAGACTTAGCCAAATTTCAGGACATTTGAAGATCAGGATGACATTCCAGATTTCATCACTCACCAATTTGACCTAACTCAGACCTTCAAAGATGATATTCACTCACCAAGCTTCATTGACCTCCTGAAACTCAAACAAGACACCATTAGCAACAAGAGCAAGACTAGGCCTAAGGGAGACTTTCAAAGAAACCCTAAACTACAGCCCATGCTGACTCCCCCTGGCTCAAGCAGAGCCTATCATCCTAGCGATCCCTCTAGCAACACTCAGCATGCAAAGGCTAACAGACAAATCCCTAAAAAACCTAGAAAGCAAACCCCAGAAAGCAAAAAAGTAGGGGTCCCCATTTGCAATGGGGCAATGTGTGAATACGTCACAACAGGTTTGTACTTTGTTTCCATCGGCCCATCCTTCTCTCCTCTTATGATTGAGGATCCCTTCTAGCTCATATCAACAATTGATCAATATGGGGTTCGTAGGAGAGACATGCAATAGGGTGCCCCTAAACTGACCCTTGACCCTAGGCCCAAGGACCAAGTGGAAGGGTGCATCCCTCCAATTAAAGAGACATAGCCCCCAACCGTGGAAGGTATATAAAGGGGAATCAATTGAGAGGAGGACAAAAAAAAAGATATCAGTCTGTCCTAAAGGAAGAAATAGCAGATCGGACATGAGCAAAATCCCTCATATTCATAGCAGGCTGATCAGAATAATAATATTGAATTATTGTGGTATGCTGAAAACATTTATGTTACCTATCCATATGTATTTGTATTATTCATATGTATATATGTGTGTTTGTGTGTGTGTATAGTATTTAATAATATGAATTTCTGTTTGCAATAATCGATCATGCTGTGGGAAAGGAAGGGAATGCAATCTCTCTCTCTCTCTCTCTATATATATATATATATATATATATATATATATATATGAAATTCTGTTTGCAATAATCGATCATGTTGTGGGAAAGGAAGGGAATGCAAGGAGGGGGAACAATGAGGGATACCTCACTAGGCATGCCACCTCATGAGAATAGTTAAGGACCGCATGAGGCCAAGGAGGACAAAGTTTCTGCCCTTGGGCCTAGGTCAAGGGTCAGTTTAGGCGCACCCTATTGCATGCCTCCCCTATGAACTCCATATTGATCAATTGTTGACATGAGGTAGAAGGGATCCTCAATCATAAGAGGAGAGAAGGATGGAATGATCATGTGAATTTCTGTTTGCAATAATCGATCATGTTGTGGGAAAAGAAGGGAATGGAAGGAGGGGGAACTACGAGGGATACCTCACTAGGCATGCCACCTCATGAAAATAGTTAAGGACCACATGAATCTAAGGGGGACAGAGTTTCCGCCCTTGGGCCTAGTTCAAGGGTCAGTTAGGGGCACCCTATTGCATGTCTCCCCTACAAACTCCATATTGATCAACTGTTGACATGAGCTAGAAGGGATCCTCAATCATAAGAGGAGAGAAGGAAGGAATGATAGAGGGAAATGGCATACAAACCCCACTATGTACACCAACTCATGGGAATGGTTAAGGACCACATGAGGCCAAGGGGGATGGAGTTTCCACCCTTGGGCCTAGGGTAGGGGATATTTGGGACACCTTATCATGTCTCCCAACTCTACCCTTGTTATGATTGAACCTCCATGTAGTCATTTATATTTGTTATGTGTTATAAGTATATATATTCTTTAGCCCTAGAAATGGAAGTTTTCTATGAATTATGTCTACATCATTATCTAACTTGGTTGCAGGCTTCCAAGGAAGACTTATCTTATTCATGAGGAAGGATTATATCTCTAACTATATTATGTTCCTTGTTTCATTTGGAATTGTGAATTCAGGGTAAATTACAAGGTAATCCAAAAAAGGGACATTACACCTTTGCTACTTCTAACACATTGGCAGGCATCTAGGAAATGATGAGGATGTTACTTGTAGGGTTGGTGTACTAGGTATGATCCAAATGGTCTTGAGAATGAGTTGAAAAAAGTTGAATAAAAGTTTCTTTAGAAGTTTGGGCACCCAAAGCTCAAACATGTAAACATAGCCTTTCTAGAGGAGATTTAGCAAAAACTAGGAGATTGTTTGCAAATATGACCAATACCTCAAGGAATTGGTATAAAATATTACTCAAACCATTGATCTTGCCTAATAGCAGGAATGGTTTTTTGGAGGCTTAATGAATCGCATTCAATGGGAATTAGTGGAAAGAAATTTCACTAATTAGAAGGCAGCACTAGAGGTGGTCTTGTGCCTTGAAGTTGTTGGTGAACCTTAAGAGTATGGGGCTACATGACTTGAAGAGAAGATAAACACTAAGTTCGCATGGATGGAATAGCGAGTGGGTGCACAGGATACTAAACATGGCACCTGTTGTATCAGTGCCACTTGGAACGACATAAGGCAAAGGATTGTGTGATGGTGAGAGCTCAAGCGATTATTATTGCCCAACATTCTTCAGAGATACAAAGTTATGCCATTTATTTTGAACAACATAGCAACACTTTGTGTGCCTTAGAACTATAGCTGAAGGGATTGGCATAAGGTATGAGAGTTCAACTCATGGCATGTGTACTTAATAGAGTAGTGTAGAACTTGTGTGAATCTAGAGGAAAACAAATGATGAATGTTAGTTTGCAACAATGAACACCACAACCATACTATGCACCACCTCTTATGGACCTTACCAACTACATGAACAACAACAATTGTGTGTACCTAGATGGCAATGAAAAGGTGGCAATCAACAGGGCCATGGAAATGGAAGCAATAACCAAGCCACATGTTCACATTCCTTAAATTAAGAGAAAATGGCCAAGAACCACGCAAGTATATTGAGTTCCCTATATGTGTGTTTTGTGACACTCCACATCAAATAAAAGATTACCTGGCCTTATTGCAAATGTTTGAGTTCTGCAAGAAGGCTGCACAAATTACCCACACTGGAAAACAAAAGCAAAGGTACAAGGCACAAGTCACAACTAGACAAGCTTGTCCTAGTTGTCAAACAAAGTGGTGCATATACCTTAAGCGATGCACAATCTGACCCATGACCAAAGAAAGGATCCTAGAAGGGAAACACAGTTCTGATAGAAGTAAAAACAATGCCCTTTGATTTGGCTGAATGGTGAAAGTTAGTCCATGATGTTGTGCACCTGTTCAAAGAAGCCAAAGAAGAGATTGATGCTAAGTGTAGACCAGTAAAGGAAGAAACAAAAATCAATTATGATATCCTACGCCTATTACGACAATGTGTAGTGCTTCCAAGTTTGAAACAGTTGTTGGAACAAAGGGCTATTTCCAGTAGGAAAGCACTAGACAACTAAGCACCAAGAAAAGGTGCACGTGGTTATTAGAGTAGGAGAGAAAAATTGCTAGTTGATGCCTAAGTCCATCAGTTGAAAATGCAAGTCTGTCAGCAAATGGAAAGTGAGAAGCACAGCATGCACTGAAAGATGAATTGATTTGTCTGTTTCAGTATCTATTGAAAAAATGTTTTGAAGAGCAATGATTTTCTGAACTGATTCTTAGTAGGGAAATTATATTTATAGTATCTGTAAATTTTAGTCAATTGAATTGAAAATAGGTTTTTTCATATTTAAAAAATATACATAAAATAAGGTATTTTAGGATCATTATTCACACTGAATGTTGCTAAAAAAGACAACTCGAAAGAAAGAAAATCAATGGCAGTTATTTTTCCAAGTTTTATGTTTTCCTACTTTTGCAACAAACAAGAGTTGCCAAAATAAAGGCTATGCACTCAATTATTAAGTTCGGTGGAAATCTAAATGCTAAAAGAATAGAAAAAAGTTCATGCAATAATTATACAGGATTCCCAGAGTTTCTTGTATGTTCTCATGCATGTGGAATTAAAATTGATTTTCCAAAAGGCCTTTTTTTATTAAGCATGTTTCATGAATCATCGATTCAGTATTTCTTTCCAATGATTGTTTCTTTTGTTCGGGAGCTTTTTGAAAGAGTCTTTGAGGAGCTGCACCAAACACTCTCTTATTATGTGTCATTTGGGTGAGGCAGACTGCAAATGTGTTGGGCCATACAAATCTTTACTAAAATTCATCAGTATGCTAAAGCCACATTGGCTATATTGAAAATTTGAAATTTCAGAGAAGCCTTTAAGAAATTGGTTAATTGACTTCTGTTTTAATTGTTTGCACTTCAATGAGAGAATCCTTGCCCTGGGAGTTATATACTATAGGTCTTATGCCAAGTAATTTATTTTTGTGTTGGTATCATGTAATCATTGATAGAAATATTTATTTAATGTGCTTCTATCCTTTTCTTGAAATCTATTTATATGAATGATTCCAGTTTGTTTCGTTGGTGTTGAATGTGACAGCTGTTGTGTTTTTATTAGATTGATACTTCATTGTCACTTTAATCATGGAACTTTTTCTGAATTAGTTAGTCTCACACTCCATTCTGGTTCATATGCCTTGTACTTGTAGTAGTTCCATTCTGCAAAAGTGTAAGAATTGTCTCCTTTTCCTTTCCTAATATATGTTTCTGAAAATACTTGAGTTCTGAATCCTTTTCAATGTACAACAGATAGATGATAAGACAATTAAGGCACAGATATGGGATACAGCGGGTCAGGAAAGATATAGAGCAATCACAAGTGCTTATTATAGAGGTGCTTTGGGAGCCTTGCTGGTTTATGATATTACGAAGAATTCTAGTTTTGATAATGTGAAGCGGTGGCTACGTGAGCTTAGAGATCACGCCGATTCAAACATTGTTATCTTAATGGCAGGCAATAAATCTGACTTGAATCATCTACGAGATGTGTCAGCAGATGATGCACAGATATTTGCTGAAAAGGAGGGCCTCTCTTTTATTGAAACCTCTGCCCTGCAGTCTACAAATGTTGAGAAAGCCTTTCAATCAGTTCTTACAGAAATATACCATATAGTTAGCAAGAAGTCACTTGCAGCAGCAGAGGGGTCCTCCAGTGGGCCTGGTCAAGGGACTGCGATTAATTTTGAGGATACTGGAGTTACTGGAGCGATTCTTAAAAAGAAAAGCTGTTGCTCTTAAGTGATGCTGCATGCATTATTTGTTTCCATCATTTCCTAACTTCTGACAGGTTATGTGAATTAGGTAGGCCATTGTAAAGTCGAGATTCTGATGCGTGTTGTCTGGTTTTCTTATGTTAAACTAATATTTATTAGCCAAGGTTTTCTGTCTATTGTGTCTTAGATTAGTGTTGTTCTTTTTAAGCTCTGGGCAGAGTGGCCTCTTTGCAAGCAGTTTAGAGGGACACCTTGCATGTCACTGAGACTACACTAAGTGTGCTCAACTAATTGTCATGAGCTTATAGCCAGCCTACAATTGGTTTAGGTTCATTTTTTATCTGACATTGTGCTTTAAGGTCATACATACATTTAACAGTTAAATATAGAGAATAAAAATTGTAGTGGTGTACAAATGTTTAAAGTTATATTGGTTGCTGCAAATGATTGACAGAATGTCTTTACAAGGGTCTTCAATGACAACATTTGAGTTTTCTTCTTCAGAGTTGAGGATTTATTGTACACATCATCTGAAACTCTGGGGGACATGAAGAATATGGAATAAGCATGGATGATATTGTGCACTTATGAACAACAATAGACTAATAAAATAAAATGTATTGAAGGATTAATTATTAGAGGGAATGTTTTTAGTATGAAAGCTCTCTAAAATGTAATTTCCGGAGAAGGCACAAAAGGAGCCGTTAGAAAGGGCTAGCATAGACTATGCAACAAATGGAGTCTTTGGAAGGAGTGGACTATGTTTGACTAAGAACTACTGATTTTGTAATCAGAATTTTGTCGTTTTCTAGAAAAACTCATTTTTGGACTGTAACTTCTTGATGGCAACAATTTCAAAACTTTCAGAACATTTAAAATGCACCAAATTTAAAATGTAGCTGGTTTGCATGATTATTTAATTGTAACCTCTTAGCAATATGTCCTTGTATCCTTTCGGGATACAAATTAAGCTACAACCTTGTAAAGATAGGTTACAAATAACCAGTATAGAAAATCAGAAGCTTCCCAAATTGTTGGAACTGATAAGTTCATGCCCTCTCAATTGAACCCGTATTTATGAGAGTTTGATTTTTGAGTTGGGTTTCAGTGGTTATACTAAAAGCAGCCTGGGTGACCTCTGCCTAGGGTGGGTTAAGCTATATGAAAAGGGTGACAGTATTATTGTGCTGTGCCTCTAGATTCAACTGTGTAGAATTTATGTGCATCAACATTTCGGATTACACTCCAGGATCCATCTTCTTTCTACAACTCTCTCATTCTGATGATGGATCATGGAGTGTGATCCGAAACGTAGATGCAAATAAATTCTATGCAGTTGAATCCAGAAGCACAGCGCAATAATCATTATTAAGTGTGGAAATCTAATGTCCCTGATGGTGACAGTATTGACAGTATTGACAGTATTGTTATGCCTTTAGGAGCTCCTAGTTCTTGCAGGGGATAAAAGTAAAAGATTCATACAGAATATTGATTTCATGGTCTTACAATATTAGATATCTAATGCATTAATGCCTCTTAACATCATCATCATCAAGAACTATTTTCGAAACCTCTGCACTACTTTTTGATCTATGTTGTTTATATGGCTTATATGCACATTCTTGCGTCACTACTTGTCGCGATTTTATGTGAACATGATTAGTACCCAACACAGTGGCAATATCTTTCTTAACATATGAAGGCTTCTTAAAATTGTTTAATCGGTACTAGAAACAATGAAAGATGTGAAGTCTAAGTGGTCTTAGATAAGCGGGTATGGTGTCCCATCCCCACCACTTGCATGAAAACAAGAACCTTGTGATAGATGACATGGGTAGCAGGAAATATGAATGGATTCTAATTACGTTTGACATAATTTGTTGATCTTGATTTATTGTTAGGGGTTGATAAACATATTGCATTGGAAATGCATGTGCTTCGAGCTCTCTAGAATGAATCACCATCGTACATGTTTCAAAGATAAGTGGGATAAACAAATAGAAATAAATGATCATATAAGTAGACATTTGTTGGCCTAAACATTCCAAACATTTAATTCTTGCATGTTGCAAAGATAGGTGGGAGAAACAAATAGAAATCAATGATCATATAAAAAGACATTTGTTGGCCTAAACATTCCAAACATTTAATTCTTGTAAATTCATAATTTTGGAAAAGAACATGATGAGTCATAGCACCATTTGAATAGGAAAGGAGAGGTATAACTAGGAGTAGTGGAAAACCTTACTGGTGGCAATGTGCATAGGCATGACACAAACATGCGTAGGTTGTATGCTCCTTATCTTTTTTAATTCAATGTTTACCAGTGCTGGCCTTCAATAAACACAATCTCAATTACCTCTTTTCTATAGCAATTCAATCCATCATTCCACTCCTTAGGTGACCTTGCTTCTCTTACCAATTTGAGACTTTGGAGGGACATCCATCACTTATTCCTTGAGTGCATATAGACTCTAAATAAACCATCTATGGTAGGTAGTTTCTTTCCTCTCATCTTGAATACACTTTTGAACTTGGAGCCTATTGTGATAGCAACTTTAGAGGTAATTAGCCAACAAAAGTAAGAACAACTTCTTTGTATTGATGGATCTATGGGGCTAGTTAGTAGTGCATATAGGGAACTCATAATTGAATACTTGGAGTTGTGGCCAAGACATTAGATATCTTGGCATGTCACAACTATGTGGTGCTTCCTTGAATAAAGGAGCTGGCCTTTAGAGAACACATGATGTCTTGCTGCTTTGTGGAAGATTCAAAATTTATAGTATTGTGTCTCTACCTAGTATTCTTTAGTTTGGCACATTTGAGCTATTTGGGAGTTTTACTATAAAAAAATATTGCAAATGTTGAGCTCTTGTTGCTAGTAGTTTGCAATTGAGATATATGATAAATTTTGGGTGAAGAAAAAGCAACATATGCGCGAGATGACTAAGCTTTGTTATTGCATACGAACCATGATAGAGGTATATTTGATTCTTGGTATGAGAGCTATTTTTCAATCTCAAAATAAGAGGGGTTATAAATAAAAAGATATATTGGTAGGAATCTTGGGCTTGAAGGTATTTGTTTATGAAAACATGAGTTAAAAGTAGGTATAATGGTAGACTTCCTTGGTGATTAAACCATAAATTAGCCAAGTAAACTCTTTTCTATATTGTTAGGAATATTACATTGCACATATTCTCGTAGTTAGGATTGTTACAAGTTCTATTCTACATTACACATTTCACAATTTTAGACACCTATTACAACTTTAAACACACATACTGCAATTTCAAATGCACTTGTTTTTGCTTCCAAAGTATGCATATTTGTAATCTTTTGTACGAACAAGTGCATGACCAATTTATTTAATTTGTATTTCAATTAGGGGGACGGGGTAGCAAAGTGGGGACTTCCAACAACCATGTTGACAAGTTGGTTGACTAGTGCAACTACCACCAAAAGGAAAGGTCCCCTCATTGTTTTGATGAAGAAGAGGAAATGGCTATTGAATGGTGAAAGGAGATGGCTATAGTTGGCCATGGGCTTGAAATGGTCAATTGAAAGGTTGAAGCAGGGCAAATATGCCAAACAAGCCCAAATCCAATCAAGGATGGACTACTTGGTGTGTCTTCATGGATAGGTTTCAAAAAATGGCATCCCGATCTTATTTTGAGGACAATATAAGGACTTGATTGAGATAGGGAACTCAATTTGAGGCATGTGGTGGTTGCAATGTTCTATGACACATTGTCAAGGGCTTACGCAACTAAAACATACGATTCTTCTAAGATTTCAAACTATAATGAGATGACATTCGAGCTGATAGAAATAGGGCAATGGGGGTGCTTGCCAAAAATGAAAGCATAAGTGTTTCATACATCTAATTGAAGAGCTAAGATTGAATGACAATTTGATGTTGTGAATGTTGTTGGGCAAAAATTCTAGGTTTTTTCTTGTTTAAGAGCAATAAACAAATAAAAAATTACACTGTCAATTGCAAATTAGGTGCATGCATGGCTACTAAGCCCCATGCATAGATGACAAAAGATCTCTTTCTCAATTTGCTGCACCATTTTACAAGATCTCTTTCTCAAAGGGCGTTCCATCCACTAATAGACACCTACTAATAGTTGATGGCCATGGAAGCCATGTTGCCTTCACAACTATTCAAGAGGCAAGGTCACTAGGTATTGACCTACTCACTATACTAGCTCACACATCTCACAAGTTGTAGCCACTAGATGTTAGCGTCTTTTCAACTTTCAAGACATATTATAAGATTGAAAGAGAAACATGGACAACAAGTATCCCAATATAGATATTAAAAGGGTAGAGTTGGCAACACTTGGTAGCCTTGCTTTTCAAAAAACATTGATTGTTGATAACATAAAATTTGGTTTTAAGAGGACATGCATTTGGCCCTAAAATACAGATGCATTAATGGAGGATATGGGACCAAGTGACGCATTTGAATTCACTTGCCTTGAGGGTACTTTTGATGCAATTTTTTTAAAAAGTCTATCAAGTATTGATGTGCTACATTCATAAGCGGAAGGGACACATGAAAATCCTATCTATGAAAGATTTGAGCCATTGATGGAGGAAATATGTGCTCCAATAGAAACACCCATTTCCCTAATCAACCTACTAATGTAGAAGAGGCACTTTCTCTATTTATTGAACTAGAGCAACCATCATGGTTGTTGCAGGGGCTTGCAAATCTTGTTATCAAGTTTAATGTGGATAAAGACTAAAGTCTCTCATTTCCATTACCAAACACCATGGGCTTGTTTGCCTTGGTGCATTTCTATATTGATTGTGGAGAATGTGAAGGTGTTGAATTGAGAGAAGATCAGGATGTGGATGAAAATGTTGGTGAGGTGTAAGCTAAAAATGGACAAAAATCCAATGAGCCATTGGGAGGCCAAATTAGTTCCAACATTAACAAATTCTTGAAATTACATGTTCATCTAGTGAAGAATATGTTGAACCTTTAAGTTGACTATGGAATTTGATTTAGTAGACAATCTCAACTCCTCACAATAGATAACTACATGAACATTTTAATGGATCAAGAGTAGAGGAATACGGAAATCCAAGAGTTGAAAGTTAGGAAGAGAGAACATATGGAATAGAGGAAGGTTGAAAGAATTGCAACAAGCGACATGAAGACATGACTGAGAATGAAAGTGAGCTTCAATGACAAGCAATTGAGCTACATATAATTTTAAAGGAGAGAGAAGGAACATAAAAAGGAGAAACCGAGAGAAATAATTTAAATGGCCAAAAAAGAGTTAGAGAGGCAAAGGTATTTGAGTAATCTTGTAAATCCTTTGCTAGAATAACATACAATATTTAGGGACTTGGTCTCCATTAAGTACCATTACTATTGTACAACAATGCTTAACACAATTTTTTGCTAGAGCCATTCATGTAATAGTCTTGCAGCTTCTTGAACAACCACCATGGATGGCCAATTGGTTGGACAAGGTTCACCAAACAATAACACATCAACAAACCGCAAGCCCCTCATCTAGGTTCTTTCAAGCATGGTTTGAACGAAAACAATGTTAGATTGTAAGGATTGAACAATTATCTGGGAGTCCTGTAATTCTCACATTGACACAACATGATAGATTGAATGCCAATTTTGTTTCTATTATTGTTTTGAAGGCGATCCATTTAAATAAAATGAACCAAGTTTCTAGTGAATACTATAATGTAATTGACTTGAAAAATCAGTTGTAATTTGAATTTACTTGAACAATCAATGTAAGTTGAATGTCATCAATTACCAATTTTAAATGTGTAACAATCAATGTAATTGAACAACAACCATACATTACATATAATCCACTTGAATGTAATTAAAAAAATACTTTTGGTTAAATGCTTGCCCAAAACATGTTGGTCTTAAAACTAATTAAATTTGAAGCCCTATATGAATAAAGGGAATAAGTGTGGTCACAACTATTGATACATTGGGCAAAACAAAAATAAATTATTTTTTCTTAAAATTGACCAAAATATTTATTTTCCACAATTGATCTTGATTACCTACAAAGAAAAATGCATATTATACTATTTGTGATTTTATTTTATGGCCCATGCAATACACGCGCACACACACATAATATGGTGTTGTGATGATTGATGCTAAAAAAATAGTAAATTACAACAGAAACAAGGGTATGCCAAAAGAATCAATATAAGCCAAACATTATAAAAGATATATCATTAGACATTAATATCCAAATAGTTTTAAAATTTTATTGTTAATAATTAGATATATAAATGTAATGGTAAAATTTGTATATCCATACCATTTCCTATTTATTTTTTAACATATTGTAGAAGAATTTATTCAATATATATCTACATATTGATAAGTGACACAATCTTGTACACTTTTTGATCCCTTTCCCTATGTTATCTACCTACTTCATTACACAACATTCTATGTACCTATTTTATTAATTTCCTTTCCCATTTTCACACACTTTTTATATGTTCATCCTATAAACTAATTTATTATGCCTATTATCACTCATTCCTATAAACATGTTATCCAATGTAATATAGATCCTTTGCTATCTTCAAACTAGTTTATAATTTAGTTAAGGGGTTGTCCTCAAAATTAATATGTTGTCCAACCCTAATTTAAAATTTTGAATTCAAATTTGGTTAACTTTTCACCTTTATTCTTTCTTCCTATGATTTATTAAACACAAGTTTGTGTGATATGTTGTGAATATTGTCTTTGTGTATAATTTTTTTTTTTGTGTTCATGATAATTATTTAAAAATATTAAGATAAATCATTCATCTATCCTTAAACTTTTCTATTCTAAAAAAGGATTGATCAAAGTGAAGGTCCATCATGGGGTATGTGCACAAAGATGGTGGTTAGAAAAGTGGACACCACCCAAAAAAACCATGGAAAAACAAGCAGCACGTACGCGGTTCTAAAATTTAAAATTCTCGCGTACGCGCTTAGGTTTGTTCTTCCTGAGCCTAGAGAAGGTAGTGCGTACGTGCTACACCTAGGAAAATGAGCGCGTACGCGCTAATAATCCAAATATAACCGCGTACGCGGTGCCTGGTAAAAAAGTTAAAAAAAAACTGGGTCTCATTTACCCATGAATAGCGCGTTTTTACTTCGTTTTTTTTCCATTTCCTCTCCTAAACCGCGAACGGGGTGCTAGATTTGTCCTCCAAGCTATGGATCAAGGTTATTTTTTGTTTATTTTTGTTTTTCTTTTCCGTTTGTTCAATTTGTTTTACATTTTTAATTTAATTTCATTAATTTTGATTAGGTTTTTTCATTTTTTGTTTCAAAAACCAGATTCTTCTAATCCAGAACAAGAACAACCAAATGCACCTCCTGAAAACCCACAAGAACAACCAAATGCACCTCTTGAAAACACACAAGAACAACCCCCAATTCCTCCTTTTGACCACACCCCTGAAACGCAGGAGCAATTAATTAATCAGTTAGGACAAAATACGTCTAAAATCAATAGACTGATTGTTAAATTGAAAACTTCTGAACTTGAGCATCATCAATCCCTCGCCACTAGCCTAGAAACATTAGCTAGTGGTGCCATAACTATTTCCACACAAATTACCAAATGGGGAAGCTTTAGGGATAGGTGTCGTCAATTCTATGCTGATGGGCTATCATACAATGGAGTAAAAAACAAAAATGTTACTAAACAACAAATATGTGCTCTTTTCGTTGATCCCAAAATTGGTCAGTCATTATCTCTTAATGCAAAGAGGTTTCCCATAGATTGGTGTACCAATGTGCAGATGAAGAATCTTTTTTGGCAGAGGTGGTGGATGGTCTTTGACGATCCACCTCGTAATAATTATGAGGTGCCATTATATTTTTTGAGAAAAGTATATTGTGAGTTTGTGCTCAATGTGCGCCCAAACTATTTTGACATGAGAGAGTTCCATGGTAGAGGTGGTGACTCTGCCAAAGATAGACTTGGAGCCCATAGGCGATTACCCACGGAGAGTTGCCGCCCCCTAGCACCCAAACCCAATGTGCATCAGGTTGTCCCAGTAGAGCTGAAAGAGTTGATGGAGCTACAGACTCTTCAGGCGGCCACAACATTGACTGGTGCCATCATCCAGCATGGGATGTCATTAGCACACCCTATTGTATTGGATGATGAGCCATTAGGTGGCGATAGAGAGCCCATCCAACATATGTGTATCGATTGCTCGAGGATATACTCGAGGATAGATGATGCAACCGGTGCAGATGGATCCTCATCTCATCTGTGCATGATTTGCGGGAGTAGATGTCAGGCGCACACGATTGAGGATTTCGCGCTGACAGATGAGTTGATGGACATGGTGTTCGCCCATGAGCCACAAACACAGGTGTGTTGATTTGAATTCATAGCATTTTATTTATCAGTCACTTTAAATTTGTAATTACATAAATGAATTTTCATGTATACATTGATTTAAATTGAGACAAATAATATGCATTTCAGGATGCAGCAGCAGTATCCCATACTCCTCCCCCAGTTAATATAGTTGCAACTTCGATGCCTGAGGTATAAATTTTGTAACATACATTAAAAAAGAATAGTACACTTTGAATTCAAAAAAATACAAGATATACTATCTTTAATGCTTGGTCCAATTTTTGGTTTGTAGGTGTTGACAGGGGACGAAATGTCCCAGATTGATGACATCATGCTCTGAGCGATCGATTTTGGCCTACAAGGCTATACGGTATCATATTTTGTACAACCCTTTTTATGTATTGTTTTGATGGAATATGCAAGTCATTTCATTTTAGATTTTTAAAATTATGTTTAATTTATTATCTGTACTAATATCTCATGTTAATTTTATTTTTTTAGGGTACCCCCTCCGCATCTAGGGCTCGTCCTAAGAAAAATAATTCCTCGAAGACGCCAAAACGTGTGAAGAAGGTAATTGAACACATTTTTAGTTGTATAATTGTTTGAAAATGTTGAAATCAAGTATTAGTTGGGGTATGTAGATTGATTGGTGTTTTTTTGTATATTTTACATGTACAACGACCACTGAGCTATGTGCATTTGTTGAATGCACTCGATTCGCTCGTGGATCAAGAGAGGGCGGAGGTATGTATCTCTACTTTATTTTATTGATTTCATGATTATATGCACGCGTACATGTGAACTTGTGATATATTATAATCTTATAATTTTTTCATACAGGATATATCCATACCTATTTCATCAATGACGAACCCTCCTCCGTGCACTGGAGAAGCATCTTAGGATCCGGTACACTTTTGTTTGATATGTAAAATTAATTGTTTTTAACCTTCAATACTTATCATTATATTAATTGTATTTAATCTTTGAACATTTTTTGTATAGGTAATAGCGACCATTTCTACATCGATGGTGAGCCATCCTCAGTCCATTGGAGAAGCATCTCAGGCACAGGTACGTCATTGTTCTCTATATTATAGCTTTTAAATGTTTTTGATATATTTATGTTAGTACATTGTATTAATTGTACATTTAATCTACAATAGACCCCTTCGCGGTACGACCATAACGTGGATCCATTTAAGTATGTCTTCAAGAAAACTCTTAAGAGTGACAAGGAGAGGAGAGCGAAGACATTAGGTCCTAGAGCAGCCGATGAGGTAATCTACATTTCAATTGAAAAGGAATTAAAGTTAAATGCATAGTTATGTTGTTAATTGTGAACTATTTTCTACAAAAGAATTCTAACTTGGCTTTTGAATTGTGGTTTTGCAGCCATCTACAGAGTCGCGTACTGCATCGAAGAGGCTTGATTTTGATGATCCACCACAAGTTTAAGATCATATAGTGTTAGGTTTGGTCATAGAATGACCAATACATGTAGATATATTCTACATTTTTATTGTATATCGATTTGGACATGGCATATGCCACATTTTTGTAATACTTGTATTGACTTGGCAGACATGCCTTATATATATATATATATATATATATATATATATATATATATATATATCGATATTCGATCCAATAAATGTGTACTGAGTTCATTATTTTGTATTCGTTGTATTTTGTGGTTGTCCTTTTATAAATTAAAATGAATATTTGCATATGTAATCAACAATATGAATATAAACAACAAAAATATATGATATAAAACATTACAATCGTGGAATATGATTTGATAAAATTTCTAAAATGTTGAATTAACCCTACAAAACTCCTTGTATTTAGTTCATTATTGTGTATTCGCTGTATTTGGTGGCTGCACTTTTATAAATTTAAATGAATATTTGCATATGTAATCAACAATATGAATATAAACAACAAAAATCGACAATATGAATATAAACAACAATATGTGTTTGGTGCGAGAGCACCCTCACGCTCGCAATGGTCAAATTTTGTTCATCATGTGCACAAACCGACGTCGCGAGCGCGTCTGGGTGGGCAATTTTACGCTAGGCATGCCCCTATTGTGCATCCCAAAGCGTCAGAACGTCGAGAGTCATACCATACCGGTGCGATCTCTCAAGTGCCCCGAGTCCACAAAATTGTCAAAATTTGACGAACTGTTTCTTCAAATCCAGGACACATATGGTCGATCCGTTTGAACCCGTGGGGTCGCGTGAGGCTCCTCTACAATGGCCTATCTCGGTTTTCGACGATTCAGAGCCATTTTCAATTGGTAGCATTTTTTCACCAGTTGCAAAAACCGTTAGTTGCATGCAGTGAAAAGTTGCAAGATTGGCTAGAATTGATTCAGTTCGTCGTGTGCACAAACCGACGTCGCGAGCGGGTCCGGGTGGGCACGTTTACACTAGGCATGCCCTATTCGTGCATCCCAAAGTGCCAGAAAGTCGAGATTCATACCATATCGATGCGATCTCTCAAGTGCCCCGAGTCCAAAAAATTGTCAAAATTTGACGGATTGTTTCTTCAAATCCATAACACATATGGTCGATCCGTTTGAACCCATGGGGTCGCATGAGGCTCCTCTACAATGGCATGTCTTGGTTTTTGATGAGTCAGAGCCATTTTCAATTGGTAGTATTTTTTCGCTTGCTGCAAAAACCGTTAGTTGCATGCAATGCAAAGTTGCCAGATTGGCTAGAATTGATTTGGTTCGTCGTGTGCACATATCGACATCACGAGTGTGTCTGGGTGGGCATGTTTACGCTAGGCATGCCCCTGTCGTGCATCCCAAAGCACCGAAACGTCGAGAGTCATACCATACTGGTGCGATCTCTCAAGTGTTTTGAGTCCAAAAAAATGTCAAAATTTGATGGACTGTTTCTTCAAATCCAGGACACATATGGTAGATCCGTTTGAACCCATGGGGTCGCATGAGGCTCCTCTACAATGTCTTGTCTCGGTTTTTGATGAGTCGAAGCCATTTTCAATTGGTAGCATTTTTTTGCTTGCTGTAAAAATCGTCAGTTGCATGCAATGCAAAGTTGCCAGATTGGCTAGAGTTGATTTGGTTCATCATGTGCACATATCGACATCACGAGCGTGTCCGGGTGGGAACGTTTACGCTAGGCATGCCCTTGTCGTGCATCCCAAAGCACCGAAACGTCGAGAATCATACCATACCGGTGCAATCTCTCAAGTGCCCTGAGTCCAAAAAATTGTCAAAATTTGATGGACTGTCTCTTCAAATCCAGGACACATATGGTAGATTCATTTTAACCTGTGGGGTCGCATGAGGCTCCTCTACAATGCCTTGTCTTGGTTTTTGACGAGTCAGAGCCATTTTCAATTGGTAGCATTTTTTCGCTTGCTGCAAAAATCGTCAGTTGCATGCAATGCAAAGTTGCCAGATTGGCTAGAATTGATTGGTTTGTCGTGTGCACGAACCGATGTCGCGAGCATGTCCGGGTGGGCATGTTTACGCTAGGCATGCCCCTGTCGTGCATCCCAAGGCGTCAAAACGTCGAGAGTCATACCGTACCGACGCAATGTAGAAGTTGCTTGACAACTTTTTTGACAATTGTTTTGACAACAATGACAATTTTTGCTCAAATTGTATCTAGTCTCAATCTATGACCCCTATGACTCGATAATGACTCAAATAATTCTCCATGATTATACAAGAATCAAGAATGCTCATGATTGACTAGGGACACATCACATATACTCAAAACATACTCACAAAACATTGACACACAAAATAGTCACAAAACATTGTCACATATTATTCAAAAATTTGCCTCTAAATATGGTCAAATCAGCTCTTGGTTATTTGATTATACAAAAAAATGTCTTACAAATCATCTCATGGGCTTTTATACAAAATTTGACATTACAATATGTTCAATTCAACTCATTGCCATTTTAATATACAAATCATCTCATGGACTTTTATACAAAATTTGGCATTACAATATGTGCGATTCAACTCATCGCCATTTTAATATACAAAATTTGGCATGTACATATGCACAAATCAGCTCATTGCCATTTAAATATACCAAATTACGCCCCTAAACATGTAAAAATCAGCCCATGGGCATTTATATATACAAAAAATAAATATAGAACAATTCGTCGACGATTTATACAAAATTCTCAAAATCATTCTACTCTGAACCGTAGAATCAATCAAGTGAGCCTTCAGGATTGACCCATATTGTGTCAAGTATTGCCTCGTGGTCAGATTCACGAACTTTCCATAAAATCTTGTTATGAAGTCTACCACGATACTTCATCAAATGAATATTTGTTGCAAGAACAAGGTTAGAGAAATGAAGAATATGTTTGTGTGTTTCAAAGTCCTCAAACAACCAAACATCAAAATTCTTGATAAGGTATCTCTGAAGCCATGTTCCTGTCATGACAACAGACCCTATTGGGTACTCAATACCCTCTCAGTCAATGATTATGGTTGTCAATTTTCTTTTAGGCTCAACACAACGACACAAATAGTAATATGTTCCTTCTTCATTGTTCTCTTCTACAACAATTGCATACACATGACTTGCATTTTATAAAGTGTTAATTAATACCAAAAATAAAGTATGATGTACAACAAAATGAACCAAAAACAATACTTGCAAAAAAATTATCTCAAAAAATCACCTGAATCCACTAGGTCGGATACATGGTCAAAATCCACTGATGTCTCCATCTGGCTCAATTGTGGTTCTTTGGGAATTTGATATGAATCAATGGGAACCAATGGTCTACAAGATCATTTGTCAACCCACTCTTGTGATTCACATTCTTCCCACAAACAATACATGCATGAAGAGCAAAAACATACCATCTGTCTCGTATAAATTACCAGTGAACTTGAATTTGAACTCATAAATGAGTGCATGTCATTCGATCCTGCAACTGTACAACAATCTAGATAGTTTTTAATGTTAGATTTAGTGATCAACCAAAAATATCTACGAACCATTGACGTACCTAGATTATTTGGACCCATCATAGACGTACACCATCGCACAATTGTTTCTGCATCTATCAACTCCACACCACCTTTGTACTTCAATTCTTCCCTAGCTAGGGCTCTTTTCACACATGCTCTTGCACCATCGTGCTCTCCCTTACCATGTCCAGCCTCAGTGAAATTCCAAAAATGTTGTACAGCGCTTGTCATATGCATCCTTGTCAACCAATAAAACATCCTTGCATTCTTGAATTGTGCGGTGCAATTATCTGACCATATTAAGTGTTAGTTGTATCGTATGTTCCTTTCCCTTAAACTATCATAGAAAACTTTAAAGCATCCTTGTACAAACTCTGATGAATGAGTACGATAATCACTTATGTAGAAGTGATACTCTCTTACAACCTTTCTATCCTCCTTCGTGCTATCATCTGCATGCATGAATGCTATGTGTACAAAAATAGAAACTTGTGTAGAGTGATAATACATGGATTGCACTTCATTTTGAGGTTGTAGTGTATAATTTTTAGCGAAATCAACGATAGAGACAATGGTGCCAAGAGGAAATGTGTCCTTACATAACTTGAATTGCTCATCTAACCATCGAGCTCTATGTGTATTCATTATGTACTCATAAACTAGTTTCTCTTGAAACATTTTCATAAATTGAGCTACACATATATCATTTTTCACTAGCTCACATCTCTTCAAATATATTCCATCTTTAACTCCATATGTGACTGTCTTGTATTTTCTGAAAGAAACTAGTTTTGTACCAATTTCATGTGTGCTCTCCAAATGTATGCATCTTGGTAAACATTGCAAACCACCACATATAGCACAAGAACCTTCCAAACAAGGCATCTTATAATAAATGTAACCATCATGTCTATTACATAGCACACTTGAAATAAATTCTCTTACCGACTTAGGAGGTGCTTGTATATTACATTCCTGCAAAACATCGTTAGTGTGCAAAGTAGAACAAATATGACGAAAAATATCATAATGCATAGAAAATTCAATATGCATCCCACAACAACACGTGGTGCATACATGATTAATATTAATATAAAAAGGTTTTGCCATTTCAAAAAATCTTTGAGAAATTCTTATTTGAGGAAACTTTTGAAGGAATCTTTCATAAAATTTAGTTTGAGTCATATCCAAATAGTGTTTGGCATGTGGCTCACGATTTGTAGACCCAATTCGCCTTCTAACAACATCTCTTTGGTTGCGCGAAACTCTTGTGTTGTCATGCCAAAAATTTTCAATTAATGTTTTTAGTGCATCAACAACAACCTTGTCTTTGCGTGGTAGACTACCCGAGAATGCCCAGAGAGAATTATTGTTAGGTTCCTCTATTTTTTCCCACCTCTTTAATGCTTTACTTAATGTTGTTCTACTAATGTTTAATGACTTACTTGTTTTGCTTATCAAACGATCTTTTTTTATTTTCTTGCTCATTATGGTTGATGTAATGACATGTCGAGTAGCATTACAATTTTTAGTACGTGATTTTGAACCAATAGCTTGATATGCATCAAATAGATTTCGCACAATAGTTCTTTCACTGTTACTTTCAGATGATCTTAGGCCTAGAATATTCATCGTCTCTCTAAAATTCAAATTTTTAATCATTTGAACAATTAATTGACATCTTGCGGTTTGATTTAAGTTTTTGATTAAGGTAAAAATAGGTTTTGAAGGGACCCCGAAACCCTTTACAAAAGGAACTTAAAAGAAATAGCGTTTAAGAAACCAAAAGGAACAAACCAACGAAAAGCAAGAAAAAACCCAAAGAAAACCAGATAAAGCCTCAAAAAGCCAACAAAAACCAGCCAGACCCGAGAGAAGAAACTAATTGATATTTTTTAGGGCATTAGCTAGGGTATTTCTAATCCCATACAAGTCTTTGATATTTTCCCTAAGATTAGGGATATCCTTAGCAGAAGCAGCCATAGCTTTCTTGACACTTGCCCTGGTCCTCTTTGCAGCACCACCTGGAGTAGCTTCCCCACTGCCAATCTCGATAGTTTCTTCATCCATGTCAAGGTCCACCATCGGTTTAGGAGAGCTGGAATTATCGAGGACCTTAGCAATATCCTCAAGGTTTTTAGTGACAGCTGACAGGATATTTGGGATAATGCCCAGCAAATTTTTTATCACTGCATTCCCTTCTTCTAGCAAGGTATGTGCACCAAGTTGTGGTACCAAAAGGGGGTCTTAAGATGCCACTTTTTTTTTTTTTTTTCTGAAATCATCAAAGTCTGAACTTCAACGACAAATTGAAGATAGTTACACTCCAAATTTGAAGATGAAACAAGAACAAGAGTCAGAGTGCTTCGAGTCTACTTTCTAAACTACTAATTTTTTTTGAAAATGGTGGAGATTAAGGGCTTCAAAAAGGGGGGCCACAAAAAGTGGTCCTGTTTTTATGCAAAAAACATAACATAGCGTTTGTTGTGCCCCCCCTAAAATGTTAACTTTTTTTTTGAATTTTTAAAATCGCTTCGGTGAGAAATTAGCTAACACCTTGTAGTTTATGCCAGATTTTTCAGCTTATTTTTTAATGAGTATATGATTTTTTACTAATTTTCGAAGTGGACACATCCTGAAAAATAAAAAATTGAGCGTGCTCCCCCCTAAAATCATTGAACACTAATCAAAAATCAAAACTTTTTCTTTTTAAATTGTGTAGAATGGAGTCTAGTTTCTAAAAATGTAAGTTTTTTCAAAATCTGATGAACGTGTAAAAATCTATACCCAAAATAGTGCATGTTGGTTTTTGACAAAAAACAGACACACTAACAAAAGAAATTATAGATGAAAGACTTAACGAAATCAAAATTTGAAATAAATTACGTTGTTAGATAGCTAAGAGGGAGCTCAAGTTTACCACAATATTTTTTTTAACTTCATTGAAACACATGCAAACCTGACGGAGAGCATGACCAAAAATATGTCAAAATTTTCAATGTTCTGATAAAAACACGTCTCTAGCCTGAAATGGTCGTCCAAACGTTTGGGTTGGATGCCCAAGGCAAATCCAACACATAGGTTTGGTGTTTCCCAAAACGGGCCATTTGGCGCATGCCAAATTTGGCGCTCGCCCTATTTGGTGTGCGCCAAATGTGATGAATGGATTTTTCTATTTGGCGCACGCCAAATGGAAAAATCCATTCATCACATTTGGCGCACGCCAAATAGGGAGAGTGCCAAATGTATACATAGAAACCCCCATCTCGTAGTTCCATCTCTCTCTATGAACTAGATCTCATATTCTCTCTCTCCCCTCACGCCAAATGGAAAAATCCATTCATCACATTTGGCGCACGCCAAATAGGGAGAGCGCCAAATGTATACATAGAAACCCCCATCTCGTAGTTCCATCTCTCTCTATGAACTAGATCTCATATTCTCTCTCTCCCCTTGCCTCTTCTCGAGCTCTTCATTCTTATAGATACATACTCTTCTTTGTCCCTCCCCTCTCTAGCTCTCACAATTCCCTTATTCTCCTATCCCTCGAGCTATCTCCCTCTTCATCCTTACACCCATCTAATTCCCTCTCTCACCTCTTTCCCTATGTTTCTTCCTCAGTCCCTCCTCTCTCTAGGTCCTAAGGGGTCATAGGACACCATATGACCCCTAATGACACCTAAGGGGTCATATGGTGTCCTAAGGGGTCATAAGACACCATATGACCTCTTAGGTTACCATAGGACCCATAACGACACCATATTCTATCCTAAGTGGTCATAGGACACCATATGACCCCTTAGGACACCATACAACCCATAACAACACCATATGATGTCTTAATGGGTCATATGACACCATATGACCCCTTAGGTGTCGTTACGGGTCATATTGTGTCCTAAGGGGTTATATGGTGTCCTATGACCCCTTAGGAGACCATATGACCCCTTAGTACACCATATGGTGTCATTATGGTTCGTATGGTGTCCTATGACCCCTTAGGACACCATATGAGCCCCTAGTACACCATATGAGGTCAGTATGGTCTTATCGTGTACGATGATCCCTTAGGACACCATATGACCCATTAGGACACCATACGACCCATAATGACAACATAAGGTGTCCTAAGGGGTCATATGGTGTCTTAAGGGGTCATAACACACCATATGACTTGGTAAGACACAATATGATCCCTAACGACACCTAAGGGGTCATATGGTGTCTTATGACCCCATAGGACACCATATGACCCCTTAGGACACCATACGACCCATAACAACACCATATTGTGTCCTAAGGGGTCATATGGTGTCCTAAGTATTCATAGGACACCATATGACCCCTTACGACACCATAAAACACATAACGACACCATATTGTGTCTTAATGGGTCATATGGTGTCTTAAGGGGTCATAGGACACTAGATGACCCCTTAGGACACCATGTGACCCCTTAGAACATTATATAGTGTTGTTATGGGTCATATGATGTCCTAAGGGCTCATATGGTATCCTAACGGGTTATATAATGTCCTATGACCCCTTAGGATACCACATAACCCCTTACATGTTGTTAGGGTTCACATTGTGTCTGAAGGGGTCATATGGTGTCCTATGACCCTTTAGCACACTATATCACCCCTTAGGACACCATATGGTGTCATTATGGGTCGTATGGTGTCCTAAGTGGTCATTAGGTGTCTTATGATCCCATAGGACACCATATGACCAATAATGACAACATAAGGTGTCCTAAGGGGTCATATTGTGTCTTAAGGGGTCATATGGTGTCATATGACCCCTTAGGACACCATATGACCCACAACGACACCATATTGTGTCCTAAGGGGTCATATGGTGTCCTAAGGGGTCATAGGACACCATATGACCCCTTATGATAATATGCGACCCCTTAGAACACCATATAGTGTCGTTATGGGTCATATGGTGTCCTAAGGGGTCATATGGTGTCCTAACGGGTCATATAGTGTCCTATGACCCCTTAGGATACCATATAACCCCTTATGTGTCTCTAGGGTTCACATTGTGTCCTAAGGGATCATATGGTGTCCCATGACCCCTTAGGACACTATATGACCCCTTAGAATACCATATGGTGTCATTATGTGGCGTATGGTGTCCTAAGGGGTCATAACACACCATATGACCCAATAAGACAAAATATGATCCGTAACGACACCTAAGGGGTCATATGGTGTCCTATGGCCCCATAGGACACCATATGACCCCTTAGGACACCATACGACCCATAACGACACCATATTGTGTCATAAGGGGTCATATGGTGTCCTAAGGGGTCATAGAATACTATATGACCCCTTGCGACATGATGCGACCCATAACGACACCATATTGTGTCCTAAGTGGTCATATGGTGTCCCAAGGGGTCCTAGGACACCAAATGATCCCTTAGGACACCATGTGACCCCTTAGAACACCATATAGTGTCATTATGGGTCATATGGTGTCCTAAGGGGTCATATAGTGTCCTATGACCCCTTAGTACACCATATAACTCCTTACATATCGTTAGGGTTCACATTGTGTCCTAAGGGGTCATATGGTGTCCTATGACCCCTTAAGACACTATATGACCCCTTAGGACACCATATGGTGTCATTATGGGTCGTATGGTGTCCTAAGGGGTCATATGGTGTCTTAAGGGGTCATAACACACCATATGACCCATAAAGACACAATATGATCCGTAACGACACCTAAGGGGTCATATGGTGTCCTATGGCCCCATAAGACACCATATGACCCCTTAGCACACCATACGACCCATAATGACACCATATTGGGTCCTAAGGGGTCATAGAACACCATATGACCCCTTAGGACACCATACGACCCATAACAACACCATATTGTGTCCTAAGGGGTCATAGGATACCATATGACCCCCTACGACACCATGTGACCCCTTAGAACACCATATAATGTTGTTATCGGTCATATAGTGTCCTAAGGGGTCATATGGTGTCCTAACGGGTCATATAGTGTCCTATGATCCCTTAGGATACCATATAACCCCTTGCGTGTCGTTAGGGTTCCCATTGTGTCCTAGGGGGTTATATGGTGTCCTATGACCCCTTAGAACACCATATGGTGTCATTATGGGTCATATGGTGTCCTAAGAGGTCATATGATGTCTTAAGGGGTAATAACACACCATATGACTTGTTAAGACACAATATGATCCGTAATGACACCATATGACCCCTTAGGACACCATATGACCCCTTAAGACACCATATGACCCATAACGACACCATATTGTGTCCTAAAGGGTCATATGGTGTCCTAAGGAGTCATATGGTGTCCTAAGGAGTCATATGGTGTCCTAATGGGTCATATAGTGTCCTATGACCCCTTAGGATACCATTTAACCCCTTACGTGTCGTTAGGGTTCATATTGTGTCCTAAGGGGTCATATGGTCTCTTAAGGGGTCATATGGTGTCCTATGGCCCCATAGGACACCATATGACCCCTTAGCACACCATACGACCGATAACGAAACCATATTGTGTCATAAGGGGTCATATGGTGTCCTAAGGGGTCATAGGACACCATATAACCTCACCATACGACCCATAAAGACACCATATTGTGTCCTAAGGGGTCATAGGATACCATATGACCCCCTATAACACCATGTGACCCCTTAGAACACCATATAGTGTCATTATGGGTCATATAGTGTCCTAAGGGGTCATATGGTGTTCTAACGGGTCATATTGTGTCCTATGACCCCTTAGGATACCATATAACCCCTTACGTGTCGTTAGGGTTCCCATTGTGTCCTAAGGGGTCGTATGGTGTCCTATGACCCCTTAGGACACTATATGACCCCTTAGGACACCATATGGTGTCATTATGGTTCATATGGTGTCCTAAGGGGTCATATGATGTCTTAAGGGGTAATAACACACCATATGACTTTTTAAGACACAATATGATTCGTAACGACACCTAAGGGGTCATATGGTGTCCTATGGCCCCATAGGACACCATATGACCCCTTAGGACACCATACGACCCATAACGACATCATATTGTGTCCTAAGGGGTCATATAAATTCCTAAGGGGTCATAGGATACCATATGACCCCTTAGGACACCATACAACCCATAACGACACCATATTGTGTCCTAAGGGGTCATATGGTGTCCTAAGAGGTCATATAATGTTATAACGGGTCATATAGTGTCCTATGACCCCTTAGGATACCATATAACCCCTTACGTGTGGTTAGGGTTCACATTGTGTCCTAAGGGGTCATATGGTGTCCTATGACCCCTTAGGACACTATATGACCCCTTATGACACCATGTGGTGTCATTATGGGTCGTATGGTGTCCTAAGGGGTCATATGGTGTCTTAAGGGGTCATAACACACCATATGACCCATTAAGACACAATATGATCCCTAATGACACCTAAGGGGTCATATGGTCT
Source organism: Cryptomeria japonica (assembly GCF_030272615.1). Classification (NCBI taxonomy): domain Eukaryota; kingdom Viridiplantae; phylum Streptophyta; class Pinopsida; order Cupressales; family Cupressaceae; genus Cryptomeria; species Cryptomeria japonica. The sequence continues at coordinate 668,923,770 of NC_081412.1, forward strand.
CCTATGGCCCCATAGGACACCATATGACCCCTTAGGACATCATACGACCCATAACGACACCTTATTGTGTCGTAAGGGGTCATAGGACACCATATGACCCCTTAGGATACCATATGACCCATAACGACACCATATTGTGTCCTAAGGGGTCATATGGTGTCCTAAGGGGTCATATAGTGTCCTATGACCCCTTATGATGCCCTTTAACTCCTTACATGTTGTTAGGGTTCACATTGTGTGCTAAGGGGTCATATGGTGTCCTATTACCCCTGAGGACACACTATATGATTCCTTAGGACACCATATGGTGTCATTATGGGTCGTATGGTGTCCTAAGGGGTCATATGGTGTCTTAAGGGGTCATAACACGCCATATAACCTGTTAAGACACAATATGATCCCTAACGACACCTAAGGGGTCATATGGTGTCCTATGGCCCCATAGGACACCATATGACCCCTTAGGACACCATACGACCCATAACGACACCTTATTATGTCCTAAGGGGTCATAGGGTGTCCTATGACCCCATAGGACACCATATGACCCCTTAGAACACATTACAACCCATAACGACACCATATTGTGTCCTAAGGGGTCGTATGGTGTACTAAGGGGTCATACGACACCATATGACCCCATACGACACCATGTGAGCCCTTAGAACACCATATAGTGTCCTAAGGGGTCATAGGACCCATAACGACACCATATTGTGTCCTAAGGGGTCATATGGTGTCCTAAGGGGTCATATGACCCATAACGACACCATATTGTGTCCTAAGGGGTCATATGGTGTCCTAAGGGGTCATAGGACACCATATGACCCCTTAGGACACCATATGACCCATTAAGACACCATATTGTGTCCTAAGGGGTCATATGGTGTGCTAAGGGGTCATAAGATACCATATGACCCCTTACGACACCATATGACCCATAACGACACCATATTGTGTCCTAAGGTGTCATATGGTGTCCTAAGGGGTCATATGGTGTCCTAATGGGTCATATAGTGTCCTATGACCCCTTAGGATACCATATAACCCCTTACGTGTCGTTAGGGTTCACATTGTGTCGTAAGGGATCATATGGTGTCCTATGACTCCTTAGGACACTATATGACCCCTTAGGACACTATATGACCCCTTAGGACACCATATGGTGTCATTATGGGTTGTATGGTATCCTAAGGGGTCATATGGTGTCTTAAGGGGTCATAATACACCATATGACCCGTTAAGACACAATATGATCCCTAACGACACTTAAGAGGTCATATGGTGTCCTATAGCCCCATAGGATACCATATGACCCCTTAGAACATCACACGACCCATAACGACACCATATTGTGTCCTAAGGGGTCATATGGTATCCTAAGGGGTCATAGGACACCATATGACCCCTTAGGACACCATACGACCCATAACGACACCATATTGTGTCCTAAGGAGTCATATGGTTTCCTAAGGGGTCATAGGATACCATATGACCCCTTAGGACACCATACGACCCATAAAGACACCATATGGTGTCCTAAAGGGTCATATAGTGTCCTAAGGGGTCATAGGACACCATATGACCCCTTAGGACACATTATGAACCCTAACGACATGTAAGGGGTTATATGGTATCCTAAGGGGTCATAAGACACTATATGACCTATTACGACACCATATGACCCCTTAGGACACCATATGATCCCTTAGGGAACAATATGGTGTCATTATGGGTCGTATGGTGTCCTAAGGGGTCATATGGTGTCCTATGACCCCTTAGGACACCATACGACCCATAACAACACCATATTGTGTCCTAAGGGGTCATATGGTGTCCTAATGGATCATATAGTGTCCTATGACCCCTTTGGATACCATATGACCCCTTACGACACCATGTGACCCCTTAGAACACCATATAGTGTCGTTATGGGTCATATGGTGTCCTAAGGGGTCATAGGACACCATATGACCCTTAGGACACCATGTGACCCCTTAGAACACCATATAGTGTCGTTATGGGTCATATGGTGTCCTAAGGGGTCATATGGTCTCCTAACAGGTCATATGGTGTCCTATGACCCCTTAGGATACCATATAACCCCTTACATGTCGTTAGGGTTCATATTGTGTCCTAAGGGGTCATATGGTGTCCTAAGGGGTCATATGGTGTCTTAAGGGGTCATAGGACACCATATGACCCCTTAGGATACCATACGACCCATAAAGACCTCATATGGTTTAGCATATTGGGTTGTAGGGTCTATGGTTATTGTATAGGGTCGAGGATTTAGCATATTTGGTCATACGATCTAGGGTGTTTGTTATAGGTTTGAAATGGTTTAATTTTTATGGTTGTGGCTATCAAACTATAGCTTATAGAGTATAGATTATAGGGTTTATCAAAGGTTAAAAAATTTCAATGGAAGTCATTTGGCTAGCGCCATATTTGGCGCTAGCCAAATGAGCTACACTAAAAAATGGTTATATGGGACCCTTGACCCATGATCCAAGCCCACATTCTCTCATAAGGTGCACGCCTTATAAGGTGCACACACTATAGGGCACGCGCCTTATAGGCTTGGTGTGCCAAGCCTTAGGCTTGACACACCAAGCCTATAAGGCGTGCACCCTATAGTGCGCGCGCCTTATAAGGCGTGCACCTTATGAGCATTTTTCATTTTTTTTGAAGTGTGGCACCTTTTTGGTACCACAACTTCATGCATATACCCAGCGATTTAACCTTCTCCTCCATATCCTGCTTCCATTTTATCTGATCCCTATCATAATCCTTCCTTTTCTCGTCCGTGTGTTTCCCATTTTTTTCCAAGTTCTTCAAAAGTTCATATGTCCATCTGTCATAATCCAATCTAGCCTCAGTGAGTTTTTTAAGGTTGTCCAGGAATAACCCTTTACCAACACTTTCCTTATCCTCACTTAAACTGTCCTTAGTCATATCCTGCTCAGGTTCCTTGTTCTCCTCCCTCTTAGAATTCACATCTTTATCCTCGTTATCCTTGTCTTCCATATCCACCATAGGTTTGCTGTTGTAATTGCCAGGGCTAGCACTATGGATTGGGCTGTCATTATCAGACTCATTCTCACCACCTTCATCCTCTACACCCACCTCCTCATCTTTCCAGTTGTCTTCACCATCAGAATCATCTGTATCCATTTCACTACCATCTTTACCAGTTTCCATCCCAGAGGCACTCTTACTTTTTTTGCTAGAGGTTGCCTTCTCCTTGCTAGATTCACCTCCTCCTAGTTTTGTCTTGGCTTTCCCTGGAGAGGCGGATAACCTCTTGTTTTCCAGCAAGGCGAGGGTTTTATAGTGCTCATAAATGAGCAGCAAAATCCCGCAATGGAGAATCGAATTTGAGGGATTCTTACTATATTTGTTGAGGGACCTTGAAAGGGACCTAAAAAGGTAGTAGGGCAGGGAAACCCTTTTGTCATGTCTGAAATATTTTAAAAGGCGGTTTGATTTAAGTTATTAAAATAGTTTTGCCATATTCTTTTAACTATTCTCCTACAAGTTCGTTCATTCATTTTATTGGGCATTGACTTCAATATATTCTCATCAATGTCAATTAGATACTTCGGTTTCCTACGAATGATTCTAGGAGGTGTTAACATCGGTGCATTATGTACATTCAACTCATCAAGTAGAGAAGGTGTAATATGTTCATCATTTAATTGATTATTCAATGCGGTATGTTCTTCAATTGCATTAGGTGCATTATATTCATCTGGTAAAACGAACTGAGATGTTGAGGATGACATACCTTCTTCTCCCATTGTTCTTATGTCACACAATTTCTTCATATGCTGCCTTTGTCTTTCCTTTTGAGCCTCTTGTTGTTCCATCGTTCCTCACTTGTTCTTTCCCATGGTTGATATCGGTTGTGCTCAATAGAATCATATTACATATATATGTAAACAAAAGTTCATAAACAAACAAATAACCATAAATATGCATCTTATCACTATCTTTTGGAATCAAACTATTAAATAATCAGAATACTATTGACAAAAAGTAATAAGAACAATTCAATCATTTGAAATCATGGAAAAACAAAAAATTCACTTACTTCTATGTATAAAACAGTGATAGAAGTGCAAACACAGTTCCAGTGGGGCCTTCAATGACCTCAAAAACTTCTTTTGATGCCGTTGAGGCTCTTGGGCAACTAAAACTATTTCTATGAACCGCATACGCGCTATATTAATAACCGCGTACGTGCTGTTAGTCCATAAAATGTTGACAAGCCCAACAGTATTCTTTTTTCCCATTCTAGACTAATAAGTAGCGCGTACGCACTCCTAAGCCTAAAAGTGTCATCATAGGGTAACGAATAATGGGCTTAGTACCCTGTACATTCTTAACAAGTAATAATTACCACGTACGCTCTCCTTTGCCTTAAAAAAGTTATGGTAGGCTAGTGAACTAATAGTTTTAGTACCTCGTACATGCTATTGGTAGTAGAAAAGATGTGAATGAAAAGGGAGGGAGGGAGAGAGAGAGAGGGAGATGGGGGAGAGTAGGGTGGAGGGAGAGAGGAGGGGGGGCGGAAGGGAAGGAGGGAGGGAGAGAGGGAGAGAAGAGGGGGGAGGGTGGGAGAGAAGAAGGGGTATGGAGGAAGGGAGAGGGAGAGTAGAGGGGAGGGAGGGAGAGGAGAGGGGGGAGGGAGAGGGAGAGAGAGGGAAGGAGGGAGAGGGAGAGAGGGAGAGAGAGGGAGAGAGAGAGAGAGGGGGAGGGAAGGTAGAGAGAGGGAGAGAGGTAGAGAAGAGGGGGGAGGGTGGGAGAGAAGAAGGGGTATGGAGGAAGGGAGGGAGAGAGAGAGAGGGAGAGGGGGGAGAGTAGGGGAGAGGGAGAGAGGGAGAGAAGAGGGGGTAGGGGGGAGGGTGGGAGAGAAGAAGGGGTATGGAGGGTGGGAGAGGGAGAGTAGGGTGAGGGAGAGGAGAGGGGAGAGGGAGATATAGAGGGGGGGGGAGAGGGAGAGAGAGAGGGAAGGAGGGAGAGGGAGAGAGAGGGAGAGAGAGAGAGTGGGGAGGGAAGGTAGAGAGAGGGATAGAGGTAGAGGGAGGGAGAGAGGGAGAGAAGAGGGGGGGAGGGAAGGAGGGAGAGGGAGAGAGAGGGAGAGGGAGAGGGAGAGAGAGAGGGAAGGAGGGAGAGGGAGAGAGAGGGAGAGAGAGAGAGAGAGAGAGAGAGAGAGGGAGAGGGAGAGAGAGGGAGAGAGAGAGGGGGAGGGAAGGTAGAGTGAGGGAGAGAGGTAGAGAGAGGGAGAGAGGGAGAGAAGAGGGGGGAGGGTGGGAGAGAAGAAGGGGTATGGAGGAAGGGAGGGAGAGAGAGAGAGAGAGAGAGAGAGAGAGAGAGAGAGAGAGAGAGAGAGAGAGAGAGAGAGAGGGAGAGTAGGGGGAGGGAGAGAGGGGGGGGAAGGGAAGGAGGGAGGGAGAGAGGGAGAGAATAGCGGGGAGGGTGAGAGAGAAGAAGGGGTATGTAGGAAGGGAGAGGGGAGAGTATGGGGGAGGGAGGGAGAGGAGAGGGGAGAGGAAGAGAGAGGGAGAGGGAGAGGGAGAGAGAGAGGGAAGGAGAGAGAGGGAGAGAGAGGGAGAGAGAGAGAGGGGGGAGGGAAGGTAGAGAGAGGGAGAGAGGTAGATGGAGGGAAAGAGGGAGAGAAGAGGGGGGAGGGAAGGAGGGAGAGGGAGAGAGAAAGGACACAAGACACCATATGACTAATCTCGATTGTGACTATAGGAATTACAAAAGAAGAGAAAGAGGGAGGGAGAGAAGAAGAGAAAGAGGGATGGGGTATGGATGAAGGGAGAATGGGAGAGAGCGAGAGAGAGAGGGATGGGGTATGGAGGAAGGGAGAAGGGGAGAGAGAGAGAGGGAGAGGGAGATAGGGAGAGGGAGATAGGGAGAGAAGAAGGAGGGGGGAGGGAGGGAGATGAAGATATATTGAATCCAGGACACAATATGACCCTTAGAAGACAATATGACCCCTAGCAACATCTAAGGGGTCATAGGGTGTCCTAAGGGGTCATATGACACTATATTATCCCTTAGCACACCATAGGACCTATAACGACACCGAATGGTGTCCTAAGGGGTCATAGAACACCATATATAGGACCCTTTAGAACACCATATGGTGTTGTTATGGGTAATTGGTGTCTCGAGGGGTCTTAAGGGGTCACAGGACACCATATGACCTCTTAGGAAATAATACGACCTTTAATGACACCTAAGGGGTCATATGGTGGGCTAACAAAATGATATATTAAATTTAAAGTTATGAATAGAACACCATACAACGAGACTCCAAGCGAACAAACAACGAGGCTTCGCTAAAAAGCAAGCGTATAAATATATTATATATTATATATTATAACAAAGTTTAATATATTATATATATATACATATATATTATATATTATATGTATATACACATATTATATATATATACATATATATTATATATTATATGTATATACACATATTATATATAAAATATCATATTATACACATATTATATATTACATATATTATATGTATATGCACATATTATATATAGAATATCATATTATACAATAGCGCGTACGTGCTGTTTATAGTAAAAAGAGTGAGTACGCGCTGTTTATAGGAAAATGAGCGCGTACGCACTGCTTACACCATAAGTACCCCGTACACGCTTTTTAAACTTGTAGTATCGTGTATGCACTTTTGACTATTTAGGCTTGGAAATAGGTTTGGATGACAAAGCTACGGTTTGGAAGTTTGATTTCCCTCCATTTCTCTTTTTTTTGATGTGTTTTATTTTATCAACTTGGTTTATCGACTTTGTCATCATCAGGTTTACACTTCATCAAGTGGGTATTTCTAAAATTGCCACCATATTTTCACCATCTTATGAGCTTTCTAACCATATAATTTTTTTTCAATTTGAACAACAATAACATATTATTATTGAATTTCTTTTACTACTGTCTCCATAGTTCTCATAGACATAGGTGCACCATTTTTTGAATAACTTTTGATATACTTATCCAAATTTAAAAAACTTTATATATTATTGTAGTGCACTTGATTATTTACAATTTTAAAAAACAAATTTTGCATTTTCGATTTGTTTAGTGCAACTTATGCTTCGCGCACGAACAGGTACCTAATTTTCAGGATGTGCTCAATTGGAAAAATCATAAAAAAAAATACTACACAAAAAATTATAAAAAAATACACATCTTCTAGTGCTCACTCTTAACTATCTTTCTGCCAAAAGATTTGTCAAAATACTAAATCTACTATGACTTTTTTGATGCGCACATCAAACATTATGTTATGTTTTTCAGAAAAAATCAGGGTTAGTTTTTCGTGCGCGAAGGATTTGACCCCCTTAATCTTATCCAATTTTGAAAAATTTTAGTAGTTTGGAAACTAGATACAAAGTACTACAATATTTGTTCTTTGATTATCTTCATATCTTAAGTGGATGACTTTCAAATTTTGCCTCCAAGTTCAGGTTCACTTGATTTCAAAAAAAAAAGTGTCCACTTATACCCGCCTTTTTTACCACCATCTTTGTGCACCTACCCCATGACTTGGTCATATCATAATATATCAAAGGTATTTATCAATATTACCATCCTTATAGACATACACACTTCACGTAAAGTAAAGAGAATTACCTTCTAAATCATACATCAATTTTGTAGATGCAACATAAGATCACAATTGTACATTGGATCTAGATAATCAAACTTATCCTTGTATAGAGTCTAATTTTTTTTAATTTTAAGGTCATCATTAGTTTTATGATTATTATTCTAAGTTCTAAAACTTAGTAGATCTAGGTCTCCTTCATTCAACTTGCATTAATTATTAGACTAGCCACATTTATTTTAGATTTACATTTAACACATTTTTCTTAACTCTCTCTCCTAATTAATATTTAACTCATAGAGTTAATACCACAAGTTAAGAAAAACAACATTATGGAGTGTGGAAATCAAATGACTACAATCAACATCCTTTATGGGAGGGAATTATGGATTATATACTTATGTGTTTTATAATATAATTATGTAAAAAATATGATATTTATAAATTGTACTAATTAATATTGAACTTATTATTTTTAAACATAAATTAATAGAAATCACATATATTTAAAAAATTCTACATTTAAAATTATTATTATTATTATTATTATTATTATTATTATTTTGTAAAAATTAAAATAAATAAATACATCATCTATTTTAAAAGAAATTATAAATATTATAATAGAATTATGTATTCAACTTTCAGTTTTTCATGTTCAACTTATAACTTCTTTGTAATTTTTAAAAATGTCTCTATATTGTCGATAAGATATAAATTGAAATTATATATTGATGAATATGACCATTAACTATTAATCTATTTTGAATATAAATTCTATTTTTATTATCTACAAATATAATATATCGACCATTTTAATTATTATATATATTTTTTATTTAAAAATTATTTTATTTTATTTACATTTTTTAGTTTATTTTATTAATATTTTTTATAGAAGGTAAATATTTTTGATTTGGAGTTAGCACCTCAATAGAATTTAAACCTTGATGGTAAGAACAACAATACCCACAACTTAACCATCACATCATGCTAATATCATCTAGTTTTTTTAAAGTTGTTTTATTTATTTAAAATCTATTATTTAATTGATATCCTTTACTAATTTCAAATAAATTATTTAATCATACAATTATTTTTTATTTTATCTACTAAAATACATAAATATTTATTTATTTATTTATTTTTATATTTAAACTCTCTAATAATATTTGTTCAAATGTTTAGATCATCCTGTAAACCAAAATATTATAAGTACAATAATTTTAAAATAATATATTTTTAAAGAAAAAAATAAATTTCTAAAAAGATTATATAAATAATTGTTATATTAAAAAAACCAACTTTACAAAATAATAGTAAAATCTTTTATTTTTTTTTCCATCATAAAATTGTTGCCCCATAATTATAATTTCATTTAATATACAAATATGTTTTATAAAAAAGTATATTTTACTCAAGGCATTGAAAATAATAATACTAGAACAATTACATTAAAAAATTAAATAAAAATACTTGTTAAATATTTTCCTCAAACAAAAGATGCAAAATACTACATATTAAATAAGAAAATTCATTTTCCAAACAGTATATTGTGTCGAATGGCTTAGTAAAAGAAGGTTCTAATCGACGCACATGAAAGAAAACCAAGTTTCATATAAGCTTGTGATATTTACATATAATCGAGCAAATTAAAAGTTGGCTCTTTATTTTTTATATATAAGCTTCAAACATATATACTATATTATGCTACTACAGCAGTATGAGTAGAAGCTATCCCACAAAGCACTAATACTGTCACTAACAGTAAGTAGTCTGCCCCAGTTTCCTCCATTCTTTATGGCAGTGTGTAGCCTATAAAACACAGAAAAGAGAAAATGAGGATCAGTCATTGTCAAATAATTTTGTAGAATGTTTTGCTGTTTTCAGATTCGATTGTGCGATAGTTTTTGTATCATTCATCATCAGGATGAAAGAATGTATAAGAAGAAGGAGATGAATGTACATAAAAAATGTGATCCGAAACATTGATACACAATCGAATTCAAAAACAGCAAAACATCAGCATAATAGATTGTGGAAATCAAATATCATTAGATTTAAACTATTAAGCATATAATGGTGATGAGAAGAGAAGAACATATGGAGTTTAAGAAATGTATATATGATTGAAGGAACTTTTATTCTTACTTCCACACTTGTAGCCTGAGTGTTTGAGCTGAAAGTTGCAGCGCTTTGGAATGGTGAGTGCAGCCTGTGGATTGAAGGCCTTCTGAGATTCACCCAGCTTTATGAGAGCACAGAGACATGAAGGATTGCTTGCCACATCAAGAGCTGCAGCACAACACTTGGAGGAAACAGAAGCCTGTGGGTCTTGGCTTGCCTCTGCACATGGTGCCATTTTCAGGGCTGCAGTTTCTACTGAAGTGTTCCCACACTCTCCTTCACCCATTACCATATGTGCCATTAAAGCTACTGAAACTAGCATAACAATGATGGACTTGAACATAGACTCCATTGGACTTCCTTTTTTATTTACTTCTTTTCTCTTGATGAAGAATGTTCTGATTTGTGTAGGATGGTTGGATTGTTTGTGTGGACTTTATAGGACTGTGAAAGTGGTGAAAATAGTGGATGAGAAAGTGGGCAGTCTTTGATTTGATTAGTTACCACAAAAAATGCAGGCATTTTGAGCACCCAACTTAGTGAAAGATGCGCACGAGATGGATAGAGAAAGGGTGTAATTTAAAACTGTTATTTCATTGTAGTGGATTTTACAAGTGTTACTTACTTTATTGGTCTTATAAATAAGTTAATTGTTTTTGCACAAATGTTGAATAGCAGGGTGGCAGTATATGTATATTGTAGGTTGATTTATTATGATTTCCAGTGTTTGTCATCTAAAATCTGTCACTTCATTTTGTTTTTTTAGGGTAGTATGTCACCAGGGGAAATTGTTTTTTTAGGGTAGTATGTCACTAGGGGAAAGGACTCAGTAGTTGAGCGTGTTCCAGTTCTCGTGATAGAAGTTGTTGATTTAATACCCCCATACTTGTTGATTTAATGTCCAACCTTTGTATAACATTGCACCAATAGTTGTATGATAAGTACCAATAATTGAATGAAATATACCATTTGTTGTGAAAAGTAACCAATCATGTGATGCCTCATCAGCCACACAAGTATTGGGGCTCTTTTGCACACCTATTGGTCTCACTTTATTTTTGGGCTGTTTTGGACACCTTGGCAAAAAGAATGCTGATGTGGCATCATATTTGATGATGTGACCCTGAAACCTTAGTTATAAGTAGGGGACTTGCCAAGTAAGCTACTGTAAAAAAATCGAAGTGATTTGAAATTTCCAAGTAGGATTTTGAGAAGCGCAAAGTTACTACTGGGTCCTTTCCCCTAGTTTGTGTTGAGGTGGTTAAATTCTTTATTTCATTTCAAGTTGTATCAGCTCAGCTCTAATGATAGTCTGTAGATGTAAGTGTTTGATATCATGCATTAATCATGATGACGACATGGAAATTTTAGGTTTTTCTAGCTTTAATTTACAAATTATGTCTCTGTTTACATTTTTAAGTGTTAAACAATTATTGTGTTTTTCTATTCTTTATGCTAAATTAGTTAATTAGTATTGATAAATAAAGTATTTTAAAATATAAAAGTCGGGATTGATTAATAAAGTAAAGTAATTGTTTGAAACTAATAATGTGTCAAGTTCGTGTCAATAATGTGGTTAGTTTAGAGTAGATAAAAGTAGAGATGAAGATATTATTAGAAATGAATTAGTAAAGAATTAATGACTAGTATAGATGCTTTTCATTTTGTTGTACTTGTGTTTGAAATGGGCTAGTTTTGAGATAAATTATTTGAGAACTTAATAGGCAAATGTTTGTTCTCTTTTCATCAAGTCTCCATGTGAACTAATTTAATGACAATGAACAAATATAGCAGATAATATGCAAACATGTAGTATGTCTAGGATGATGATGCTCTTGTATGGATGCTCCTTGATGATCCTCAATGATTACTTTATTGTTTCAAAATGAATAAAGAATGTCCTAAAATACAACAACAAAGTATAGAATCCACATAAAATATAAACAAATTAGTTCACAACACTTAGTAGGGAAAGGGTGGCAAGGTTTCATTTGAATTTGAAATTCAAAAGTTTATGGTGTAGATTCACATGAGCTAACATGACATGAGTCAACTTCGTCACACCGGAACTGAAGTGACAAATAAGATATTGAAAGATCATAATAAATTTTTTGAAGTAATTAATAATAAAAATATTAAAAATAATATATCAAATAATTTTTATATAAAAATACAAAATACAATTTTCACCATTATAATTTTATATAGAGTATTTTATTTACAACTTATTTAGTATAAAAATTAGTTGATAGCTTTATATACATAGATGATCAAATTACAACATTTATCTAGCATATAAATGTTTATTTACCCATTATAATTAAAAAATTAATTAATTGATAATTGTGGTCAAATGAGAATCTCCTATACACATCTCCTTCATTTACACTTGTTTTTATCAATATCTAAGGTCGGGAAATGGTAATTTATGCTAAAATTAACTGATAAAATATACTGTCATAATTTCATCAATATATTGAAGTGTTCTCTTTCGGGATCTAGCCATGCACATAATCGAATTTATCATAACAAGACCCAACCCTTGTCCTCCTTGGATTTCATGCGAGTGGAGAGAAGTTCAACATGGAGTTATTACTAGATACCTTGGGATTCTATTTGGAATTGGAGTTTCTCTTAAAGACATGGAAATGGTTCTTAGTTAAAATTCAAAGAAAACTCTTGAATTGGACCAATAGATTTCTTTCCATGGTTGGTAGAATTCAAATTGCCAATAAAATCCTTATTTCTAGTCATGTGTACATTTCATCTTGTTGGCTACCTTCTAAAGCATGTTATAATCAACCGACTCAATTAATTCAGAGCTTCCTTTGGGAAAAGTGGGGAAAGTAAAAAGGTCAACCTACTATACCATGGACCCACTATACAAAGGAGAATTGAGAATCATTTCAACCCTTATACTCAAGGTCTTTGTCCTACTATCAAATGGATTGTTAGGGCAATAGATGGTGATACTCCATGAAAACATTTGGTTCATCATAATATTCAAATGACCTTAGCTAAGCTATCTTGGCATTTGGTAAGATCAATGGATAAGCTAATTTTTTTGCTCCTTATTTCAAAGTTCATTGTTCAACCCCCTTCAACTCCATTTGGAAAGCTTGGCAATTAACATCTAAAATATTATCATGGTATGATCAACTGATGAGTAATGGCTTAAGTTTTGCATCTTTCTTCATTTGATGGAACCGTCTAGTTCAACTTGACAATGCCCCACCTGTCCTAAACAAACTCCTAAAAGATAAACATATATCTACAACAGATATTCAAGTATTTTGGGACCTCTGGGATCTGGTTCGATTTAATTGGAAATCATGGTAGAAATTGAAGGCTCAATTTAAGTTATCTCTCATCGATAAATCTCCACTTCTTCAAATTCAAAGACTTGTTGTGCCCAAAATTTTTGATATGTTGTCTACCCCACACCATGCTAACTTTCTTACAAATTGGAAATGGCTAAATAATTAATTTTTTCATACTTTTCCTCTTAAAATAGTCTATAAATAAATCCTTCCAATGTGTCCCCTCTCAACCCAACTTAATTGTAAATGGCATTGCAGGCTAAGTTGTGCAAAATGGAACAAATTAAGTGCTCTTACTTATATCCAAAGCTAAGGCTTGAGCCTAATTGTTATCTTGGAAGATACTTCATATTAAGGTCCCTATTGGTGATCGTCTCTCCTTCATAGATCCCTTGCACCATCCTATCCTTTCCGTGATAAAAAACGGACTATCAAGCATGGTTTTTGGTTCTTCCCCCACACTCAATGCCTATAGAAATATATTTTTTCCAACTTCTCGGATTTTTTTCTCCACATTGGTCTTTCTATCGCTTAGAACCCCCTCACACCTCAATATCATATCATGGACCTTTCGACACATTTTTTTGGAGAACATTGGAAATTTCATTGCCTAGCTACCTTCTCCCATACTTTTTATATCATTCAAGTGGAAGCTTTGATCATATGTCTAAATCTCTCCCCCTATCTCAATCTTTTGCAAATCTCCATCTAATCCACTGTTGACTTGCATGCCATACTGAGAGAGATACAAAATCAACTTAGTGCTTTTGAGGCAATAATGAGAGGTGTTGATTCTAGGAAGGATGAGATCACTTGTCTTCCAAATGGCTATCTCTTTAGATGTGAGTTCTTTTCAAGATGCTGAAGCTTCTACTAGTTGCTTCTGGGTGAACTCACAATACTGGTTCCCACTTTTCACCCTTCTTCTACTGCTATAATGATGCATTGTTAACTAGAGAGTGCTCATTGATGCTAAGACATATAATAGGAGAGATAAATTAGTTGTTAAAATGGGGAGATTATGTGTTATGGTATGCTTCATTACATGTTGCTCTATTCATGTAATCTACCATGTTTCATGTGAGAGATGCTCTTGTTGCTTTCAAAATGAGTACTATATGGACTTGACTGCAACCACGAAATTGTGGTCTTGGAGGGGGTTTAATTGTTGTGACTAGCATGGAGTTTAAGGAGGACATTTTTATTTTCAAAAGCTAAGCTACATACAATTACCAAGGGAAATGGAGCATGCTATAAAACTAGTGATCACTCTCTTATTGACAACTGGACTAAACAATAGATGAATTGAAACTTCTACACTTTAAATTCTTTGTATGGAATAGCATTGTTCTTTGTATGGTATACAATTTCTTTTAAATTGTTGTAGTTGATCTGTATTTACTTCAGCACGTGTGTTGTTGGTCTAACAACTATGCTTGTTGTTTACAACTGAACGTAATCACTATTATATCTATATTTGCTATAGCAAGTGTGTTGTTGTTGTAACAACTATGTAGTGAACTTGATGCTGCTATAACAAATACTTCTTTGCTTCTTTATAATTTGTATTTTATGCTTTGCTTCTTTCAATAACAAAAGTATACACACATCCAATGATTGATCATAAAGCATGAAATTAAAAGATAGGAGTTGTGCAACAGTATCAATATTGCCTAATTGACCAGTAATCTTTTAATGTGTAGGAATAAAAATGGCTATTGGAATAAAAACACATTAATGCATATAAATTATATGGGAAAGTATATTTTATCAATATGGTAATTTCATTTCTTTTATGTAGCACTATACACACATATGTTTGGAGAAATTAATTGATAATTATAGTCAATTACACTACAACTCCTTCATTATGTTCGTTTTGATGATAGATTTTTTTTATACTTTTGTACCCATGCCAAACTGACATGTGTCTATTCATTCAGAAAGTACCAAGGATCTTAGTCTCTCATTTAAAGTACCTTCCAAATGGAAAACATAAAATACAATGTGGTAGGAAAGTGTTCTTATACCAATACTTTCTCGGGTGAAAAATCCAAACGGTTGGCTCAGCACCCTACGTGAGAGTTCTCTAGATTACATCCTTGTTGTCATTGTTGTTATCCTTTATCATGATTATGTAGTAAATTAAATAAATGTATTGAATGAGCAAACAATTAATTTGGATGATTTCTTATGAGTGATAATTGAAATTATTAAAATTAAATAAAATAATTTAAATTATTAAATACAATCACCTATTTTTAAATTACATTATAATATAATAACAATTAAAGTAAATAAGAAATAAAATTCAAAAGTTATATATATAAATTATTATTTAAAATTTATAAATATATAATTAACTATAATATATATATATTAAATTTAATATTATAAATTTTAACAAACCAATAAAAAAAAATAGATAGAATGTCTTAAAAAATTAAAATAAATTATTTTAAAAACTCAAAATATAATTGAAAAAAAAAAAAAGGTATAGAATTTAAAGCTTTTAAAAACTATTAAAAGTAAAATCAAAACAAATGCATTTTTAACTTGAACGTAGAATTTTACTATAAAGTTTTCTTTGCATGTTTAACTTGAATTATATACTATATAATTTTGAAATATATATAGTTTTGCGTGTTTGACTATAGACCTATTGGTTTTGGTTCCCGTAGAAATAGTTTCTCCTCCGGTGCTCTTCCCACCAATGATTATTGGTTTTTCAAAGAAATGATTTGCTGCTGGCTATGCGACAAAATGTTGGTGGCTATTTCGCTCGAGGGATTGCTAGCAACTATGAAACTTCTATACTTTGACTTGCTTTCTATGGTATACAATTTCTTTAAAGTGCTACAACTAAATGTTTTGCTTTTGTAGTTGCTTCAACAAGTGTGTTGTTGGTCTAACAACTTGTTATTTACAACTGAATGCAATCACTACTATATTTGTATTTGTTATAGC